>NC_086226.1:31885258-33085258 GCF_035770615.1 Melospiza melodia melodia | reverse complement strand
AATATCAAGAGCTGTGTCAGGTTTCTTTACAATTGAGTCTCAGCCAACAGCACATGGTGGTTTTTCAGCTCAAACAGCTAGGAGTGGATTTTGGGATAAGGGGAAGAAATGAGGAGAAAAGCTTAGTTACGAGAGGAGTCTAAGATATACAAAGATGCAATAATCAGCATGTTTTGGCTAGTTCCTAAAGAAGGATGGCAGTATCTGAGCAGGAAGAAAGTGGTTTTACATTTGAAGATGGCATAAAAACAGGGATTATCTGAAGGTGAAGATACTGTGACATTTAACAATGAAGGCATTAAGTTTGCTTGCTGCAAAGTTTTTTCCAAAAGGATTAGCACCTTCTTCAGGTAAACCAGGTATCTTTTGACCTTAAACATTAAAACAGACTAAAGTTATTTTACAAAAAACAAAAAGGTTTCTAAAATGTATGCCAGAACTGACACTTAAGAGCTAAAAAACAGTGAATATATTAAAATAGCAAGACAAACTCACAGTTGACACCACATACCAGGCACTTCATTTAGGCAGACAGCAGCAAAAAATGTCATCACAATCCTCCCCACAAAGAACTCTATATCCCAATACAGTGAGTGGATGCGCACTGGGAAAACTTGCATTTTTAGAACTGTAACAAAAGCCTGGAATGGTAGAAGGAGAAAGCTACTCTGCTTAAAAAAAAGTCAGTAGGACAGTAACAGAAATAGAAATTGTATCCTCTGTTGCATTTGGACCAAATTGGAAAGCACAACAGGCAGGAATAATCAAGTCATCCAAAACTCTAAGAGAATATATTGTACAGAAAAACACAATGCTCAATGCAGTTCAATGACAGCTGACCTTCAGTTTTACTGCAAGCAAGCTCAGACATAAGCATGGCATTCAGTGAAGTAAACAGCTACAGAGCTTCTGTTAATGTAAGTAAAATTTAGGCTAATAGCTAACTAACTTTAAAGCAACAGTCTGTAATGTTAGCACCACTCTCCCTTTAAACTGACATCATTCTAGAATGGTTAGAAGGATGAACTACATTAAAAAATTACTTTGGATTAGCCAACCTGATACCAACAGGATTGCTGCACGTTGGAAACTTCCCCAGCAGGAAGGAAGCCCTTTTTGTACCAAATGTGCCAATACTTTTACTAGGCATGCAAAAGTAACCTGGGAGCTAAGGTGGTGACCCATTGTGCAATTTACCACAAAAAGGTTTACCACAACATCTGTCCACATGTGTGCTGAGCTCACAGCCAAAGCACTGTGGCAATATGGACACACAGCCTCTCTGGAATACCACAGAAGAAAGACATTTGCCCAGAAATCCTAACAAGACTATTTAAAGTAATTTGAATTGAAAAACTAAGAGTTAGATTTGACTCCCACCCGCCAGCCAAAAAATCATGAGCCTCTAGTGGCCATAGATTTCCCAGACTCCCAGAATATCCTGAGTTGGAAGGGATCCACAAAGAACGTGGCATCCAACTCCTGGTCCTGAACAGAACAACCCCAAGAATCATACCCTGTGGCTGAAAATACTGCCCAAACACTTGAACTCTGTCATGCTTGGTGTTTTTTGGAATCCTGTTCCAGTGCCCAACTATCCTCTGGATGAAGAACATTCTGTCTTTCTCAAAGTCACAGATTTTCTCCCTACAATGGCAAGCACCATTTTCCATTTTTGCTATTCCAAATTAATATCTGGCAAGTTGAAGTCCCCCATTAGGACAGCAGCAGTTGATTCAGAGGTGTTCCTTAACTCCTTAAAGGACAGTCAGTGTCATCATCCTGGGTGAGTGGCCTACAGTGGACTCCAACAATGACATCTGCTTTTGTTTGCTCCTTAATCCTTATCCAGAGGCCCATAACCATGCCATCACCAGCCACACGCTCCAAATATTCCACTCCATCCATTAGATACAACACCACTCCCACACCTCTCCTGCTGTCTGTGCCTCCTGAGGAGCATGCCCCATCCACAATGCTCCAGTGACAGAACTCATCCCACACAGAGTCACTTATGGCAGTGATGTTGCCAATGGTGGGGAAAAAAGGAACAGAGCAGGGTGCCTAGTACTCTTCATCCTCAGGAGGCACAGAGGAAATGAAAGTTTCTTCTACACGCACTACAAAATGAAGTGTTGTCTAGTCCAATGTATAGACTATCACTGAAAAAAAATCTCTCTAAACTATAAGAATCTGACAGAAGACTGGGCCATGATTATCCAGCAGCATAATTCTCATATCTACCAAATGCTACTGCAGTTGGATTACTGGGATAATAGAATTGTTTCAACCATTTTCATGAAATTACTTTCTCACCTTCCAGTGGACTGTCTTGTGATATCACCAATAGTGTCAACAAGTCAGCTACAAAAATAATTAACTACTTTAATAATGATTAAAAGCTCACTGAAGTTTTATATAAGATGCAACACTTAAAATATTTTAATTCAAACATCAATTACATGTATTGTTCCTCCCAGACACCTAGACCAAAATCAGAGGGATGAAATCACTATGTAGTTTGCTATATTCTTTATTAAGAAATAAACTTTTTTTACTTAAAAATTGGATGTAAATCAGTACACAGGTCTAAGAAACAAAGTATATCTCATGTTAAATCAGTACATGTCTAAAAGATAAATTTTACATTAGTCAAGAAACATTTTATGCTTTCTCAGTTTTCAGATTCTGACTTCTGCACTAGCAAGAACTTATGAACATGCTCAGCTATCATGAAGAAACACTCTATGTTTTATATAGTACATACCTATGCTCTGCCTCAAGTGAGCTTGAAAGAACATTTGCCTGAGGGAAAGCTGAAGACTGAATGATCTGCTGAGGTGTAATTGAAGCATTGCCATTCTCCTGCAGAATCTCATTTTCAAAGTTTTGGTTTATATCTCTCTCATGATGAGAACTGTTGTTGTTACGGAAGCTGAAGGACTCATCATCCTAAATACAAAAATAATTTTACATTAAAAATGTAAAAGTGAATTCCATCCACAAGTACATATCCAGATGTGCTGCAATTCAGTAGTTCTGTTTAGTTTAAATTAAATTTAAATGGAGAGACTCTGTACTTCACAGGTACTTCACTTCTGTTCTGGCATTTGCAACACCTGCATGCTACAGAATTCCTAAGATACACTACTGATTAAATAATGCAGAAAGCACCTCACAAGCTTTTCCCCAAATTTTTTTCCTTCAAAGTTTCATACGTATATTAAAATTCAAATGTACTTCAGCTGTTCTTCATACTTACAGAAATAATGGACTGTTGAATTTTTATTGTTCCTAAGTAAATATCAGAGCTGTATGTGGCAGAAGTAGTCTGAAAATATATGAGTTCTCAAGTTTACTTGGTCTAAGGGACAGGTCACAACACCCATACTGCAAATTCTCTGCCATGAATTCAGAAAGACTGCAGAGTGCTCTTTGAATTCAGACGAGCTCACTTACACACATGCACTCAACCCTAGCTTCTCAGGCTGTTGTGAACACCAACTGGAAATTACTAGACATTAAATACAAATCAGGAAGAAAATTTATTTACAAAGACAACTGTTCAGGTTCACTCAAAGATTAAAAGGTCTTTAGTCTATAAACATGAGGTATTTCTTTCTACTCTACTCATTCAGCAACCCATAATTCGTATTTATGAATGAGCTGAATAGCCTCAGAAGTCTTACCAACTGTAAAAAAAAAGAAGAGTAGAATCATTATTAGTTAAAACCTTCTCAATAACAAAATCCCTAAACTGAGCATATAACAGCATTACCCATAGCAGGAGGAAATAATGCAATCTTCTGCACCTGTAAGAAATCATACTTTAGAGCACAGGATCAACACCACCATCGTTTCCCTCCCACTCATATGCTGTCTGCTTTCAGAAAGATTAGAACAGTCAGCAAGATATTGTTAATATCCCAGTAAACACACATTCAGCAGTTACATTATATGCCTGAAGAATATGTCACATAATACCAAGAAAAATTTATAAATTTACTAAGCAGTTCTGTAGGACAAACCAGCTTCTTCCAAGTGTGATTCAGCTGCTGAGTACAATTTGCCTCATTATTTCATAATTCTGAATCTCTAGATGGTTCCTAAGATCTTTATAATCTTAAATCAAAATATTTGTGTATTTCCTGAACACATGAACAAAGCTATCCCCAATATCCATTTCAGGGTACTCAGTCACAGAATACCTAATGAAAAGATGTAGGACTTTCTTAGCTGACACATACAGCTAAGTTATACAGTCCCATTACAGCAAATTGCATTTTGCTTGAAAAAGGATCAGGGTCAGTAAAGTCAATTTCACTTTTAACAGCAATGTACACTGGCACTGTTTCCTTTTTAATATCTCAAAAGCCTAATATCACTTCCTCAAAACCATTTGTTTATCTGGCTGATTTCTAATTTATGGGATTTTTTGTTTTAATAAGACATTTTAAACCACTCATTTATAGCAAACAGGCTTGTAAGCACCTCATTCTGAATAATAAAGTACTTATCTTCACCTGGACTATGATAACTGGTATGATAACTTGGTGGCTGGTAGCATTTGACACAAATATTCTCTAGTATCAATCGAACACTGCATAAATCAATTCAGACTGAGAGAAACCTGATGCATATTATACCCAGCCTTATAGGTCTTCAAGCTCTCAATTAGTTAGAACCAGTGGTTTATGCATATAGTGAGCTATTGCTCCTTTGATTAGATAAGAATAGAGAACTTCTGGCTACCTAAACACTAATTAGAAAGGAAATGGTTTGAGAAGCATTGAGAAGCAGAACAAACTTTTTTGTTTTGTAGGATAACTAGCAGCCAGGGTATGAAATACTTCACAAGTCTGTTGGGACTAGGTGGGATTCACACAAGAGTACAGAGGGAGTCAGCAGTTCACTGAGCTACTTTCCATCATTTACCAGCAGCCCCGGATTACCAGAGAGGTCCCAGGCAACTGGAGGTTGGAAAACACGATGCTCATTCGCAGAAAGTATTGGAAGGAGATTCCAGGGAACTACAGGCATGTCAGACTTGTCGTGGTACCAAGGAAGGTAGACCTTCTATGACCAGGGGATTGCTTAGGGGATGAAGAAAATGTGGATGTTTTCTGCTTAAACTTCAATAAAACCTTTTCTTTCACACAGTATCCCAGAGAATTCTGCAGAAGCTGTCAGCCCATGGCTTGGAGAGGGGCACTCTTCACTGGGTAAAAACCGCCTAGGATGGCTGAGTCCAGACAGTGGTGGGTGGCGAGTGGAGCCATATTCAGCTGGCAGCCGCTCATGGGTGGGGCTCCCCAGGGCTCTCTACTGACCACTTTATCAATGATTTGACAAGTGCGCCTCAGTCAGTTTACAGGTGACACCAAAATGGGTGAGAATTCTGATCTGCTGGAAGGCAGGAAGGCTCTGCAGAGGGGTCTGGACAGGATGGATCAACAGGCCAAGGCCAATGGTGTGAGGTTCAACAAAGCCAAGTGCCAGGTCCTGCCCTTGGCAGAGTGGCTGGAAAGGAGCTGGGGGTGCTGGTGACAGCAGCTGGACATGAGCCAGGCTGTGCCCAGGGGGCCAAGAAGGCCAATGGCATCCTGGCCTGGATCAGCAAGGCTGTGGCCAGCAGGGCCAGGGCAGGGATTGTCCCCCTGTGCTGGGCCCTGCTGAGGCCACACCTCCAGTGCTGTGTCCAGGGCTGGGCCCTCACTGCAGGAAAGGCCCTGAGGGGCTGGAGAGAGCCCAGAGAAGGGCAATGGAGCTGGGGCAGGCTCTGGGGCACAAGTGCTGTGAGGAGCAGCTGAGGGAGCTGGGGGTGTTTGTCCTGGAGAAAAGGAGGCTCAAGGGAACCTCTCACTCTCTACAGCTGCCTGAAAGGAGGCTGTGGCCAGGTGGGGCCAACACCCTGACAGGACACAAGAAATGGCCTCAAGTTGTGTGAGGGGAGATTCAGGTTAGACACCAGGAAGACTTTCTTCATAGGAAGACTTTCTACCACAGGAAGGGTAGTCAAGCACTGTAATGGGCTGTCCAGGGAAGTGGCTGAGTCACCATCCCTGGAGGTATTTAAATGCCATTTAGATGTGACACTTGAATACACAGTTTACTTGCAGGCTTGTCAGTACTGTTAATGGTTGGACTTGATCTCAAAGGTCTTTTCCAATATAAATTAATGCATGATTAGTTTACTAAGCCTAATGTATCTTTTTGTATTGTTGCTAAAGACACACAAGTACTTAAGTCATCAACATGCACTAAAAGATACTGCAGAAAGACAAAAAGAAACTACAAACCAGCACTGGAGGAAGAGTAGTACTTGGAACAATGTTTTTAAATTAATTAAAAGGTAATTCCTTTCCTTCATTTAAGGATCTATAGACCAACAGCTATTTACAGCAAAATTAGAAGTAGTTTATCATTTGTCTGAAACCTACTGGATCTACAGCAAGTATGAACAAAATTACCTTCTCTTGTCCATCATGATTCTCATCTTCATGTTCCTCTTTCACTCTATCTCTTTTCAATGCTTTCAAAAATTCACTCTTCTTATCAGTCCGCATTCTTGTCAATTTTGTTAAACGAAGCTGACCACATTTGTCAACAGGGGATGAAGAATTTGACCGATTGCACTAGTAAAGGAAGTCAGAAAAAGAAAGAATGTTAGAAACATGTTCATTCAGAAAAATTTTAATTAAAGACACAGGTACCTGTTCTTTCAGATTTCACATATATTCACAGTCAAAAGTAGAGGGAAGATCGGTATTTTGGTATAAACAGTTTGCAGATGTAAACCCAGAGATGCAGCTTTATGGAGCACTGCTAGTGAACAGTGGGCCTTCTGAAACATGTAACACCTTTAGCAGTTTTAAAGTCTAAAAGCATCAGGCTGTATTTTCTGATGTGGTTTTTTATTCTAAATCAAACCTACAAAGGAAACGGCAGTATTTTGAGGCCAGTAATGCGCATTTCACCTTTTCTGAACGTTAAGTTCCAAAAAAACCCATATTTAATACAATTCTGTATAAAATTTACTGGCCATCCTCACTTAAGCAAATTAAATGTTTTATAAATTTTATTACAGCTACTACTTTACCTCTTTCACTGAATTTTGTGTTACGGCAAATGCCTTGACAGTTGATTTGAAAGGACCATATGCAGATTCATGAGGAAACACATTCCCAAGTTTATTTTCTTTTGCTTGGCTTTTCCACTGTGTGGGCTAAACAGAGAAGTAAAGAGTAATTAACTACAAAAGGATTCTTTTCAAGAATCTTCAGAAAAATGATTAAGCAAAAGCAAATCATAACTGCAACCTTAATGTAGTGCAAACATCTGTTTTCTTGTGGAAAAGAGGCTGTTTATGAGCAATTCATCTGCTCATAAATATTGTTCACGCTGTTTATATAAAAACTAAAATTTCAAAACAATTAAGATCCTTATATTTGAGGTATCGAAAATGAAATATGGGACTTCAACAGCTGAAAGTATTATTTTAGATTCAAAAATGTTACAGAGTTAAGAACTAATCCACCATATGCTCCCAAGAGCTCAGAAAAATTCCTGAAACAAAAAAATATAGATTAAACCAGTGAGAATAGTTCAGTTGGTTAGAGACTGGTGATAATAATGCCAGGGTTGTGGGTTTGAAGTCCATATGGACCATTCATTTAAGAGCTGGACTTGGTGCCTTCCAACTCAGAATATTCTGATTATGCATATGGAAAGTTGCATTTGGAAACAGACCAGAATGATACTACTAAGTTATAATGGCATCTCTGTCTATAACTGGGATAAATTCTGAAGGTAATATTATGCTGACTATATTTCTGTACAATGTACCTAATTTTGTTCTGCTGAAATCATACATACAAAAGGGACTGCTATTCCTTAAGTTTAAACCAGCATTTTTACTCTCACTTGTACAGCTGCTGCACTTCTCAAAAGTGGCAGATGGGAAGCAAAGAGAACGAAATTATAATTTAAAAAGAAAACTGCAAAAAAAAAGTTATTTCTATTCATTTTTGGGGTGTGTTGCATTTTGCAAGTGTTGAATACATGATAATCTAGGAACAGTACTGTCAGGGATGAAATAAACACACTTGGAATCACAGCATGATTTTTCTAGGCATGTTTTTTGTAACACTGGTATCCAATACTCACCTTTGCAGGTGGAGTTACAGGTTTGGGGACTAATCCTTTATAAACACTTGTGCCAGTTCCATTCCTTACCGGCTGCGAGTGAAGAGTTCCCACTACTGGGAATCCAGACATCCGCAGTTCTTTTGTACTGCCCTTTTTAATGACCAGCATTCTCTGAGATCTAGATTTGGGATTTAAAGGGTACTCTGGAAGAAAAAAAGAAGTGTGTATATATATAGATATATCTCTGTGTGTGTTTGTGTGTGCCTGTGTACACAACTCACTAGTTTTTATTTCATAAGGTACTGGAACAGCCATATAATTCAGAGCAAACAGGCATAAATCAAGAACTTAAATCAGTATTAGCTCCACAAATAACATACTGTGAAAACCTGGAAAAACACAGGTTCCTGTTGCATTTTCTACAGTCATCATTTTAAAAATATTTCACTTGGCAATGCAGGAACTGCACTTTTCAAAAGAAAATATATTCTTCAAAGAAACCTGCTACACATTTCTAGAGACTCCTGTGTAGTAATTCTACAATCAAAATACTGTTAGTTGTTGATAGTTACTCAAACTTCACAAGAGTTTATGGCTTTCATATTCCCCTTAAGACTTCCTAAAGAATAATTAGTTATATATTTATTAACAGCTCAATTTAGAGCTCTGCACTGAGGTTCTATAAACATGAGGCAAGATGTGCACTACACATTAGACCATGGCAATGACCAGTTTCTCTAGCTCCATGCTTCAGATGGACATAACAGGAAAAAAATTCCATGTTCATTGGAGAACAAATGAGGAGACAGACAAATTAGTCAGCTATCAAACTAGAGAAACTGCCATTTAGCAGTATTAAGGAACATCCATTAAAAACAGTTCTAAAATTTTCAAAAAGAAAAAAAATCTTTTTTTGTACATGCATTCCAACATTAAGAGCCTTTTCAAGGATTATCTCCTCTCCCTGCAAGCAATTCTACTTCACTATACCCTCGGTTTAAAAAAAAAACCAACAAACCCTATCTTAAAAGAATACATGACTTTTGCTTTGTTTAGCAGATAGATGCTACAAAATAGTTATCATAACTGTAAGTTTAATTCTCATTAAATCTCATAACAAGATTTTTCATAATATTTACAGGCTCCCATCACATATACACAACGTAAAATGGAATCTAAGAGATGTCTATGTTTTTAACAGATATTAGAAGGGATTGTAACACTCCTCTATCCTGAAAAATTTTTCCTTCTAAAAGGAATAATAACAGCCTTCAGTTTTTCAATTACAAAACAAGACTCTTTTATTGAAAGATAGGTTATCACATGAAAGCTGCTAACAACACAAAACCAGAAAGCTGTCCAATTATTTATGATGCTGTAAAGGTCTGCAGCCACTGGATATTTACATTGAGGGGGTTGGCCTATATCTAATATTACTTTAGCATGCAAAAAATACTGGTTAAGTATGAGTAAAGAATCAGCAAATTAAAATATCTTTAAAATCTCAGTATTAGCAGTAGTCTAAGTAGACAAGTAAATTGATGTTTAATTAATTTTTTTAAATAAAGAGAAATATCCGTATTTTGGGTACATTTACTTTAAAACCCTTGCCATCTGAAGCTACCACCTTCTTGGCGTAAACAACTGAAAACATAAAGCCCATCAGAATTGTAAAGTGTTCGCCACATACTCAGGTGTGTGAAAACAATCCAGACTACCAGTCTCCTCAATGCCCCTGCCCAGGATTGTATTTGTCATACAAACAATACACAAACAACCAACAGCATAAGACATTTGTTTCCAGAAAGAGACCTTAAATCTCTGCAAGCTAAACTACACTTCCAGCTCTCCCAGGTTTCTCTCCAAATTCTTCCAACTCATTTTACAAAGCCTTCAGCTAGCAATCAATACCACTTATTTAGGTGACCAACCTTCATTGCACTTCCTCTTGAAAATAAAGGTGAAGATTTCTTGACATCTTTACAAAAAAAGACGTATACTTGTTCTGGGAAAGAGTATTAGTTGTGGTAGCATCTACAGACTAGCTAACTGATACGCATATGGAAGTGCTACCTGTTAACAAAAAGATACCTACATTGTAATAATATTGAAGTCTTCTCAATCTATACTTTTAGAATTCTAAAAAGAGGCTTGTGTTTCAAATAAAACAGCTTCAGATATCTGCTATGTTTTTGCATTTAAAAACATCAAAAATACTCACCCCACACACCTGCAGCTAGAGATTTATTCTGGTTTGGTTCCCTCTCATAGTCAGGATTTAAAGATGGCTGAAAGAAAGTTTTGTCATTTTTAAAAAAAGTAACCCTTGAACTGTGGGATGAATGAACTAAAGAATCACAATAACACCAGCAGCATGACCTCTGCTGACAGACTAAACACCTCCCCCAGGAACCAAACAGGAAAATGTTTACTTGTTTCTCCTCTCCAACAAAATATCTCAGGCAGCAGCCAATGCCATTATATGACAGCAGCAGAAAAAGCAAAAAACCAGCCATGTATGTTTCTTCAAAGAGTAAGATCACCCTTCCCCTTATATCCCAACTGCAGGTTAAAGCATCAGAGCTCAAAGGCCACAGGCATGAAAATTACTTTTGTTACTATTTCAGATTCCAATAAGGTAACTGTGTAGAATTTAATACATACACGTACCACAGCAGATAGGAATCCAACTGTAGTTTCACTTAAATACACAAATAACAATAATAAACATATAGTGAAAAATCTGGTTATAAAATGAGAAACAAGTTATTAGACAAACTACCAACACTCCCTTACCTACAGAAAATTCCTTACATGATGATCTGAAACTGGTGAAATCTCATGAAGCGACTTGTAATGGACAAAATGGTATTTGCAGACAAATGAAACCTTTTGAATTGTAATTACAATTTACTTACGAAGTCCTCAGCCTCAAACTGGTTGGTTACTTCTTTTACTTCCTTTTTCTGGGTTTCATTACCAAGTACACTGTTTTCACGCAGTCCCTGGCCTTTTCCACAATGGAAGGTGCTGCTACGAGTACGGGAACCTCCACCATGGTACCCTCCACGTTGGTTTATATTTTCTGGAGCATTTCTGCCTTGTGAACGCCAGCCATTCCTCTCTTTTCGCCCAAAATGCCCTTGGATTTTAAAATTTTAAATAAATGTAATTACAAACCATTTAAAAATAATATTTTACTCTGCAGAATTGTTTAAAAAGTTGAATCACAAGCTCTATACACTGGGATACAATAGCATAGGAAACAAGTTTTCATTCACATAAGCAGCAGGGAAGGATCTCACAAAACTGTGCCAGAGAGAAAATAGCCAGCCAATGCTACAACAAGTCAACCTCTTTTTCTGGCTACTCATTTTATATGTTGTTGGCTAGAGTATTAGCTCAACACTCGTATTCTACACCTGGAATTGCATCACTTTAGCCAACCCTTATGCTCACATCCTCTCCCAGATTAGTCTTTCCATTACCTCTCTTTCACTGCAGAAAAAGCATTTAGCACACATGAGCTGTCATCATCAGACTTCCTTTTAGCTAGTGCTACAAAGAAATGACACAAACATATTCACAGTGTTCCATAAATTATACCTCCATTTGGCCTTCCAGTGTTAGGATCAAACCCTTCCGAAGAATTGTGTCTTCTGCGATTTGCTTCATAACGATTCTCTGCCCATGAAAAATTTTCAGAATGTTTCTCAAAATTCAGTGATGACTGCAAAGGAGCATAAATGGTAGACCTGGTTGCTAACAACTTAATCATCAGAACTGTAACATGCACATTGTTGACAGTATATAATTCATTCTTACAAGAACTTTGAATGACAGACAATGCAGCAGTGCTCTCACGCAGAGCTGTGTCACCATCTCTCAGGCTAACAAAGTGGAAGCTGCATCTTCTGATCCAGGACACTGAAACAGCCCTTAAGTCACAAGCCTGTGACACAAGGTAAGAAGTGTCTACTTTGTTTTGGCAGCAAAACAGAGCAAAAGTGACATGTGTTGCAGCAGAAGAAATTTTTTTTTAAAAGATAAGAAAGGACAGAAGATCACAACTTGGAAGGCTGAGAAGAAGTCTGGGACCTTAATCTGGATTTTCAGAGACTACATACAGGCATTCCATAGAAAGCAAGGAATCCCTTCCACCCCAGGCAGCTATACTCAAACAAAACTTAATTCACTAATCTTGTCATTATTACAATTTAAAAAGGAAAATACAAGTAGTTATGAAATACTAATAAAATCTAGAATCAGAAGTGCCCAGATTCACAAAGATACTTCAAATTTTCAGCTTATAAGCACACATTAAAAATTTTTAAAGAAATAAATCTTTAATATATCAGTAGGAAGTAGTAAACTAAAATCTTATCTTGAAAACAGCACCAAGAAATCAAACTACATCCTGACTAGAATTCATACCTAAAGGGATTAAACCAAAAAACATTTTTCCTTACACAACCCATATCTTCCTTATAACTTCTCTCTGAGTGTACCTTTAAACTTACTTCCTTCTTCCCACCTAACCCACACAGGAAATCACACACACAAAAAAATATCCCCAAAGCTCTATGGAAAACGCCCCTGTAGAGCTCAAGGTGCTGTTCAATATTCACTGCTTAAAATTCAAACTCAAATAAGCATGTCGACAAAAATCAAAGCAGGTATTTTTAGACTGTTAATTTTGAGAAGTCAAATGTACAGGGACTACCCTCTCAATCAGAGACATGGGACATGAATTACTTGACAAACTCTCCTTGGAGAGAGCAAGACCAGAAGACTGCAAAAAATTGTTAAAATAAAAGTACTTTAAAAATTAAATTTTTTATCTAAATATTAATCTAAATATTTACGTGAAAGAAAATCCTTAAACAGATTTTGACTGAGCTGTCAAAAATTTCAGAAAGCACTAGATCTGCCAATCTTAGGTGAAATTTTAGAAGATACTTCATGTGTTCATTTACATACAACAACCTCTAAAGATTGTTTTTGGAATTCAACTTTCTTTTTTGTATGACCTTCAAAACAATCAACGTTTTTACACAGTATAACTGACAGCATTTTATATGTTGTGTTTGAGACGTACATGCTACCAGGAATCCGACGCTTCTGAACTGTGTGCAAAGATCATGCAGTTTGCATTTTCCCCACATGATGGAGATACCTGCCTATGAAGCCTCTCGAGGCAGAGATGACAGTAAGCTTCGTAATCAAAAGGAAATGTATTGATTACTTCTGTAAGTTGAGAAACTATCTGACTCAGTTCAGCCAATCAAGAAAAAGGGATAGAAACAACATAGATTTTAAGAAATACAGGAAGTCTAACTGCTTAACAAGAAGTAAAAGAGAGCTGTAAAACTGCCTTTATCTATCTGCAATGTTCCCATACCCTTTTCACAGCAATATTTTCTTAAAAGTTCTGTCCATGTCCCAAAATGGTTTCACTATTCACAACAGCTTCCCATTCCAGCTGCCCATCTGTAATACTGCACCGACACAACACCTTAGCTCCAGACCTGGACAAAACCCAGATACACACCTATTTAGGTGGATTTTGCTGTGTAGTTGACAGAGAGATGAGAAAAGCTTGCTGTTAAATGGAAATCAGAAGCAATAGAGGAGATGGATTTTCAATCAAGCTACAATCTGTATATCACATTAAAAAGTTCATTCACAATCACAGTTTCCTGGTAGCAGGTTTCTGTAATGCCAGCCTTGACCTATGTAAAGAAAAACATCTCAGCTACCAAGGGCTCAAGGGGAAAACCAGGGTCCTATAGGTGTAATCTCTGAAAGTGATCACATCTCAGGTATATAAAAATTGACTAAGCAGAGCTCAGATTCTACTTCTCAAATGTTTAAATGTTGCTGATACCATAGCCTCACCCCAGCTCCATTCTGCATGAAACATGAGATACCTTGCCTTCCTCACCCCTTCCTCTTCATCTCCAGCTTTTCTCTTCTGCTTTTTTGATATACAGCAGAAAAAAGTCTATTTTAGGAAATAGAAGGGACAGGGAGCCACAACACTTGTGACCTGCCTTGTGGAGGAATCACAAGTCTTATTCTGCAAACTAAGAACTACAAACAGACTTTTCAAGAACTTAAAATCCAAATGGGCTGTGTATCACAGAACGCTCATCATTGAGGGAGCAGGTAATACAGGGAAATAAGGTGCATTCCAACAAATATTACAACAGAGTAATACATACAACATGGAGTTTCTGAAAGAGGAGAAAATCTAACTAAATTCCATGAGACAAATAATCATCGAAGAGGAAAGGAAAAATGCAAAAAGATTTCACACAATTCAGAAATGAGGTGACAAATATAACCCATACTTCAGATATATTCTAGTGGTGCTAGAGTACTTTTGAAACTTTGTTTTATCCTGCTATATTGGCACATAAAGCATGCAGGTAAAGCTCTTGCAGCAGACTCTCTAAATATGTAGTGAAGATTGTTTTGCAATAAGCTCCAGATACTTTTCCAATTTAAAACATATTACATTGAAAAAATCAGATCAAAAGAGTTGAATGAATCAGAAATCATACAGAATGAAAACAAAGAGGCTGCTTCTTAATTTGGATTTTCAGACACTATGTATCCAGGAACAGATAGGCTTTATGTTCCCAGAAACAGACTATACTAAACAAAGAATCTAGCTAGGTCAGGGTAGAAGAGACTTAAACAAAGTGATATAAATAAGGACATTCAATGACCTGACTAAAAAAAATGTGTTTATGTTTGTGCAGACATATAGAATCAAAGCATTAGGAACACAATTAACACTGCCATCTCCCCAACTTATTGCCCTAAGTTTCTCAAGGCCAAGCATTTTCCATGGAGGTGACAGACTGCACAAAGTTTCTATATTTAAAAAAAGCAATTCTCATAGCAGCAGTTATAAATATTGAATTCAAACTATTATAATGAAGATAGGTCTACAAATAGGGAAACAAATAACAGGAGTTTTAATCTCCACGGCTGACTCTGCTTCTGCATTTGCACAAATTAAGAAAGAGTAGAAAAAACATTTCTGAGATAGACTTCCAGGAATATTTACTAATTCTAACAATTAAGAGATTATTATTTCCTATTTCCAAGCTGTCCCATAGTAGTAGTCTAAACAGTGTGGAGATGCCTAACAGTATGAAAGTACCACACTCCACCAGCAGCAACAAGCATTTCACCATCAACTGCAGAGCCACTTCAGAGACTCCAAAAAAGCATAGTTTTAATCACTTGGATGACACAATAATACTCCCTTAAAATTTAAAGGACACAATTAAAAATCAGAAACAAGAACATCAAGAACATGCTTTGTCTTGGTACTTCTAGCATGGAACACAAAGTATTTAAGTTTAAACACCTGAAGAAGGCAATCTTAAACCAACCACAGCCAAGGCCAGATATGCACTTCTCTCCATGAACTAAGCTGCTGAAGCAAAAAACTCTACTGCAGTCATCTGTCACCACAGTATTCATGAAGAGATTGGCTTTTTTACTGTGATTGAGGTTATGACATTTAGATTTCCCTAATAATGAGAGTGCCTTTTCAAAACAACAATACAAAACATACCTTTGTTGATGATGGTGGAGTAGGAAAATTAAGCCAGGCTGGAGCAAAGTCATGCTGCGCCATTTAGGTCCGGTCTCTCCGAATCAATGAAAAAAGGCTTAGCACCTCATGGCAAGTCCCTGTAATCAGAAGAAAATACAAGGGGATTACACTTCTTGTCTTTTGTTCAGTATTTCACTTCTGTTTTCATGTATTGTTTTCCTCATAGATCTGATTTAGAATCTATCATCACATCATTTACAGCATCAAATCTGTGTTTTTATTACTAAAATGTCACATAAATCAAATATATCACAGCAATTATGAAAATATAAATGTAACATTTCTTTATTTCCTTCTATAAATGGGATGAAGCATCTTGTGTAAGGTCTGATCAAGAACACTTTGGCAAAACTAGCTTGCTGAAATACATTCTGGTACTATCTAGAAGGGACCTGGCAAGCTATTTTATTAGCTTCCTAGAAGCTGATATTTTTAATTAATCCCTAACAGTAAGTCTCAGTGGCCATATGAAAGTTCCTTATGAAAAACCTACATACTTGGGCTCATTACAAACCTCACAATGACTCTATGTCTCCTCTCTTCAATGGAAACAGAGTCTATATGTCCAGAGTAGCAAAATCCAGTAAAATTCTCTAGCTTGAAAATGGGCCAAAGAACATAATGGTTTACTATTAAAACCCACAAATACTTTTTCTACCCTACCGTCTTATTACAGGTAAGAAAATATTTCTCAATAGGCAAGAGAATACAAGGTAATGTGAACTATATTACCTGAAGCTGAACTGCAGCAGAGACAGGAAAGAAATGGATTAAACACTTCCTGAATTACACTAGGGCAACCAAACCATGCTCTGCAGCTAGTCACAGCAAAATGGTCAATGACTCAAAAAATTTCTAAGTATGATATAAATGCTATTAGAAATCCAGCTAGTGAAAACATAATAAACACCCACACACATTCTATAGGGAGGCCCAAATAAACATGTATTCCACATCTCTGCACAGCAGAGTGCAAATCTCTTACTGAGCACAGATACAATTCACTTTAATCTGTGGCGGCTGTAATGTATTGGTAAGAGATGTGGAATCTGAACTTGGTAACTCATAATTATGGTTGTTCTCCAGCCTGAACTTGAATATTGCAGGCTGCACATTTCCATCGACAGACAAGACTGTTCCAGCTCCTAAAAGGAAGTCTAATAGATCTGTTAGATTTGACTTAGTGTAAGACTGTACTTAGTTGAGCTGCTGTTTGTTTTTAATGACGTGAGCTCATGTCTAAGTTTTTCGGAACATCCAATACCATGGATAAACTGTAGGGTAGGACGTACAATCAGTACAGTTAAACACGGACAAGGTTAAAGATATGTCTCACCCAAATAACTAACTTAAAATTACTCTGCTGAAGTCATTCAACTCACTCCTACACCAACTTCAGCAAAAAATCCAGAGAAAATTTCTAAGTATTTCCAGTTATATCAAACTAGTAAAATATAAATGAACAAAATTCTGGAGTCAATGAACCATCATAGAAATGGCTTCTCTTCCTAAAAGGAACTACATTCACTTTTACTGATGTATCCCATGCAGCAACAGTATACGAAAGGGCATATGTTTACAAATGAACCAAAAGATGTTAAATTAAGAAACAACAAATCTGAGCAGATTCCAGCAAGAAAAAAGTTTATTCCCCTTCACTTGGACACAGTTCTCTTCAAGCAGAAGAATCATGATATCTTCAGAAATTATCAAGACAGATTTTCAGTACTGAAAGATTGACACAACAACAACAAAGTCTTCAGACTGAGACACTTACAGTCTGAATAGCAGTAAGTAAGATTAGGTTTATACTAAGTGAGAACTTAAAGATTCCACAAAGTACCACCAAGTTATTTGTGCATCAGCTATTAATTACAGCACAGAAAATCCACTAACAATGTGACTTCATAGATTTATATTAACGTTTTTAGAAAACTAGTCAAGCTTCCTAACATTATTTATGCAACTGCCACAAGAAGAGTTTGTTATTAACTCACTATCATACTTACCTTTTATCCTTTGCACAAAAGACTGCATGATCACTAAGTAACCAAGGTCTAGAAAAAGTATTTTGCAAAATAATAAGCTTTTCCCACAGCTTACCAACACTGGCTACCTATTTCTTCATGCAAAAATTTTTCTAGAAGCAGATTCAAGTCTTCCTCATGTTCTCAGCTAAAAAAGTTCTGAAAAAAAATTGATATTGTGCTGTGTCGTATGAGTCAGCCCTTTTCTTAGAAAGAAACTTAAGTGGTTAAGGCAGAGACCTGCACCAAAACTACACAATACTCAGAGCCAAGTCAGCAACAGAATATATATGTAAGTTTCAATAAACCCATAAAAGACAAACTTTTAGGGCTAATTCTTCCAAATAGTTTTAACAAAAAAACAGCAAGAAAAAAGGACAGACGAAGTTCTAGAAACTATCTGACCAAACTCAGAGGTTTGCAGTTAGGCACTAACATGAAAAACAACTCCTGTGATACTCCACGCCTAAGTCAAGAAAACATTTTCTTTCACCTAATTGTACATATGCCTGGTCCAGCAATTAGACATGGGAACAGAGAGTTCTTTCATTATTAAACCTTTCTAAATTGAATAGGCACAAACATCCCAGACATAATTAAACTGGGAAACAAAGGGCAGGTCAGGAAAAGATATTTTAAAACTGTATTAGAGGACATAGTCTACCCAGCTTAAAGTTACTGGTTCCATATTTTACCAGGTTTCATAAACATTCTTACAGCTGCCAGCTTTCTGATGTTGCCAACAAGTCTGACCTATATATAAGAAAAAATATTTTAAGTATGATCTCTGTTCAAATGATCTGACACATATTTGATAGCTCTAGGGTACTCTTCATTCTCAGGAAGGTATTTTTGAAAGGTGAAAATGTGAAATCTGAAAACAGATCACAAAACATAAGAATGGGATGTCAGCAAGGCACCCCCACTGCCACAGGCAGGATTTACTAAGCTTAAACCCTTTGTGATCAGCTTGGCTGCCAACACTAGTGCATTTCTTGCTTGTTTTCCAACTTCAGCTGGACCAACAACTATCAAATTATACTGCAACACATTCTACCATTAAAAAGGTTCTTTCTACCTTCTTTCCCTGCTATTCAGGTCCATACCTAAGCTATGCCAAAGAGTCAGAGATGCATCTACATTCTGTGTCCACGAAAGCATTTGCACCCTCTCTTCAGGTTGCATACATACTATCTACTACTTTTAAATTAAACAAAAACAACATTTAAAGTATTTTAATAGAACAAACGTCAGTAGCATAAAATTGCTTTTATTACTGACATGAAACTATACATCTACCAGGAAGTTTTCTCTTCACAAACAAACAACACAAACACTGTTCAGTAACTAATAAAGCAGCTGATGCACTCCCAGCATTAACAGAAGGAAGCCTCGTGAGGTAAACACCACAGAGTCAAACACAATTCCAGTGCTTTCAGAAACTCTCCTGGTAACAAAAGAGCAGGCCCAAAATTCATAATGAATGTTTAAGTCACCATTCCCTATCTGAACTGCCATTCTCTAACTGAACTGTGGTAAAAGCTAACTTGGCTCAGACTCTCAGCTACTGAAGCAGAGCTGCACAACTCTAGAAAGAAAAAGATACTGAAATATGGCTATCCTCATACTATTAACACTCAAATTCATTTAAAAGTCTTTAGTCAGACTGGTCAAACTATTGTCTCATCTCAGCAATAGCCTCTTGTGACCAATTCAAGTATAGTGACCTTAGTGACCTCAATAACAGAAGTGTTCCATAGCTCATAAATTTAGATAAAAGTGATGTGTTGCTGTGTTGTGGATAATAGAATAGTTTAGTGCAAAGAAAGAAATCCTGTTCTTAAGTTTTACATCTTGAGGGGAGGATCTGAAAGAAGTCTGTAAAGAATTTTGCTTTAAGTAACATGCAGTAATTAATCCAATATTCAATTAAATAAAAATTAATTCTGACGTTTTATGAAGTATGATCTTCAATAATAAGGTACTGACTGCAAAGGAATAATGAACAGCTGATTCCAGATGATACACAGTGAAGAGATTTATCATAAATATTACTCAGTCATCTGCTTTGAGCCACATTTGCAGCTGAAATAAGACTTCACCAAATACACCCAACCAACGCACAGAAAAGGTTAGGCTGGACTTTTTTTATGATTGAGTCAACAAGGTCGTTTTGTGACAGAAACTATTTCTTACCAGTTGTAAACCAGTAGGAAACCCTATATTCTAAATGAATTTGTGTAACCTGCATAGTATCTGGGGAAAGTTGATGCATAGTCTCTGTCTTACAAAAATAAGTAACATGCTACAAAACGGGAATCAGAAAGCTACTGCATGAAACAAAGTCAAGACTTCTGGGAAAAGGCTAAGAAACAACTCTTAGGGTCAACACCCAAACCTGCAAAACCAACAAAAATTAAGTCAAAACAAGTACCATTAGTTTATCTTGTACTTACCAAATTTAATTAAGAAATCAAACAGTAAAGACTATAGTCAATTTTCCTCACACTACTACATTTTTCTTTTTAAATTCACATAAAACAAGTGAAATCACACTTAAGAACAACAACAGAGAGATTCAACACTTTACTTGATGCAATAACAAACTATTCCAGGGATCAGGGACATGAAATGTCTAAGGAATCTGGCTTACTTTGCCTCACACAATGAAGACATAAGACTTATTTAAAAAGTGGTTATGAACATCTAAAGGAGAAAATTTCAGCAAGAAAGGAGATGCGTTAATCCAATACACCACCAGAATCACAGGGTATCAATCACAGTAGATTGAAGGTGGACAGACACATGGTCCTGAAAATCATAAGAACAATATTCTGAAATAGCTTTAAGACTTAGACAAATATTTGAACCTGGTCCTGAAAATCATAAGAACAATATTCTGAAATAGCTTTAAGACTTAGACAAATATTTGAACCTGTCAATTTCTATTATACTTCTAAATCAGACCCCAATAATTGTAACTAAAGAGTTTAGCATGCAGGATGGTGCATTACACAAAAGTAACACTGTAAGAGCTAATCCACTTTTTCCCTATTTTCAGTGCTAACCACGCAAGTGTGATGTCTCTCCAGCAACTTTTTTCTCTCTCCTCTGCTATTTGAAATAAATATACAGTTTAAAAAATGAATTTTTTAAGCACAAAGAACACCCATTACAACTAAAATGTAAGTAAAATTCTGGTTTTTCCTGCAATAACATAAATAGAATTCAACACAATACAAAAACAGAGAATACCCTTCTATTCATGAATTTTTATATTAGCCTGCTTTCAGATTACTTTAGCAAAGTGCTTCCTCAAACTTCATCTTAATACTAAAATTTTCACCTTATCTGCAACTATTCACTATTACTGGTACAAGCAAACTTACTAGCATTTAAGTTTCATTTGCAAAGCTTGTTCATAATACACAGATCAAGGAGATGCAGATAAACAAACTAGCTGAAATAAGTGTTAGGGAGTACATCTTGGCTCTAACAAACACAATTTGTCGCATTTTAATAAAGTTCTGTAACTTCCTGCAGTAAAGATTAATTTATTATTTAACAGTTGGGGTTTCTTTCTCTATTTATTTACCAGGGGGAGGGGGGTGGAGGACATAGGCAGAACAAAATGCTTGCTCATTCTCACACCATTTGTGCTAAATTTGGGACGGCTGCCACCACACCCATGCTAGTCATGGATTTCATGCTGTTCACTCCGGGGCAATTCCACCAAGCAGGCGGACTGGAGTACATAGCACTACTTTCCAACCCCTAGGGAAGCCCAAGAGCACCACAGGCTATGCACAGTGCAGAACTCCTGCAGGCATCTGTTACTCCAGATTGTATCTCTGTGTAGCACAAAAAAATGGGAATACACTGCAGTGACATACCAGTCAGTACAGGGTAACTGCAGAGCCACTACAGACAGAATCTGTGTGAATGTACCACCTCACTAATGCTGCAGTACACCAGGAAGCACTTCTGCTGTCAAATGTTATGAAGAAAAAGGGTAAGACATGAACGCAGACCTAGACTATTTTTCCCCCATGCCAAGCATCTGTAAAACACTGAAAACAGCACAGACAAAGCATTAAAATAAATAAAATGAAAAATAAAATGAAAAATAAACTAAACTAAACTAAAAATAAATTACAAATAAAGTAAAAATAAGATCTTAAATAAAAAGAAATGAAGTTTTTTAAAAATAAAATAAGAAAGTCTCCAGCTCATACTGTAGAAAATTTACTGTGTAAGCAGACTACTATCACATTGTAGAAACTCATATAACGTCTTCTGCACTGCTTTTAATGACACAGTAGAATACCAAATTCCTTGACAAAAGTATTTAATCTGGCCTTAAACGTATAATGAAAACAAAGGCTACTTACACAAAAACATAATTCACCTGATCACTTGTGGTCCCTTTTAAAGACAACTGTTTACCCAGAATTTCTTCTAGATTTAATTGTATTAATCAAACCTTTACGGCGTTAAAAAATAAATCTCCCTTTAAGATTTACACAACACTGAAACCCGCCACAGAGCATCTCTGGAATACAGGAATCAGAAAAGTGACTGTTGTGAGAATTGAGCTGGAGGCAATCTCTGCACTGTCTGTGTAAGCGGACACGAGAGCCCATAGAAGGCAGGGCAAAAGAAATCACCTTCTGAAATACTGCAAGATGGCAGGGCAGAGAAAGCAGATGTAATCAAAGCATTTGGGATTTCAGTTCTCTTGTACCGAGAGTCTCTAGTCCCATTAATAGTATTAACAAAACTAAAGTCTCCCTCATCATTTGCATCTTTACGCAGTTCTACATGAGAAGTGAGTTTAATGGCTTACTAATTTTAAATTTGGAAAGGACTTGAAAAATTAAAACATAACATCCAAAGATAACTCTGAAAGACTAATGGCCATCTTGTACTTCCCTAAACTTCAATCTAAGACTAATGGCCAACTTTTACCTCCCTAGAACTTCAAACCAAGTATCAGCCTCTGCCGATTGGAAAGATACTGCAGTCTGTTTATTATCTTTGTACTCTCTCTCCGCCAAGCCTCACCTTTTCTTGTTTCAGGGAGCCTGTAACAGTGTTACACATCCTGGAAGGGTGACACCTCCACACGTGGCCTCACCAAGTCTGCATACAGGACAAAACTGAACGCCCCTTGACGCACCCGCAACACTCCTCCTAATGTTGCACAGAGATTTTCACTTTACCCCTTACAAAGACACATTGCTGGCTCCACGTTGGCTTTCTGTTCAACAGTACCCCCAAGTCCTTCTCTGTAGCTGGCATATGCAGCTGCTGTTCCAGAAAATTCACACTTTCCCCTTGCTTCATGAGGATCCTCTACCCACATTCTTCCATGCAGCAGACCAAACATCAAGTGCTTGTATCAGCCAGTTCCCCTTTCTTATATTATCTGCAAACTTGTTGAGGGTAAACTCTACTCCACTGTCCAGGACTTCAATGAAGATGTTCAATAGCAGGGGCTTCAGCAGTGAATCCTGGGGTACACTGGAACAGCTTCTTTTTAATGGCCTTTGTGCCACTGATTGCATCCCTGCGGACCTGACCATTCAGATAGTTCTGGATACATCTCACTGCTCACTTCTCCACACATACTTGTCACCTTTTACCATAGAACACAATGTCAAAAGCCTTACTGAGGTCAAGATAAATACTATCCATTGCTCTCTGTTCATCTACCAAGCTAGCTGCCTCATTGTAAAGGGTTATTAGCTTGCTGAAGTGTGACATCCCCTTCATAAAGCCCTTCTGACTGCTCTCACTCACCTTCCTGTCCATTACATGTTTGGAAACACGTTTCCAGGATCAGCTGGTGCACAACCTTCCCATGGACTGAAGAGAGGCTGACTGGCCTGTAGTTCCCTGGATCCTCCTTCTCATCCTTCCTGATGACAAAATTAATATTTGCTCTCTTCTCTTACGCAAGAACCCCTCCCAATGACCATTAGACCTCTCAAAGATGGCTTTGCAATAACATCAGCACACATGGCAGAATGGAACACCCATCATGCAACCATCCTGTCAAGCCCCATGGGCTTACAATAGTATTTAAGTGTTCCCTAACCTGATTCTTTCTTCACTGAGGGTGGAGGAAAAAGGCACAGCAGAACTTGAAGATGACATGAGACCAGAGACAGTCTCCACCCAATTTTAAGGGCGTTGCTTAACTCGTCTAACCAGTATTCAGCTGGAAGAGAGAGTCCCACAGGTAGTGAACAGATTTCCAACCTCAGAGAAGCCTCTTCCAGTGAACAAAAAAAGTATTTCTCTAGCTCAGAAACTCATCTTCAGTACTTAAAATAGGTTTCACTACTAAAGATAAGATACATTTGGTAACACTATCTGTCTGAACTGTGAGAATAAATAAAAACAGCTTTGCTTTTTCATAATGTTCTAACATGAAGAAACAGATAAAAGAGTGACGTTACTATAATAAGAAAAAAACCTAGCCAATAATATAGTAAAACAGCCAAAACTACTGCATTTTAAAATTTTAACCTAGAAGTTATAACTAAAAGATAAATTTAACTAAAAGTTTAACTAAAAGTTTAAAAATTTAACTAAAAGGTATGTGCTTTTGGAATGGACCTACCATACTACAGGTACACCCTATTTAAATGGAGCTGACCAGAATTTTGTAGGAAAAACAAATTTTAAAATAAAGCCAAAATCGGGGAAAAAAAGTCCTAAACAACCGTGTCAGCTGAACACATCACCAGAAGACAAGGAAAACCACAGGAAATCAGTTTTGTATCTTCAGGTCCTATACTTAAGCTTTCTGTGTAATCTGTATCATTTCTTAGGAAATAGTGTCTGTGACACTTAGAAATTTGAGAAATTGTCAAAAGACCACTAAAACAAAAGGTAATACAAACTCAAACAGCAAGGAATACTTGAAGCTTGTGAACAGAATTTCAAATTTAGCAACAACAGGGGGAGGGCAGGAAAGGTTCAAGCCACGAATCACAAAAATTAGAAAAGAGATACAAATTTCTTGATGCTCCCTGAAGACCAGTTTACAAGTTCAGACAATTGATTTGCACAGAGAAAACCTCAAGCAGAATAAATGTCAAAAGCACTGACATGATATACAAATTTATATTTTCCAAGGGAATCTAAAAATAGTAGAAATGCATATCTAAGCAGCACATTCCTAAGAGCTTTAATCCAATGCCTCATAGATTATTATCACAGTAAGTACAGCACACCACAAATTACATAGGGGACCCTTAACTTCACTTCTCAACTACACGCATCTGCCAAACTACTCTCACTCTGTGAATGTAATTTTTAGCATACTATTTATAAATGAGACAGAAGAAGGTTGTAAACTGTGAGAATTAAAGTACAGTACAATGTTGTTATAAGAGCATGGAAAGAAAAGGTTATATGCAGTGTCTCAATTTGCTGCTACTGCTTTGTTTCCTTGATAAGGAGCTCCAGCACACATATCAAATTCTTATTTCATCAGAAGACAAAAAAGAGCATATGTATGAACTTCAGAGTATCCAAAAAAATAGTTAGAACACTGGCCCTTCAGCCCTCCCACAATGGGCCAGCTTCAAATTTTGGCTTCAACTCTGCACCATTAGCCAAAGGAAAACTACCAATATTGGTCTGAATTAGGCAAAGAAACTACATGCACAAGACTCAGCCATCAGCCTACACACTCCTTCTTCAAATACAGGATCATTCAGGACATTTTTCATACTAAGCAGATCTTAAAAATAACCCACACTACCAAAAGTTTTTTCTTCTGCCATAAAACACATCTTCTTTTTCTTTTTTCAAAAGAAAAATTTTCAGTGATAGCAGATTCTTCTCTGTTATCCCTCCCTGCTATCTCTATTTATGAGTAACACTAATTTGAAATCAAGTTGCTAAATGTAAGGTCTAAACAATACTTTTATTTAAAATCTATAAATCTCAATTTTCATTAACCTTTTGAAGACACAGTTTACTCAATATCTTCCTTACTATTCTGTGATCCATGTAGTTCCAACAAATCAAAATAAGCTAATTTTAAGTTATTTTGCTATTCAAAATTTGTATGTCACTAAAACAGAAAATAATATTCAAACCCTTACACAAGCTTTATGAGTTTTTGAAACTGGAAGCATTTCTACTGATCACAAATTGCTGCAATAGCATGACAAACACTTCAACTGAAGATTCTTTCTTTCCTTCTTTCTTTCCTCTCTGTGTAAATGAACAGCCATAACAACAGAATAAGTTTACACCTTTACAGTCAAATTTCTAACACTCTGAAGGAAAAAGTATCATGCCACCCCTTGTGGCATTTCAATGAAAAACTATTTTTAAAAAAGATTGGGCTTGGGTATGGTACTTCCCTCAAGTTTTTTGGTTTGCTAAAATTTATTGCCTAAGATTCATACCTTCAACAGAAAGGAAAGGGAGCTGAACTTTTGAAGGTCTCCTCCACTAATTAAACAAAAAACTCTGAAACAGTTCAACTGTAGCCTCTTATTTCTCAATGATGCTACTGGTGAGCAAGCAAAACCTCTAGTCTATTTTTGTTATCCCCATCACCCAATACAGAACTGTCCTCATATATATTCTACCACTGGACAACACAGAAGAACAGAAGAAGATATCCATACAATTTGTAATTTGCCTTCTTGCCTCATGTTTTAAAAAGAAGTATAAAAACTAAGGTTTCCTGCAGAGCACTAAGGAAGGAGCAAGGTGCTCTGCTAGATCTGAGCACTGACACTTACATATGAGGAGTATGCAGAGTCAAAATATAATGTCAGTTTTTTAACCAATTAAAGCCAACACATTCTTTAGTACAGCCACAGACTTAATGCTTACCTTTACAGAGACTTAGCACAAGTATAGAAAACCCAACAAAAAAAATCCACCTTCATTTCTACTTTATGCTTAAATTCCTTATGGGAGAATGAACCAACTAAAGCACACTGTGTTTTGCATAAGGATCTAGAATATGAGCACTGCTTTTTATCATACGGTCCCCTTTACTATATACAGTTATGGTTCACAAGCAACCGGTTTTAACATCACCTCTGCGAATCAAATATAAATGCCACAACAATCAAAATGTCTTTTAAGAAATGTTTTAGATATAGATGAAGCTGCTAAATCCTTTGGATAACATAATGATGACTTTTTAACAAAAAAAAAAGTTTCTGTTTGTGCATTTTACTGAAACATAGATTTTAAAAAAATGCAAGCTATTTCATAACATGAAATAACTTCACATTTACAGCCAGGTTCAACTGAGTAACTTCAATTCACTACAGCCATGTTCCTTCTCCTTGAGAAGAAACATTTGATGTGTAATGATTCCACTAAATGGTACTGACCATTTAGCAAAAGCCTGATAGATGCTCATTTCTTGCCCTTTAACAAGGTTCAAATTCAAAAGCTAAAGTGTGAGTTGAATTACATCACAGCCCTAATCAGCATATGTTATGTAGGAAATCACAAGAAATGCTTCAGCACTTGGGAATTGTCACAAGAAAGAAGTAGCAGCTGATAAAGGCAGAAATTTTGCCCTGTGCTGAGCATATAAAGCAGGTAACAACTTATTTCAGCTGCTTCCCTGACTATGTCTACCCAAGACATGAAAGGAGGAGACTGTGGAAGAGTTGACAGCACCACACAGGGTATTATCATCAGGTATCACGTTCAGTTACTCAAACACAGAGTAAGAAAAAACAAAACAAAAAATGTGACAAGTTTTGTTCACATCTGTTTATAATAAGGTCTGCAAATAGTTGTCTTTGCAGGACAGAATTTATTCCTAGTACTACAAAAAGGAAATAAAAGCAACTTCCTCAGACATTATTGATGAACTGTCACTACAACAGTTCTAGCCACACAAGTTAAACAGATTAACCTTGTTAGAATAAAAATGAAAGGAGCACAAAGTACATTAACTTGTAGAACACTAAATATCTGCACAATTTGCCTCTATCATTTTACTGATGTAATTCTGTTTCAGCTTGCTGCAGATTAAAGCAAAGCTGAAACAAATAATTATTCTCAAAAGTTTCCACCAACACTTTTTTCACATAGTAGAGCAACCTGCATCATTCTGAAGAATTAGCCAGTACAAATGTACCCATTTTAAGAACCTACCAGAATAAACACATCAGTAAAAGACACAACCTGCTGACAGTTATCCCTCTACAAAAGGTATGTTTACATCAAGGTTTAAAGTATAAGCTCTCAAGAGCAAGGACATTATCTTCATAGTTGTCTGTAAAACATTTAACAGACTGTAAGCACTTGAAAAAAAAAATCTAGGGAAGAAATTAAAGTGGACCAGCATGCTTGGCATTCTCTTCTCAGTAGGCATGAATTATGTTTAGGTTACAAGGGCACAGCTGTAAAACACTCCTGAATTCTTGTCAAACGCAAATGGTTCACAAATAGGAAAAAAAATACACTCCTATAGAATCCCTGAAGATAAGGAGCTAACGCGTATATCTCAAACACCAATAGCTGGATAACTGCAGAGCCAACCAATGGTTTGAGGAAAATGGGATATGGCTGGAGAAGGGGCCATGCAGGGGTAGGACAACACTCTTCTGGGACAAGCATCCTCATTCTAGTCCACAGAGACACAAAAAACAACAACCAGCACAGAACCAGCACAGAAGCGAGCATGAACTGTTGACCAAAGCCCAATGCCGCAGGGGGATAATGAGATCATCAGGGATCCCCCCAAAACCCTCCAAGCCATTTCCAGAAAGGCCTCAAAGAATGGACCATACAAGATAACTGATCTACATAGAAAATTAAAACCTTCGTTTCAGGACAAGGAAACTACCTCCAAAAAGCTACCCCACCAAGCCCTGCCTGCACATCCCAGGACATCCCATAGCCAGATCAACAGTAGGAATCAGGGCTGGTGATCTCTTTTTCTCTCTTCCTTCCTTTTTCTCTCTCTCCCTCTCCTTAATTCATCTCTTCCCTTCTACCCTATCCCTACCATGTAAGCTGTGTGCTTATACAGTAGGCCAGGGACTGACATACCCATTTCAATGCCAAGCGTGCAATTTATGTAAAAACCCAGTGATTTTTTGTGGACCCTCCAACTTCTGTTGTCCCTTTCAACCACAAGCATTTATGAATCCTGGGTGCTCCTTTCCCCTACTTCCCAAGTGTAAGTACTGTGAAAGGATAAAAGAATTATCCAAACAGAGAGGCGTAAAAACAGAATTAATTTAATGAAGCTAAAAAGCAAACTTCTCAAAACTTCCAGAAGAAGAAGAGTCTAGAAAAAGATGCCACTCAAAATAGTAAGTGGGGGATGTAGCTCCTTGATTTCAGTGAGAGCATCTTGAAAAGAAATAGAAGTATTTCAGCACTGAAAATTAATAGCTTGGAAAAACAAGGAAGACATCACTTTTTCTATGAGTTAAGAAGTGAATATTTCTATTATTCTCATGCACATACAATAAACAATCAAATTAAATGGCAACTCACACCAGAATTCTCCATCTATCAAATGCTTTCAAAAAATCATAGTCATACAAGTAGAGGAATATACAAGATCATTCTTTTCTATTGGTTTGGTTCTTTAATAAGCGGCTCAGCTCCCCAGTCAACCCCAGCCACACCTACGCTCAATACACAACAGCCACAAGCCATAGCCACAGATTACAGCAACAGAGTCCTACTCCCTACTCCTGTTCCATAGTTTCCATATTTTCAAAACAGCAAAACTGAAACAGAAGTTAAAATAACAAAGCAGCAAGACCATCCAAAGCACAAAACTGAAGCTAGTTCAACTTTTAGATATTGACAACATAGAGATAAGAACTTTAGTGAGACTGGGAATTTACAAAATTTATGTAGATGCAAGTCCTTCATTTGTGGTCAAAATAACAAGCTACAGGAGTTAAAACACACTGTAGTAATTTTTAAGTACAGTTTCGCATGCTTAACTACACTTTTTCTACAAGGTTACAACATATGTAATCTTCCCAATATCTTTGCACTGCCCTTAAGGAAAACCTTTTTTTTTTCATTAGTTCACTACTGCTAATAATTCAGTATTGGAGAAGCTTTCAAAAATATTTTAGAATGTGACAACTGAGGTATAAGTGTAACCACTACCAGATGCTCAGTTTAAAGTCTACCTAATAATGCTTTAATTATTTAAAGCCTTATGAATCATCAGGGTGGGGTAGGGGATAGAGAACTTCAGTAAAATTACCACTGACTTTTGAATTAAGTTGCTCTGTCCATCTTAATTTTCTTTCAGGCAGTAGCAGCTCTGTTGAATGCAAACCTACAAAAAATAATTATAAACACATTAATGCCAAAATTAAAAAATATTGAATCCCTGTGGGATGAAGAAAACTACAATACATCTAAAAATAACAAGGAAGATAAGCCAATTCACCACTAGATTTAATTTTGTATCATTCCAAGGAGAAGGTGCTCTTTCTGAAGTGCTACACTTGCAGACCAGTCAGTCCAATTTATTGCCATTACAGAACAGGAAAAAACACTGAAGCCAATCTTACAATATCAACACAGATAAAAGCTAGACTGCATAGCCAGTAAAATAATTTTTGGTTAAAAAAAATCCTCTGGCTTTCATATGTGAGAAAGAATAGTGGAAAGGAAAAAAAAGAGTGAAAATTCCTCTATATTATTACTAGCCTGATGCTGCAAACACATCTAACACAAATGGAAGGAATGGCACAAGCAAGCTGTCCAGAAGACTTGGTCAAAAAGATACATTTACTCTTGAGACTACAACATTAACATAAAGGCAAAATTCCTTATGGATTTAGTCTAGCTATAGCTACTTTTTAATCACACATAAAGATCACACTCTTATGTACACGTTTCTCCTTGTAGCTGTATTCTTCAAAGTCTTAAGGAATTATTCCATTATAAAAGCCAGCAAGTAAAAATTAACAAGCCTCGACATTCAACATTCTCAAAAAACAAAACAAAAAACAACCACCAAAGAACCTCTAACCAGTAAAAATTACAGGTTTAACTGTTCTACCGATAAAATGTTTTTTCAAGTGAAAACTGAATTATGAACACTACAACACTTACCACTAATCCAAGAGGACCACACAAGGTGCTAGTACTGCGTGATTTATATTTTTCCAGTTTGTTTTCCTTGAGATAATATCCCCAGCTCCTGTTGATACTACATTCGTGGCAGTTTGACATAGATTTGACCTCACAGAAATCAGCTACCCATCCTTCTCGCTTACAGATTCTGCAAGGCTATTTACAAAGTCTGCCAATGTCTGTCTTAAAAGCCTTTTCTTTTCTCTGACAGCTTCTTCTCTTGTCTATTGCATGTAGATTCCATTATATGCAGCATCAGCTCCAAGTGAAATAAATACAGTTTTTACTCCACGGACTGTGATGTCAAAAACTCAAATTTCACATATGAACTGAAGGACATTTCCTACCTTCCGGTAGCAGAGGCATTTGTAAACAGTTATCTGGATACCTCCATACTGCTTATGAGCAACAACATTTTTCAAGAAAAATATTAAATAAAATACAAAAGAAAATAGTATAAACAAACACCCATTAAATTCTTCATTTATAAAATCGGTCTCACTGAAAAATGAAAGAAGACTATGTCAGAAAATCCAAAAAATGAAATAAGGGGGGAAAAAAATCTGCCATGAAACTTTTCAGCAATGTCCCCACAGTGACTCAGGCCACATTTAACCTGCAGCCAGTTAACAAAACTGGTTAAGCCTCTGACTCAGAATGTTGCCGAGAAGAAAAAGAGTACGTAGAAAGAGGAAAGCACTTTATTTTTGCAGCTGAAGTATTCAGAACTTCATAAATTTAGCTATGTATCCATGCCACGCGGACAAAAGAATCCGAGGGTGATGTGCTCGACACTGCTAGAAGAAAAAACCTCACGATTTCTTCAGTTCTCTTCCCAGATGTCTACTGCTTGTTTGAGAGGCCTTTTCTGGTCAAAGCACGCACAAGTTATCCCAGAACAGTGTCCGATATTTCTTCCTTTCACAGGAAGAACTGCTGCAGGTCAGTATCCACCTTTTCTCTTCTCTGCCAGCTGAAGCAAAAGGCTACAAACATCAAGGACTGACTCTATCGTTCAAGCAACCTAAGGTAAAAAGAACCAGAAAAATCAGTTCTCCCCTACGAAATCCGGACTGGCGTTAGACAAACACGAAACAAACAGAACCCAAACGCCTGAATCTTAAAACCAGAAGCAAACAGGAACCTGGATCGCAAAGCGCACACACGGACGCAGCCGCGGAGCCGAGCCCGCGGGCGGAAGCCTGGGTTACACCTCCACTCGCAGGCACAGAGGGCGACGGCAGTGTTTGACGGGGGGCGCAGCCTATCAGCGGAAACCTCCTCCTGCCGGCCGCGGCAGGAAAAAACAGGCTGGGGCGTGGAGCCATGGGCAGTGGGGGCTGGGAGGAGAGAGTGGGGGGAAAACAGGCAAAGAAAGAAAGGGTCATGTCTCGTTTTATTGGCGAAGCTGTACAGATGTACAGAAGGCACCCGGGCGGGAAGCGCTGACGTGGGCCAGGGACATTTCCCGGAGGGGCAGCGGGAGCCGCCGGGGGAGCCCCAGCGTGGCCCGGGCCATGCTTCCTTTCCCGGGCTGTGGGGACAGACAGACAGACGCGGCTGCCGGGGTATGCGGACACAGGCCGCCCGCTGCGGAGTGTGCGGGCACACAGAACCCCGGCTCTCGGGGCGGGCGGGCACACGGAATCCCGGCTCTCGGGGCGGGCGGGCACACGGAGGCCCGGCTCTCGGGGTCCGCGACCTCCCGCTGCACCGCCGAGCACCCTTCCTCGGCCCTCCTGGCGACAGCCCCGCCTCCGCCGCCGGGGGCGGCTCCCCGTGCCGCCCCCGAGGGTGGTCCGGGCAGCACGGCGGGGTAAGGAGCGTGGCGGCCCGGCTGCCCTGAGTCCGCTCCGCGCCCGTTCCCGGGGCTGTCCCGGGCTGTTCCGAGCGCCCCCCTCGCCCCAGCACGCGCGCGCGCACACCGCGCGCTCGCCTCGCTCCTTCAAAATGGCACCGCTCCGCGCCGCAGTGCTCCCTACGCGCACGCGCAACCTCCGCGAGAGCCCCCGCGCGGGAGCCTGGGGAGGAGCAGGCGGTGCTCCCGGTACCGCCCCCGTCGTGACGTCACGGGAACCATCCCGAAGGTTCCGCGCGGGACGGGGAATCCCCAGAGCGCGCCCCGCCCTCGCGGCGGGAGTCCCCGGCGCCGCCATCACTAACCGTGCCGCGGCGCGGCCTCACGTGCGCATGTGCAACGAGCTGCTGAGGCCGAGAGTTGAGAGCTGGGGCGGCCGGGGCGGGCGCCGCGGGACCCCGGCACCCCGGCTGGACGCCCGTAGGCCGCGTGTGAGTGCGAGAGCGTCCGCCCAGAGCGGCCCTGGATCAGCCCGGTGTGTGCCGGAGAGATCCCCGCCGCGAGGAAGCGTGGCGCCACGGGCCCCGGGAAGCGCAGGTCCCTTCCCGTGCCCGCTGCCGCGGACAGAGCGGGCTCCGCAGCGCCGGGTGCCGCCCGCACCCGCAGCGCGGCTTAATCGCGGTGCCAGAGGGGCCTGAGGGCAGTAAAAACCAATAACCACGGATTAATAAAACAAAATATCAGAATCTTCGCTAAATCGACACTTCGGTGTTCCAGCGCACGAGTGGAAGTACCCTGGAGGTCGGCATGGTTATTCCGAGTGTGCAGTTTTGAGAGAAAAGTGATGGGCGGATTCTTACTGCCTGGGATCTAAAGGCCTAAATCACCATTTTGCAATTTAGAAATCCTCTTACCAACGCAATCAAAATTATTTTTTCAATTTATTAGGTAAAAAAGTAAATTTACAAAAGTAATATTTTGATATAATTAGAAAGAACACTGGCAAGTGTTTGTAGCGCCTGCATTTGATTGTGGGTTTTCTTTGAAAGTTTCCTCCACAAGTTTTAAGTTATTGTAGAAACTGAGATTATGCACTGACTTTTGACAAAAATTATCTCAAACTGTAGGATTCTCTTTTAAATGCATTTTACAGGCATGTATGTGGCCAATGTAAGTTAGTTTTCGTAACTTGATAAAAGTCACTAGAAAGCAACAATTACCAGAAACTTGACTAAACAATTACCAGACTAACAGCAAACAAACTAAGCAACAATTACTAGAAACTAAAAATCAACAACAGAGAACATAAAGTAGAAAAAGCACATGATAATTTCATCTTTAAACTGACAGAAGCTCTGAAACAATTCAGAAGCTCTGAAACATTAATCTTCAGCTCAACTCTGAATATTTAAACCCCAGTTCCAATTTCTAACACCAGCAGTGTTTTTCTAGGTTCAAGAATTCAAGATTCATCACAGTCTTGAGTGCAGTGAAACCTCCTTTCTCTTCATCCTTGAAGTTGTTTGTCCTATTTGCCTGTGCTGCAAAGTTATTACCACAGCCTGATGCCAAACCTGAAGCCGTGAGCAGGAAAGGCAGGGCAGTGCTCTGCCCCCTGGCCCAGCTATGAACCAACAACCCAGGTTTTGGTGAACCTCACACCACTGGCCTCAGTCCATCAATGCAGCCTGTCCAGATCCCTCCCTTCCTGCCCTCCAGCAGACCAACACTCCCACCCAACTTGGTGGTGTCTGCAACACTGAGGATACCCAATCCCCTCATCCAGATCGTTGATAAAGATATTAAACAGAAATGCCCCCGGTGCTGAGCCCTGGGGAGCCCCACTGATGAGCGGTCACCAGCTGGATGTAACTCCACTCACCACCACTCTCTGGGCCAGCCATCCAGGCAGGTTTTACCCAGTGAACAGAGCACTTGTCCGAGCCATGGGCTGCCCGCTTTTCCAGGAGGATGGCATTGGAGGCAGTATCAAAGGCTTACTAAAGTCTAAGTAGACAACATCCACAGCCTTTTCTTCATCCGCCAAGCAAGTCACCTGTTCATAGAAGGAGATCAGGTTGGCCGAGCAGGATCTACTTTTTCCCACCGCACTGGGTGGGCCTGATCCCTTGGCTGCCCTGCACATGCCATGTGATTGTACGGTAGCACTCAAGATGATCTGTCCCATAACCTTCCCCGGCACTAACATCAGGCCTGTAGCTCCCCAGAATCTCCCTCCAAGCCTTCTTGTAGATAGGTGTCACATTGGCCAATCTCCACTCAAGTCACCTGAGGCCTCCCAGGTTAGCCAGGTGCATTGGTAAATGAGGGAGAGTGAGCTTTTCCACTGGCTCCTCAGTATCCTTGGGTGGATTCCATCTGGCCCTCTACACTTTTGATGTCTAAGCAGCTCAGTAGGTCACTAACTGAATTCTCCTGGAGAGAGGCTCACTTCTGCTCCTTGTCCTTGTCTACCAGCTCAGAGGGCCTTGATAACAGCTGTCTTCTTGTTAAAGGTTGACCCAAAGCAGGCATTAATTACCTCAGCCTTTTTCTCATCTTTAGGTACAATGTTTCCTTCTGCGTCCAATAAGGTATGGAAATTTTCCTTGGTCCTCCTTCTGCTGTTATTTTTTTATAAGAACCCTTTAATTATCTTGCGCAGGAGCGGCCAGATTGAGTTCTAGCTCAGCTTTTGCCTTTCTAACTTTCAGCCTACATGACCTAATACACTTGTACACTTCTTCCTTGTACACTCCTGAGTTGCCTTCTTCCAAAGGTCATAAAATCTCCTTTTTAGCTTGAGTTCCAGGAAAAGCCCCCTATACAGCCAGGCCAGTCTTCTTTCTCCCTGCACCCTCCAGCTCATCTTTTGGCAAATAGGGATGAGCTGCTCTTGTGGCTTTAAGATTTCCTTCTTAAAGTATGTTCAGCCTTATTGGATCCCTTTGTTATTGAGGATTGTTTCCCAAGGGACTCTCTGAACCATTGTCCTGAAATGGCCAAAGTCTGCCCTCTGGTAGACCAAGGCAGAAGTGTAGCTGATGCCCTCTCTTCCTTCACCAAGGATTGAAAGCTGTCATTTTGTGGTCACTATCCCCAAGACAGCCTCTGACCACCACATCATCCCCAGTCCTTCTCTATTCACAAACAGCGGGTCAAGTGAGGTCTTCCCTCACACCATCTCTGTGAGGAAATTGAGTTCCACATGGTCCAGGAACCTCCTAGAATGCCTCTTCTCTGCTGTGCTGAGTTTCCAGCAGAGATCCAGCAAGTTAAAGCAAAGTCTTCCACAATAACAAGGGCCAGTGATCATGAGATATCCTTCAGTTGCCTGTACAATGCTTTGTCTACCTCTTCATCCTGGTTAGGTGGTCTTGAACAGGCTACCATCAGGATATCTGCCTTGTTGGCCATCCCCTTGATTCCTACTTATGGGGACTCAAACTTGTGACATCACCATCCTTGAGCTCTAACAGTTGAAACACTCTCTACTGTACAAAGACACCCCATTTCCTCACCGAATGAGATGAAGTACGAGACCAAAAATGTATTTTGGCGGGCACTTGAAATGTGCTTTCATTTATGGTAGTGGAATATAAGATACTTACATGAATAGAGTACACACTCAGATTGTTAATTGAGGAAATACTATAGAAAAGTATAGAAACATAATTAATTTCCTACTATTACACATTCTTTTGTCACTCCAGAAGACATATAAAGCACTTCACCTTTTCTTAAAAATCCAGTGTGCCCAATATACAACCAATCCAAACCAAAAGATCAGACAGAAAGCCAAAATAAAAATTTCTATGTAAGAGGCTTAAATCTGATTTATACAGATTTGATCCAGAAAGCTTCTGATGCAGGGAGCCGAATATTTAAAATTTAGAAAGCAAATGGTCACCTAATGTTAATAATAAAACCCCCAATTCTAATGTATGTTTCTCTCAGCAAATGATTATTTGTATAATTAGTTCCTAAACACAGTGAGAGTTCCTCAATAGAAACAGTTCTAATGAAACATCCTTACTGCAAAGTTTTAAATATCTTTCAGCTGCATGTTCACTTATCTTTTAGGAAGAAAAATTAAAAGAATGGAAGTAGTATAAAAAAGTGCACAACAACATCTAGTCATTTTCATTTGCAATAACATGATGAACACTAGGGCTTGTCTATTTTTATGTATTACACCTTCCAGGTAGGAAATGTAAGGTGACTTTACCAATTTATTCCAGATTTCAGTGGCTCTGTCTACATAAATAAGACAATAGGATTTGACTGTATTAAATAATTGGCTGTTATTATTTGCATTATATTATGTATACCCTCTAGTTATTTGATTTTGCAAGAGTTCTGAACATCTCTGCATCCAATGCATTTAATATTATAAGCAAGTACAAGACAGGTCTGGAAATTAAAACATAAGTGTAGAGTCCCTAATTTCTGAAGAACTTTTATATTAAAATTACCACTGACTTTGACAGGAACAGAATTTTGGGCAAAGACTTCAATAAAGCTGTAGTTAACAGTCCATATTTTGAAGTAATACCTTAGTATTAATTTTGAATTATATAAATGAGACCTATATTATTGAAATAAATTTATCATTTTACCTCTCTCAACATGTCTGTTCCTATCTCAAATAATCAGTATCTTGGTGACATTAGTGAAAAGCCAGGATGAAAACAGGGAGGCCATGCTTTTCTTTATGCTAATTAGAGATAGAAACTCTTTTAGAACCAGGCTTTTAAAAGAGCAGCTTCGCTCTTTCAAGTTTTTCATGCATATTGTAATTGAAAATAGTCTGACTAGTAGTTTTTTTCCCCTTCAACAGTAAAAGCACCCATCTCCAATAACACATTCCATAAACACTGGGCAGTATGAAGCTAAGGGCTATTTGAAGCCAATTGAATGGTTTATCTCCATTAAGTAGTATTCCTTCCTCATTATGAGAGATAATAAATAGAGGTTAAGAGGGTGCAACTGTTCTTTAAACATGTCCCAGGTGAACATTGCCTACATTACATTTCTTCTGTTGAAGGACAAAGTCATGGTATACATCTTCTCCACAATATTACACATCTGAATTCTAAATGTACCCAACTTCTGCCACCTATGAAGTAACATCAAGTGAATATTCACTGTTCTAAATTTTAAAAGAACCCTGAAAATAGTAACTGTTAATGACAAGAAAGTGTTTAGATAAAGAAGGAATTATGTTGAAGGAATTATGAACTAAACATTCAATACCAAGTGACTAATTGAATGCTTCTCTCTACCCTACTCTTTTCTCTATAAAGTGAAATTTTTGTGTTTTTCCTAAAATTAGCCTTGCTAATTTGTGAACATAGAGCATATTAAATTTGAAATAAAGAGACTAGATAACTGGCATGATATCAGGATCTTGCACATTCCTAAATATAAGCAGATCTCAGTTTAATGCCATTTCATTTCATAGCAATTTTTTTTTTGCTTTACCCCTTTATTCTTTACAAAATCTGTATTGGCAACAACTTGTGCCAATTTTTTAATTACTAGATTAATTTAGAAACTGCATATCCAAGTGAAGTGAAGAAAACTGTTTTTGTAAGGATTTTCTACAACTTTTGCCAATCAATGTGCACAGTATAAAGTTTTTGGAAAGCATGTGTATCTTTGTGAACTCTTTGAAAGACAGTGATGATACTTGCTGTGAACATGTGCATTTAGAGTAGTGAGGGAGCTGGCAGAAGAGGTTGCTAAGCCATCCTCTGTCACTTATCATCAATCCTGGCTAACTGGGGGGGTTCATAAGAAGGGCCAGAAGGAGGATCCAGGGAACTAAAGGCCTCTCAGCCTGACCTTGGGGCCCAGCAAGGTCACAGAGGAGATCATCTAAATTGTCGTCATACAGCACACACAGGACTGCCAAGGGATCAGGCCCAGCCAGCATGGGTCTAGGAAAGGCAGGTCCTGCCTGAGCAACACCAATTTGGGGGGTGTTCAGGGAATTACTGGAATGGAACGTTGGTCTAATTGTCAAGGTGGTGATCAAAGGTTCTATCCTATGATCTCAGAGGTTTTTTCCAGCATAAAGGATTCTGGGATTCTGTAATTATTACAAATTGGCTCAAAAGAAATAGGCAAAATACCCTCAAAACACAAGTACCAAGCCTCCTCTTTAGGAAATACTTCCCCCCCAATTCTCGCAAAACAAAGATATCTTACTACACTATAGCAATGTTGCCAGAAAGGCTAATAGCATATCTTTGATAAGTAAAGACAAGTTTCTTGAAAATATAGTTTTGAATTTTAATGGCTATTGTGTATGCATTTAAAATACTTTGAGAGACACTGAAAAACACAATAGGTTTTTTCCTTCATAATCTGTGACATATCTGCCAGTGTTATAAAATCAAAACTAGCAATGTGCAATACCAAGGAGAAACTGTTTCTTACTAGGCTGTCAGTTGTTTATAGTTGAATGGCATACCTACCTTTTCATTAAAAACTTCCTCCTTGACCAACAGTAGGGCATACAGAGGAGGTACTTGATTGTTTTTCTTTGCGTAGCTGAGGAACAGCTGTATTCAGTTATATTGCAAGAGCAGACCCATTTCAGCATAAAGGCGATCAGAAAGATGCTTTCTCTAAGCAAGAAGACCTTCCTGGGAACACCGTGCCTTTAACAGAGCATAGGGCTCATTTCCTTCACACTGGGGTTATCCATCCCAGAGGTGTTAAAATCTAAGGAGGGCTGAAGGTTGCAGCCTCAGGTAGATCCCTGTTAGGAAGCCTTCCTTAGATGACCTCTGTAAAAATCTCCTAAACTGAAGTATGCACATTATACCACCTCTTGTGCACATCTCTTGTGCAATTAACAGTGCTGTAATTATTTACATGTGTAAGTCATATATCTGTAAGTCTAGATAAAACATCTCACTATAAATCTTTCGGTTTTTGTAAGCTTCACCAAAAGTAAAGTGCTTTGCTCATTACTAAAATTAAATTGCTTATTGTTGTTTTTTGCGATTTTAACTTTTTTTATTGTTATTATTAAATACTTTCCATAGCCAAGGACATTTCAGTGTCCTGTGCTCTGCATTGCTCAGGTGCCCCAGAGGCTGGGGGAGCAAGGCCAGGAGAGGTGACCCGACCTGGCCAAAGGGATGTGCCATACACAGAGCAGCATGGCCAGGATGGAGCTGGGGGAGCTGGCTGGGAGATACTGATTGCTGCTGCAGGATGACAGGCTGGACTTCTGTCAGTGGGTAAAAAGCAACTCCATTTGAGCATCTCTTGCCTTTCTGGGGTTTTATTCCTATCTCTGTTTCATTATTATTGTTGTTGATGACGTTGATGATTATTGCTATCGTTATAATTTGTATTATTATATTTTGCTTCAATTACTAAACTGTGCTTATCTCCAGCTACAAGTTTACTTTTTTCCCCTGACTTTTCTCCCTACCTGGGGAAAATGAGCAGGCAGTTGCACAGTATTTAGATGAAAACTGAGTTAAGCCATTACAAACAACTAGGAGATTTTAAACTTTCTCTGCACATCCACTCTTTGTTGAAATAAAAGCCTCAAATTGATGGCATCTGCACAGCAAGAAATGTGATTAGGAGTAGTAAGCCATATGCCTAATACACAGATGGGGTTCCTTCCATCCTCCCCTCCAAAAGCTCAAAGAATATAGATTGTGCGAGATGGTGCTTTGTATTTTTATATTTCTTTTCCAATAGGTTGAACACTGCTGTGACACGGCCATCCTTGACATCAAACTATTAGGATGGTTCCTATGTGTTTCATGACCAGCAGCCTTCCTCTTCATTACCCTTCAGGTTACTGAGTTCAACTGTCCACCTACAACAGCTGGTCTCTGACAGAAGTAGAGGTTTTGGCTGCAGAGATATGTGCAGGTCTGTGCATAAATTCTGTGTTCTGGACAGAAGTTCTGTGCTTCTTGGTGGTTTTATTGTCAAGCGAACATCCCTGAGCATATTTAATTTACTAGCACAGATACTGCTGAAAAAAGGTCTAAGACCAGCTCCATTTCCTGAACAAGTAGGCTTTGCTTTTCTTTTCCTTATGCCGACAGAAAGGGCTATTTGAGGCCATTACTCTAGGGCTTTGGGCAATAGTTTGCAGGAAGAGTGTGGACTGAAGTAAGAAAGTAGTATCATATCCACACCACCGAGACACAAACTAAGATTTCAAACATGTTTTTGGTAATCTCTGATCATCGTGTGTCTTTGTTCATTACAGCACACACTAAGAGTGCAGGAAGCAAAAGACTAAATTTTACCCTTCTTTGGGAGTAAAGGAAACAAAAAGCTACAGAACAAGAGATTTTTTTTCTAGAGCTTCTGCCCTCTTTGTCTTAAAATTCCCCATCTATAACTGCTCATTTCATTGCATTGTTGGCGATTTTGTTTTGGGGTTTTTTTGTTTCATGCTTTTTATAATTAATTTTAGTTGTTTCTACTTTCTTTACTGTTTTAATTAATTGAAACAATTTTTTGTTTGAGATTAAATCACATGATAAAATATAACCAAAACATATATAATGTATCATCCTCCATTACTTCATAAAGTGCAGTTTAGGCAAATTTTTGTCCCATCTTCTTGATTCCAGTTCGAGAGAAAAGACACCTTGAAATGTGGTGCAATGACATCCCTGCTCCTTTCCATTTCTATTAAAAACAATTCTAGCCCAGTAATTCACCATCCTCACTCTTTATCTTGATCTGCACTGAGTAAAAATCACTGGGAGGTTGTCACAGACATCTTTTTATGAAAATCCTTTTCTTAGGATTTTTTCCTGCTGAGAAGCTGAGAGCTTTCAGCAACAAATTATAAACAATGGTTATCTGCTGCTGTGGAATGCAACAGATGCATCTGTGATTGGCCCATCTTGGATGTTTACAATTAATGGCCAACCACAGCCCAGTTAGCTTGGACTCTGTCCGAGACACAGACCCTTGTTATTCATTCCATTCTATTCTTAGCTTAGCTAGCCTTCTGAGATGAAGCTTTTCCTTTGAATCTTTAGGATAGTAATAATGCAAGATATATATCATAAAATAATAAATCAAGCCTTCTGAACATGGAGTCAACATACTCATCTCTTCCCTCATCCAAGAACCCCTGTGACCACTGTCACAGGAGGTAAAATATCTTGTAACAGCATAGAATACAAGTGCATTATAGATATTACAATTCAAACCCCACTGTGACACAGGATCAAAGCAGTTTTTTTTTCTTTATCTTAAGTATTGGAATGTGCAAATATTTGTATGTTTTTCTGTATAGCTACAATTTCCAAGTGCAAAACTAAATCTCAGTGAAAATTCTTTTTGCTGTTATGCTTTAGAATCCAGTAATTTTTATTTTCCTTGCAGCCCCCTGTCCACAGCTCTGAGCAGTAGCTTCTCCAGAATACTTGCTACACCTTATATGACAGCTCTGGAATTCACATCATGACCTGCTGTGATAGAGCTCTGAGCTCATACTATTTTTTCAAAGAATACTGAATTATAATTTAAAAACTCAGTTCTAAATCTTATAAAGTATTTTAAGTAGCAAATTACCAATAGAGTTTTCTGTAAAATTGCACACCATTTAAAAGCTTAGTCATGTTAAACAGTCAAAGGACTCTGGAGTAATCTACTTCAGGAATTAGGAAACAGGTACTTGCATCCAAATTGGAGAGCATTCCTATTAATAAAGTGTATATAGTACCAAATATGTACTTTCCTGAATTGAGATTTTTTTCCTGCTGCATTTTCTGTGCAATTTTATTGATAAGATGAACAAACCTGTGTATATGTTATGCATTCTGAGTCCATGAAAAGCTATTTGCCTTACCCAATCTGAGGCTCAAGAGCATAGGGAACTGGATTTGTATTTAGAGGGAACAAAACTTAGAAAGGCTAAGCAGCATTCGTGGGTTATAATGGCATTCTGGATCAGTCAGAGGTGGAAAAGATTACATCTACTTTCTTAATTTTTGACTGGAAAGGGTCAACTCTTTCTTCTTAATGCGCAGCGTGCCCTGACATAGCTCATCTGTCTGTTACTGACCATTTTAATCAGGTCACTTCAAGAAACACGAAGGCTGATCAGATGACAGAAGTTGAAGTAGTGATGAAGCTGCCAGTGACTCTGATAACTTTCATAAAATACTTGTTTCTGCAAAGACTTGTGTGATTTTTACGTTGTCAGCATTCTACCCCAGGTACAATGAGGGCAGTATGACTACATTGTAGCTGCTGTGTAGTTTGAAGGCATACAAACAGCTTGAGTCCTGGAATTACATTAGACTCAGCTATGCAGCATGACACAATTTCATTTACTCTGTTTTTCAGAGCAACAGGTCTCAGAAGAATAGGTTGAGCATTGTAGAATTCTCCTATTCAGGTACCTAAACTAGCTTGAGATCTCTACACTGTCTCCAAACTGAACTTAGGATGCATCCAAAGCAGCCATTCACTTTGTGTATAGCCTCGAGCCTCCCCAGTGCCCATGTGGGACACAGCCTGGGCACTGCTGCCTGTGAGTGTTGCTGTGACACACCGCCCCTGCAGCAGAGCAACATTCAATATGGCAAGTATGGCCACTGAAATTTGGCCAGAAGCAGGAACTTGTGAATCCAAAATTAAAAGCATCAGTCTTTATAACCTGGGATGAAAGAATCAAAATAAAGACAGTCCAAGCCAACTTTATGAGTAGAAGGACAAAAAATGCTTCTAAGAGAACAGGAAGAGTATGGCCAGCAGGTCAAGAGAGGTTGATCCTCTCCCTCTACTTGACCCTAGTGAGGCCACATCTGGAGTACAGTGTCCAGTTCTGGGCTCCTCAGCACAAAAAAGACAAGGAGTACCAGAGAGTGTCCAGTGAACAGGAGCAAAGATGATGGGACTGGAGCATCTCTGATAAATGAATGTGATTCATGCTAACAATTGTAACTATATCAGTATTTTAGAAAATATTTGTTAAAAAGTAATAGAGGAAAAGAGTATGTAATTAGTGTCACAAAACAGATGTTTTCAGATGTTCATGAGAAAATAGGATGCAGGATGTAGTTTGAGACAAATAACATCCCAAAACAGAATGGGCCTCAGGATAATTAGAGTCGACCTTGAAATGGACAAAATTGAAATTATTCCAGGTATCTATAAAACATTAAGGCTTATTTTTGGAATATAATGCTGGCTTCCATAGCACAAGACTTGGGGCACATGTGGGGTTGTTCAAAGGACAGTGACAATGATGAGAAGCCTTCATTGGAATTGACCACCAAAAGCCAAAGAAGACCCCTTAGAAACAAGCGGAGCATGCGCTATGCAGTATAGTGGCATAGATTTCAAAAATAGGAGGAGATTTACGGGAAAATATTGGTGAATATGTATTAGCATACAGTATATGAGTTGTGTTTGGATCCTTTTGCCTTTTGTATGTGAGGCAGGGTGGGAAGCCCTCCCCATACCCCGATAGATTGGTTTTGCTTATGCTTTATCTGAACCACTGCCAAATAATTTTGTACCTGCTTGATTATATTTGATTGCATTATTTTATATAAAATTGCTGCTCAATTAAAATTGCTGCTAAATTCTAGACATACAGGGACCTCATTCATAACACCTCTAATGAGGAGAGACTACGGAACCTGGGCCTTTTAGTCTAGAGAAGACTGAGAGGAGATCTCATTGATGTGTATAAATATCTCGAAGGCAGGTGCCAATAGGATGGTGCCAGACTCTTTTCAGTGGTGCCCATCAACAGCACAAGACGTAATGACCATATATTAAAATTTAAAAAAGTTCCACCTAAACATGAGGAAGAACTTTACATCGAGGGTGGCAGCTCACTGGAACAGGCTGCCCAGGGAAGCCAAGGAGTCTCCCTCTCTTGAGACATTGAACGACCACCCTGTGGCAGGGGTTTGGACCAGGGAATCTCCTGAGGTCCCTTCCAGGTCTGACAATGCCGCGATTGTGTAAAAAGGAGTAGATATAACTTACACGTAACAGACATGGCACGTTTTAGCTAAAAACACTGCAAAGTAAATTTTGCTTTCTCGGTTTGTCAGAGCAGACAACGCACGCGAGAAAGGCTGAAGGCTTTGGAGTTCTGCTTCATCTTCCTGACACTTATGGCGTGGGGGTCAGCGTGACGCCAGCTCTCCTGCACATCAGCACGCGGTACCGAGGTGACACGGCCGGGTGCGCTCCCGGCCCGGGCTGTCGGAGTCACCCGGCTCTGGCGGCCACCGAGCGCTCCGCTGCCTGTCCCCGCAGCCGCTCCGCCGCCGGGGCGGGCGCCCCCTCCGGGCGGGGCCGGGCTGGGGCGGGCCGAGCGCCGTCGCCGGCCGGGGCGGCGCCGCCAGAGGAGGGTCCCGGCGGGTCCCCGGCGCTCGCTGCCCCGCCTCCGCCGCCCCGCCCGGCCCGGCCCGGCCCGGCCCGTCCCGGTCCCCCCGCGCCCGCACGGACGGTCCGGCGGGCCCGCGGCCGCCATTGGCTCACGGCGCCATCCGGGCACTCGGCGCGGCGCCGCCGCTCGGCCCCATCGTCCCAATATGGCGGAGGTGAGCGGGCAGAGCGGGCCAGGCGCGGGGCTCGTCCGGCGCCCCGCGGGGCTCCGCGCCCGCAGCGCCCCCGCGCCGCCCCGGCACCCCCTGGAGGCGCCCCCGCAGCTGCTCGGCGGGACCGACGGGGGCGGCGGGGCCGGGGCGGCGGAGCCTGCGCGACCAGGCCGCGGGACGGGCGCGGTGCCGGTGCGCGGCCCGCGGGCGGCGGACGGGCCGCGGGACGGGCCGGCGGTGTCGCCGCTGCGGCGCGGGGCATGGCGAACCGCCCGGAGGGAGGGAGGAGGAGCGAGCCCCGGGCTGGGAGCGGGGACGAGGCGGCGGCCGGTCCGGTCCCTGACACGTCCCGCCTGGCGGGCCGGAGGGAGCGGGATCGCCGGCCGGGCCTGGCGCGGCCCCAGGAGGGGCCTTGTGCCAGAGGAGGAGGAGGGACGGAGAGCGGCAGGCGGGAGCGAGGGAAGGAGGGATGGCGAGGATGAGCGGGATGGAGCGGCCAGCAGGGCGGGACGCCGGGGCTGAGGCTGGAGGGGAGCGGGGAAACGCGGGGTGGCGGGGAAACGGGGCAGCTCCGACGGCTGCGTGGAATGAAGGGCCCTGCGTGCTGCCAGGCCGCGGGGAGCCCGCTCTTATCTCGCTCTCTCCTTTCCTTGCAGGCTTCCTTTGGGAGTTCGAGCCCAGGTTCGTCCTCGCCCACCTTCTGCATCGGCACCCGGCCTGTCGCCCGCACGCCGTTCTCTCCTTGCTGCTCCTTCCCAAATTTATCCCCTCGTAGTTTTCCTAAGGCTTCGTGTGCACGCTGTTAACCGCCTGCCAGGTTTTTAAGAGGAGATGTGTGCTACGGAATCCTTCACTTAAGTCCAGTTGCACTTAGAAATTGGCTCCTCGGAACCAAAAATGAAATCAGAGTTGTGTAGCACTTTTGAGGCAGCACCTCAGTTAAGCCAGATAGCTTGGAGAGAGACAGCTTCTCTTGTTGCTGATAACTACAGGCTTGTCTAAATTTTTTACTTCTTGGTAATAACAGAAAATGTTTAAAATCATAACAACAAGTAATTTTTAAGGCTGTAACTAAATGCTGTTAAGGTTCTTTGGACTGCATTATACAACCAAGTAGCATTAACATCAGCAGGGCTTTTCTCAAGTATTTGGGGAACACACTTGCTGATATGTAAATGCATTCTGCAGTGTTTGTCATCATGTTTAACCATTATGAAATTTGTTGAGTTTGTATTTTTCAACATAGTTTTGAATGTTTTAAATGGGGTGTTGAACTTTCAGAACTGCAGGAGAAGTGGGACTTTTTAATGCAAAGTCTATAGAACGGAACGTCCCCTTGAGTTAAATGGAAAGTGAGTTAAAAAAGCAATTCCAATCAACAATCTTAATCACACCCTTGTAAGTGCATGTTAGATTAAGGCAGAGACTTTCCTAAAACTTGAGCACGATGTGATGGCCAACAGCAGGAGGATTAAACACATAATATCATTATTGGAGCTATAGTAGCGTCAGCTGGGCTGAAAGTTCTGTGAGACCATAATATGAATAGCATGTGAATAAAAAGCATTTTTGGCCTGAATGTTTCTCTACAGTGTGATATTACAAATGTTGACAGCTTTGTCTTAGACAAGCTGAACAAAGTTCAGTTACCTGCATGTACAGAATGAATACTTAGCATAAATGATGAAAAGTTGCATTCATTAAGGTTCAGAAGTGTTGGTATATACAGCTGTCTCAAGGCTGAAAGCAGTGCAAAGAGGAATATTGTATTATTTTTTGAAGGGGGTTGAAAATTTGTAGTTATTTTTTCAAAACTTTTGAAGAAGTTCCTTGGTAGAAATAATTCTTGGTAAACCTTTTCTTTGATGCTTGAAAGCTAAGGATTGCAATAGACCACTAGTATATAAGGGGAAGCCAGAAGTGGAAGAGAAATATACTAATCTGTCTTGTTCCTCCAACCTGCAAGCCATAAAGAAGTGAACATTAAAGAGCAAAGCAACCCTGTAATTTGGTGATTCTTGACTGCAGAACATTGACTACTGATGCAGAATATTTTTGTCTTGAAAATTAGTTTACTCTAATCATAATCTTTCAAATGACAAAGTGCATTTAAAATAATAGTACTTTTTTGATTACTTCTGAGTATTGTCTTCAGTAATTAAATAGTGTCTCTTGGACCACACACTGGGTTGTTAATTAATGTGATCTATTAGAAGCATTTTGTTATTTTTAGTGTATTTTCCATAGCATTTCTTGAAATTCTGCTGTATTTTTCTAGATCTAGTGCTACAAATTAATTTTATTAGAAGATTCATTTGTGAGGCTAAAGCAATTGGAAGCGAGTCTCACTTATTTTGCTGTTAGTAGGATGTGAATTCATAACCTAAGTTATCTGTTTGCCAGTGAAAAACTATGCTTGTTACCATATGAATCAGATCAATAAAATCAGAGTCTGTAGATGACAGTCTTGCAGCTTCTGATATCTTTTGATGTGTGTGCTTTGTAGCTTAATGATGATTTCAAGAGTGTTTTGAACAATCTTTTATTCAGTAGAATACTAATTTGGGATTGTATTTCCTAAAACTTAGTTTTTCTTGTTTAGGTACTTCTCTCTGCTATTCTGTTTGTAGCAAGACAGAAAACTTCCTTATTACTTAAAAATATGAAAAGAAAGGTCATCTAAAGAAGCTGCTGAATTTGTCAAGTAGTTGCAAATTTGTTACTCCACTGAGAGTTCTGATCCTGTTTGTAAGAGAATAAATTTTTTTTTTTTTTTTGCTGGGATTTAATTTCTTATATTGGTATAGGGGAAAAAGTTTCTCACATTAAGTTTTTTTTTTTGATAGTTGGCTCTTTATCATCTGAGGATCATGACTTTGACCCATCTGCTGAAATGCTGGTACATGATTATGATGATGAGCGAACTCTTGAAGAAGAGGAAATGATGGAAGAAAGCAAAAATTTCAGCTCTGAAATTGAAGATTTAGAAAAGGTAAGAGAGACACTCTTCCTTGTGAATGTACATATTGTAGTTTTCTATACATTTTTCATACGTACTTTTCTATATATATTTTTGTTTTCATACATATTGTAACTTTTCTAGTGAAAAGAATATTCAACCTGCCCTTCAATTTGTGTTGTATAGTTCAGTTTTCTGCAAAAATGCATTTGCAGCTTGTATACAAGAAAAGTCAGGTTGGGATGTAGCAGTGCATCATCACAGAAAAGGCTGAACTTAGCTTCTTAAAGGTATTGGTGCTCATATTTTCTTTGATTTAGTAGCACATTTGCTTTGGTAGAAAAATCACTGGCATAGGTTTTAGAGGCCTGTTATCTAAGATCACTTCTACGTTGAAACTGTACATTTTGCATACTATTAAAATGGCATCTAGCTGTGTTTCATTATGTCGGTCAAGTTTTACTTTTCCAATATGCAAACAAACAACCCGGAATTATGCGTATTGGGTCACATTAATTGCTGTATAAATGGTATTCCTATGTCTTAGTTTCATCAGTTTAGCATTCAGCAGATGTACAAAATGATCAGTCTGCTCTTTGGCTTTTTCTATTCCATTTTACACTATTTAATAAGAAGTTTTTCATATTTACACCTCTTGTTCATCCCTGGCAGTGTAGCATGCATTCTGCATGCCTGCTGAACACTGAACACTCAGAAACTGATGCTATTTGTGTTACTGTTAGCTAACCCACGTGCACCCCTCAGCATAATTGCAGGTCTTGGTCAGTGTACTTCTGAAAAAGTGTTATTTTTTAGCATCAAATACAAGGCTGTGGTTGTGTAGTCCACATAAAAACAAATTTTCTGCATGTGGAGTTCACAGTGTTTGTACTCCTGCCTTACTAGCTTTAAAATTACATTTTTGCTGATTATGAGCTTGCTGTTACAGTAGTGAAGCAGTTGGCCTGGTCTGATGGTTAAAATGGAGTTTTTACTCCACAAAATTCTCTTACTGCTTCTGTAATAGAAGAAAGAAGAACTGAGAGACAGTCATCTTAAACACATTATTACTTTAACTCCTTATCCTGGAAAGACTTGGACATGAGTTTCTATTTACCCGTTGTGAAAAGTCTTTGCAGGACTAACACCTTCCCTGGCTAAAGAAAAAAAGGAATTTGATCAGTGTATGAGTTCAATAATACATTTTTAGAGGTATAACTTCTAAAGGGATAAATATTTGAAAATATTTTTCATACTCTGATGTCTTGGACCAGGTAATGAAAAAAAATCTTCACTGTGTATTGTTTTATTAATTGTATTAGCATGAAAATATGATGATAGTTATTAGAATCACTTGATCAAAAGCTATTTTTAAAAGACAAGTTAAAAATCAAGCCTTTCTCTTGATTTTTGCCTTTTCTTGGCTGTCTTTCTCTTGTTACATTCTTAATGGTTAATATAAAATGCATTGTGCAGGAGATGAAGGGCTTAGAAGTTGCTGTATTGGTTTATTTCATCAGCTATGTAGGAATGAAGTCTTCAAGGTTTTCGATATTTCTCTTGAAGAAATATTGACAAATCATGTTCTAAAGTATCAGATAAGCAGGAAATTTGTAATATTTACTTTTTAGTTGCACCCCAGTAAAATGTCTTCCCCAACAGCTTGACAGAACTTCCCTATATGCCAAGAGACATGTTTATGAATTATTGTTATAATAGAATCACAATATTTTAAACCTTTAATCATTCCTGCTTTCAGCTTAGCTTTTCTTTCTTTGTTTTTCATTTCTGTTCTTCAAAATATGTCTTATTCTCTTAGGCCTGCACTGTTTACAAGTAATTGACAATATGTTGAAGTGTTGTTAATCTTCTTGTATTAGGAAGGAAACATGCCATTGGAAGATTTACTAGCATTCTATGGCTATGAGCCCACGATTCCAGTTATGCCAGGTTCCAGTGCAAATAGCTCTCCAAGTGAACTTGCAGATGAACTTCCAGATATGACTCTAGATAAAGTAAGTCTGAATCATTTTCACTTGAATTGTTGTTTAAAAGCAGAAATCCAGATGGCTTTAAATTACATGTCATAATCTCTTGATGTTACAAAATACACCTTTGGTAATTTCAGTATTTATTGTCACTCTGGGATCTTACCTTTCAAGGATATTGGACATCTAGTTCTCATAATGGTGCACAGCAACTTTAGTGTCACTATATTAGTACAAAAGAAAACTGAAAATGTTAACAGTTCTTCTGAAACACATGCGAAGAACTTTTAAGTAGGAGATTTGTTAGTTGTTTGGGGTTTTTTTAGTTAAGAAGTGGGATTTTTGGATAAAATATGCGATGTCTAGAAATAACTCTGACTTCCACCACACATCAAGTACCAAAAAATGGCATGAAAATAACTTGAAAATGTACTCTTGAATGCTTTGGAATTTTTTTTTCAAATGCAAATCTTTCAGAAAGGTCTCAGCCATGGGGGGTGAGAGATTGTTTTATGTGTCGTGACTATATGTGTTGCATTGCTGATACAAAACCCTGAAATTTCAGCTTTTGTGGTTTGCAAGTTAACTTTAAATTCTGAGATTTTTATTCTGATTTTTGGCCACAAAGCATGTGCAGCTTGTAGTTGAGCTTAGAAAGTATGCAAGTAGTAAGTATATGTCTTTTTTTTTCCTTTGAGTATGATGTAGTGGTAAACTCCACAGAAAGAAGGATATAATGATGGCTCTGCACATCTGATTCTCATTACGATTCAAGATTGTGTTGAGGCTACAAAAATGTAGTCGACTAGTTGTCTAATGTGGTTCTTTCCCTTCCAAATCTCTGTTAGAGGAGTTCAAACATATCTGTGAGTGGAGGAAGTGTGCCTTTTCTCTCTTAATATTGTTTCTTTAACCTACAAAAACGTCAGATTTTTTTGGTGTTTTGTTACCTAGAAATATCCTCTTGGCAAAGTCTACAAAAAATTGGGCTGGGGTTTTTTTTTTTTTGGTTGGTTGGCTTTTTCCCAGAGTTTAGGAGGCAGTAGTAGGCTTCTAAAGCTTTAGTATATCTGTGATGCAAAGAATGACAGAATGCTAAGTACGTGAGGCAGTTTACATTGGTGTTTCTTCCTGGAAGCAATTGGAGGAACATGTGAGATTGATCCTTTCAGAAGTTAATTCTTGTGCATTTGTTTTAATCGAAGACAGAGGGAAACCACTATGTGTGACTCTGAAATGAAAGGCTGTGTTCTTAGAGTTAGTAGGAGCAAACCAGCTTTTTCTTTAAAGGAATAGGGTCTACTAGTCTGCTACGTTTTCTTATGGGAAGGTAATTAATTTTAATTAATGAGGCTTACAATTGGCTGAATCTAAGTGCTCACAAATCTGTATTTTATAGTCACTCTGAGGTTTCATTTTTTTTATTTTAATGATACAGGAGGAAATCGCTAAAGACCTCTTGTCGGGTGATGATGAAGAAACACAGTCCTCTGCTGATGACTTGACACCATCAGTTACTTCACATGAGGCTACTGACTTCTTTCCTCGGCCGCTAAGATGTAGGAAACCTGATTTTATAATAGTACTCAAAAAGTCATAGCATTATATATAGCTTTGTACCTTAAAATACCAAAACTGAGGAGTACTACTCACTGACCAGGAGAGTGAGTAGTAAAACCAGTAGAAAACCAGTGCTTTGCAGGATATTGTACATGAATGTTGCCTTTGGTTGGCATTGCTGAGTACCTAAAACACTTAAAATTTGGTTCTCTGCTCAAAACACAATTAAAATTAATTTCTCTATAAATCTAATTACTTCATAGTCAGTAGTTAATACAGTATTGAGGAACACCCTTCATGATTTTCCATGGTAGTGAATTATATGAACATGTAACCCATCTTTTAAATTAGTGTTTCTGTACTAAAATTTTTGCTGCTGCTTTTAAGCCAGTGACTCCTCCATGCTGCCTGTGGATGTTAACTGGGGCGCAGTGTCTTTGTGATTATTTCCCTTCACACACTCAGCACTTTTCCATAGGACTTCATGGGGTGAGCCAAAGCAGTTTTATATGGGATGGGGCCTGTAAACCTATGACCACCAGAATTTCACTATCCATGGAGCTGTGATGGGAAAGGACCAGTGGTTCAGTTATCCAGGCTGGATGAGATACTCCTCATTGCCTGTTGCATCTCATTTGCTCACTGGTGTCCTAGAATTAAGAGCAGTGTGGAGGACTTATATCACAGTTTTAATTTGGCAAATATCTTAAGGTATTCCATTGGGGATTTCATTTTTGTAGAGGAGCGGGGGAATAAAGGGATTGGGCTCCTCAGTCACCAGCAATCATAGCCCTTTGCATGCTGCTGTCTGATAAAAGCAGGACCTTTGTATTGAAAGGGAGATACGAAAACCTTTAAAATTGTAATGCCGCTTTTTCAGTTGAACTCCAAAACATGCTGGCACTTGGAACTGTTAATGAATATGACATTTTAAGTGCGGCAGCTTCATAGAGAAATATGTTTAGCCCCTCATCTGTACAGAGAATTAAGAAACAGGGATCTTTGTTCTCTGCTGTCATGGTTTTCTTTCAGACTGTTACTTTATTAGAACATTAGACTGGACATTTTAAGATCAAGTATCCCATTTCAGGGAAGGAGATGTCAGTTCTCTGTGCTGTTGGCAGTTCCATCATTTTTCTGGTCGCTGTCCATTTCCCAAATTCTAAGATAGCATTAAGTTTTAAGATACACATTATCTGATACATAACACAGACTGTTTCCTTGAGCTTACATTAGTTGAGCAAAATAACTGTCTGATTGTCCAAGCATATTTTTCCATTCATTCAGGTTAGCCTCTTGCTGGCTACTTATAATACCAAAAAAGTGATAGACTGGTGATTTTAGTAATTACTATGGAAGAAGACCATCAGTCCATGCAGTCTTGGATATTGTCTCTGATGTTCATGATGTTTTAGTTGTGATGAAGCTAAAATTTCAGCCAAGTTTATGAGTATGTTTTTTCTGAAGTTGGAGAATACAAAATAGGTGTAATTGTGTCACAACTGTAGATTCCCTTCTGCTGGGGATTATACAACTATAAAAATAGAACTGCTTCAGAACCCAGTGCCACAGCATTCCAGATTCTAAAATATGAGTTATTCTATGGAGTAATGTATTTGAATTGTTTGGAGGGCTCTGCTGTATTTCTTCCTAAGAGAAGGAAAAAACAGGGTCAAAGAGGAGTAAGGAGTCTTTTGCTCTCTTTTACCTACTCCATTTTGTATGTCTCTCCTGTATCTTCATTCTGTGCTAAGGCAGCCTGGTTTCAAGGAATGCTGTGAATGCCCATTAAAACTTCTGTTGAAAGTTTTTAGTAGGTAATAGAGGCATGCCTTCAGCTTCACTCTCTTTGTGATTAACCTGAGGCTGTGTCATAGCCCTGGAAGTTTTCTGCTTTTTCTCTATGTATAAGCTTTTATTGAGAAAATCAACCAAAAAAAAATCTTGTTTCCTTTTGTACAGTAGATTGTGTCATTTGCAATGATGATGAATGTTTCAGTTCTGCAGGATACAAATACCAAATAGTTCCAAATACAAATACACAAATACAAATAGTTCTGACTTCTTTCTAGTTTGGTTTTGGTAGAAATCTGGCTCAACAGACACTCAATAAGTGTCTCCCTGAATAAAAGCAAGTGCTCCTTTTAAAAGTAAATGATATCTTGTAGTTTTATGCTTGAACATAAAATTCTTCATAGCTAAAAGCAAACTTCTTTGTTTATGAAGCAAACACCACCTGTGATGGAGATAAGGAGTCTGATGGTGAAGATGTAGAGGCAGACAATGGTAATTCATCTGAAGATTTGAGAAAGGTAATAATTACATTTTTTAAAGTTAGAACTTAGCTGTTAAAAAAAAGCCAGTTAAGATTTTAGTATGTATCTAAAATTGTACCTTCATTTAGGAATTCTATGTCACATGCCAGGTTAATGACGTTATTTATACTTGTATATGCAAAATATTGTTGATCACTTTTTCTCTTCATTTTTATTACATTTTCAGGAAATAATGGTTGGTTCACAGTACCAGGCTGAAATTCCAGCTTACCTTGGCAGATGTAGTGATGATGAAAAGGGTATGTTCTTCTAATTGTTTTACTTCTTATTTTATGCTTATGCATAGTTCTTGATGGGAAAATGTTATTTAAATTTGTAAGGTCAGTTCAATTACCTAGCTAAAGTCTCAGAGACCATTAAAGAAGGTACTAGAAAATGGAAGTAGCACAACTGTATACTTACACCTCAGAAATGTGACTCTCCAACGTAGAGGGGACATTCTTATGTCAAAATTAGAGGCTTAATTCTGAAGTGTCTGGTAATATCAGGTGTCAACTAACTGTAGGAGTTACTTTTGTTGGAGAATCATAGCTGGTCTATGAGCATGTAACTTAGTTTACACTGAAGTGGTTCAAAACAGTCTCCTTCCTTGCTTTTTTTTTTTTTTTGGCAGGTAAAATCAAGTGAGTTACAAAACTGATAGGGAAAACCAAGCAATAAGCTATTTTAAATTTCCTTGTATAGGTCCTGTTATACTGTGTCTTAAAAATTAGGTGTTCTAAATATGATTTTACTCCAGTGCAAAGTTAGGTTAAAAACTGCAGCTGTGCTAGAGTGGAAAAAAAGATCCTTATTTAATAGAACTTTGTTTCTTTAGAAACATAGTACATATAGCTGTGAAATTAAAAAGGCAAATAATGCAAAAACATTTGGTCATGGGTGGAATAGCTGGGAAATTAAGAAACAGGCAGGGTGATGTAATAATAAATGAAGGGCATTCTGTGGTTTTTTTTCTGTAAATTTTTGATATTCTGTAAGGTTCTTTAACATTTAAGAGGAATATTATTTGAGTGAATTGTATTGAATCTTTTTAACAGTGCCACTTGCTCTTTTGAGGAATAATCCTTTGCAATAGAGAAGAAGAATGTTTGGTAGGGATGGAGCTGGAAGTGTTAGGAAGTGAATATCTTTGTGTTGATTAAGATCTAGGAAAGCCTCCAATTTTTTAAGATCCAAGCATGGTGCTGGTGGGTTGCAAAAAATGGAAAAGTAAGGACTGGATTTATGTGGGTAGTTCTTGTATTATTTCCACATCTTGACTTATCCTTAGCCAAGAACTAAGGAAGTTCTTACAACCAGAAGATGACCAAGGAGGTGTCAGTCTGATGGTTTTACCTGTAATGAGTTGGTAGTGGAGAGAACCAGTGAAAGTGTTGTCTGATAGCATGGCCAAGAGCAAAGGGGTAGCTGCCAGATCAGAGAGCTCAAGGAGCATGTTTTGGGGTTATTTAGTAATGGACTCCAGCAAAAAGCACTGCATTGTCTTGGCTGACAAGGACAACTGGAGAGGAGTATCACCAGCACTCTGGAAGGCTGGGCTTGGTAGTAGGGCTGGATGGTTAAATGAAAGCCTTTCCTCTATTCCTGGAAGAACTAGTGATGGCAAATACGGCTTACATCTGTGCTATGTAATCCAGCTACCAGAATTGTGCTAGAAAGCAGTTCTCCACTCCTATAAACTTTACATTTGGAACATGTCTGACTGAAAGCTTTCTGTATTGTTAAGCCATAAAAGCACTTTGTGTCATTTTATTCTTCACCTTAGCCTAATGTTGTTTCCTGCAGTTTTAGGACAGCTTTGAGCATCTCCATTTTTTTCTGCTGTAACAGCCATTAAGATTCTATATTTGAATTAAATAACTCAAATTCTGTATTGCCAGGAGAGTACATAAAACATGATGTGCAATGATAATCACATCTATTGATCAGAGTAGAGGATTTATAGTTGAATCTAGTGTTGGAACATATACACAGACTAACAAAGCTTCATGTCAGCTGTTGTGTGTTGTATCATCCTTGAAATAAGCTATCTGAGAATTGCAGATGTCATTTCAATGTACTGTGGAGGACTCTACATCCTAATCACTTAAAGCGTACAACATACCAAGTTCTTAATAGCATTCAGTTGCTACTGAATGAAAAAACAAATCACCACATTGCCATATAAATTGCCATTTTGTTATGTAATTTTTGGCAAATTTTAGTTGAAAATTACTAATTAGATAAAGTGATCTGCAGTTTGAAAGTGACATGGTCATGCTTGATTTGATTGCTTCTGCATTCCTGTTCTTTGTGAAATAGCTTTTAATGTTACAGCCTTAAAAATGTTACACATGGCATGAATGGATTTCTGTTTTATCAGCTTATGAAAATGAAGACCATTTACTTTGGAAACCTGATGTGATCTCAGAAAGTAAAGTTAAAGAATACCTTTTTGAAACCTCCTTAAGAACAGGAAATGAAAAAATGATTGGCAGAATTCCTGAAGGACTGCATACACGGGACAATGAACAAGTAGGTTTTATATCTGTTCCATTTGTGACACAGAGCTCTGTAATTAACATCTGGTCTCCTCTGCTTTGTACTATAAAGGCACTGCTACTCAGTGTTGGATATTATGAAGTCAGGATCTTACTTAAAATGTTTAAGCACATATTTAAAAGTCTTGAGTATTTGAATGTTAGCAGCCTTGTGATCTGTGATGTTTCTGATTGTCACACTGTTGACAAATTCAGCCTTTTTAATAATTTCATATAGTGTTTTACATTTTTTTAGTTAAATCTTGCCTCAGGTTTTGGGTGGTTTGGTTTTGAATCTTATTTTTAAATCTTCATTATATGTAAAGATAAATACTTAATTTTTTTTACACTAGATATGTTCACTGGGAGACTAGTTTTGGAGTCTAGATTGGATATTGGAAAACTAGACTTTTTCTAAAGACCTTTTTATTTTATAGGCACTGTATGAACTTCTTAAAAGCAGCCATAATGTTAAAGAAGCAATTGAGAGATACTGCTCAAATGGAAAGGCATCTCAGGGTAAGGGAATACCTGTTTTTTCAGAAAAGTGTGGTTAAAAAAAAAAAAAATGTTGTGTGGAAAATCCTTGAGTAGGAATCACATTATCAAGCACATCCCTGTCATGATGATTTTAGTCCAAATTAGGTGCAATCTGACAGTTGGCCAATTGAAAGTTCTGCTACAGTAGTTTGCAGTTTGTAGAAAGGCTGAGGATCTCCGTTTGATCTTCCCTTTTTTCTTCCACAGCTGTTGTAACAATGAAACAGATTGAGAAGGGTGGGAGGGATGTGATTCTGCTGCTATAAAGCTGTTCTCGCCCACTATTAATTTAGTATCTCTTTGAGATAGTGATTGATTACAGTCTGATAACATTTGTACCAAAATCAGAATGTAGGTTGGTACATAAGTAAGCCCCCACACTGTGCTAGCATTTGTGCTATGCCAGCCCTGAACAGGCTCTATTGTATAGTTCCACAGGGCATGGAGAGCTTTCCTTGAGTCTGCGTTGGAAAATGGGCTTCCATCTTGTTTGTCCTTATTATTTATTAATCCCTTAAATGAAAACCAGAGTCTGTCAATAATGGGGTTTTGTCCTTTATTTTTGCATGCGTATTGTGTGAAGTGGAATGGGTTATGAGCTCTGCTGTAAGTTGATATTCTGGCAGATAGCCCTGTACTCAGATCCAGAGGGAAGCTGCATGTGTGCAGTGTAGGTGCTGTGAGATACAGGTGTCTGCATGCTTGAACGCTGGCTGGCAACTGAAGTACCACACAGCTGCTCACTCACTTCTGCCCCACCACTTCCTTTCCTGGTGGAAGTAAAAACTAGAGGAGAAAAGTAAAACTTTGGTATTGAGCTAAGACTAGTTTAATAATGGAAACAAAAAAAGAATACAGTAATAATAACAGTGATACTGATGATAATAATAACTGTAATGAAAGGGAAAGACAGAGGACTAAAGCCCCAGGGAGGCAGTGATGCTCAGTGACACGGGTGCTCAGCACCTGCTGATTGATCCCAGCCCATCCCAGCAGCTCCCCCAGCTCCATCCTGGCCATGCTGCTCTGTGTATGGCACATCCCTTTGGCCAGGTCGGGTCACCTCTCCTGGCCTTGCTCCCCCAGCCTCTGGGGCACCTGAGCAATGCAGAGCACAGGACACTGAAATGTCCTTAATTGCACAGTTTGGCACCTGCTGAAACATCAGTGTGTTATCAATATTGTTTTCATATGGGATCCAAAACACAGCACTTTACCAGCTACTAGAAAAAAAAGTATCTCAGCCAAAATCAAGACACTAAGGTCAAGGTGAAGGGGGCAATAAGGACTATAAGAGGAATGCTTTAAAAAGTCATGTACAAGAAGAGATTGTGTAAACCTTAAAGTGTCATCTGTAGGGCTGTATCCTAAGTCCAGTACTTCTCTGGAATTTAGGTTCCCGTTTCAGGATTGAAAAATACCTCTGTTCTTTTGTGGCTTTGATGCCTTGTGAAGGCTGACCTAGAATAGAGGCTAGATGGAGTTAAAGAACAAAGTAGGGATTTATTAAAAGGCTTAATGGATGCACATTGGGCAGTGCATCCACAAGAGTCCAGCCAGGGCTACACACAAGATGAGCCCAAAATGGTCACAAAATGTGCAGCCAGAGATGAGGTCTCTCACTTTTTTTAAGTTCTGATATTGGGAGTTAATTGTCCAGTTACTGCTTTAGGTTATGAAGTCCCATCCTTCTTGTTTTTGTCTCTCATTCTGCCATTGTTTCTGCTCTTGGGCCTGAAATTTGGGTTGGTTGTCCTTGGTCCCAAGCTAGGAAAGGAATTGTTTTGTCTGCTTGCTCTGTGAAGAGAGCTCACCATCCCTTCATATGAAGCTCAGAATTGCACACTAAAGAACTGCACAGAATCTGAAACATACAAAAGCTAAAACCTGAGGCATCAGCTTAGAGGCCAAAATTCCATCCTAAGGACTAGTAGTCCTTACCCATACCCCATCCCCAGTTCAAATGGAATTGTCATACTCTCATTAAAATGGTACGGGATAGATGGAGGAGTAAGGCCTAGTAGATGAGGAAGAGGCTGTGGATGTTGTCTACCTAGACTTCAGTAAAGCCTTTGACACCATTTTCCTCAGCATTCTCCTGCAGAAGCTGTCAGCCTGTGGCTTGGACAAGGGCACTCTTTGCTGGGATAAAACTGTGTGGATGGCTGAGCCCAGAGAATGGTGGTAAATAGAATTACACCCTGCTGGTGTGTTCCCCAGGGCTCAGTACTGGGGGCATTTCTGTTTAATATCTTTATCAATGATCTGGAGCAAGTGCACTCTCAGTCCGTTAGCAAGCAAAACCAGTTTGGGTGGGAGTGTGGATCTGCTGGAGGGCAGGAAGTCCCTGCAGAGGGATCTGGGCAGGCTGGGTCATGGCTGAGGCCAGTGGAGTGAGGTTCAACACGGCCCAGTGCCAGGCCCTGCCCTTGGGTCACAACAGCCCCAGGCAGCTCCACAGGCTGGGGCAGAGTGGCTGGAAAGGAGCTGGGGGTGCTGGTGACAGCAGCTGGACATGAGCCAGGCTGTGCCCAGGGGGCCAAGAAGGCCAATGGCATCCTGGCCTGGATCAGCAATGCTGTGGCCAGCAGGGCCAGGGCAGGGATTGTCCCCCTGTGCTGGGCCCTGCTGAGGCCACACCTCCAGTGCTGTGTCCAGGGCTGGGCCCTCACTGCAGGAAAGGCCCTGAGGGGCTGGAGAGAGCCCAGAGAAGGGCAGTGGAGCTGGGGCAGGCTCTGGGGCACAAGTGCTGTGAGGAGCAGCTGAGGGAGCTGGGGGTGTTTGTCCTGGAGAAAAGGAGGCTCAGGGGGGACCTTATCACTCTCTACAGCTGCCTGAAAGGAGGCTGTGGCTGGGTGGGGATTGGCTTCTTCTCTCAAACCAGTGACAGGATGAGAGGAAGTGGCCTCAAGCTGCATCAGGGGAAGTTTATATTGGATATTGCAAAGAACTTCATGGACAGGGTTGTTAAACATTGGAATGGACTTTCCAAGAAGGTGATGGAATCACCATCCCTAGGGATGTTCAAGAAACAACTGGATATAAGACATTTAGTGTTGTGGTCTAGTTGATATGGTGGTGTTTGATCAAAGGATGGGCTTCATGATCTTGGTGGTCTTTTCCAACCTTAACGATTCTATGATTTTGTAATGCTGTCAATGTCTGTCTCTTCAAGTAGCCTTTATACTATGATCTACTCTACCTACTGAAACTCACTACTGTTCTCAAAAATACACCACTCCAAGGTGAGTTTCTTGGCAGTGAGACTTTCCATGGAGGTGTTTTCTCCTCTTCAAAGGCTGAGAACTCTGTAGTAAGGAATGCAAAATTAATGGGGCTCAGAAAGAAAAAAACAGCTGTGCAGTAGAGCGATTATCGCTTTTTATCTGGGAGCAAAAAGGTCTTCTTCAGTGTCTGCTTCTAGAGATACTTTGAAATGTGTGAATGCATTTTGCCCCACTGGCTTTACATTTTAGGCATTACATTCTGAGTGGAAACTTTCTGAATCACCATTATGAATATAAGAGATCTGAAAAACCCCTGCTTGCTTATATATATACCCAAAGCTACAATCAAGATAGGAAATTAACAAGAATCTTGAATGATTTTTTTTGTTGTTTGTTAAACCAAAATCCAGTTTTAGAAAATGTAGGCTTAATTGTTAAAATAAAAAAAAAAGAGGAGAAAAGAAATTTGCAGTTTCTCTTAAGAGATCTGACAGGGTTGGAAGTGACCCCCTGTGGCTCTTTAGGACCAGGTGGTTATTTGGGGTTTTTTTTCTGGATTCCCTGATATCCCTTACTTTTCAAAAGCCTGGATCATGTTAACTGTAGTCCCTGTCAGTTGGTGCTGTATGGCTTCCTGACCTAGGCTTGGTGCTGAGGCACTCCTCCAAGTGTGGAAAAACTGCCTCACCAGGGTGTTTATGATACCAGGCAAGGTGTTGTGTGTTCTGGGCAGTCTGTCTCATGCTGGATCCATCTGGCTGTCAGTGTCAGGTTGGAATTGCCCTCTTGATGACAGTTCATCCCACCCTGTGTCTCAGCTGTGATTTACAGTGCCGTGCACCATGGCTGGCATCCAGGCTGGTCCTTGGATCCTGGGTAAGACATGGCCTAGACTGCTGAGTGCCTGGGAGGGTGTGGGCCTAGCACTGCTCTGCGGTTTGCACTGCAGGGCTGAGCTCTCTCAGGCCTTCTTGTCTGTGATGCTCACTCAGAACAGGGCCATCTGTCAAAACAGGATTTTCTTTTGCTCTTTTTTCCAACAACCACTGTTCCTTCTGTCCTGTGTAACAAGAAATATTGAGAAAAATTATCATACTTACCACCTCAGTGATGTTTATCAATCATTATTTTTTGATGACAAATGTATTAAGAACAATAAACCTTTGAAATATCCTTTGCCTTCAAGTATGAAAGATTTCTGAAATCAAACTCTTCTAGATCATTCTTTGTAAAGAAGAATGTTAAATTTCAGGTAGGATAGTTTCTCAGTAGGGGAAATAAAATGATCTAAATAACTGAATTACTTTCCTTTTAGAATGCATTTGAATATTCATCCATTAGGAACAAAATTTTTATTCTTTGTAAAAGATTAATGAGTGAAATCAAGTTTCTTATGCTACTTTTATAATTATCTAGAAGAGATGACAGCATGGTCAGAAGAAGAATGCAGAAGCTTTGAAAATGCACTTCTTATGTATGGAAAAGACTTCCATCTCATACAGAAAAACAAGGTTAGTATTTTACAGTTAAATGGAAGAGTTGGTAAATTGTATGATACTATGTGAAGGCAATCTGTTTGTCAGAAGCCATACAAAAGAAGGAAATAAGAACAATATTAAAATAAATTTGGCATTTTTGAACTAATTTTTCCTTTCTTTTGCAGTAATGTTTCCAAATGTCATTGGAAATACTAGGCATTGTGAGATGAGTTAATATATTGTCTCTGAAACCAACTTAAGTTGACATTACTTCTATGCATGCATGTGCATTACAATTCAGATTAAATTCATGCCTTTCCTAGAAGTGAACAGTATTTCTTTACCATGGCTATAGGAGGGGAGAATGCATCTTTGCCTAATTTATTCCATCACCAGGAAGGTGCAAGTTTACAGAATCAGGCTGAGTTCTGTGTTTTCATAAGGTATAGTCATCCACAACACTCTCTTTTCTGAGCAAAAAATTAGTTCTAAGCTTGGTCTGGATTGCTTCTGATTGACTTCTCTGTGCCTGAAGAACAGGCCTTTTTGTTATTTTTATCAAAAAGCAATAGTTTACAATATCAATATTTCCAAATGTCTTGTATACCTCTTTTATGTTTTTGATACTATATTAAAGGGATTCTTTCTTTAGGAGCCTTTATTGCATTTCAGGTGAACTTTGTAGGGTTGTGGTTGCTGTTCAGCAACTATTTTCTGGTCTTACCCAGTAACTGGTTTGACCTATCCTAAATAATTTGGATAGCTGAGATTTTAAATGGACTTTAACAATAAGCACTAATGCATCAGAGATAAAAAATATATTTTCCAACACGGAACAGAACACTTGTGTTGATGTGTCACTATGGTCCATAATTTGTCTAAGAAGTCTGCTGGGTTTTTTCCCCAGGCAAAAGGCAGAAAAGTTTAGGGAAAGTTCTGGGATCCAGAACAGATAAGGTGATGTCATTTGTACATAGAAAGTATCAGCTAGACAAGATTTAGTGTGTGGAGGAGCTTAACAAGATGTGTTTCCTTATCACTGCAGCGCAAAGCTTTGTTAACTGGGACTTCATGCATTAGCATGTGGACATCTGCTAATTTCCTCCCCTTCCTGGTATGTCTGTGCCTAAACTAGCAAGGTTTACTACTGCACCCAAGGCATTTTGGATTCACCACTGATCTCTCTGCATGTTTGGAAGTGCTCAAATATATTTTACTGCCTGACTGTATCCGATAGCATTGTATATTGGATAGAGTTGTAAAACTGGAACTGTGGATGATGTGATGATGATGCGAAATGTTTCAGTCCTTACTACCTTCTCAACAAGACTACAGTTTTATTTTGTTTAAGCATTTACTGCGCTGGTTGGACAACTCTGTTGCCAAAGCCTCCACAGTTCTGGACTTTCCCCAAAGAAACACATATCCAGAGTCTTTGGTACTTCACTCCTCTTAGGTCATTCATTTGCTCAGCTTTTTCCCTCACAAGAAAGGGTATATCTTACAGTTATTATGAATTATGTTTAAGTACTTCAGATGTAGATAGAGCTTCAACCTAGATTAAGAAAAAAACATCCAATAATGCATTGAATAGAACAAATGTAGTACTTGAAACTATAGGTCTGTTTGAAGTCTGCTAAGATTTGTTCCAAAACAATAGAAACTAACAATATTGCAGGAGTGGGAATTGGGAAGATGACAAAACCTAAGTCTTTGCATTAATCTTGTCAATTCTTCTTGCTGCCCTTTAGGTAAGAACCAGAACAGTTGCTGAGTGTGTGGCTTTCTACTACATGTGGAAGAAGTCGGAACGTTATGATTACTTTGCTCAGCAAACACGATTTGGAAAGAAGAAATATAACCATCATCCAGGAGTTACGTAAGTAAAATGTTATTGGAATGTGTTTCTGTTGCAGATCTATATAATGTAGAAGACTTCCCCCCTACCCCACTTCTGTCATTGCAGTGTAAAGCTTCAGTGGCTATGGCAACTGAAATGAAATCTATCATCATTTATAGGTCTTGTTTTCTAGTTACATAATAAATTATGGATGCAATATTCTTTTAGGGACTACATGGATCGTTTGGTAGATGAAGCAGAATCCCTTGGAGGAGCAGTACATTCTTCAGCCTTAACATCTAACAGTCGAACAGAAACCATTCCTGACCAACAGCTAAGCATTCTGAACTCTATCACTGCCAATGAGTTGACAGGTAAATCAAGGGGAAAAAAAATAATTGTTGGAACTAGGCAAACAACTATTTCATTTGCATTTGTGTTCATCTGTTTTCCAGCACTGACAAACACTGTAGCTACAGTCTGCCACACTTCAGATGTGAACTGCCTGGATGATGCTTTTTCTCCCATGGACAGCTTACCCCGAGCACCAGTTAATCATGTGCCTGTTGGAACAGAAGAATTGCTTAACTTGCCCAGCAATGGTGAAAGTGATTGTTTTAATTTATTTGAGACTGGCTTTTATCATTCAGAGCTAAACCAAATGAACATGTGCAGCGAGGAGGCAGAAAGACCTGCGAAGAGATTGAAAATGGGGATTGCTGTCCCAGAATCTTTCATGAATGATGTCTCTGTAAATAACCTTGGTGTGGACTTTGAGAACCACACACACCACATTACCAGTGCCAAAATGGCTGTTTCAGTGGCTGACTTCAGTAGTCTATCTGCAAATGAGACAAATGGTTTTATCAATACCCACACTCTCCACCAACATGCTGCCCTTCATTCAGAATGACTGTGGAAAACTAAACAAACAGTGGGTACTTTATGCAGTAGTAGTAAACTTGATGGGAGCTATCAGGTTTGCTTAGTCTTTCACTGGAAGTTTGAACTTTATGACATCAGTGATGTCTTTGTATGTATAGAACTATATCTTGATTTATCAAGAGTAATTTCTTTTTTCAGTCCATAAATGTGGAAATGTCATAGGATGTGTGGCAGAGTTTGGGACTAAGAGAACTCTGTGATGCAGCTTTAAGCTCTGCTTCAGTTTTTTTTCCTAAAGCCTGTAGACGGAAGCCACCATTTCAAAACCAGCACAGAAGTTCTGAACGGATTGGAGTGGCTTTTTTAGTAAGTTACTTTTGCCGTAATGGATGCAGTGGAATAACAATGTTTACAGGTACCGATCCTGATCCCTGCTCAATGTAGCATTTTTTTTCCCCCCCTTATAAAGGCAGGGATGGGTTTGTTTATTTTAAACTGCACAAACATACAAGGATGTTTTTTAAATGGAACCTTCTCTCATGTGATACTAAACTAGAGCACTTCAGTTTACAAAGCAGCAAATTCATGTTGGTGGAAGCTAGCACAAGGGATTTAAGATTAGTAAAGTGAAGATCTACACTTGAATGCTGTTGCAAAATTAAAGGTCATGGCTACCTTACAAAGAAGTAATCATGCTGCCATAGATGTCTGTGTACTTTAAACTTACTGGCTCAAACAGATGAGTTTTAGGCTATATTGTATTTGGAAGGGGTTTGTCCACAACTTTGAAGAGTAATGCAATCGTGTACCTTAACTTTCCTAAGGCAGCTGATGTATAAAGCTACAGTCTGCACAGCTTAGGATTTACCACTAAACAGTCTGCATTTGGAAGACATCTTAAGTTGTTTGGAGCACTGCAGTTCAAGTGTTACAGTTTTAAAGGACTATCTAGTTTATATAGTAATAGTAGAACCTTGAAGTACATGCTTGAAAGTTTTTATTTAGCGTGGATTGCATTTATTTGTTTTGGCAAGTCATTGGCTTCAAAACGGCACTTCACTTCTGTGGTTAAATAGGAAAGGATGAGTATAAATGCATCCCATAAAAGCAACTATTTAACTTCATTACATTTTTTTATTTTGAACCTTGAGTGCAATTTAGCCACCCAGGATGTTTGTCTTGCAAATGTTTGTTCCAATTGCTGCAGGAACCAAGCATAGTATTGGCTTGTAAGATGTTGTAGCATACAATTTGCAGGGTGTTCTAATGAAAGCCTGAACGTCCCTTCAGAAGCATTACTCCTGTCCCTCCATACTTTTTCTTTGCACTGTTTGTATTACAAGTTTAATTGCCACTAATTTGTTTTCATTATTCAAGCAATTAAGTTTGCATTGTTGATATTTTCAATAGTTGCTTCAAGGTTGTGGTGAGTAATTAGAAGGTAGTGACTTTAATATTTGAAAGGGAAGAGGGTATTTATTACGCATACTGTGAACTGCATTGATATCCCAAGTTTCAGATGCAGCATATGGAGTTTTCTTTACAGCATTATAATGAAGATTGCTTTGAAGTGTTTATGCAATAGCACATTTATCATATTAAAAACAAATTAGTTTAGCACAGTGGACAAAAGTAGATATGGTTTTGTAATCAGTAATCAATCTGAAATACGTAACTTTAGTAAGTACACAGTAAATAACGGGTAGCCTTGGCCCTGTGTTGTACTCTTGACATTTTTAGCCAAGTTCTCAGCTTCTTACTGCTGTGTTTTGTGCTGAACTTTGTACCTTGTTTCCTTCGTTTATGAATCAGCCCATTTTAAGTAATTTTGTAGAATTCTGGCCATAATCTTCCATTGTTACACATTCAAGTTTATCTATGGGTTTACAGTGAGTGGCTGGTATACAAGGATGACTGAATGCTTATACCAGTTGCACTTAAATGAACATGCCCATTTTCATTAGTTGATGCAGTAATATACTCAGTTTATCTATGCATTGCTGGGCTCTTAAAGTAGGCAGAGACTTGTCTAAGGTTTGGGTTGTCAGCAAGTTGAATGGACACTTTAGTTATTTAATAAAGACTTTGACCAAAATTCAGAAAATGATATGAGAGAAAAATGATTTCCGGGTAGTCTAATATAAATGCTGATCTTATTTAGCCTGTTGGCTAGCTAGCTGGTATCGTTTACTTTTAATTCCTTGTTAAAATGAGGCAATAATTTGCAAGATTTCGTAAATATGTAAATTCTTCATATCTTTTTAGATACTCTTCCAATATTTTCTGACTACTTCTGTGTATAGTAACATTTTTGTGCATGCTTGATGTGACATCCATGAATTTGTACCACTATGACTTTATCCATGTAAAATAGCTATTTATTGAAGTTTACTTTTAAAAGCTGGACTTACTTTTTTTCTCTCAGTTTAAACATTTAAATGGAGAACTTGTTACTGTTTATTAAAAGAATTGTGTTTTGAAAGTCAGCATGGAGATAACTGAATTTCAACCATGTGAAGAAATTACAATGCCTTGGCTATTACACAGTGAAGCACAATTCTTGTAACAAACTGTGATGAATTCTTTGTCCTTTGCCACCTGTGTTCTTCATACAAACAAACCAAAAAATCCATAATGGGCAATTGCAGTGTTGGTAAATGTATCCTTTTTATATGTACAGGGAATCTAAAGAGGGTAGCAGATTCATGTAGAAGTGTAACTGGTGCTGTGATTATAGCAATACCACAGTTGGTCACACGTCATCTTCCCATGCTAGGTTCTTAAGTGTTTAGTCTTCCTCTTGTAATGGTCAAACTGCTGAATTTACTTGAAGGATGTACAATACTGTTTGAAGAATACGAAATTGTGTATGATGAGGTCAGTGAATTGTGCAATTGAAACTGAGAGGCAGAAATATAGGAAAACTTCAGTTCAAGTAGAACACAGTGATACTACTTAATTTAACCAAAGTTTCTAATGAGTATTTCAGCTTTGAATGTAAACTAATGGATAAACTGACCAACAGGGACGCTATTTGCCCAGCATTACAAGCACATGGTCTACAGACAGGGAAATGAAATACAGTAATTTGTAAGATAATAACAAGGTTACTATTTTTATTATTCCTATTTTGCATTGAAAGAAGGAGGAAGATGCTATCAGTTGTACAATAAAGTAGGAATGGTTATAGTCTTCCTGATAAAACAGAGATTCCAGTTATTCTCAGTTCAAAGTAACTACCCTGTGCATAACAACAAATCAAGTGACAATCGGAACATGTTTTAGTATCAGATGTTCAAGAGGAAGTCGCTGTTGTTGCATTGGTTTTAATATTTGTACATAAACACTGATTTTTTTGAGCATTATTTTGTATTTGTTGTACTTTAATACCTGGTGTACAGCTCCAGAAATAAATGTCTGGAAACCTTTCTTTATTTGTAAAGCTCTTCATGCATCTACACTAGTGTTTGCTACTTCATTTCCAGAGATATTTAGCAGTAACTCTGAATGCACTTTTAAGAACTCTGCACATGCTGCCATCTTTGTAGAGGTACTCCGAGGAGTGAAAAATGCAGCACATGGTGGTGCAGGTAGCTAATGAGTAATGGTTTCCCTCAGACATTTAAAACATTATGGCTAAAGTATAGCAAATCTCAGATGGGACTTAATTGTAGCTTCAAGGTAACACATTGCAGCAATGTCACCCAGAGCTCTGACTGTATCTAAGCTGTATGGAACACATACCTCTTTTCTGGGGAAAGAAAATTCACCCAAATTCATAAATAAATGTCAAGCTAGATTACACCTGTATGTACAAAAATTTTACTTGGCTTAGGCCTTAATGTTGAACTTAAACAGTTTGAAGTGCTTTTTGCCTTGATTTTCCAGTCCCTCAAGACAACAAGCAATGATCTTAGACACTGAAAAGCTGTAAAATCTTATGTACCAATTCTGTCAAATGCCAGATGGAGTTAGTGGACCTAGACCTCCCCTAGAACCCAGCATGCTTGTTTTTACAGTGGCTGACACAGTAAATCTTCAAGTAAAGAAATTATTATTTTTTTACTTAGACAGGAGTACAAGCTGCTATAATTCTAAACAGCGGAAATTGTAATTTGCCTAGTAATGAGCTTTGCTTTCCCTGATGGGAGACATACAAGGTTGTCTTTCTGATGATGGCCAGTACAATCTGCAAAACAAAATACCTATCCAAAACATTTCAGTTACAAGCTGCACCTCCCTTTTTTAGTTGTTTAGCATAACGATCCATGTTACAATAAATGATTAGGACTGACCCCATCTAGTTCTTGTTTTGATGCGACTAATTGTTAGCCTTGCAATATTGGAGTCTTAAAAATGGTTGTATTTTTGCATGTGTGTATATTTAATCTAAACTCCCCTCAACTCAGTTACGTAACTTACACTTCCATTTAGGTAGGAAACCTGAGTTTCTGTCAGCAAAAGGTAAGATTAAGTCCTTAGAGTGCTTAGGCAACAAACAGCCAAGTCATAGGGTCATAGAATATGCTAAGTTGGAACGGACCCGTTAGGATCATCCAAGTGCAGCTTGCTGTCCAACCTCTTATTCCCCTGCACACAATACCCACTGCACACCATGTGTCTGAGCACTTCTGGAACTCTGGTAGGCTTGGTGCTGTGACCACTTCCCTGGGAGCCTGTTCCAGCCCCCAAACACCTTCTGGGAGAAGAACCCTTTCCTGATAGCCTACCTAAACCTCACCGGGCAGAACTCCAGGCCATTTCCTTGGGTCCTGCCACTGGTCATGAGAATGAAGAGATCAGTGCCTGCCCCTTTGCTTCCTCTCCTGGGGATGCTGAAGACGACAGTGCAGTCTCCCCTCAGTCTCCTCCAGGCAGCACAGACCAAGTGATCTCAGTTATTCCTCATCAGGCTTGCCCTCCAGAACCTTCAACATCCTCATGGCCCTCCTCTGGATGTTCTCCAGTAGTTTAATGTCTGATACTGTGGCACCCAGCAGTGCCCCCAGCACTGGAGGTGAGGCTGCCCCAGGGCAGAGCAGAGCAGAGCAGGACAATCCCCTCCCTTGCCTGGCTGCTGATGCTGTCCCTGATGCCCCCAGGACACGCTTGGCCCTCCTGGCTGCCAGGGCACTGCTGGCTCATGTTCAGCTTGCCATGGACCAGAGGCCCAGGGCCCTTTCCATGGCACTGCTGCCCAGCCTCTCGTTCCCCAGCCTGTCTGTACATCCAGGGCTGCCCCATGCCAGGTGCAGAACTTGGCACTTCCCTTTGTTAAACTTCATATGGTTTGTGATTGCCCATCTAATTTTTTATGTCTCTCTGCCCTCAAGGGAGTCAGCAGCTCCTCTACTTTAGGGTAATCAGCAAACTTACTGTTCCTTTTCATCCTTTGTCCAGGTCATGTATGAAGACGTCAAAGAGCACAGGCCTGATGATAGAGCCCTGTGGAACCCCCCCAGTGACAGGTCCCCAGTCTGACACCACCCCATGCACTGTAACCCTTTGTGCCCAGCCCATGGTGTGATTGTCCAGCTGGACATTTTGTCCAGGATACAGTGAGAGAGAGCAACGGAAGCTTTAGTGAAATCCAAAAAGATCACACCAATCGGCTTTCCTACATGTGCTACCTCATCATAAATGGAAATCGGGTTCAACAAGCAGGACTTTCCCTCTCATGAAGCTGTGCTGGCTGTGACCAGTGTCTGAATTGTCCTCCAGCTGTTTTTCAGTACTTCCCAGAATAATCTATGATTTTACTGGGCACTGAAATGAGATTGACAGGCCTGTGTTTTCCAGGGTCCTCCTTCTTTCCCATCTTGAAAATCAGGACATTTGCCAGCTTCCAGACAGATGGAACCTCTCAGATTCCCAAGATTGCTCAAAAATCATTGAGACAAGTTTTGTAACAACATCACTCAGCTCTTTTAGGATTCTCTGATGCATGAATCCTATCCATCCTGATAGGATGAGTCCTGTCAGACCCCATAAATTTGTAGGGATCCAGCTGGAGCAGCAGGTCCCACACAACTCAGGGTCAGCTGGGAGCTTATCATTCTCACAGTCATGGTCCTCCAGCTCAGGGCACTGAGACTCCCTTGGTTCATCATCCTATCAATATTATTCTTTGTTACTGTAAGAATCAGGGAAAACACTACCTGTACTCTTGATCCCTCAGACTCCCAGTTGTCCAGGGACCTGAAGGCTCTTTTGATGGCCCTCAGACTTCTCTTTGGTTTTTTTGTCAGTTTGAACAACCAATAGCAGATAGTAATCAAATACCCCTCCTAGACTGAAGAGCTTTCCAGTAACATCCTTTATCTGAGCCCCTGGGAGCCAGCAGACTTCCCGGTGCATTGGGTCCGATTGCATATTGGCCCTCTGTCCTTAGAAGGGAGTCTCCTATTAAAACCACCCCTTTTTCTCTTAAAAGACATGTTCTGATGGGGAGTACGCGTGGTACAGGTTGTTTTACAAGGCCTCGCTATTCCAGAAGGATCTTCACCTATCTCATCTGTTGTCTGGACTTCTAGTTCCAGGGCCTCTGTTGTAACAGGTGCTAGTCCTAATTGTTTTCAGGAGGAGAAGCCTTCCTCCTGGTACATGCAGTGATCTGCTTTCAGCCTTCGTCTTCAGCAGACCCTTGGCTAATTGCCTTGCAGAATTCTGAGTCCATCAGCTTCTCCACTACCATGGAGGTTTGAGACTCCTGAGAGTTTTGAGACTGTAGCTTCTCTGTAAACAACTGGTCAATCACTTACTCATTCACTCAAACTCAAATACTACTTAACTTGTTTACTTCTTCCTCCGCTCCTTCACCCAGTTACACATCTCTTCAACCACAGCACACCTTCTGCAGAAGAACTGTTCATTGGCCCAGCCCAAGAGGCATCAGACATTTCTGGAGATACACTTGTCATCAGCAGGTCTGTGTCTGGCTGAAGGCCTCTGACATGGCTGGGTCAGTGACTCCAGCAGCTTGCAGGGGAATGAGCTCTGTGGTGCAGCAACACCACAACACCACAGCTTATGCTAATATTAGCTTACACTAATAGGACTGAGGCTGAAAGGATCTTTTCGTGGCTCTTCCCCACCAGATAATGAGTCTGTTTATCTGTCTCTATTGGCTCCTTCCAGATGGTCAAAGGATCCCTTCCTGGTCATGCTGCTGTGTTCCTGTTCACTGCATTCTGGGTTGCTGGAGCTGATTAAATCTGCTGCACTCTTCCGGCAAAGTGGCTGATTGGCTGCCGAGGGCTTCCAGGTCTAGACAGGGCTTGGGGCTGCTGCTCAAGTGCTGCTGAACTGGGGGATCCTATGAACAGCATGACCTAACCCTCACCTCCAAATCTACCCAACCAGTCACTGCTGCTGCACCCAATGACTTGTTTTGTCCGCAAGCAGCATGGAAACAAACACTACAAGCATAAACCCTGGTATTGGAAAAAAAAAAGGCTCCCAATATTACCAGTTAGATTGTGCCTGGGCCAGTCTGACCCTCGCTGCTGGGCCAAAGGCAGCAACTGCGGCGTGTCACCCCAGAGATACCTTAGTTTGCTGGTGGTTGCAGCGGGGCACTGAACAAGTCCAGGCTTGTAAGGGACCCTGTTACCTCAGGAGGATAGCTTCAGGCGATGGTGAAGAGAAAAAGGAGAGGATTCTGCTGGAGGGTTTAATGTCCAGAGGTTTATTCCATAGTTACAGAGGTCTGAACGTGAGGACCTGCTCCAACAGAATCCCGACCGCGTGGTCTGATCACCTTTTTAAGTTCAGGGACAGGGGGAGGGGAGGTACAGGTGAGCCACCAACCAGGTGAGAGGGGCAGGGTCTCAGGAGAAGATGACACCCAGACAGGCCAATGACCCCTGGGCCTGAGTGGCATCCTTTGAACTTGACCAACCACACGATGCCTTGCTGGAATGTTAAGTCTGAGTGACAGGACTCACTCAGCATGGGGGCAAGGGGGAAGGGAGAGAGGTATAGGCACACCTGGGAAAGTGACCTGGAAGGCCAAAATGGGACATTACAGCACACCACAACACCCTGGCTATCAGTTTGATAAAGAACTCTGCTAGTTCTTGTATTTCTCTTCCGTCTCTGTAAGTCAGTCTTGTCCCTCTGACAGGGGAGGAGGCCAGGATGCCCCAGCAGAAATGTGCTTTCCTGCTCCCTCCACTGTGCTGAGCCATGGGCACACTCCTGCCCTGCAGCATGACTTCTTATCCCCACCTGCTCCTTTGCTGCGGCTGGCATGCACCTGCCTGCTCTGCCAACAGGCCTGACTCGTACAGCTCTCAAGGTGGCGGAACATCACCACCCCCACTTGCTGCAGTTCCTGACATGGTTCCCTGTGTTGCCAGGCGAGCTCCAGAACCCGCAGGGGGAGGAGCAACCGGCAGTGGGGAGAAAAGCAGCCTGGCAGGCAGTGAGCAAGTACAGAAACACCTTTATGTGCAGAATAGAATTGTCTGAAAGCACAACTTTGTAAGACCCAGGGAGTCAAATCAGTCAACTCTGACACCACCGATGGGCTTCCTACTCTCTGGCTCACTCTGGCCCTTCTATAAGCTGTTTTCTATGAGCTGCTTCTGGTCACTGCTATAGAAGAGAACAAAAGAGCAGAGAAAGCATGGGGTGGTGGTGGTGGTGTTACTGTGCTTAGCAAGTCAGATCAGCTCATAGGAGGGTCTGATGAATAGTGGCCAGGAAAGAACAGCAGGTGTAATAGCAAGAGAAAAGGGACAAATAAGCAGCAATATACACATCCCTTTCCTGCTCTGCTCCTTCCAGAGTGCCATGGGAGCTCCCTGGGGAACCACACCCCCTGGATGCAAGTGCCCTTGACATCCGGCTTCCTCTACAGATCAAGAGGTCCCAATTACCTCTGAGAGAGCTGAGGAGAAGAGTCAGCTCAGGAGAGAAGGGATGCTCAGAGTCATGGAGGATGAATTCCCTCTTCAGCAGTGGTGATCACTGCTCTGATACCTTACCAAGCAGTGATGACACAAAGAATGTCACCAGAAGTCACGCTGAGCATCTTCATGAAACTTGCACAACCCATGCTGAGCCTGATGCCACTGTCTCAGAGCTCTGCAGGTTAACTTTAGCTGGTTAACTGCTGAAATAGCCAGACTCCTCTGGCAGTGAAGGACTTCCAAATGAATGTGACAGGCAAGGTTCGGGCTTGGAAGCAGACCATGCAATGCAAACGCCACAAAGCTTTACATTCTGAAAAGGAGATGATGCCTCAGCAGCTAAGCAGGGCACTCTGGCTGCCCCAGCCACTACCCAGTTTGTAACAGCACAGCATTCCCCAGCTCCTCCTCTCTCATGAGCTTATGCCAACCACAAATTCATTGGGAGGCTTGCTTGGACTTCTGCAGTTAAATACTGGTTTCATCCTGCTGAAAGCAGTTTGTAGACAGCAGCAAAATTCAACGTGGGAATCACCAGCCTTGTTTATACCAGCAACTGATTAATGAAGTTCTCTTGCAGAATAGAAGCAATGGAAGTTGCTACATGCCAGGAAGCTTGCCATGAATCACTGGAATCAGGACTGGGAGAAGCTTAAAGGCACACAGGACTGGCACAGCTGAAGCCAGTGGCTCAAGATGGGCTCAAGATGACAGCGCACTGTGCAGGTACAGCTGAGGGCCCATCAGCATGGTTCCAAAATGGGCTTTGTACAAGATCAGGACAACAACTGCCTGTACTGCTGCGCTTTTTAAAAGCAAGCTGATACCAAAGGGGTCAGCTGCAAGAAAACCAAAAATAGACCTAGTAACTACTGTGAACTATGAGGATTAGCATTATATATTATACAATTCAAGAGGATAGTGATTCTTACAAGCTGCATACTTTTAAAGCACAGGAAATTAAATGGAAAAATACTACAACAGTCCCAGTTACAGACAACTGTGCAATCTGGTAGATTAAATTACATGTCCAGAACTTAGGTTTTAATTTTATGAACTACGTTATGGACAGCTGAACACCAAGTACAACTACAGAAATATCAACAACAGCAGACATCTGAGAACCTAATGATGTAAATAGCTGAAACTTCACCTGTGCATCAAATGTGGACTATTTTCAGAGAAACTCAGTTTTGCTGAATTTCTACAGTTTTTGCTCTCTGGACGATAAAATGACAGCTCTCCCTTACACAAAAATGATGATGAAACTTGAAGTACAGGCACCATACATATTTTATTGACAGAGATTTCTTCAGTTTTGAATCTATTAATTCAGCTGACAACAGTGTAGTAATTTGAAAAAAGTTCTTCTCCTTGCTTGATGTCTCTGAGAGTGACAAGAACTACACATCTCAAGTGGCTGTAAGAGAAGAAGCAAAACACGTGAAAATGAACAGTTAGATCTTCCTTTAAATTGTTTTCAATTCCTCATTTCAAGAAGCTTAACAAGTTGCCTCATCCAGATTAGTTTTCAGTAATATGCATAATGCAGGGCAGGGAACATGGGAAAATGACACTAGAATACAGACAGCAATATAAGCAAAACAAATATAATTTAAAAACCAGCAGCCTATGTGGGTATGCAAAAAGTGTTTCCACTCAATTGCTCCACACAATCATTCAGAGATGAAAACGATTAGTCAAGTCTGCAAGAGACGCACTCACCCAAACAGGAACAGAAGCTACAGCAAAGTTCATGCAGCAGAAGCCATTCCTGTGGACACACCTGTCCACAGGTGCCAGCTGGCTAAAGCGTCTCTCCTAGGGCCCACCACCACCCAGGAAGACGGCTCCTAGCTGCACCAGAGACCTGCTGCCATCTGCAGAGATGGGTCAATGATCACACAATCACTAGGGTGGAAAAGACCTTTAAGGCCATTGAGTCCAACCCATGCCCTAACACCTCAACTGAACCATGGCACATCCAGTCTTTTTTTTAAACACATCCAGGGATGGTGACTCCACCACCACCCTGGGCAGACCATTCCAGTACTTTATCACTCTTTCCATAAAAAACCTTTTCCTAATATCCAACCTGTATTTCCCTTGTCATAGCTTAAGACCCTGTTCTCTGGTTCTGTCAGTTGTTGCCTGGTGTAAAAGACCAACCCCCACCTGACTACAGCCACTTTTCAGGAGCTTGTAGAGGGTGAGGAGGTCACCTCTGGGTCTCCTTTTCTCCAGGATAAACACCCCCAGCTCCCTCAGTCAGCTAAAATCAGGAGCTGGCAGGCAGTTTTGCACAGTGAAATGTAGAGGGAGAGAAACCCACCCCTCTAAACTTCCTTTTAATGAATGATCATGCCCTAAAACTGAAGTATGTGTTCTGGGAAGGAGAGCACATGCTTTGTGTACTGATGAACCAGGAAGTGGAAAACAGCATGAACTGAAGTCTCCACTATTCAAAATTTAGTGTGAGGCCATTTTGAAACATATGAAACAACAAGGTAAATAAGTACTGAGAATTGTTTCATAAGACATAAAAAGATCTAGAAACCAGATAATCTATGTTGTCAGTATGGTATACATGAGTATTGAAACGAGCACCTAGAAGCAGATGGGATTTCTGTCTGGTGGCAGCACACTGGGAGAAATGATGACCAGAAGACCGTATTTTCTTGGACAGATTCCAAGCAAGAGCAAAATTCCCCCTTCCTGCAGCAGTCCTATAGTTTATGTGCTTTCATACTTCAAGTACAGTATCCAGGCTTCCTGAGAATTTAGTCCTACTGCTTATTTTATTAGCACTTATTTAATTATCTGCAGATTCCAAGTGCATCTTTGACCTTCACTCAACAAACTCTACGTTTTATCAGAAAAGCAATTTTTCCAATATGCACAACTTTCTCCAATGAAATTTCAGAATACTTAAATAACTCCAGAATTACATTAAGTTCAGATCATATGCTCTAAAATTCTTTTACATCCTTGAATTAGGAGATTTATCTCAGAAATATTTCCCAGTGTTCTAATTTCTGAAAAAAGTTGGACTTTCAAGTCATGATCAGGATGCTGTAATTTTCCTAAATGTACTGTAACTCTATGTCCTTATATTGCATAGTATTTTACTTGTCTCTATACAATTTTAGGTTTCTTCTTGCAAATTCATCTGCCTATTTGTCACATAAGCAGAAGACATAGAGAACAGAGAGTAAGAAGCCTAAATCTGAATTATCTCAGAAGGGCTTTGGTCAAGGCTGAAACAGATTTGAGATAGGTACTGAAAAGCTTCAGTACTGTAATACAAAGTACAATTACTGCTTTATGGGATTCAGAAGAATTGCACTATAGTGCAACACTGCTTATAAAACTGTGTCTTCAAAGATATGCTGATTTCATGTGTGAAAATGTGAAAAAAATGAGGAATCTTGTAACTAAAAATAGTCTATTCAAAGAGGTAACTCCCCCGTATAGTTGCACACTCTTGTGTAACTCATCTTCATATGGTTTGCTACTTTTCAACCATGTCTGTCTCTTCTTTACACATGCAGTATGCTTTGTATCATACAAATCTATGAGCTCTTTCATTTGCTGCCAACCTCTCTATGTCATGGCTGTAGACGATGTTTGGAAGATACTGTTTCAGTTCTACTGGAAAATGTCCTGGCACGTCAAACTCTTGATAACACACGTTTGCTGCTTTTTCTAGGAATTAAAAAAAAAAGTTATTAGATAGGGCTTAGAGACATGGAAAAACATCAAATGTGCTGCTGCTACAGAAGAACCAGATGCTTCACCAAGCCTGAAAACCATTCCTCTGTTGGGAGGTACTGCGCTCCTCTGAAGGCCTATTTTGAAATACACAAGCGGTATGCAATCAACTATAGGAGCTTTGCCCAGTTATCAACATATCAGTGAAGAGGCACATCTTGTTTAGTGCCAGGGGTAGCTTACAGTGCTGCTAATAGTTCCAAACACAGTGTTTGCTTTTACAATTAAAAAAAAAATTGGAAAATATTTTTGCCTTGTGGCAAAACATGTCAGAAACATAGGCAGGGAGAAAAATCACATACACATGACCTGGAAGAAACAGTTTCATGTGACATCCCTGTATCTCTGTGCCAATCACCAGCAAGCTTTGCTCCTCCAGCAGCCTTTCTGAATGCTGCTTGGAGGCAGAGAATCTTTAGTGTAATGCAGGTAATGAAAACCACTTAGAAGCTGAGTATGGTATCAATTCAACTCTTTGTACAGTACAACTGTTCCTGTGAGTTACTTAAGACCAACAGTGACACAGAATAAGTAGTTCCCTTCTTCAGGTCCAACAAGTGCGGTTACAAAAATTTCCTAGATTTTGTGCATAAATGTAAGGAAGTCTAAAAAAGGTCTTACAGTTCAAAGTGAGCAGTGATAGAATGTTACTGTACATGTCACCGTGGGTAGTTTTCTCACAAAGCCTTCTAGAACAATACTGGGAAACTTGATCTGCAACTCTAAATTGTCCTAGTCCGGTGGTATTTTGCCAGATATCCTTTCCCACCATCTCACTTTTGGGGTGTGTGCCTTTCATTCTACATACCAGGAGAGAAACTGGGGCATCAGTGAGAAACGAAAAATTGTATTTGAAGTGTTGCTGCATGGAAGGATTCTAACAGTCAGCTGTGACAAAAAACCTCAGAAAAGTTTTACTCCGTAAGTGCTTGCTTTAGACAGTACTACTGCCCCCACAAGATCAATTTCCTGTTCTCTCTGTCACTTCAAAATAATTTATATCCATAAAGCCAAACACATTCTTGGAAAATTTACCTGACAACTTACCATGTGAGCAGTTGTTGACGTACTGTCCCACTGCCAGTGGGTTTTGCAGGGTGGCTGTGAGCCAGCTCTCATCACTCATTTGAAAAGGGCCAAGTTGATCTCTTCTGCTGCAAGACCTGAAATGCCCAACAGCATTAGCATGGATCAAGGCTCCTTCATCTCACACGTTACCTTACTTCCTCTGTAGGAATGGCCACTGCATAAACGTACAGCTGCCCAACCCACCTGGGGTGGAGGGCATGGCATTGACCAACAGATCCCAAACAGTTCACGGAATGTTTCCGTGATGCTCTTAGTCACACGCTTCAGTTTTAGGTAGTCCCACAAGGAGCTGGGACTTGGACTTAATGAAGTAAGCAGGTTTGAGTAACAGCTCAGAAACATTTCAATACTTTTACACTACATCCTGCTGTAGTACAACTATTTTCTGTACAGGAAGATCTCTACATCAAAATGCATCTCACTGGTGTTACAGATGAAGACACAAGTACATAATGGATCACACCCAACATCTCTCACCCTTGCGCTGTCTGCATTATGAGCAAGGCACAGGTGGATGACAATCATGTACAACTCAGGGTAAGAAACAGAGAAGATGAGGAGTATCCCTGTTTTAAATCAGAAGAGTGACAATCCTCTATTTCTTCTGCTTACCTGTACACTGATCTTGACAGTCCCTTATCGTTCCCATCAATAAGAACACCATCAATGCACCTAAAAATAAAGGGATTGCCAAGGGACTGGAAAAAGATGGGCTCATGCTTTCTGTATACTGTACCTGTTGCAAGACAGATATTATTTCAGAAGAAAATAAGTTAACTGTCAGAATGGGCTTTCAGTCCCCTCCACACAGAAACTCAAAGGAGAGACAGTGGGTAGGACAGAAATCCCCTCTCACTTAGTGACACTAACATCTGTAAACCTACAAACTTTCAGACATAACTTTTTGGGATGTAAAAAATCCCCTCTCAAGTAAATGAGCTGATGCATTACAAAGAGAGAAGCCTCACAGAAAATCATACTAGGCCTGAAATTAGTATCTTTGGGAGAGGTAGATTAAGCCCTGCAGCCAACTAGTGTGCTTCAGAGATGAAAACATCAGGTGATACTTGTTCAGGAAAACACAGCTCAAGATACTAAACTGTTTTATGACTACTGCACCAGGACTCTGAAAAATACACACAGACTCAGCAAAGAATCTGAAACACCTCCCTCCATTACCACAGGCATTTTGTTTGGTCCAGGAGATGAAAAATGACAAACCAGCAACAAAATATTTCAGCAGACTGTTGCCCAAATCTGAGGGGAGGATTTAACCTGCCATGACTTCCAAGCAGAGAAAAGCAACCAGCAAGCTGACTGGCTTGCCAATTTTCATGAAATTGTTGTCCTGCATCCCTCACACCCACTGCATCTTCAGCACCTCTCTGCAGAAATCCTGCACTGCAATCTCACAAGGAGCCAGGCAAAGCCACAGGCAGGCTGCAGTGCCTGTACGCAGGTCCCATGCCCAGCATGGCAGGTCAATACCCTGAGAAGGCATTTCAACAGCCCATCCTCTTGTTTTGCTGCAAGAGCTGTCACACGAGACTCTGAATGAGCCTACACTCACATCTAGTATGTGCCTGAAATCTCAAGTGAGCTGCACAAGTGGCAGGCTCTCTTGCTGGCACTCAACTACCAGTCAGTCCAATCAATGGCAGTGGCCAGGCACTCCAAAATATGCACTCCACTGCCCCAGGAATGCTGGGGCTGCTCCCAATCCTGCACTGCTGGCACAGGCCAGAGACTACAGGAGATGATTTTGCTGTAAGATGAAACATTAACAACCCAAAGCAACTCAGCAGAGCTGCTAGCTTCGCCATACTGACAGAATTACAAACTTTTTTAAGAAATGTATGCAAATACAGTTCCGAGAAATGAGGAAGAGAGAAGTACTGATTTTTCCAAACACACTTCATAGAATAAAGTTCTGCTAAATGAAGGTTTTATTTCCATCCTCCACTCTGTACTTCTATACTTTGAAGAAGCTCATGCAATTGTCTGCTGACCTGTGTGGAGATCTCAAACGCCATTTTTCAAATCCTGAACCAAAACGGAAACCCCAAGGAATTCAACTGTTCTGTTCATCTACTTTAAATTTCTCGTGTGCACTTACATTTAAAGAATCTGAAACAAGTTTTGCAGCTGCAGGAAAATCAGGCTTTAACTACTAAATTTTTTTTATAAACAATTTTTTTAAATATTTCCAAAATAACTCTAAGTAGTTTATAAATATTCTCATGCAGCCTCCTAACTGGCGATTTTGTTAAGGAATGATAGAAAGAAAACCCACAGAACAAAAATTAGTGTAGATCTTTGGCATTCCATGATCAGATGGTTAGAAGTCCCATCTAACTTAATCAAAAATAGGAACACTCCATTACCAGGATACATAGACACAACCGTCCCCCTGGGAACAAAACCTCTCGTAACAAAGACTCCAGTTCCAGCAGACACCAGCGAACTCCGGTCTCTGCTAACAGTGAACCCAAGCGTGTTGAACAGAACGTCCTCAGGACTAAACACATGCTGACCCTGATGGTTACAAGAGTTTACTTCTGATTGCTTCTGCTCCACAGAAAGTAATTCTAAATATTGACACTTGACTTCTGGAAGTAAGGCCAGAATATCTGCTTGTCTACTTAAGTCATTAATGAACAGAGCTTTAAATGTTTTCAGTAGTGTTTCAAAGACGTCTTCATCAGCAATAATTTTGTCTTGAGAGCTTTCAGGAACATATCGAAGGGTCCTGTAAAGAAAATAAAATATTTTAAAATTAGAAACATATATGACCTTTTTTTTTTTCTAAGTAGAGAAGAGCCATTTTGCAGCACCCAGTAACTTCAATACACTGTTTTTTTTTAGAAAACCCCAAGCTTTGTTCATGCTTGTTCAAGCTAAAGCCACTGTTCTTAAAACACTGAAAAAGACTGTTTAATAAAAACTAGTACTTGTTCTACTATAAATCCTCATCTCTGAGTATTTACCACAAGTAAGTTAAACCTTACTGAGCTCTCAGTGGAAAAAGCACCGAAAATAAAACATAATTATAGTAATGTTTATTTTAAAAACAAAGAACTCATTACACTTTAAATTAAGCAAGAAAAATATTGCACGGGCAAGGAAGGTTTTAATTTAGTTGCTTATTTTAATTTTGCTACTTATAACCATGTCATAATAACTTAAATACTTTTACGATGGCATACACATCTTACCAAGAAGGAATTATTTATCTTATCATATCTTCTATCTATCTATCTATCTATCTATCTATCTATCTATCTATCTATCTATCTATCTATCTATCTATCTATCTATCTATCTATCTATCTATCTATCTATCTATCTATCTACCTACCTACCTACCTACCTACCTACCTACCTACCTACCTACCTACCTACCTACAACTTTAAACACCATTTTAAGGTGCCTAAGAATTTAATGACAGCCGAGGGACGACCAATGCTGAAGCACTTCTGAGTGAGCTCCTGCGGCGCCCCAGACCATCCCGACGAGGGGCAGCGGGGTCTGGGCTGGCACCCGGGGTCTTTCCCCGCGCCTCACCTGCGCTGGCGGCGGAGGTTGAGGGCGAGCCAGGGCACGAAGCGGTACTTGTAGGAGCGCCAGCGCCGCCGCAGCTCCCGCAGCATGGCGGCCTCTCCCTCACGGCCCCGGCACCGCCCCGCTGCCGCGCCGCGCCCGCGCAAACTGGAACAGCCAATCCGCGCCCCGGACACACGCCGGCGCGTTTGTGTCGTGAGCTGCCATTGGCTGCGAGCGGCCGGCGGGGCGGTGAGCGGCGGGCGGGCCGTGAGGGGCAGCCCCGGGGCCGGGGATGGGGGCCCGGCTCTCGCTCCGCGGGTAACGAGGCGCGGTACCCAGGGTGGGGAGACCTGCAGGCACCGGGAATGAAAACGCATAGCTCCTGGGTGCACACTTACAGACGGAAATACACACGGGTCTCTCGGAACAATGTTACGTTGCACCTTCTGTGTTGTACTGAACAATCCGAAAAGACAAAATCAGATGAAAAGGTGGTTTAAAAATAATCTAGAAGCGGCCGTTGAAGACCACTCCTTACACTGTCAGAGCACCTCTCCAAAATCATCCAGTGCCTGCTTCTAGCGATTCTAAGGGCTGTTAGTGCCTCAGCTAGTCACAGAACGAATTAGGCTGGAAAAGAGCTCTCAGATCGAGTCCAACCTATCTCCTAATACCACTGTGAGGATCATTGTTCAATTTTCCCTTGAACACCTCCAGGGACCGTGACTCCACCACCTCCCCGGGCAGCTCTTTCCAATGTCTTATCATCCTGCCTGTCAAGAAATTCCTCCTAATATCCAACCTGAACCCCCCTCAAAGCAGCTTAAGGCCACATCCTCACATCCAGTTTCCCGGGAGAAGAGGTCGACCCGCACCTGGCTCGAAGCTCCGCTCAGGCAGGTCACCTCGGGACTTCTTTTTCTCCAGGCTGAGCCCATCCCCACCCCCACCTGAGCTCCCTCAGCGGCTCCTCCTAAGACTTGTCCTCCAGAGTTGCGATCCATGTCATAAAATGAGCGGCTCAGTTATAGACCTGAGCCTCGTTACACTTCTGTCCACACTTTTAGCTAGTACGTGGCTGTGGTCACAAGGAGACATGAGTTGTACTTTGTAGCATCATAAGCTACTGTAGATTTAAAGGTGCTTCCCACTGACCGATGTACAGCAAGCAGCAGCATCGAAGTACACAGATTGAAGTGATATACTACAAATCACAAGCATTTACAAACAGGGGCATAAACCCTTTTGGTGCCACATTCTGCCATCACTTATCTCTAAGGTAATTAAAAAAAATGTAGGAAGGAAAACAATCATTCAGCAACTGGTCTTCAAAAATTAGCAGTGGCCCCCAAACCATTCTCTACAAACCACCACTGATGTAAAGATAAGAGTACTGTTATAATTTTTGGCCAGTGTTGTCCTTTGGCTGCTTGGATACCTAGTTTCATAAAAATTTTATCTTTGGACGCTGCTCTTTATCTTCAGTTTTAGTTTAACACTGCCAATGAACTGGGACAAAAAGAACATGTATGCATGTATTTTACTTTATTCAGAAAGCAGTTTTAAAAATATGGAGCGTTTGAGAATTGGTTTTGGAGTAAACAGAGAAATCAGACCTCAAAACACTCTAAGGGGTTACACTCCTTCCTCTGGACCTGAAATTTTGACAAGGGTTTTGGAAATTTGAGACGGGCCCATCAAAGCAAGTAACTAACTATCAGAATTAACTTACCATCTCAGAGCTTTACAAATGTTTAAAGTTGTGCCTTGATTTATTCCATAATCACTTCAATTCCACTGTTGGCCTTCCTCATCTTTTCCAAGAACAGGAGCTGAGGGAAGGGCTAGTGCGAACTGAAGAAATTGAAGGAAAATGCAGGAAAAGGCACAGTGGCCGCTGCAAAGTGCTTCTCTGCCATCTCCTGGCCTTCCTCGGTAATTACAGACGAAAGGTCTTCGAGACTTGCAACTCGGGTTTCAGCAGCCGTGTGCTACAACCACAAAACAAGATACACGGTCACCACATCACATGTGTGTTGTGGCTCTTAAAAGTAAGGCAGTCACAGCGGGATTCGGATTACTAAGGAAGACTAAGCAATGAGTGAAAAGTTAGTAAGGGAAATAGCTTTAGGAGGTGGGCTGTTAGGTCACAGCAGCCATTCACACAAGTTGCCCACTTCCATATGATGAAAGGATATACGTGACATTCCAACATGTTCTGGAGGCAGTCCTTAGCCTCAAGGGAGAACCTGCAAAGATGAAACACCACCAGACCTTCAACCTATGACCAACATGCAGAAACGTGATTTTATTCCCACCGGAGAAGTCACACCAGGCAAAGAGCTTTCCCTTGGCCTGTGGAAGAACATGCCCTGTGCACATACTTGGCTCCCTACGTAGGTGTCTTTGAAATTCACTGCCGTCTGCTGGGCACCAGTCACCTCTGCCATCCCTCGTTCCTCAAAAGGAGGCTGCAACAGCACAAGTAGGACACAGTACTGCAGGATTCAGAACTTCTATAGTAAATCAGATAAAGATACACTATAGTAAGTTTGTCTCCTACTAAATCCTTGCCATGTATTTTCCTTTCTGACATTTCAGGTAATACATTTTTCTGATTTGAGAAATCAGGTATTAGAATTTATTTGAAGATTTCTGCTGCCAGTTTTTTTCTCAATTGATGCACTTGTATCTATCTGCAGAAAGCATCCTACCTAATAAAAATAATAAAAAGTGTAGTCCTTCCAAATACAAAATTTATAGTCATAAGAAAGCCTATAGTTGAAATCTATTTCCATAAAAAATTATTAATTTTTAAATTTCCAAAATATCTGGAGAAAGACAAGAACTGAAACAAGCCCTAGCTTTGCAATATGTGGATTGCCTGGATGATAAAAGGCTTTTGTTTGCAACTAAAATCTCAAGCAACAGAATGATTTCACCAGAAACACAAAACAGACTTGACTTCCAACACACGCTTCAATGGCTGTAGAACTGACCTAACCAGCTCACTTGAATACGTAATTGTTACCTTTGCAGTAAGGCAAAATTTAGACAATTTCTGGCTTAAAGGCATAATCAAGTGAGATTTGTAGATACCAGTGCTGTCATAAGAGAATTTCCTTTCTTCATCAGGAATTTTAAAAAATAAGTCTTTGTTGCTGCCCTTTATTAGAAAATAAGTCTTGATATATCAAGTGTATGAAATTGTGTATAAACAGTGACGTGTACCAGAAATATTTTATTTCCATCAGTAAAAGGAATGTGTTTGTCTTACAGTAAGCAAAGGACAAAGTTTGTTCAAAAACTTTTATTTACTATAAAGACAAAAAACACCAAAATACGTACAAATTATACTATATAAAATTGGTTCAATGGGGTAAAAACTTTTAATTAAAATATCTTGATATATTTAAAATAACAAAGGATACAATGAAGCCAAATTTCTTAACCCAGAGATTTCTGTAAAATTTGCTTGCACAGTAAGGTGCTAATAGAAGTTAGCCCTTAAGCCCTGGAAGTCTTAGGAATCAGTCACATAGCAAATATAATTTCATTGTGAAAGTGAACTTTGGTAGAAGAAACTCTATAGGACACCTGAGGTAGTAGAAACTGGAATAAACAGCAGTAGACGTTATTTACAACTTAAGTACCAAATAACATTAAGAACACAAAAATAATTACACAATACAATTTTCAGTCCAGCTTTGATCCAAAGAAAATAAGAATATTACATCACATCTCCATTTTAAAAACACCACAATTACCAGCAAGCCGAGGGAAATGCAAACTCAAACAAATGCATTTGGACACCTAAGAGGCAGTTTGAGTTTGAAATGTGGTAGGCATGGTGATCTACATAGTAATACTGATTAGCTGAGGTTCATCAGTTTATACAGTTTACATTTCTGCCAGAAACAGTATTAATCTGAAAACTGATCTTCCAGTACATGAATTGGCAAGAGTGCATCCTTTAAAGCTTGCACATAGGAAAGACTTGGAAACAATCTTATTAGAATGAGAAATTCTAAAGTGGTCAAAAAAAAAGTCAAGTACAAAACAGAGCTACCAAACTTCACATTTCGGTATTATCTTTTTAACTCTTCAAAGTCTGCCAATCTTCAAAAACAAAGGAATGTAAAATTTCCAAAAGAAACACATTCACAACTAATGACATGGTTTGTTTTTTTTTTTTTTTATTAGCATGAGCACTATCATTCATGTAAACGTATCTTTAAGATGTCTTGCTTCCAATTTGTATTATACACTTTTAAGGTATTATAGCTTATTTAGCTTGTCCTGAGTCTTTGAAAATAACCAATTCTATTTGAGTCCAACAATCCAACTGGCTTCTGAAGAGTTATAACATGAACAGTAATTTTTTTCAAAATGGATTAAACACAATCATTATTAGATTAAAAAAGATCCCCATTTTTAAAAAAGCAAAAGAAAAAGCTGCCATTTTCCTTCAGAATTACATGCATCAGAATCTAAAAACCTGCCTTTAAAATAATTTTTAAAAACTGTTTAAAAAAAAACCCCACATCTCCTAAAAACCAACAAGTTTTGCACTACAGGTGAAGCTTTACTTCACATTTTACTTTATCTGGATCTTCAAGTCCAAGTTTGTTTCTTGTTAAAATAAATACCTTTCTTATGGTAATATTTTTAACATTTTCAAATTAAATTACCACTAATGGCTACAGTAAATAGATGATGTACGGCAGAAGGAAAACAGCAGGTAAAACTTGTTATCAGTAGAGAATGTAACCTCAGTTTCTTTACACAAAGAATGAGATTCGCTCATTTGGCACCTGCTCACACTGAAGTACATGCCAAGGTCTCCCATAAAAACTTTAATGGAAGCTGGGTTTGGGGGGGGCCCTTGACATGAAACTTCTCTACACGATTTGCCAGAAGAAACAGCTATATGAAAAAAAAGGCTCAACAACTTCTAGCATGGTTCAGACTAAGTTACTTTATACAGAACAATCTTGTTTATTAAATAACCTATACTATCAGAGCCTTCAACATCCTAGTTGAAAGTGGCATTTTATCCCAGATTTCCAGCAAATCTGGTTTTAAAACTCTTGTGTCAGGAAAATATTCCTTGACACAGCTTGCATCTTTTTTTCTAAAGACTATTTTAAAATATCCCCTTTTCATGAAAGTTAAAAATACAAAGAAAAACTTTGATTTCAAAAGAAATTACATGGCCAGCAGTAAATGCACAGTGAACCATGAGTGCCTGCTCTTACTTTATAGGAAGGCAAATGCTTTTTTTAAAGTTTCCATCAATATTTGGATTTGTAACTCAGAGAGCATCAGGTAATTAAAAGGGACAGAATGTCCTTTTAACCAGTATTGAAAACTTACTAATTGCAGAGCATCTACATGTGAAATTGAACAGTGATTGCAATATTAAAATAGATCTTGAGCCTCTCAGCTTCTAATAGTGCTGAAAAAGTGCTCTAAATAAAATAAAAATCACTTACCTGCTAAATAATCATGCAGATTTAAAGAAAAATATTTTTATGTTAACATAGAGCCAGATGTTTGAAAAGGCACAGTTTACAAATCTCTGCATGAATTGTGAAATGTTGCATACTGAGCTTAGGTAAAGATCTTGATTTGTCAATCACATACTTAGGTAGGGTCCTCCACTGGCCTTATGCTCTTGATGTATCTATCATTAAGGCCAGCAGAATAATATAATTTGCTGCACATAACTGCACTGCAAGACAGTTACTGTATATTCAGTAGCATTTTCTTCAGTATTTCAGCCTTACAAATAAGTAGCTACCATGTAGTACGGAAGACTGGGTGTTTCAGCAGCTCCCTTGAAGGTGGTCTGTCCTGAGGTTGAAGTTCCAAACACCGAAGAGTCACATCTTTCAAGCCCGGAGACAGATGTGTAGGGATTGATGGAGCAGTAGTTGCACTAGCAATCTGAACAAGGGGAAATAACTTTTTAGAAGTCAGTGATAATGCCTCCTCTCTTAGCCCAAAAACATTCTACAAACTGATATTTCAGCTGATGAATTTTTCTCCATTCAGCATGTTTCCTACTGCAGTTTGAAGATTACATTACTACTTTCAGTTTATTGTCCTTATGCCTATTGCTTTTTAATTTGACTCCCTCCTGATACTTTTCTCCAAAAGTTCTCCTCACAGCAAGATCTTGCAGTGACCATCTCAGAGCAGGCCACAGGAAAAACTCCTACAGCACACATATGGACATTCTTTAGTCGACTAGCTGCCTTCACTGTTAACTGGCATGAGACACCACAGAGAGAGATGAAGCTGAGCGATGTTACGCTACAACAAGTTACACTGGGTGTGCTTTCTTGCACCACCTTTAGTGTATTTCTGCTACTACCCCAAAGGCAAATATTTCTCAGAAAGACACAGACCCCTCCCAATCAAATTAATTTTAATGTTATCTATCTGGATTAAAGCAGAATGACTGGGAACACTAGAGTGGCACCAGCAGATTCACAGCAATGCAGAACCAAGACAATTGCATCTCTTAGCACAAGTGATTCTACTTAGAACATTTCTGAGTACTGCTGTGCAATGTCTGTTTTCTGCAAATACTTCCTTTACTTGCAGCAGTATTTTCTTCATCTCTTCATTCATTCTTTGCTCATTTGGTACCTGCTCACACTGAAGTACATATCAAGGTCTCCCATAAAAACTTTAATGGAAGCTGGGTTTGGGGGGGGGGGGGGGCCTTTAAAACTGGACCTTTAGAATTAAAATAATTAACTGATTTTAGTATAAAAAATGAATGCCAAGATGAATGATCTAGCAAGCAAAGGAAGGGGCAAAAATCATATATAGCATGGCATATTGGAAAATATCTTTCAGCAAAATCTGATTGTGGAACATTAGGCTTTTATAAAAGAACTTTCCCCACTGTGAAATATGAATACTTACACAAATGGTTTATGGAAAAAAGAGCTTTTGTATTTTACAGGATTGTAAGAAAAAGTTAACACCCCAGTCTTCTGCCTAATTTAAGATCAACTCTATTCCTATTTTTTTTTTTTTAGCATGTTAATTATATTTTTATATCTTAGATCAGACATTTCTAAGCAACCTGGTCTAGTAGAAGGCGTCCCAGCACATGGTGGGGAAGGTAGAAGTAGATTATCTTTAAGGTCCTTTCCAACACAAACCATTCTATAATGATTTTGAATATCATGTATTAGTATCTCTTTTTTGGTATCAGTTTCTTTTTTGGCTTTTTTAAGAAGCAAGTATGATTATATTGGTACCAGTATTGCTTCTGTGCTAACAGCTCCAACATAAAAAACAAACCTATTGCAACAACCCCTGCCACACACTTTTCTAAAATTCACATCGCTGTATACAAGATTACTTGTCTTTTTTTTGTAGTATATTGTTAATAACAAAAAACCATACCTTAAATATCAGAGCCAGATGATTGGAGTGTTTCTCTGCGTTCCAAGGAGGTTTAGCACAAGCCATTTCTATGACAACACAGCCAACGCTCCACACATCACAGCTCCTCCCATATTGCTGACCTCTCAGGACCTGAACAGACAGATACCAAAAATCAGATTATATAATTCAAAGTCTCTTAGTTCTAAGTCATTTAGAAGTAAACCTCAACACATCATCAAACAAGTGTATTCTGATCAACATTTCAGGCTAAGAGAATGACCAGTGATGTAAATGCCACAAGATCTACACAGGTCTAGAGATCTAGTAAATAAAATGCCTGACCAAGTGGCAAGCAAAGTACCTTGCAATGCCTAGTTTTTGAGCAAATGGTCATTTGGGCATTAGTAACAACACTTGTGATAACAATATCTTGTAGCAAACTGCTTGAAATAATGACAGCAAGAAAGCAATGTCATCATCGCCATGATCATTCCCAATCTTTAGAACAAAGGCATTTAAAACACATTAGAAGCATACAAAGCAATTTTATGTTACTTGGCTATATGAATTAGCTTAAAGACTTCAAACAAACTTTTTGAAATAACTTTAAAATTGGTTTCTTACCTCTGGTGCCATAAATGCAATAGTTCCCAACAACTGTCCCTGAAACTCCCCAGCACCAGTTCCTTTTGATGCCAACCTGGCCGCAGCTCCAAAATCAGCAATTCTTAATCTATGACCTGTGCTGTCAATTAGCAAATTGGCACCTGTCAACAGTAAAATAAAAAAACTACTAGTTGGCTTTCTATTACAGGGAAAAAGATGAACACTTTTGCTCTCTGCACCTCAAAATTATAAAACAGTTTGACATTCCCCACCTCAGTATCAAGGAAATCTAAAAATCAAGGATACGGTCTAATAACCTCACTTTTCGTTATGCCTGAATGATACTGCACACAGTTTGAGGCTGTTCAAGAGATTTCGAGAGGCAAACAAATTTTCAAAGTAGGGCAAACACACAGGATTCTGGAACAATGCCTGGAGATGGTATAATGGAAGAAAATGGTGACCCAAAGTCCTGGAGGCTTTCATTGCCTGTAGCTCCTTGTGAAATTTGAAGTTATTTCATGATCAAGCAACCTGAGTTGCTTTAAAGATGTTACAAACAATATAAAGTTTTACTGTTTCAAAAATAATTAGTAAAGACACATATGCCTTCAGTATGTTCTATTTATATTTATATGTCTCCAGTTCATGGACAGCTACAGTGACATTAAAGGGAAAAATTCAGTAAGACTGGTATTTCCCAGTTAAGTTCATATTTTACTCAGCGTGCAACTGTATTTATGTTCAACTAGGATGAAAGAAAACTCATCACAGTGTCTCCAAACATTAGAAATCTAGCCTCTTTATCTTGGTTTGTTCATAGATTTTACTATCATTTCAGCATAAACATTTACATTAATTTAAGTAGCAGTAGTTTTAAAACTGCATGGTAGCTTTCTATCTTATTTTAACCAACTCACACAATTTTTCTAAACTATTAGTACAGGTAGCAAATACCCACAAGCTTGCCAAAAACATTTTGATTAATTTCAGTAGCATTTTGATTAATTTCAGTTATGGAGTTTCTTATAAATGATCAGACAATCCCAGTAGAAGTACCACTCCTGAGATGGTATCTCAGAGAACAAACAGATCTCAGGCCAAAACATATGCTGCTTTTTGAATACTTCTAAAAGAATTTATCAGTTATTCTCACCTTTAACATCTCTATGGATTATCTGATTCTCATGGAGGTAAGAAAGGCCACGTAAAAGTTGTTCTGTGTAATTAATAATAACCGATTCTTTGAAGGCTCCATATTTACTTAACAAATGAGCAACTGAACCCCCTAAAAGACAAAACAATATATTCTATCAACACTTAACACATTCCGTTAGTAGAGTGCAACACTGCATCCTAAAACTGGAACTTGATATTAGTATTTCTAAGTTATATTTCTCCCTCCTCTTCCTCCCAAAATTAAAATAATTTTGTAGGTAAAAAGTTATGTAGTTCATTCTTCAATTACTTTCTAAATTGAATTGTACATATTAAAGATGAAAGTCTTCGTGCTTCCTAATGATTTTATACTTCTTTAAAAACAACACTTTATCCACACTCCACATTAACATGTAAACAGCAGAACATTAACTATTTTTTGAGGCAATAGGCAACCTCCAGCAAGTATTCCCTTTAAATATTTTAATTTATGTTTGTTCTCATCCAATACATAGAACTATGCAGACAAGCAAGGAAAAGCAGTATCTTCCTCTATTTTCAAAAACTGGTAACAGATTCTCAAGATTTTGGATTTCAAATTTTTCTCTCAGAGTATTGTAATATAGTCTGGGCTTGAATGAGGTAAATGCAATTCTTGACATTTAACTAGCTAAATAATAATATTTCAGAAAAAAATTACACTTAAAAGGTTTAGCACTCTAAATTTTGAGAAAATATTTCTTGCACTACTTACTGTAATGACATATACTTGGGAGCTTTGCATGTTAGCACTGACCATAATTTAGGGTGCAATGCTTTAATTTACAGCAATTAAGGATGTATAAAACACCACTTGGTAACTGGACAGCAGCAAACATTCATAAAATTAATAAAACTACTTCTCAAAATAAAGACAGATTTTCTTGTCCCTACTCTACACATTTATGAAAACACTTCAGTTTTTTTTACTAGATTACCAGTTAAAAGGTTTAAGGTTTGAATTAATTTTTCCAAAAGCACTACTTACTACTTATTTGAAACTTACTTTAAATGTTGTTAAATACCTCTACACAATGCCTGACACAATCTTTATGAAAAATCTTGGGACAAAGTGACAGGTATTCCAAACTTTCTAGGAAAGTTATTTTTAATAATAACCTATAGCTACACAGATACACTGAAAACAGTTTGAGAGAGAGTAACTTCAGTTGGAAATAAATCAAAATTTAAAACTTCTCACTTGGAGTCAGAAATAGAAAGAAAAGTCAGGGTTTCCAACCAACTGTTTTAAGAGATGAGGTATGGAAAATTCCAAATCACAAAAGGATGCACCATTAAGAATATTGCTACAACCACTTCAGCTGTTCTGTAAGTAGACCTTTACACAGACTGCGAACACAGCAATGAAAATATAAATTCACAACCTCAAGCAACACTAGCAATACCACTAGCAAATACCATTTCAAGACTCAAATGTTATTTTCACCAGTTGTTTACCTGCCATCCATTCAATAAACAGGTTATAGTTGCTCTTCTCACATGTAGCACCCAACATTCGAATAATGTTAGGATGGTTCAGATGACTCATCATCCTTATTTCTTCCCTCAGTGCTTCAACCACCTCTTCTTGCTCAGATGATGTGTTCCTGACATATGTCACCTGTTTTGAAATATGATATTATATAATTTATATAATATAAATATTACTAATTTAAGTACAAGTCCTGTAATTGTCTTTCAGTACAGCAGCAAGAAGAGGTTTTCACCCTCTGAAACTACTTTTTACCTCCAACCCCACCAGCTGAGAACCTATCTCCATGTGAGACAGTCACAGAAAATTAAGAGCGATCTTCTAGGGTACAAACAAAATCTTCTCCAAGTACAGAGTGGGGAAACACCCCTCTTTTCAACTCTGTTTAAACTAGGAAAAAACCCTTGGTTTCCCAATATTGAGAAAAACTAAGAAAGAAAAGGCCTGAAGTGGGATTCTGAATGTCCCTTATAAAATTTTACCAGTTAAATGATAAATGTTTCGCAACTAAAGCTCTTACAGAAATTCAACTTGACAGATCAGAAGTAATGTAATTGGAGCCAATCTCAGCTGTGATCCATACCAAATATGACATACTGGTATGCTGCAGGGAATTTCCCCAGGCATCACCATCATCATCTCTCTGGGACCACATGGAAAGTCCCACTTGAAAAGAGTTTCAAAGGAGAAATAACTGATGGCACATACTCTTCCCTTGAGCAACTTCAAAACATTTTCTCTACCTCATAGGTGTAACTTCACTGTAGAACTGATAAGAGTGTTGGGACTAAAATGCCCTCTATTTTGTTACTACTAATTCAGCCCTAGGGCAGCTCTAGTGTGAACAATTTACTCACACCTGAAACCTTAAGAAATCTTGACTGAAGCATGTGCCTCTTCTCAGCCACAACTTCTGTATCTATTAATTTAAATAGTAAGATACTATTTATACTATATACTATACTAATATAGTATAAATAAACTATATACTAATACTTGCCTCCAAGCTAGTTAGTTAGCAAAGCTGAATCACAAGATACAAACACTAAACTATATTTCCTCCATTTAAAGTCATAGGGAAAATATTCTTGACAAGTGAGGAGAAACTATTTAAAATAGCAACCTTGCAAATAGGGCATTCATTTGGAATCAAGTTATCTGGGCTCCATTCCTAACTCAGCCCCTATTTTATGAACATGATAGAAGCGAAAATGCACTCGAAGAACTATGGAAGAAAATGGGCATAGAACAAAGGACTTTTTTCACTCTAAGAAGACTAAAAAAGTTTGTATATAAAGTTAATACATGCACATAAAGGTTTTTTAAATTATGTTTCATGTCAGAACACATGACAGGGAAGAAGCAGGAACACAAGAGGTCTGAAAGAAAAACACAACAAAGTGAGGTACTTTCCTGAAGTATTTACCTGTTTTACAGCCATTAACGTCCCTGTTCCCACATCTTGAGCTTGGTAACAGGAAGAGAAAGCTCCAAGACCAATTTGTTGACCTTTAAGCCATTCTGCATCTTCTCTGTAATGGTGTTTTGCTTTGGTATGTCCAGGCAGGGTTTCCGGTGTCTGCAAATTAAATTCAAAATCAATTCCAAGTTTACTAACATGCATCTAAAATACAGACATTCTAAAGTGTTAGAAATATCCAAGTTTACATGCCTCTCCTCTCCCTTACACTTCCTTGAACTGCTAGTTACATATGTTCATATAATTTATAGTTATATAGGTGAGAGCACCAGAGTATTCTGTAACCCACATACTCTACTACATGAAACAGAGCTTCCTCTGTGTTACTACATGAAGGTGAAAGGCAAGATTAGAGGACGCAAGTAAGAGCACAACTTTTTTTTCTATTCCTTGACTCACATTTAGTTAAGGCTTTAGCTTGTACCTACAGTAAACAGAACCAAAATTAGGTTGTTTTCTATTTAATTTATCCCTCCAATTTTATGCTTTACATGCTGTTACCTCAAAGGATCACAAATAAGCTTAAGATAAGGCTTTAGCTTGCACCTACAGTAAACAGAACCAAAATTGGGTTGTTTTCTGTTTAATTTATCCCTCAAATTTTATGCTTTACATGTTGTTGCCTCAAAGGATCACAAATACAATAACCCTTTATTATTATTTCTTGTGCTTTTTGTCTATTCGCAAATATATATGTATTTTTTTCTGACTAATAAAGTATCTCTCATCTTCTCTCAAGATAGGATGACAAGATCTTTTCCCATTCTTTCTTTCAAAAATTAGTTTGGTTATGTACAATTGCCTTCAAAGTAAATCAGCATTAGGATTCAGGACAGTTCTATTCTTGCTTAAAATTTTTAGTTTTATTTCCCGGTTTCCTCAACTTTACACTTTCTTTTTTGTCACTTTAAATGTTGATACATGATATAGAGCTTCTCTTGCAAACACCTTCTCTAGATTTCTTAATAACATGGAAGGATTCTGTTAGTACCCTCAAATTTATATCCAATTTCCTATGAAAGGGTATTGAGCACCTTCATGTTTTCCATCACTTTTGAAATGTAACAGCACTACTTTATCATTTCCGTGACCCTCAGTTGAGACTTAAGCTAAATTCTCATACATATACTCACATCCTGCTGAATGATTATGATATCTTCACCATTTTCAACCTGTAGCTGGGGAATTACTGGCAAGGCATCTTGGGATGCTGACATTGCCATAGCAATAGCTAAAGCTTCCTCCTCTTCAGCTTCCATCTTTTCCTTGCATTTTTGATTATGATTTACATCATCTTTGTAAGTATCATCATTTTCTGCCCGCTCAGGAGAAAGAACTGCAACTTCAGACTTGAATGTAACTGTGCCATCACTTGTTGGCATGGAGGCCTCAAGCAGGTCCTCAATACTGGAATTGAGCTCTGCATTAACATCCAGCCGGCACTTCTCATCTACTGGTGTGAACACTGTCTCTTCACTTGGTATAACTGCACTGCTATTGCCATCACACTGTGAAATATCATTCAGGTCAAGTGTCATACTGCTTTTTAAGGTTTCTCCTTGCTTATTCACATCACTTGGGGTGGGTCGTGATGGCTTTGGCCTATGTACATGACTGGATGGCAATGGCCTGGCTTGGGTGAAAACCGGAGAGAGTTTCTCAGATTCTTTATTTTCAGAACAGTTTCGCTGAAACTGGAGAGAAAGTTTCCGCTGTGTTTGAGGAGAAGGTGAGGGGATTTTGCAGGGAACAAATCCCTGAGGTCTGAGTTTAGAGACATCTGTTACAGTGCCAGCTGGTACAGATGGGTTTGATGGAGACAGAAGTGTTGGGAATAGTGACTGGGAATGACTGGATGAGGGAGAAGAGTTCCCACACTGACTGTGGGGTTTTCCTTTTGTTTGTATGGCTGGTTTTGGTTGCTCAGTGGTTACTGATGAAACAGGAAGTCCCATAGCAACGCCAGCTAGCATCTCAGAAACGTCATCTGGACTGGCACTCAGTTTTCTGTCACTTAAACCTTTCCCACTTTTCCCTGATAACTGGACAGTATTATTCGGAGTATTATTTTCTGTAGTTTCTGGAGAGTTGTCTGGCACAGGTAGGTGTAAAAAGTCTTCATGTCGGCATTCCCCAGAGTGCATTTCTTCCATGCCCAGCTGAATGGCTTCTGCAATTTCCATTTCATCCGCTATTGCCATCAGACGTCGACGCATCCTTGCATAATGAGTTGAGCTTGTCACACTCAACATATCTAACAGCTTTACAAAAATATGGGGCACTCTTGCTACCATTCTTGCTGCACTCAAAAATATTCTCCGTGACAGTTTGCCAACCATTGAGTGGGAATTGTCAATTGACTGCAAGGCGAAAGTTAAGAGGGAAAGAAGCTTCTTATACCTAAAAAAAGAAAAGTGGTCTTTTATAAATTGACATACTCTAGTTAACTAGTATCAAAAAAGCTGTTTAAAAACAATGTATTTAGTTGTCAGTTCTGAAGTAGGAAGGAGATTTATTGTTGCACTGGTGCTTCAAAAATGCTTCACAGGTCAGTTGTTTTTAAAAAGACAATTACTTACTCTGTAAAGCAAGCATACTTTCATATAAACATATGTTATTTGTTTACAGGAATTAGAACAGTTACTTCTTTTATGAAATCACCAACAACAAATTCAACAACAAAGACTAAGATTTGTATAGAGTACAAGAAAGTACCTGTCAACTACGGTATCAGCCTGCAAGACATCTCCACAGACAATGTGGGGATAAAATTCACTAGGAAATTCCAACAGAAGTCTGTCTATTAGACAAAGTCGCCCCAGCAGTGCTTGCCAGTTGCTAGATTCAATTTCATTTCCAAGAATACAGTTTAAGACGTAATCAACACCTCCGATACCAATGGATCCTATAAAAAAGTTGATAAAATGAAGATTAGGTATTATGTTCAGAGTCTACACAAAGATCAGAACTGTATCATACAGAATTACTCATTGTTTGCCCAAATTAGCCCCCTTCCAAACTGTTGACAGGAATACTGTTCTCTTTGCTATGCTTGTACTTGATAAATTCCAGTATTATTGGCTTGTATAATTCACTTGTATATGAAGTTATTACCAGATTTAAGTATTTCTCTCCCAACTGCCAACTCGCCCGCTTGACCTTTACACATCTCCAATAGCGTTGAGACTGAAAGTTGACTTGTTCGACTGTAAGAAAGTAAAACCAAAAAAAGAACTCCTTTAGCAAATGTTTTCAAGGAAAAAGATCCTATTCATTATACTTAAAAAATCATCACCTAGGAATTATGTGTAAAATTATTTCACACCACCTTATTCCAGTAAATTTCTATAACCCAGTCTTTGTAAGCTTACCTTACAAAGGTAAGGTAAAGGTTATGACATTTTTACAAAGATACTTCCAGAAATGTAATGTCTCTCACTAATATACAAACAAAACCTCAAATTACCTTGTTCTCTTGCCAAATGTAACCAAATGCATAAAACCACTTCTATTTCACTTACTACTTTAACTTTAGATATTCTCTTGCTAGACTGTTGCTGGGGGGATCTCTAGCTGCAGTTTCAGAAAAAAATGCTGCTTAGAAACTAAACCTTGAGAGACAAAACTCAAGCTGGTGGAGTTCTAGTTCATCTAGTTTACAGTACAGGAAAAGAAATGGTTGGCCTGGAAGAACAAAGAGGGTAGCCTAGGACAGGAAGACTCAAGCCAAGGGAGTTCACCATAAATAGCTATCTCCTACCACTACAGTCTGAACTACAAATCAGAACTGTTATGTTACTGCTACTACTTCATGGCAAACACGTGTTACAACTTCTGCTGAAGTAGGAAGAATACTGAGGAGTACTTGCTCATAGCTCTAAGGAGAGTCGTGAGAAATAGGCCAAAACAACAAAAACAGAGATGGGAGGGATGGGTTCATGCCTACACCTAACATCTTCCTTTACTTTAAGGGGGGCAAAAAGCCCTTACGAAAACAAGCTATACAATCACTCGCCTGCAAAGCCTACATATTTCAAGCCAGAAGTTTGCAAGCAGCAGTCACGCTAGCAAAATAATGACATATATTTACAACCCACACATTTTATTTTAACACCAACTGGTTACACATGAATAGCAACAAATGAAGCTTTAAGGTACTTCAGTATTAATTCAAAATGAAGTACATGAGACATCATACCTGTTAGCATCTGCACATTTAACTAGTATTGTCTCTACAACTGGCTTGAGAAGTCGCTGTAGTTTAGTCCTCTCTGCCAAAGTATGACAGGGAGTGTACACCAGCATGGCTCTTAAAGTTTTCTAGGAGAAAGGGAAAAAAAATACATATGAAATCCAACTAGCTACACAATTTAAATTTTTTTAAAGAGACCTAAATAAGCATTAAGGAGTTGTAAATTCAGTTCTACATAAATTGTGTTCAAAATGTCAGTGAAATGTCTGAAGGATAAAGAGCTTACTACATATTCATTGCTAAAACTGGTCAACTCCTCTTTGAGAGTGAAAAGACATACAAATACTGTCAATACTTAGCACTGTGGCAAGTGACAGTAAAATCATGTCATTTCACTTATGATGAGTATCTTGATCACCCCACTTCCAAAGCATACTTAAAAGTCACTAGTGGTGCTTAACAAGTACTAGGATTCCTGATTTCACTCATCTTCTCCCATTTTCTCCTCCTTCTAAAATGAAGTAATGTGAAATTAGTAGAATACAACAAGTAAACAACTACTTACTAAAGCAGCAACATACACTTTGTAGACAGGGTCAGCACAGACCATGGACAGCACACTGCAGCAGGATTCTACCACCACATCTCCTGAGATACTGGTCTGAGACGACCCACTAGCTGCTCCCAGAGCTCCAGCACTTGTGTTGTTTCCATTGCTGCTTCCAGAGTTTCCAGTGCTTTCACCGTTAGCCAGTAACAGAGCACCACTAACATCATGGGAAAGACGTCTAAGTGCCATCTCTCGTATATTCCAGTTTCGAGAAAACAAGCAGCCAACTAGCTCCATCCCAAATACCTGCAAAGGAAGAAAGCAACATTACAGGAGTCAAAGTTAATAATGCTGCAACTTAAGTACCTAACAAGAGCAATCAAAAAGAGGAAAGGTATTTCTAGTTAAAAATCATCAAGGCTGAGAGCAAAAATATGTCCAAAGGTACAGTGTATTACAAAAGATTCTATGATAGAAATAAAACATCATCAATTAGATGCTACTTGGTTCTGTAAAAACTCTGTTAAGAGAATTTTAATTATTAAGCATAAAGCCAGTTTCAATACATTAACAGTCCTGAAAACAAGGTCTGGCTATTACCAGACAAAAATAATGGCAGAAATAAAGGAAATACAAGTTCTCATTTTTAAGTGTATTGACCCCATGTTCAGCTGAACCCATCTTCACACTCTAAAGTCTATTATGTCATTTCACAGAAGAGAATTACCTGAATCCATGGCTCAGCTGAATCTTTATATGTTGAAGGGATCTGCTGGACTCCATAATGAGTAAGGTTAAAATTGCTATCTTGAGTTCTTCTCTGTGATCCAACTGCTGACTGCTGCTGAGATTGTTGCTGAACCATACGAAGAACAGAAGAATCCACAGGGCTTGGCAATTCATGACTACAGATCAAGAACAACACAGATTACAAATTAAACATCTGAGGTAAATAATGCAAGATATTAAAAAATATCAATTAAAGATCCAGAAACAGATAGCTTATTGTACACCAACTGAATCCTCACCTATAGAAATCATGAGATCTCCATTTAGATCTACAGAGTGGACAGATGAGTGGCTCTCTGTTTCTTCTACATTCTTCTGCCCCTGGAATACAGCAACAGGATCATATGCACTGAAGTTTTATAGTGTACAAAACCAGAAGATGGAATAACTACTTCTAGGTTTTACTGAAGAACATTAGTTTCATCGTTAATACTTTTGAACTGGGCCACTTTCAACAGCCTGAGCATTAAAATATGGATGCTTAAACTTTTTTTTTCTGCATGAAGAAATGCTTCAACTTTAGTACTACAATTAATATTTTAATTTATGAACTGAAATTCAGGTCCTTTTGTACCTCAAATGTACAAAAATTTTATTTGTTAATGCAAAATGCAAATATTTTTATATTTTATTTGATGTATTATCGAAACATACTTCATAATTCAATATATAACCCTAGCTAGCTTTACATTACTTTTATGAATTCTAAAGACAACTCACAGGAAGCTGAAAGTCCGTTCCTAACCTTGTTCTAATTAGACACAGTGTTTTCACTCAGGTACCTGCAGGCAACTTCTCTATCAGACCATCGAATTACATACTTGGTTTGTGAATAACTGATGAAATAAGGTGTATCAATAGTACCTGAATGATACCAAATGTTCAGAGTTACCAGTCATCATTTACAAGCAGATCTCTGTTTTTTTTATTGACCATAAAACAAACAACTCAAAACCATACTGAGCTATAATACTTTTGCAGGTTTAGAGTCACCAGAACTTGACAAAACAAAGATAACATACATATTGACATGCAGTGGTGGTGTAATTTGTTTCTGCAGCCATCTTCACACACAGTTAGACTCTCCTCATCCAGCATGCCTAACAAACAAATGGGGCACATCTGTTCTTCTTCATCCTTCATACTACAAAAAAAAGACATTTCTGATTGTAGAGGAGGCATATCAGAATTCAGAACAGGCTTTAACAGTGAAAAAAGATTAACTTCCAGTTTGGAACAGTCACTTCTGGATAACTTTAGGCTATTCATGAATCATTCTCCTAAACCTTGGTCTGAGTAAGTAAGCAACCAGATTTTTAGAAGCACTGAGTACAGACAACACTTTGTTAAAATGAAAAGGAAAGTCACAAAACACATGACATCTTTTCAAACTAGGTCAGATACCAATTAGAGATTGAAAGGCTCAGCTTTGGGCACTTAACATTTTTTCCCTAAGGCTCCTTTAAACAAACCAACCTTCACTTTTTAATTTATCATTTGGGTTTGAAAACCCAAGGAATTCTTACACTTTGAAAACTACCCACATTCTTTTTCATCACATTCCTTTCAAAGTATGGAGTCACAAGGCAGTTTTTAGCCCTTTCATCTTTGATGAACATATTAAAACTCAAAAACTAAACAACTATTAAATAATTTTCTGCCACTAACAGAAACTGATGGAACAGATTCGCATAAACACTAACATACATGTCATACACAGATATTTAAAAAAATTATTTTCCCTTTTTTGCTGTTTGTTTTATTTTTATCCACTTTAATTTTTAAATGGATCACCATTTGCCAAAAAAACTCTTCTAAACTTAAACAACATGCAATGAAAAGCACAGATTTTTAATCTAATGCAATACTATTTAAATGTGCAAAACTCTAATAACTCATGGCAAAAAAAGTAAATTACAATTGGCGTGCATCTAAAATTTTGCAGGCATCTTGCATTTTTTCACCAACAATACACTTTCAAAATAAAATCAGCTTGTACATGCATTATTCCTATACACATGTATTCCTTTCTATTTCTCTGTAAATGCTTTTCTATTTCTCTGCAAAGCTATTTATTCCTTGAAAGCTCCACCAAGTAAGCTTACAATTAAAAATAATTCTCCACATGTGCATGTGTATATATATTAATTAGAAACTTATTTCTGACAAATTAGCAGTAAGCAAAACATAATTGCTAGTCACAGGAACTATCAGAACTGAGTAAACTTCCAACTAAAATGAATCTGATACTCAGTGTTATTCAATTCCTATATCATACAAATTTAGACTTGGACAGAACAGTAGCTTCTCTCATTCAATCGGTATTGCAGGGTGAATCAGTACCACCAGGTGTGCTGGCAAACAACTGAAAATCTTTCATCCTGTAATAAGTGATAACTAATGCAGCAAAGTTCACAATTCTGTGGAAAAAAAAATTCCTACAGAAAGCATTGACATAAAAGGAACTGGCTTGCCAGGTAAGTAGTTCCAGAGTAATTATATATTTAACAACTTTGTTTATGCAACTTATTTACAGAGACACAGTATGGAAAAATAAGTAAAAGATTAAACTAGATTAATGTCAGTCTGTACATCAGAATTATAAACCTGTCTGAATATATTCATCTTACTATATGCTTATTATCACAAAGTAACATATCAAGGTACTCCTTAAGTTAGATTCCACTTCACACAAAACAAAGCCTCAATTAGACTTGCTGTCTTTGGTCTGACCTCTCTAAATGAAGTAGAGTTTACTCACTAAATAATGCAAGCACAAATTATTTGTTAAAAAAATTAATCAGTATCTCTTCAAAACCATGGAAAAGTATGTACAAAAGAACTCAAGTAGAAGTAGTCAAGGAAAAATATACAAAAGAGTAACACATCACTGGAAATTCACAGACAAGGCATGAATTCACAGGCAAGGCATAACTACTATGTTAATAGCTCTCTTAAAATAATTTAATCAACCATTTTTAATTAAGTATTTTAAAAACATATGCTTGCTTCTGTTTTTATATTTATGTATGTATTTATATACTGTGCATTTAACCTAAACATTTTTCAGTGTATTGTCAGAGCCACAAACTTTTCTCCAAAGCAGACAGGAGACAAAAAAATCACATTTATTCTTTTGTTAACATTTGCACAAGTGCTATATTAAAAAAAAAGTTGCAAACAATAGGCTTCCAAAGTTTATGTATGCTTCAATCTGCACTCAAGATTTAAGTTTGTTTCGCAAAATTATTTTCACAACTTTACTTAACGTTTTCCAAACAGAAGTTACAAAACAAATATGCCCACTTGGTACCACAGTGACTAATGTATGCTTGACTTGATTGCTTGCAAATGCAGAGACTTAATGTGGCTTGAAATGAAAGCAGCTTTGAACAAAAAGAATGTAGGTGATTCTGAAACTACAAAATAAAGCTTGTAATTCCTTTAAAAAATACTAACCTGTTTTCTGAACTAGATGTAGAAGTACTAGATGATGACAATGTATGAGAATTTGACATGCGTGAGACAAACTTCTGGATGGTGTTACGAGATGGAGCTTTGATCCTCGAGCTACGCCTACTGTGATATTTCTGGAACAAACTCTCAACCTAACATCAGAAAAAGATAGCAACAGTCTTATTTATGCTATGAATATCTTGTAATTAAAAGTCATATTAACGAAGTGTAAACTACTGCTAACAGGAAAAATCTATTCACCTTCACATTAATGCATTAGCAGATGCGGCAACAATTTCACAAGTCTTACTAATAAAAAGATCACAAGAAACATTTTACACCAAAAACTTATCTGCTTATTGAAAATAGATAACAGCTTAAAGTATACACAAAATTACTTCAAAATACCCACATTTTTTCTTCCTTTTAACAAATCAGTGAGACAGATCTATAAATCTTAATAGAAAATCCCATGAGTTGAATTAGTCATCAAACTACAGCTCTCTACTATTCATACAGTTCTGTCTTACATTTGCAGGTAATTTTTTCCACTTACAGAACTCCTGAGACTGAAAAAGATATAATTATAAACATACATTTTTGTTACTTTGAAATCTAACAGTTTTCAGCATGTTTCAGAGAGTGTCCTGAAGACATTACGGAGTGTATTCTAGAACATCATTACATCTATCAGAAATTGATTACCTCAAAGTTCTTCAGCGTCTTTCTCCACAGCATTGGGTCTGAGGGTTCAAGCTGAAAGACCCTCAGCATAACAAACAGCAGATGAATACAAAATGTCCCACGGCCGCAGCTACAAGTCTGCAAAGAAAAGAATATCCTATGGTTCTAATGACTTGACAATTTTTCCACATTTAAGTGTATCATGGAACATACCCATCCCCTCAACAAAAGTAAGTGTTTCATATATAGGCATAAATGTTCTCTTGCATAACCTTACAAAAACAGAGAATTCCTACAATATTATTAAGAAATGCAAACATGAATGCATAAAATTACGACACCAGTTTTCAATTTATTTTCTTCCCCCGCCCCCCTTTTTCTTTTATCAACTGAAGCTATTTTTATGCTTCATACTGGAAGTATGATATCACAAGATGACACCAACCAAATTTAAATGACATGCTTCTGTTCACCCAAACCTGGATGTGTCCCAATACTGCATCACATTAGTACCAAGAAAGCCTATGAAAATGATCTCAATTAGGGTATGAATGAAATTATCACACTATTAAGAGAATTATGTGTTTGTAATTTATACACATTTCAAGAATAGAGGAATTAACTGGCCAAATTTTAGCGAAGAATATCTAAGGCATATAATTCAGAGCCACTTCTAAGAATGAGTCTTTTTTCCTTTTAAAAGACTGATTCTCTTTTAAAAAAGAGAAACTGTAGACAAATGTAATTTGCAAATTACAAACCAATTTTGGTATTGCGTGAGTACAGATTAGAGTTTTTAAACATTAATTTATAGAACAGTGATCATCAATTGAACAAATCTGGCTTTGGACAGTTTTCCAAAGTTAACTATGAATTGATAAAAGCTATAGACAAGACAAAGATGTTCCCTACCTGAGGCCCAATAAACACTCTGTATTTATTATCAGGGCTGTCGCCTCCAATTAAGAAAGAGTTGGGTCCTATCTGCTGCAGCAAGTACAGCCTGGCTCGCATCACTTTGTTGACTCGGCGATTTGTCTCCTCAGGGCTGTACGGAGAGAAGCCATCTGGAGATGGGGCTCGTCGAGGCGGCGTTATCCGTCCGCTCTGAAACTACACAATGCCTCCGTCATGAGCAGCCAAAGGACAGAAAAATGTTTAAATAGGTATGGTTTGTTTATTTATTCAGAGTAAGCGTCCCCAAAACCTGGAAGTACTACAATCTGTTCAACTATATGATTTAAAAGGATTACTTTTCTCCCATGCCCAGTAGCCAAGGTCAGAAGAAAACTGAAATTCTGCAGCTGAAACTTGTCTGACATAGGGACACAAAAGGAGTCTTTCAAATTGCTTCTTATTTTCATGTTGTCATATGTTGCATTACCATATTACTACTGAATTATCAATTGTAATTCAATCTGAAGATAATAAGGGACTTATTACTCAATAAAGAAGATTATTCTATATAGCTGTAACACTAATCTATTTCCTAAATGAAAAAATGCTATGACTGCAGGTTAAAAGAGGGAATATAACTTCAAGATCAGAAGTTTAAGAAATTTCCAAAGAAAATAAAAAAAAAGATACAGCTTGCTCCCTTTTCACCCAGTTAAGCAACTTTTAGATGAGGATGCTTTGGCGTTTTTTTAATATTGTTTTCCCATAATCAAAAAGTAAACGGCCCAAACATTTTGGGAAGATTGTCTTCATTAAAGTTCTTCACACTTCTTATATGAGATGCACTAATGGTTCCATCCCATTTCAGATCTTCTGCTTTTATTTGTACGCATTGAATTTCATGTTAGGATGAAAGTAATCATGAATTCACTGTCCATCATATAAGTAAAATATAAACTGGATTTTAATGTTTTTAATGTGAAAAGTTAATATAAAACAAAAACCCCAAGCAAGTAAAAATAGCTGTTTTCTCTTTTTTAACCTTTCAACTTCTCTTGTCAAGAGGAAAGGACCAGTGCTGCTGTCCTGTAACTTCTGATACTTATCTCTAGTTCAGGAGACTGACAGTACATTTTTTAACTGATACTGGAAAAACTTGTTTAGAACAACGGGAAAATAAAACCAATTAGATCTTATTTATCCTCTAATTGCATTGTGAATTGCACTGTGAATTTAAGTGTTGATGAGCCTTTTTAAACAAGCTAGAGTGTTAGATATTATTGCTCAAAATATACTCTTGGTCTTTTTTAATTAAGCCAGTTACTCTTGCTCAAAACATTCTATTCTAGATGTTCTCTAGAATGCAGTGATAGTAAGTGTAGACTTCTAACAAAGTACATATATGAAGTCTTCCCTAATCTGTACATAAAGGTAAGTTCTGAAATAGAGGATCACTAGAGCACACCAGTAAGACTTTTCTACAGGAATTTTCATCTCATCCACAGTCCCATCCTTAATGGAATATACCTGCACAGAGAACTGACAGGCAGGAGACACTGGCTAGTTATTTAAAAAAAAAAAAGACAAGAAAAAAACCCCCACCAACGAACCAAAAAACCAAATCAAACAAAACAACAACAAAAAACCCCCTCACCAACAAAAAAACTACCAGTAATTCTTCATGCTAATCAAGCTAAGAAAACATACATGTATTCATGATTGAGTACCTATATTTCTTTGTTTATTTCCTAGCAAATGAAAGCAGGACTGAAGGAAAAAGAAAAACACAATGAGAAATACCATATGAGACATATAGGTCATTCAAGTGATATTCTGTAATAACCTCCTCATGTTAGAGTCTTGCTCTACAGAGGGAGGACCTACTGCCCCTATAAGCAAGATTGTAGAATATAGCCAAACTGAAAATTACATCACCGCTTGCAACTTACAGGCACTGGAGATACCCTTTTTCTTCTAACACCTGGTGACTCAGATTTAACTGTCCTAGCAGATGATGAAGAGGAACTGCTAGGAGAAGGACTACGTCTTCCTTTTTGCGTAGGTGAAGAAGCAGTGCTGTGTCCTTCAGCTTGAGGATCTAGACAGAGTTTGTTCATTTCTGATCCATCTACTTTTCCAGGGATAGGTTTCACCACCTTGCAGGAATTAAACCAGATGTTAAAATTATTAATTGGTAATTTCACATTAAAGCAAAGCAAATTAATCAGTAATTCCTTTGTTGTAATTAAGCTATTATATGGATATCCAAATACTTCTTAGGCCATACTACTAACATTTGAGAGGAATTAGCTTAATGATCTATATGCAGCACAAAAGCAAGAACCTTTCTTCCTGTCAATTTGTGCGGCTTATACTAGTTATGGCAGCAACTGATTTGATTCTCAAAGTACTCCTGTAACTATCATTCATGATACCTAAAAAACCAGCTGTTTCCCCATTGGCATAGTAGAAGCCAAAATAATTTTCTTCTCTACAGGTACTGTTCTTATTAAGAGCTATAATACTGGATCCATGCATTCCACATGGTACCAGCTGAAAAAACACTAGGGCTACTATTTCTTTAACACAACACTTTTGCAAAACAAAGACTTCAAACATGGAGGTAATCCAGCAAAATTAAGTATCCCATTTTTTGTAAAAACCACGCCCAATTTTTTTTGTCTGCCCTACAAGCAAAAGAGCTACACCACATCCAGTATCTGAGCTAACCACTACACATGGTGGATAGAGGGAGAGCTCAAGCAAAGGGAGCGTATACACAGTAGTGCTTTGTTGCATCAACACTAAATTTTGACATTGAGAATTGGAATATTACAAGACATTATTTCAGCTTTCTGCCAGCCAGACCCACACAACGCATAAGAAGAGTAATGTCCCTGGGAATCAAAATAAAAACAGTCACATTGGGAAGATTCAGTTTTAGTTCTTCATTTCTCAATGTCTCAGAGGCTTGACTCAACACTGGAAGGAAGTTCCAAGCAACAACTAAGATAAACAGAGCACATTATCTCCTAGAAAGTTCCAGAAGTCTCTTTAAGACAAAAACTGAAAGGGGCTTTCCATCCTCAGGATAATAAGAGATATCTAGACTCAGTGCCCAGTTACAAAAGCGAACAGGATAGAAGAGAAATATAAAGAGCAGTGAACACCCTTTTTTCCCTCCTATCAATTAATGCAGTAATGCCTCTCCTTGCCTGGAAGATCAAAATGCAAATTCATGTACCTATGGACAAAGTACTTGTGTTAAAAACATCAGAAGTGTCAAATTATAGTAACTGAGAATCTAGAGCACCAAATCTTGTATTAACACACCCACAAACCTCAAGGGTAGTGGGCTGAGCAGAAAAATAATTTCAAGCTATTCAGTAACCCAAAAGCATTTAAATTTTTAAAGTTAAAATTGTGTTATTTGAACCTTTGCGGTAATGGGGTTCGGTGCACTTTTAAGTATTTTCAACATTATTTCTCACAATACAACCAACAGAACCTTCTTATTTCTGTTCCAGAGAAGCTGTCCCCAAACACTTGCCTACTGCATCAGATGATCTTAACTTTACATTAGTGGTGCATGGGAGTCATATCAACCAACTATGTTCATAGGTAAGTAATGGGTATTAATTAACCAACATTATACTGAATAGAATTGGAACTACTCCTAAAGTACTTCAGGTTTGATCTACTTACGTTTTTTAAAAGCCATTTATGCCAAAGCAAGATCCAAAAGGCTAACAGAACACTGCCATGCAAACCTCATGAGAGCTGAGAGCTGGCAGAAGGAGCAGCAGAGTTTGCGTCTGCTCCAGGGTGTAGGAGGTTTTTACTCTCGGTCGCTGGAGGGCAGCAGCGCCGCAGCCGTGCGGGACGCTCAGAGAGCAGCGCCGCGATAACGCCTTGGCTTAAAAACAAACAGCTACAACCGGGGACGCTGCTCTCAGCCAGCCCCGCTGCCCTACAAACACCGCGCAGGACACGGACACGAGCACCACAACTAAGAGCAGAGAAATTGTAAGGAAAAAAAGGTTTCTAATAGAAAGAAATTTAAGAGACTTTTATTTGTAATAGCTGCTACAGATACTGTACTTCCATCAGTGCCACATACCACAGGGCCTCTTCTGCTTCTTCTTTCCAGCCATTCATGCTTCCAGGCTGGCATACATGTTGCCTTGAGTTTCTCCCTGATCATGCGCTCTTCTGGGCGGTCATCCATCTTCTGCAACCCCCTAAGGGTTTCTTTATTCTCCATGTCACGACTACAGCAAAGAAAAAAAGTCATAAACACAATTAATTTCAGTTGAAGTATAACATCACTGCATTCTTAAACTTTATGCCACCCTATTCTCCCTCTCCTTACAATGCAGCTGCTAAAACATTATTTCCACCAGACCACAAGAAGCCTTTTAAGAGTTACAAGTAATCTCTTCTGCCATCTGAAGCAGAATACCTGTTCAGAGGAATATTCTTCAAAATGTGTGCACTGCTTGTAGCACTGAACAGCCAGTAAAAATGAAGATCTTGGCAAATACAAAACCAATACAAAAATTACCCTCTATGTAATGTGAAGCCATTCACCAAAGGCTTCACAAATGTTGCAATGGTTCATACATTTCTTTCTCCGTTTAAAAATAATTTACAAAATTAATATAAATTAAAGACGAAAAATTCCCATAATCATAGGATGGACAAGCATAAAACTATGTACCTAGTGCCTCTTCATATATTAACTCTGCTCAAAAACAGAGAACTCATAAACTAACACACAGTAAGTACCAGAGAATCATAAAATGGCCTGGGTTGGAAGAACTCTTAAAGATCATCTAGCTCTGACCCCCTCACTGTGGGCAGGGACACCTCCCACTAGACCAGGCTGCCCTATCCAACCTGGCCTAAACCATATCTAAACTAGACACAGAGGTCACAAAATTAAGGCTGGTGGCCTTGTGACTAATGACTCAAGAGCTCTTAAAATCAGTAAGAGCAAAATACAGTAAGAGCAAAAATTCACAGCAAGGTCATATCTGTAAAATGAAAATTTAATCCATCTGGGCTTGTACTTTTTCACCTACAGCAGAGTAGTTCTTTGTGATTGCTGGCAACAACAAAAAGGCAAGAAATACTGTCAGACACTGAAAAACAAATATGAACAGTCTGGAAGATTTCCTGATTCTGCCAAGCTATCTGCTAAATCACCAAGAAAACCACATTCTTAAGCAGCAGCACACGATCTCCACCCATCTTCTTGAAGCCAATGCTCTTTCAAAATAAGCAAGCTTGATTAAGCCAACTGTCAGAATGAGATTTTATTCTAAAAATAAAATCACAACTTAAAAAGAGAGAGTATATAATAATTTAGCTACAAGCACTGCTTTCTTCCATGCAATCTCAGCTTCTAAAACATTTAACCATGCAGTCACAACTGCATTTGTATATGATGGCCTAAAAATATATCCCCTGCAATATTCATTGCAATAAAATCATGTGAAAATTACAATTCCTATCTACAGCAGCATTGTATTACTGAGGTCATTTATCACAAATAAACATGCTTTAAAGAAAATGAGACGTTTTTGCAGGTCAGAAGGAGAGTACTGTTATTTTTTTTTCTTCTCTTATTGTAGAGACAAAGGAAACAAAGGATTCTGAGGCAGGAAATAATACTTCCTGTTCAGTGCTGAAACGTAATAAGCAGATGGACACTGTAAAGAAAATATATTTTCTTTCAGGCTAGCTTCTAAACCTACTGTTAATAACTGATTTTAGATATGCGGAACTGTGTGATTCTACTGATTAAGGACTTAAAATGTTAATAAGTAGAAACAAAATCCACCTAAGAATGAATGCTTTTTCAGAGGTAAAGCATTCATTTTAATGAATGCTTAATTTTAAAAGTAATGCAAGTGAATTCCATAACACTGCCTTCTAGATACAGACACAAAAGTAGTGATAATTAATGAAAACCAAAGATATTATAGCAGTAGGTAGAACTCAAAAGAAAAACATCCTGAAAATTTCAAATGCAGAAGAAACTACTGCATAAAGATTCAACTTTAAATTTTTTCCTCAGTGAAAAAAATCTGTGCAAGGACAAAAAATATTTTATATGAACACAGCTCTTAAGTAATATAGGCACAAGTTAAAACATCATTATTTCTATAATAGTTACTTCATGGCATGAACCATCTCAGTTGCATGAATACTTCATATACTAGACAGAAAACACCAGCAGTGAAAGAACGACACAGTATTTCATTTGTTCATATAACCATGATTAACTTCCCAACTGATACAAAAAGTAAAGTCTTTTAGAGGCCCTTGGACTTGAATTCATGAACAATGTAATACAACAGTAGAGGCTTTACAATCTCTGCTTGTTCTCTAAAAAGCAGAAGCAGCTATCTTCCTCTCATGTGACAGCTAAACTGATCTACTCTTTTCTGCACAAAGAACTCTTGTGCTTTCTCTACACGCAGGTGGGAAAGACCAACTGTGTCTGAAAGCTTTTGCTTAGTAGATCAGTTATCTCATGCAGAATTTAGGCTGTATGTATATCCATATGTATTTCTTTTTATTTATGGAGCACAACTTCTTAAGTGATCAAAACAACTTAATATTTTATATTTTAAATCAAGCCTTGGCTAAAATATTCATTAGAATATTTGGACCTGCTGGGTCTGTGGAAAAAATATTTTTCCTGTGACTGCACCGAACTCCTACATACTGCAAGACACCCTCACCTTGTGACCCTGAACCTACACTTTTTTGTTTGTTTGTTTGTTTTTTTTACATCTTAAGCAAACTCCTTCATCTATTCCAGGCAAGCTAATGTTTTTCTACACAACAATGTCTAGATTGCCAGTGTCAGATCACTGTACCTCAGCACAAAATAAAAACAAGAGATCCAGAGCATACTCCACCAAGGACTTCATCCTGCAGGATACAGAGTATTTTAATCTTCACAGAGCAGCGCCTATTTGTGATAGCCACACACTTAAGGGATTCTCAGGTGGTGTTTAATTTGAATCACAGTACAATGCTAATGAGCAAGCTAAAAACAAACCTCAGAGAACATGCTTGAGCCAGGAAAGCCTTACATTTCTCAACAGCTCACCCTTGTGCTTCATTAGGAAGCAAGGGTTTTGCTCTTAAATGTTTCAGCTTCTCATGAATAAAAGAAAAAAAGATAAAAGGCACTTTTTTCCCCAATAAATTTTAACTTTTTAACTTTGCCTCCCTCCCCAAACTCCAAGTATCTTCTAAATTCTTTGTATTGGTATTTTCAAACCAACAGACAACATCTCCTGTATTAATAGTCAAGAAATTCCAAAGAAATGGGTCTAAACTGAGTTCTGGAGTACCGAGCAAGGTCAATACTGTGATGAATACTGGAGTTTAATGCATAAGATCACTGATATACACTTAAACAATTCCATTATTAACTATGGATTATTTGCTTCATGAACTACAAAACTCAATACAGTAAGATTAACACACTGCATGGAAACAATCACTGCCACATCTTATGGACCAGATAAAGTTAAATGTCCTTCATTTCTGTGTCTTAATTTTGAAGACCTGCAAACAGCAATTGAGTAGCTAGATCATTAACAACTTGTTTTCTATGGATCAATGACTCAGTATTTTATACTGAGGTACGCATTACGCATGCTATTTTAGTGAACTATGGTAAAGTACATAAGCAAACTTTACTTCTAACAGCTTAGTGAATTCAGTACTAATTCTCTGCAAGTATTTTTCTTACAAAAGTATATAATGGCATATGAAAGCTCAACTGTAGCTCCAGTTCATTTGCCAATTGTACACTTCATTGTACTTCTCAACAATTAGATGTCTTGGCTTCTCTGCTATCTTGTATGTGTAAAAAAAAGCTTTATCCAATAGCCAGAATGGATACAATTTATTAGCAGCAGGAAGAAAGAAAAAATGCAAGCTCTGGAAGAGAAGTCAATTCACCAAGAAAGGGAAAGGAAGTTCCATATGCCACATTTCCAGCACTGCTCACAGTTTCTCTTTTGCCATTAAGTACTTCTAATGAAATCAAGATTAGTAAATAAGAAACAGAGCAAGATGGACAAGCCATGGTCTGACCTCCTGACAAGTCTCCTGTTCCTTCTCCTGGTGATTCGCTACTGCTGATATCTATCATCTAACTACACGTGTCCATACTAATAATACAAAAGGTATGGCACATACTATGAAAATCTTCACAGAGAACTTTCTCATGCTGGTAATAAATGGCAGCAACTGCCACTTAACAATAGACTTGAATGCGCTACTTCCTACAGACAAAGGTACTTGGCTTCCTAAAATAGTTACAGACACTTTAGCTGGATGTTATAGAAGTGTGCAATTTAATTGTATTCTGTTAAGAGTACTCCCTCGAAGGCTGGTATGTTAAAAGGTGCAATTGTCGAAGAGAGTATTTCACTGCTAACAGTGAAATATTCACAATCAAAGCTCTAACTACACAGACTGAGCCATCCCCTTCAGTGGAACTTCACAGGCCCTGGTCAGGAAGGATCATCCTTCCTCTGAGCCTCAGTGACGAAGGCTCCAAACTCCAAAGATGGATGTCAAAACATACAGAGGTAGATTTCCTGCACAGGTTTTCTAGCTCCTATAAAGTAAAATTCACCTATATAAAACATTTGTTTTATTTCTTGCTCTGAAACCACCTAGCTAATCCTTTGAGATACATTACTCAGTAGCCACAGAAAATGAGTTCTACAAAACAAGAAACAACAGCCTCTGTTTGCAACAGATACTTGCTATGAAGTGAATGAAATGGGATTCTCTCCAGCTATTTCTTAAGAAAGCTAACAGACATCTCACACCAGTATTACAGAAAAGTTCCTAGGGCTCTGTAATTCTTTCTCTCATTATTTAGTCAGCCAGTCACAGTCCAGATTGATCAGGGTGTACCCACAGGTGTTTTCACAACAGCAGTAATGTTACATGATCTCTTGGACTCTATACTTCCATACTAAATGCTTCAGAGAGAGAAGTTGGCACTTAATCCCTAAAACCCTTAAAGTTTATGCCATTATTGAACAGAATTTCTAGGACTTCCAGGAGGTAGATAATTTATATTGATACAAGAGACACAAAGGTAATAATAATAATTGTGTAATTAATTATGCATTTTGCTTAATATACCCAAAATGAGATTATAAAGTTCATATACTTATTACTATATGACAAACTTCAGCATCCCAGCAGAGAGCAGAACTCAGTATGCCCAGTTCATGTTATGCCAGCTGAGGAGAATATGCAAGTCCTGTCCCCATCATGGTGCAACACAGCACTGGGTCTTCAAAAATAGCAGTAATGCCATGACAAAGACTGAAGAGGAGTGCTCACTGACAGCTATATGACTAGTTCATCAGCACCAGGCTGTAGGATTTCACACATAGGTGTTAGGGATTCTTTCCCCCAGGTCAGCCCACCAGAGCTGTCCTCTAGCTCTTACTGAAGTGGAAGAACAAGTTTTTACTTGTTAGGTATCATGTAAGTCAACTCTCTTTTTAACAGAATCAAATTCTTCACTTCTAGAATGAAATTTGATCTCTTCGGCACCAAACTGATCTTTTGACCCAGATTCATCAAGGCTGAATGATGAATTCCTAGCTCAAATTAGGAATACTAGCTGAAATGTGATTGGCAAACACAGAGAAAGCTGCAGGTCAGAGTAGATATGGCCCTTGCTGATGCAGAAGTCACAAGCCATTAAAGGAAAGATGGCAATTAAAGGGAGGGTAAAACCCAAAATACAAGTCCTTGACGTTCTCACTGGAAATGATTTTGATATGCAATATGTCAGGTACATATCCTACTATTTCAAGTGTCTGTCCTATTTTTTAAAGACAGAATTTCTTATTGTATATTAGGTGACTGTCAGAGAAGAATAAAATATCTTCACACATAAATGCACGAGATTAAGAGTTTCTTAGCAAATTTTACTCCCCTGTCACCAGTAGAGAACATCAGATATTTAATACAAAAAATTATGCTTTGAATCAGCTTAAGATACTAGGGTTAAGCAGATAAACCTGCACACCACATTCTCCACCTTCAATGAGAATAGTGGAAATAAGATACAAACAAGTAACTTGAACAGGAGAATTTAAAAGCTACAACCTACTAAATTATTTCTGTAATAGTTATAAATAAGAAAAAAATTAGAATGTCTTGGTGCTGTTCAAAATGGCAGAATCATCAGCAGATACCAAATATTCAGAGATTACTGCTGGAAAGTTCTCTCAGCAAAATATGATCATAAAAATAAACAATGAAAGAAAGCAAATGAAAAAAACCTGAAGGTTTATATATACATTATTTCTAGAAAGCAAACATAACAACCTTTACAAATTTTAGGTCTTAATGACTGGTTAGTTTAGTCCGGCCTCACAGAAGGGGCCAAGGGATGCAGAAAGAAATTTAACAGGACTCCTCCTGCTCTTTCCTGAAGAATGATCTGACTGACATACTTTCAAGATAATCATTATTTCTTGCCAGGGTTGTATTTGTTTCTTAGCATACACTGCTGACAATTACAACCAATTATCATTGTTATCAATCAGTTATACTGAAATGGCAATCAGAAGTCATGAAGCAGGCCCCTAGTATTCTAAGCATCCCAATTTGTTTTTTTAATTTATGTTCTGTTATTTGGTACTCATTTTTTAAAATTTAAGCTTTATCTTTTTTCCTCTTTTCATATTTCTTGTTTATATATTTATCAATCCAAGTCACTCTGGGGAATTTATATCATTAGTGAGATATCATGATATAAAAAGAGTAAGCTATACTAAATAGTCACTAAAGAGAGATATGTCTTGCTCACTGACGGTCAGACCCATTCAAAAAGGCCTTGTGCTACGAAGATTCATGTATACACTGAATTTTTCTCAAAGGCCAAAGTGGGCTAAATGCTTCTACAAAGATTTCTGACTGTCACAAGCAGCTTTCCTACAATGCAGAAATAACATAAAAAATTCCTTGCAAGCCTATTCAGACTAACTGCTGGGTGAAAAAAATGTAATCCCAGCAACCCTGAAGCACTTATGGTAGATATATATTGAAGAGCGTTATCTTCTATCAGCAGAGAGCCACGGGGGAACTGGCTCTCACCATGAAGATCCAGATTTAGGTTCTGCAGATCCTTAATGCTCACAATGCAGTGGCTTTGCAGGTATAGACTGCTCTGTGCTGAACAGGATTGTCTCCTTTGGAACAACGAGACTTTTGGTGGTATCTGTCAGCCAACCTAACCACAGGCCAACCATATAACTACACCCACTTTAACAATGGCAGCTACTACTGCAAACGTTTATTTTTTAAAACAACAAGCTACCATGACAAAAAAAAAAAAAGAGGAAAAGGCATTCAAAACTTCTGTGAGCATATGGCTAAAAATGATACAGCCTCAGAAACTCCTCTTTTGTCTTCTTTAAAATCTACAGAATAAAGAGAAAAGTACAGGAATCTTACCAGATAAGGATGAGAGTGTTTAGTGAGACAATTTTTAAAAATTGAAAAAAAAAAAAAAATCACTGCAGTTAGCAAGCAATAAAAATATTTTTCCATAATAATAAATCAGGGCTCTATAACAAAACAAGAAAGTCAATATAGGACAGCAAGTACACTCCTTAAAAATATATCATTGTTGCTTATCTTCAGTGGGTTCCTGAGATTTGATTTTAAAACTTTGCTGCTTTCCCATCTTACTTATAACAATGTATTTAAGTTTTAATTTATAGCAATGCATACTCCTTACAAAATGTAAATCTTGATACTAACTAGAAATTACATACTGTCAGAGTAAAAATGTAATGAGCTCATTTCCGTATGATATGGGCCTGGGTAAAGGAAATGGGTATTTTTAGCATTTGCTTAAAAACTGACTTACAAATTGCAGACTCATTCACATAGCAGTGTGAAAGCATAACACAAGAGAAGCATTACTCTATGAGAATTTCAGCTTGTCAGCAGTGACTCGAGGAAAGACACTCTTCCATGCAAATCACATTTGATCAGAAAGCCTTCGCATTGAAGTTTACAGATTAACCATTTAATCCCAGGCTCCTAGGCACAATACATTCAAGTGTGCACAAACGACTGCTAATAACAGCATCATAAAACATGGGCACCCCCCCATAAAAAGAGAGAAATAACATTACATTGATATAGAAAGATGCATCAGAATCTGATAATATAGACACACACTGCACTTATGCAAAACATGCTAGTATATGAAAAGGAATAGCCTGACTTCATCAAGATATACCATACAAGAGGAATTAGAAGCAGTAGGAAGCTTTATACAGTACTTCAGGGATGATGTAACAGTAAGAGCTATTAGATCAGCTGGTATCAGTTTTCCTGTTTGTGAAACATTCTTAAAAAATGAAACCAGCAAAACGAATTCATTTTTATCCAGTGACAAATATGTGGACCTTCTAAGATCAGGTTCATGAAGTATTTGACATGAAGTGCTAAGTCTTAAAGAAACCGTAGTGCTGAATAGAGATGCCTTAATTACGTTCAGATTTCAGTTAGCACACTGACTGCCAGCAGACTATTCCCAACCTGAAGGTTTTGTGGGCTACCAAGAACTGTCATCCCTCTGCTTATAAAAACCAGTGCTCAGAACATACAGCTCTACACACTGACTGTCTGCATCCCACTCTGACCACTATCCTGAGATCTCTAAAACTATGGCTTCATTCATTACAGAAAAAGTTATAAGTGGAGGGCGGGTGGCACCTTCACTTTTGCCCTTCAGCTGTCCACCAGAAAATGCTTCGGCTACTTGTAATTTCTTGCATTTATTTTGGCAATTTTTAACTCAAGTACTTTTTAGTATTCCCATGCTTGTCAGCTTTAAGAAATATTATCTTTCCTCCAGGATTGTGTGGAGTGATTGTTTAGCAAAAATTCTTAAAGTACCATCACTTTACTGATTACATCACAACTTTGCACACTGAAAGCCACTGTATCCATAAGGGAGTACAAAAAGACTAAAATATATGACCTATTGGAAAAAATAAATCACACTGTGGAACATCCCCAAATCTACACAGATATTTATTCATCTCCCACTACTGCTTTATTCAAACACTCCGGTTTGTACTTACGGTGTAGCTGGAACTACAACATAGTTACAGCTTGAACTACTACATTACAATGTAGTTGGAACAAATCAGTCTCTAACCTCACACAGGACTTTGAGACCGCAAAATATATTGAACATAAATAGTAACATTTTAAAACTAGTAACAAACACTAAGTAACATGAGTAACAATAATATCACCTGTATGTACAGTTGGCAGAATGCTGAACAAGCTCCTACTGCTGTTAAAAACACTTTTGAAGAGGAATGCAGGAAGGCTCTCCAGAACTGGATAGTTAATATTTTACTGTCTTCTCTAATTAGCACCACAACTGAGTAAGAGCAATTACTGCTCATTACTACATTCTGAGATTTCCTCCCAAGGGTAACTTAGGAGCATGGGGTTTGGCTGGGAAGGAGTTACAATAATTGTAACTCCTTAAACTTTCATACATTATTGATTAATCAGAGTAGCTAAATTAACCTTTTCTTTTTATTCATCCAGAAGAATCAGAGAAGGAAGAAAAAAAGTTGTGAAAAACGTGAAACATATAAACAGGAAAAAACACAGGCAATCGTGGAACACAAGTCTCGTGGGCATACAAAGGAGTTCAAAAAACAATAAAAAATTAAACAGTTGAACTGAAAAAAATCTCTAAAATACTTATTTCAAAAATACTAAAAAGTAATAGCAGCACTCACTGCTTGCTTTATGACCATGGATAGATATTATATAAAAGTAACTTTACAAAGATTCTTCATTTATCCTAACCCACAAGCACATAAGAAGAAATAATCTTTGTCTTTGACGGAGAAACCTCACATTGCTGAAGCTACAAAAAAAGTAGGATTACAAAAGAGCTCATTTACTTTCTCATTGAGAAAACTACTGCACTGTTTCTAAGACAAGCACCAAAGGTACTTTCAGTGGAAATAATGTATAATTATTTGGAGCACAGGAATATAGAGATATATGTATACTTCAGGCAGAGGAAACATGTTTTCAATTATAAGTATCTTTGTCTCACCTATATACCCTTAAAAAAAGAACTCAAGAAGCAGAATTAAAATGATGCACTTAAAATTCAAGTTTAGCTTTACCTGGGATTTGAGCTAAATATTTAATACTGGCAGTCATCATAAATGCAGTAATTAGTACTTCAAACAGTGCATGATGACCGATCTTTCTTTATAACTATCTGCACATTAGACTTCTTGCTTCATCATAAATTGACTGTCAACATTCAAGACAAAAGGTTATGATTTTCTTTACATTATTGACCAGTTAAGATACCAGTTACCATTTAATCACTTAAAACCAACAACTACTCAGATCATCTCTCAGGTAGCTGGCAGCAAGTCTGTGCCCATCCAAACTTTTCAACAATTAAGTTGAAGCACAACTGCAAGAAAAGACATCAAGCCATGAACCAGCAACCAAGAAAAATTTGAATTGCCATGGAATTTATCCATAGTAAAGGACCACGCAAGTTCATAGACAAGAAGCAGTTAGTAACGACTTGTGCAGTACCCTCAAGCACTGCTTCAGCTGAGATAGCAGCATTCTGCGAAGTCCGTGGCTTCAAAACAATAAAAAAACCCCACTAACACACAAGTATTTTCAGATTTTTAAACTGCTCTTCCACATAGCCCAAAAGACAAACATTGTGCTTGTTCTGCAATAGTATACAGGCTTTTGTGGACTACTCATGTAAGCTCATCAATGCAACCCTCAAACAACCATCTCCTGTCCACAGCTGTGTTTGACCTCTACCTCATCTAAATTAATTGAACTGATGGAGCAGTTCTCTGAAATTTATACATTATTATTAAGCTTCCATTTTGAACACTAAAATAATAAAGCCAAAATCCTTTAATGAATATTCTGAATATATGAAGAATGCTGGGATGTTCCCACATAAGGTTCACAATGTCTAAATATTCTACATTGTAATGACAACATTCCGTTGCTTCACTACTGCCTCCACACCCAAAGGAATTAACTTTAAATTTTGATATAAAACATGTGGTTATGCTCTCATGAAACATTAAGGCTTACCTGAACTTTACAGTGACATGAAAGCAGTGTAGTTCTGCGAAACCAGAAAAGCTGAATGTACTAAAGCTTTTATAACATTAACTCTACTAATAAAAATTAACGTATGCATAAAAGAAAACTTTTTCCAATATGCCAAAATTAAAATAATTACAAACACTTTTGATTGGTTGAAACATCCCTTAACCTCACCGACAAACAAAAAAGTTTCAGGATTTTTCTCAAACTTCTCATGAAACATGTTTGAGAAACTTGTGTAAAGAAACATCTGTCTGGAAGATGACATTTCACTATTACACATAAGAAGTGAGGTCATACTGAAATTAAAATTTCAAGTAAGTAAATTTGGGCTTGTTAAGAAAGCCTTCTAAAGTAATTTTACAACATGGTTTTCAAATATCTTTATTTGCAGACTTTATTTAAAAACTGTACCTTTGTACAGAGAAACCCTGCCTTTCTTATTTTAGATTTGTTAACTAAGCTGTTAATCCTGGAGAAATATGCAGGTTTGTAGTTCAGAAGTACCTGTTCTACAACAGAAACTAATCAAGTCATATGTCAACTTCCAACTTTTTTCCTTTTTTTTTAAAAGGTTTCTTCCCTGACTGTGCAGATTTGGAGACTACTAGTATAATTGATGTGGCTGCATTTATATTTGGCCCTTCATTCCTTTAGCTCAGAAGTCAACTCTCAAAAACATCCTCAACTGAAATTATTTCATTATCCCAACTACAATTTTTCCACAGTTCTCAGCATGTCTCCCTAAAAAAAAACAATATCCCCAGTCTATCATCCATTTGAAACAAGCAATCTAAAATAAGGAAAAGTTAAATTACAAATACTTTGGTTTTATTCCACCAACTGATTAAGTACAATCATTATTAGGAATTGCTAAGTATGATTCAGGCAGCAGTGGAAATGAAAACATTTCTGTAATTTACTTTAAATAGTTCAAAAGAAACTTCAATTGTGAATAGCACATGCTTTATTCAAATTTTCCCAGCATGCTTTTGTTTTTGTAAAAAAGCATCAGAAGTTTGATTTTCAGTTTCACATACACTGTACTTGGAATATTTTGGGGACTTTGTGGTTTGTTTTTTATTTGGGGGGGTGGTGGTTGTTAGGGAAAAAAATAACTTTCAGGACAAGTTAAAGTTGTATGGGAAAAGCACATGCGCTCTGTCAATCCCTGGTATAAATATCCCTCACTTATGGAAGGATCATGAACAAAAGTATTTCATATTCTCTTTTGTTGCCATATAAAGCATTTTAAAAATCAACATCTTAAGCAGAAAGCCTGCCACACAAAGCCCTGTCTACAGGACAGTATTTTCATAGTTCTTTTAAGTTGTAAAGCAAGATGAAAGAACTTTGTATGCTGCTGCAAGCATATCATACATATTCCTCCCTACAAGGAAATTTCAACATGAGTACTACTTTAATGCACAGATATGTTTTACCCATTACCTGGATCTTCCTATGTACTATGCCTTAATGCTGCCCCCTGCAAAGTTGGATTTCAGATAGTTTCCTTAGAATTAATTCACAATTAACACTTTAATGACAAAAGGTCAGAAAATATGGTCTTGTTTATGGACACATCTACCTGTTCTAGAGAGATATAGCACAATTTCAGCCCTCACCTCCTAGAGCATCTCCTGGTTTTTAATTTACCACCTAACACTGTCACTGCAACCAGTGTGACACAATTCAGCACTGGATGGAACACACACACCACAGACTGGAGGCTGTGCCACTGCTAAGGGCCACACTTAAACGCAGTCCAGGTGTTTGTGAGAAAATGTCATTACAGCACTGATGTGAGTCCACACTCAGGAGACTGCTGTGCTCTCCTTCTCAGGGCAGGGCACTCTTAGACGTGACATATAAAGCTAGAGTAAGATTTCAGACTGAAGCCACGATTGAAAGCTTTGTTTTCTATGCAGTTCACTTCAAAATAACTACTTTCTCAGGTCAATTTTTAAAATTCGTTTTTCTAAAATTAAATATAATATGAAATATTGAAAGGCTACTAAGAAAAACCTGCGTAAATAATCTTTTAAAATCTGTCATGCACAAAAAATTGCAACATTTTCCCTAGTCAGCTCACTTGAAAACACAAAATCAACTAAGTAGGAATGCCAAATGTTGTCTCAAAAACTGAAGTATAGCTGACAATTTTCTTCTGATATTTCAACTTAATCATGTACTCATACAATAAAGGGGAAATTTGACACAAAATCTACCCTACAGGCCAGAACTGAACTAGATCACAAAACAGAAATATCAGAAGTACTACATTTTTCTGCCAGATAAAGCAGTTTCCAGCAAGCTGCAACAAAGTTCTAAGACTTTCCTATTTACAAGCAGAATGTGACAGAGCTATTAAGGTATTTTCAGCATTATAATGAAGTCTTTAAAAAAAAGCTGAAGTGAGTCTCTGGGATGTTATCAAACTGAATGTCACACAGAACATGTGTAAATTGGAGGTTCTAAGAGGTTACTGAGAGTTTATTCCAGCTGACAACACAAAAAAATTACAAGTTTTTTATTTCTTTACCAAGCAGCTTTCAAAATTTTGAGGAATGAAAAGCAAAAAAGTTACAATGGTTTTTCAGAGTATTCATCTTAAGCAAACCTACTTAAGGACCATATCCAAATTTCATTTCTTCTTACGTCCTTCTCTGCCACTCTGTGTCAATCAAAGAAAAACTAAGATGCTGGGTGTACTTTGTCACTTTGGTCATGGACCTCAACCTCACACATAAACATCTAACATTTATAAATTAAGATGATTTAAAGCATTAAAAAATCATACCAAGTTTTTAAAAAATAATAATCAAATGGAGTATCTAAAATATTTATATGCAAGTAGAATTTTTAATTTGCTGCTAAAGTACTCTTAGATCAAGTACTAATTAGAACTAGAGTGGTAACAAGCCTAGAAACATTTTAGGTAATACCCAGGCTCTGAAAAACAGCTATTTATGCCAATCCAAAGAAGAAAGGGCCAGAAGCTATCCTATCTTGGGTAGGTAACCTGTTGAAACAGTCCCATATACCATCTCTGCAGACACAAGGTCAGTTTAATGAGCTCCTATTCCCTACCTAAGTTATTCAATTCTATTTATCCCTACTGATATAGATCTGACTTCAGAACCAAAGCCCGAAATACCACCACATATTTTGAAACTTTAAGATAGAGATGAGAAAATGGAAAATTGTTGGGCTGGATTTGATCTCAAACTTAATCCATGTGGTGCTCCAACAACTTCCCAGGAAAAAACAGGATGACACTTCTGACAAGCAAGCTTCTTTTACAGTATACACATGCACTGTAAGACAGATTTATTCCAGTGCAGAAGATCCCCCACATGCAGAAATAAGATTTACCATACTAAAGACTACAGTTCTGTAGGATGAAGAAAGTCTTATTACTAAAATAAAGCTGTCAGAGCAGAAACAACAGTCCTCAAAGGCTGAAATTTGTTCTCAACTCAGCTAGGTAGCATGAGTTATGACCTTAAGCCAGGACACTAAGTGTATTATAAAGCTTAACACTGAAAGCAAGTCATACCACCTTTTTATCCTTTTTCTATTCAAGAAGTTACCCCCAAAAGCAACAACTTCCTTTGTTTCTTATTTATTGTAGGAAGAAAATGTTACATTTCCAGGACAGAAAGGAAACATGTCAGTCTGACTAAGCACAAGAATAGAGCTTACAGAGAACTGCAGACCTTGTGCATTCACAAGGCTCCCAGCTGCACCGTCTGTCTATCCACAGGATCTCCCCACAGAAGCATCTTTGTCAGTCCAAGCTGCAAGTCCATCCAGCCCAGCATCCTCTGTCAAACTGCAGCTATCTGTGCGTGCTGTGATAAAACCACACCACAAACTCTGAGCAGCTCCTCCCACTAGATTCTTCCCCACTTTCACCAGCCAATACATGGCTTCAGCGATGAATGAGAGGATACCTCCACATGAATTTGTCTGATTTATTTATCTGCTTTATCTTTCATCTGTTGGTTTACATGTAGATTGTAGTCTGTAGACTCTAGAAACTGAAGACATGCCATGTGAAATGACCCAAGAGGTTTAAAAGATGCTGAGCTGACCTCAGAGAAAAAGTAAAAATTGTGTTTAATCACCACACCACAAAAGTAAAAAAATAAACCTTTATGCTGAAAATAACTGCAGTACAGAAAATTGTTAAGATACATGCTAGAGGTAAATGCCCATTGTTTATTTGAATATATATGCCACCTCTGTGTACAAATGTAGGTCAGGGAACAAACCCCCACTGCTAAAAGCCAGAAAGATTGTAGGTTGGGGAATACCATAACTTAAGGAAATTACCATAAAGACACATATGCCTTGAGCTTCCTGCTTCTTCTGAAATCCTCATGCAAGTATTAAAAGAGTTGTAACCATTAAAACTGCTCCTGCAAGCAAGTCAGAAGAGAGGAGAGCGCTGAGGAGAGTGCTCAGGTGTCGTCCTGGGGTATTGAGAAAATGCACTCATCTACAGGTACAGGCTTTGCTTTCCTTATTTTTGCTCTGACTAAGTTTGTCTTGAAAAGGTCTTTGACTTTTCTAGGCAGAAGACATTCTGTGTCTTTGACTTCTTGCCACACTATCAGCATTATTACAAAAGAAACATGCAAGCAATTCCACTGTTTCAATGTTCAGAAAATGTTAAACCAGAAATGCCATTATATGCTACTGAATTTAAACTACACTAAGAATTATCCAATGAATTATTCAATGAATAAGTCCCACTCAAATTAAACTGACAGAGAGAAAAACCCAAGTGACCTACTTGACCTTTTGGAGACAGAAAAAGGAGAAACTGCAGAACTACAGTTTATGTTAAAACTCTCAAGAAAGCTATCTGTGCCATCAGACATTCAACACACATCTGTCAGTGCTATCACGTATATACAACTCAGAAGAGGAGAAGAAAGGCAAGCCCCACTTTATTAAGGTTTTCCCGTAGGCAACTATACTAGCAAAAAAATGGTAAAAATAAGGTCTAATTGCACCATGGTATGTTAAAAAATTATTTCTAAATTATACAAGAAAAAAACCAGAACATTATTATAAATACTAAAAACTATAAAAACAACAATAGAAACACAAAACAAAAACAAACAAAGTCACCATCACCACCAAAAAACAAAAGAAAACCCAAATTAAAATCCCACCAAAACACCAAAACAAATGTCCAGTTAGCTTCCTCCCAAACAGTAAAGTTAAAACAGAAACATTTTGTGTCCTGGAACATGTTTCTTGCAATCTTAGTAGCTCTTCCTGCTGTAGGCATTGAAGTCTCTGACAAAGAGTAAGAAGTCTGTAATTTCCTGCTTCACAAACTATCAAAACAACTGTCACTTTTTCAGCATTTAACAAGCAGACAGGAACAGATTACTGTACTCAGATGGTGCTAGTGTTTTATTATCTCACTGGAAATGAAACCTCAGCTATGAAGGGAAGCTGGCAGCAGAATTTAAGATAAACAAAACCAAAAAAACCACCTCAGATTTTTGAGGCAGGCAATCTACAATAAAAAGGCAGTCTCTTCCCAAAGCCTAGCAAGAACACGACCAGACACTGATCAAGAAAGATGAATGCTCATAATCTCTAAAACACATTAGAGTGGTATTTGTCACAAAAGAGACAGCATTAGGACAAAGAAAATTACTAATTAAAGTTTAAGAAAGCTTCATAAGGGTTCCTTCTCTTGCAAAGCAAAGAACAAAAAAGCATTTTGCCAAAGTGAGCTGCATGCTTTCGGTTTCTCTTATCTGACTAAGAAAAACCCCTTCTCTCTTCTTGCATTGCAGCCTGCAAGAAAATTCTATGAAAAACAGCTATTGACAGGCAGATATCTGAAAACAGAAGTTAATTTCAAGCACTGTTAAAATATCTGAGCATGTTTTACACAGCAATTTGTTTATTACATTAAAAAAACTAAAATGGCCAGACAAAGTAAAACTACAGCAGTTTGTTGCAAAAACTAGAAGAGGGAAATGTGTGTGTATGACTTCGTGTTACATGACTTTTGCACTGAATTGTTCCAAAAAGCATAGTATGTCAGTTGATTTGAAGTACATCATAATTAAATAAACTTGAAAGTTATGAGCAGCACAGAACTGAATTTTACAATCCGATGTCATAGTTAAGGTTCTCCTTAGATGGCTTGTTTAAGTAATAAACAATTTACTATAACAGAGCTGTTAAGAACACAACAGGAAGTGTTCTGCTGGAGATGAGGACTTTGTTTTCTTGTACTGCAGAACATACTCACTGGGACTGTTACTTGTGTTACCTCTTAACTTTGCATCAAGTCGAAAGCAAACTCACCATCCCTAAAGTTTCAGCTGCATGAGGTAAGCTATAAATACTGCAAGGTACTTGTTACCTGTAAATCATCTCAGAAAACTTTTATACAAGTAATTTTAAAGATTCATCTAAGAGGAAAAAAGACTCCTTAGATCTGTCTTTTTTTTAAGGAAAGTTGTTTTCCAGTTCACAAAATGCAAATATTGATCCTATACAGTTATTATCTTTACAGCAAAAGAAAACTTGTGTCATTCACATGTAATACATTTAGTTGAAAGTAATATAGTAGAGAAAACATGGTCTAATTTAGGAGATGTTACTATGTAACTAGCAGCTGGATGTTCGATTTACAACTTATTTCTAGTTTCATGGTGCATTAGACAGTAAGCTACTTATCCACATCCAATGATATCCTTTATCCATAGTACAGCATATCCTACTCTCTTCTCAGTCCAGTACCCAATAATCAAAGAGAGAGGTTTGCATTTATGTAACTGCATTAATTTAAAAGCACTGTTCTTACTAAGAAGAAAAAAGATCATGCAATCTAGCCCATGAATGGAAGTGCTGTCAAAAAAATCAAGATCAATGTGGGAAGCAACTTATCTGAACTTTTTAACGTAATTTTATTCAATCAACATATTGATAATTTTTGTCCTTATGAAGGGCAGAAAAATACGCATGTATGAGAAGAATAAGCGAAAATGTCTATATCTAATTTCAAACACAAATGCACAAGTGCCACTAGTGTGTGGGGGTGTGAGGCAGCGGGGGGAAGAAGGAAAAATAATTCAGACAAAGATAACATTCTCATTCCATATAATCACCAATTATTTATTACAATTTTAAGTAAATTCTAATATTCTAATGTATACCCCCTCATTGCTTCATTTGATCATTTAAAGCACAATTTCTAGTGTGAAACAATGTTAAGGTGTCATAAGAACAAGATATATTAGAGCTATTCTGGTATTAATGGTGGGATTTAATTGTACTTCCCAGGATCTCCTTGGTAATAAGACCCTATTAAAGAGCATTCAATAAATTTACTTAAGTATTAAACTGAAACATAGGTGTAATTAGGAAAGAATATGCACTTAATTTTAAATCTTACGTTCAAACCTTATCTGTACAATTTTGCACCTACAAGAACAACTTTATTTAAATGAGCATAGCACGAGTGTCTTTCAGGTAAGAAAGCCAGAATCATAAGCCCACCTCCCAAAATCTAGTACAGAACCTAACTACAGAAATATTTTGTCCCTACTGTTTAGTGCAGCGAAGGAAAAAAAAAAAGAAAAACACCTGAAAAACCCACAAAGGCAAACACAGAAGAAGAGGCCATAAATGATAATGCTAAAGAGGTCCAGAGTGTTTCAGCAAAGCCAAGTCCTGACTCTTTTCCTTTCCACATCCCGCTGGCAGACACAAATCTTTACCAACACAGACTACAAGTTTCAAGGCTGTCTGAGAAACAATCTTGTCTTACAAAAGGTCCAGCAGATTGATGGTTTGCAAGTGTTGTCATTTCACTTCAGAACTAACCTAAAAGTTCCAAGCCTAGTAACTTCACAGTGATACTGTTCACTCACAACTTCACTGAGATATTCTTTCTGCATTGTAATTTTAACAGGAATTTCTGAAACTAATCCATATCAGAGTGTTTTTACTTCAATTTATTACCTGTTTCTCATGAAATCTTGTATAGATTTGAACACCACAATGCTCTAAAATTAGAAAGGCAGTAAGTGAATTCTGTGCTTTCAAGGGTGTTTTAATCTGGTTTCCACAGCTTTTTCACTTCATTTTATTTCAGGGTTCTCACGGAAGGTTAAACTAACATTGACTGAATTTTCTATTTCTGTTTAAAAACCATCTCAAATTCTTCATGCACCAACAAATCCTGGTCCATTAAAAAAAAAAAAAGAAAAAAGCAAAACACCAAAATTTATTGGCTCAAATTGGTGGATGCAAGCCAGTTCTCATCACAGACTTTTAACCAAAAGCACCTCAAGCAAGATATGTATTTTGAGAAAAGGAGATTTTCTGCATTAGTCTTGGAAGATTCTTAACTACTTCCAACTTCAAAGTAATTATGTAAATAACATTTAATAATGTGTACTCATTCCTTAACAAGTCAGAATAAACCACATCACTTGGAGAAACTGGCTGACAAATGCACTCTTCTGGTGCTTTGTTCCTTCTGTCAGCTTTAAACAAAAAGGACACTACATTTCTGAAAAAGGTGTAAGACTACTAGTGACTATTTTCCTGTATTGTTCCCTTCCCTTCCTCCAGATTAAAATAGATTTCCAATTCATATCAAAGCATCCAAGGAGCAGTTTCATTTTATAAAAATGCAGGTTCCTTATAAAAAACAACGTTCCAAAGCTGTTTCCAAATTTAGGCTTCACATTTAAGTAACTAAATCTGTATTTCAGCTGTATTCAAAACCAACCTTTACCTTCAGCATAAGCAATTCTAGTTAAAGATAGCAGAGTAAAAAAAAAGAACAGAAGAGGCATTTCTTTCCAGAGAACATATAAATCAAATACCAACATGAGAAATTCAGAACTATTAAAAATGTAACTAAAAATTAAAAATTAATTTTTAAAAAATTGAGTAACTAAAATGAGGGTTTCTTTTATGTGTGAACAATTAGACAAAAGTTCTATCAACCTAGAAAACAGCAATACAAGACAATAACGTGTTTTAAAACTCCAGTATTAAAAAAAAAAACAAAAAAAACCAACAAACCAAACCAAAACCAAATCACTGAATAAGGGATATGACAGTTATTTTGGAAGCAAGTTCACAGTAAAAATGGGACTGCGATGAATGAGAATCCAACTGGATATAAAAAACAAACAAACAAACCAACCAACCAAGAGGAATTTGCTAGTTTGAAGTTTTGGTAAGGTTTCTGAGCCTTTTTCAAGGACCAGCAAGTACTTAAGGCACAGGTGAGGCCCAGCTCATTTAACCCATTTTTGATTTGATGAAGCCAAACTCATCCAGAACTGATTTCTGTAATTCTTTATATCCACAATTATGTTAAAGTATCTTCAGAAAGTAAAAATCTAAATTGCACAGTTCAAAAGAGTATTTATCATTGTGCTTTATTATTTAATTCCTTCTGAAGCAAATTCCTCACTCTTTGTTTAGATTCATTTGACCAATCTACAGATTTTAAAGTGACTTCATGTATTTGCCAGCAGCCATAACTGACTTTACTCAAAATCAAGTGAAAGAAAAATGAGAGCTACTTATATTTAAGAAAATTAAGTCTTATTTGGAAAGATGAGATTGTCTCATCTGCCTTAATAAAGTTTTCCTTCAAGTTTCATGGTTTTTTTTTTTCACAATCATAATTGAAATCTCAGTCTTGTGAATTGTCCATATTTCCATAATCTGTTGGAGGATTTAATATCAGAATCCATACAAAAAAAAATCAGTATAGCTTAAGCCACAATGTTGTTTTTTCAAGCAACATATTTAAACATAGGAAACACAAACTAGGACTTGAAGAAATAGTAATGGAAATCACAAAAACATGGAAAATAAAAGCCCAAGATGTCACTGAACCAACTTAAGAAAGGGTAAATTATGCCATTTGTTGTAGAGGAAGTACCTTTCACTCAAAGGAAATCAGTAACAACAACTAAACCTGAATTCCCTGAGCTGCTACCAAGAAACTCATCAGCCCTGATTCAGCACATGAAATGGTAAAGCAGCAACAAATTAAAACAGAATACCAAGAAGTCTGAGCATCGTGGCAGCTTTATGAGTTAAGAGTTCCACTTGTGATTACCCCATTTTGCTACGACTTCTCTAAAAGGACTTTCAGCTTCAGTTGAAACAATGTGACACAGTAATAATTCCATCCTAGAATTTGTCTGATTATTCTCATTTCATAATCCCATTTAATTTTATTTACTTTTCTACACCATGTAAGGTTTTTTTTTTCCTTTAAAGGAAAAAAAAAGTGGAGGAAAGATGGCTATACCTCTTACAACTATAAAGTGCTCCAGTTTAATGGCATATTCACATATTCAGAGTTTAAAAGGACTCACAAAAAATCAGCACATGATCAGACATCTTAAAAGTTTAACTACCACCACTGAAACACATTTGCAATATGCTCGTTTTACAGCCAAAAGAATACTATTCTGAAAGACCTTAACAAGACAAATGCCTAAGAGAAAAAAGCATTTTCTATAACATGTAGGTAACTAATTAAATTTTAATTTAAAATATTCAAAGATCACCCAAATATTTGTGGTTACTAAAGATGTCACACTAATTTTATTTCTTACCATGAAAACTTGTATGTCAGCAGCAGCATCTCAAATATGGGACAGTAACTGGCTTTCCCCGTTCTCACTTCAAGGAGGTGTGCAAGTGCTTTTCAAATCATTATGAAACCACAATAATATATAAAAGTCTAGAAATAAAAACTAGTTTCCAGGACACACTGGTGTAACTAATAGCTGGGGGAAAGCCTGCATGTGAAACGAGTTGTGACCTTGTGACTGACGAATGGACTGTTTATGGAAATACTTTTCTCAACAAGTTAATCTTTTACTAGGTACTGGAGTGACCTGACTGTGAACTAGAAGCTGAAGACTCATGTCACCCATTGAATTAATTGCTACATTAAAATGTCAGGCAACCTGAGACAAGCAAAGGGTGACAGAGCCCCAAGCCCATGCAGACATCAGAAAGAAAACACGCCTTTGAAATGTTTTGAACAAGGCTGACTGCAGCCCAGAACCAGTGAAGAACACACTGTCACGTAATCCTGTCCTGGAAAACCAGAAGGCATTTGCACAGTCAGCCTCAGGAACACTCAGATGCGTAACACAAACTGTATCAATCCAAACAGCCTCCACAGAGAAGGTCACAACTTTCAGAAGACAGACTTCCCATACTTGCTTAGTATGTCTGGGTTAAGCATTAGCTAGCCAGTCATGCACCTACACAAAATTATAAACAAGCTGCTGTATGAATATGGAAGAGCAGGGTTCTCAATTCTTACTCCTTGGCCGCCCACTCACAACAACTGAAAGACCAATACAGTTACACAGAAAGGGTTAAGAATTTTAAATCCTGTCATTATAGATTATTTTAGCAAGTGCAAATAGGTATACAGTAGCCCAACAAACCCTTATCAAAAGTCACCATGGTAAGAACTAACCACTTCCCTTGTGAGAGCCAGCTTCATCCCCTCCCAGTTATAAAAACACGCCATTTATTTGAACATGGAAAGGGAGTAACAGTGCTAGACCCATATTGTCTCATTTCCTATTTCCTTTTAAGTATCAAAATGCAGGTCTTTTCACAATGAGATTCAGAAATGCAATGAGGCATACATTGGGCCTTCAGGAGATAAAGTGAAATGCTGGTTCTCTAAAATGAACTTAATGGGAGAAAAAGAACAAGAGCATTTTTTCCTCCCCCAAAGTGGTTATAAAGAAACATAAGGAAAGATTGGACAGAATGACAAAAAAAAAAAAAAAAAAAAAAAAAAAAAAAAAAAAAGCCAAAACCATGCCCGATAATAACTACACCAAAAAACTTTGCATAATTATTCGCAGTTTCAAGAAAAATTCAGTAGTTTAAAAATATTAATAGCACAAAGTCCATATTCTGTACCTCCACCAAATCAGAAATGTATTTGTCACCATGTCTGATGCACAAATATTTTGAGATCTGGAGGCAATGGTGTCTTCTCAACCAGAGATTAACTGACAATATGAAAAAAAGAGCCTTCCTAAGGCATCAGCTCTGATAATGCAAGCTGTGTTCTCCCCACAGAGGGGAGACACAACACAGTTGGTCCTAAGTAGTATAACCAGTTGAGCTCTTTTGCACAGATGACATGTCACCTTTCTGAAAATACTGCTGTAGTATAAATTAGTCCTGCATCTGGTTTTGGCTTTGTTCTAATCCAGTTTGCCTGCTTACTATTTGTGCAAATCAGAGCTTTAGCACTTTTGGCTCTATGATCAGAAAAACTTATAGCTTTTGTGACAATGTTAACCAGAGAAGGTAAAGTTTTTCTGTAGTCTAACCCCTCACAAACATTAATGGAACAGACCTGAATTATTTCCCAATAAGCTGGATGAAACAAACTGAGTATTTTTATCAAAATCTTAAGTCTAACTATTCATAGCTACAGGTCCTAGGCACATTAAAGAGACAGTCACTATCTTAATTTGACCACCTGCACAATTGTATCCTTTCAATACAGGTTTTAATCATGACAAACCCATGAGTTTTAGATATTTCACAAATAAGTATGCACCAAAAACTATCAGCATAGCCTAGGCAAAAGCAACTTAAGTGTGCTAATTAAAACACACACTTCTGTGTAGAGGTTCTGTTACAGCCAGGAGGTCTTGCAGTTTGTAGCACATACTACATAACCAGATGTTGCATCCTTCTTTTCCCCCCCCAAGTTCTACAGAGGTACCGAGTGCCTGAAGCATCAGAGGCAATCCAGCTTGCTAACTTTACAAGTCCTAGAAAAGTTTTACGCAGCTGCGTGCCACAAGGTGCAGAGAACTTACCCAGCCACTGTGAGTACAACAGATACGGTAGCTTCATCCTGCAGCCAGCTGCTACACAGAGCTGATAAGCAGAGAAAGCTCACTCAGAACCCTGACAGAGTCACATGTAACTCCAAGATGGGCATAATGGTAAATTCAGGCGCTGATTTTCCTCTGAAGAGGAATTTATGTTTTGAACAAAGCCCACACTAGTTAGTCACGGACTTAGTAATAAACTGCTTTATTTCAGGCTAAGGTACCAATATTACAAATATGGTAGACACACATGAAGTGAACAGTTGCACACAAAGAATACCAATAAAGCCTTATAAGGTTCCTCCACTGTTTAAGGTTTTTCCTAGAGGCTCATTCGCAAGATTAAAATCTGAGTTTTTGCCTAAGTCCTAGCTATTTAAGTCTCAACTACTTATGCACATGCAAGTATGTTAAATTCAGTTGAAATACTAATGCATACAGCTAAGCTGCTTCCTGGGAAGAAATACTTTCAAAAATTATTTGTCAAATTAGAAAAAGTGAAAGATCTATTTTGATGAAGCTCCCATGGAACTCTGTCTACATGATAGAAACTGGCAGATTTCCTACTAGTTCCCCTTGCTAGTTCCTCAACAGTCTACCCGGTAGGCTGAAAGGAAGCCAAAAATCTAAAAGTTCTGGCTGTGCTCTCCCCTGCAGTCTTGATTCCCAGGGTCTACAAGTGGCTTGTCCTGGCACTGGACCTCTATTCTCATTTGCAGTCAATTTTAAAATAAAGGAATGCAGTTCATATGCAGCTGATTTCAAAGTGTCACAGCAATTCTCCTTCTCCACCTGGCTTTGCTGGACATCATCGCTAGCAGCAGCAGAACTGTAAAACTCTGCCACAAACATGCAACTCAGAGCAGGTCAGAACAAGCTAACAGTAGAGCATACTAATTTACTGCTGAGACACCAGGGAGAATTAAATACTTCAGCACATTTACCAGGACAAGATGGTTTACTGTTGTACCTGAACATGCTGGAACTTAACCACACACTGAAAAGACAAATCTTATCATACAGTACCACTGTTCTGCTTACCATACATACGCTTAACTTTTCATAAAAGAGCTAATCTATACTTCAGAGTTTTCAATATAAATAAGAATTTCAAGATCAAGTATAACTTGCGAGTTAACAAGTGAGTTTAGAAAAATGAACAGTAAGCAGTTTCATTAGTTTACTACTATAGTTTACTATAGTTCATAGTTTCAATAGTTTACCACCATACCAAGCTTGGTTAAAGACACTATTTTTCTGAGAACTGCCATTTTTCACAAAGGTTTGTGACATTATTAGTAAACTGCATCCCAAAGAGCAATAGCCAAGGAAACTTACTGTCACTGTTTTATTTGCAACAGACAGTAAACATTTGAATGAGATGTCATCAAGATCTTTTTCAAGGACATGTCAGAGGGCAATGTTCAGATCAAACCTTTCCAACAATATTTTTTTCTTCAGAAAGGGAAGTCCATCTTCTACTGTAGAAAAGAGACAGGAATTGCAGGACAGTCTAGGAGTCTGCAAATCCTGACTTCTTTCCATTTGTGGAATTAAAAAAACCCTCAGGCTGAGAAATTCTTTTTGGCTAAAATAATGAGCATTTCTCAGGTACAGGGAACACTTGGCATTGTTTTATATTATACTCTGTACTTTCTAAGCCCTTTTCCTATATTTTCCATTTCTAAGAGAGTCAACTTAGACCCACTGGGCTTTGAAGTATCTATACAAGAAAAAAGCATTCTCTTTCAGGATTGAATCCTTTGCTACCACCAACATAGCAGAAATGAGTGACAACAGTAACCACATTGAACAGAGGATGCTGGCATGCAGCATAAGCCAAAGGCAATGAGCAGGCACAAATCTCCCAGGTCGAACACTTTGCCAACCCACACCTTTCCTCACTCCGCTTCACCAGTGTATCAGTATATGCTAGTTTACAATGCTGAATACACACTTACATGAAAACACCTTATAACTTTGAAAAGATGGAAGATAGCTTAATCGCAAATATTTATTATTTTATTGTGCCCACTCACCACAAAAAAGGGCACTCAGTCTGCATGGTAATCTTCACAGTGAGAGAAAGCAAGCAGATCCAACTTTTCCATATATTGGTTTGGCATAAGGCATTTCTAAAAGGACAACATTGAAGGCCACCTACATTGCTCCCTGCCAGAACTCTGCATGGCTTCAGGTGTCTCATTTTATACCTTCTTGTCCAGAAGCTGGAGGGGAGTGAAGCGGGAAGCTTCTTCTCCCTCTTCTCGTACTACTGGCTTAAAGCAAACGCAGAACAATCTGCATGCCCTTAAGATCTCTCTTCCATGTACTCCTGCCCTTCCTCCCAAGAGCCTCTGGAAAGGGTAAGAAACATGCAGTTGCAACTCAGTAAATTCTTGTCCAGGGAACAAACTCTAACTTTTAGTTAATTTTAGGAAGATGTTTGGCGAAGTGTGTAAACAAAGCTGTGTGGAGCAGAACATACGAGGCCACCAGTCCAAGCCCTAACCTTGGAGGTTCAAAGAGAAAGCAAGTGATCCCGGTTACTGTGACCCTGCCAGAAACCAGGACCCACCCCCAGCAGGCAGATACTGAAAAGCTCGGCTGCATTTAGTGGGCATTTTAGAAACAGTTTCCACACCATGGAAAACCTAATAAAAACCCCAAAGCCCTTGCACTTTCTACAGGCTGGGACATTCGATTTGCCTGCAGAGATCAGGAGACCTACTGTAATAAGCTGTTCATTACAAATCAATGAACAACTTACAGTTAAAAACCCCAAAAATCAATGGTAATTCTATCTTTACAGGAGAAGCCATTTTGTGGATCAATATAGAGGAATTACTGAAAAATTTTTTAAAAATAAACTTATGCATATTAGTACAGTTTTAAGAATAACTTCATCCAGCTCCACACAATTAAAAACTAACTCTTCACTATTCCATTTCAAGTATGAACTGTGAAAGAACTTTACTCAACTACAGAAGCCACTCCCTCCCTGTGTTTTATTTATATGAATAATCTAACAAAATAATAGGCAAAACAGGTCCTTAATATGAAAGTTAAGTTATCCCAAGTTTTTAAGAATACATTAACACTGTCTCAGCAAGCTTCCATGCTAACCAAAACTGCAATCATTTCTTACATAAAGCCAAGAAATCTGTAATCCTGTAGCCTAGAGTTCTGTAGAGGCATTTCCTTTAGTGAAATAACAAACATCTCAGATCTTTACTTATGGAAAGATTTAAGACACTAACTATAGATGCAATGCTAAAGTTAAAACCCTCAATCAGAGAAAAAAGATTTAAAAGACTATTAATAATCAGACCTTTCAACTCCACCATCTAAACCCATGAAAAAAGACACCAAAAAAAAAAAAAAAAGATAAACAGAAAAACTGTCACTGACTACACAAGAATTTTCAAACTATATATTCAGCAACCAGAAATTAAAAGTACAGTCATAATTCGAAGCAATAGCAATACTGTCTTAGCCATGGTGGTAAACAAACACTAGCCTGCTACAATGTCATAATCTGACAAGGTCAATAAACTGTACATGAGCTGCAAGCTTCACCACACTTTTGACAGACACTTACATTTCTGTATACATCTCCAAAGGCAGAGCACCTACATATTATCTGAAGGCAAAATATCATCCACTGACCTTAGAAGGCTCCATTTTAAAGAATACTAAGAATTACTAAAATTATATTGTGCAGACATTTTATTTGCAGTAGAATGGGAGGTAATATAAACACTTTGTATTAAAAAAAAACCTTAACTGTTTCTCAGTTTGTTATGACAAATTAGGGTTAGGGGTTTTTTTCCCCTTCAGCATTTTAAATATTTATATCAAGCTCTTTCAGCGTCCAAAAGGAAAAGTCCTGGAGATAGAAACATGATGATTATATATTCAAAAATCATCAGGCTTCAAGATGGTATTTCAGAGAAATAAGTACTGAAATGAAACACATATGAGGACATCCTTGAGGATGAACTGCCTGCACCCAAAAGTACCTGACCATCACTGCTGAGAGCTGAGTAAGAACTCATTTCAGTTTGCTCAAAAGCAAGATGACTGGAGGCTCAAGAAGAGGATGGGGGAGAAGTCAGAAAACAAGATGTCAGATGTGGCCAGATGTCAGTGAGGTCAGGCAGATGCAACCCACTTCTCAGCACTCTATTTCCACCTTCCATAGTGACCCTGGACTAGGAGCTGCAGTATCAAGAGCAGGGTGGGAAATACTAGGAAAGAACTAAAGCTGTCCAGCATAATAATCACATTAGCAGTCATTTCATTACTAATTTGAATACCAGGACAAGAGAGATGAGAGCAGACAGTATTATGCTGTATTTCCGTGAATGATTTGAATAGTTTACACTTCATGGACACAATGAAATATATGGAGACACTGTGAAACAAAGGTAGATGGTCCTGAATTAGAGTTTAATCTCACAAACAGGAACACTCCATGACATTTTAAGTTTAAAGAAAAAACCCCACTTTCTGCAACCATCTTAAATTATTTAATCATCACATGCTGAACACTACTAAAAAAAAAAAACCCAGAAACTGGACATTAACAAGCCAAAAAAGAGAGGGACTGATGCCTCTATCACCTTTTATTATGACAATTTGAAAACTATTTCATGCATTTCCAGACAGAACGTAAATAATTTCCAATTTCAAGTTGCTCTTAGATAGCAAGTAAATAGAACTGCTGTGTTTTCAGGACATTTTACAGCCAAAAGTCAACAAAACTGATCTTCTAAAAGCACACCAACAAACAAACAACTGCAACAAAATAAAGCAAACAAACCCCCAAAACTCAACAAAAACAAAAAACCCAAATCCTACAATCCAAGAAACAGACCAAAAAAAAAGAAACCAACCAAAACCCCACAACCCCTCCCCCCACCAGCAACAAACCAAACCAAAACCCCCTCAAAACTCCAAACATACAGGAAAAAAATAGTCAAGACACTTCAGCACCAACCAGAACACTCCAGTTCTACTTGTGCAGTGTGAGACTGGAAAGCGGAAGCAACCCTGCAGGCAATACACTCAGCCTTCGGGTAAAGATAAAAAGGGAGGGTAGCAACAGAAAGCAGCTCTCCACTTAACCACGTTCTCCTAGTGTTACAGAGACAAGTAATGAAGCCCTTTAAAAGGCTTTTGGCCACTCTGCCTTAAGAAAAAGAATGAACTGTAATTCTAGAGCTTTAAGTGAGTGCACAGCAGATAAAAAGTAAATTAAGATGACCCTCGGGTCTCTGCAGAGAATCCTCTGAGAACACTCAGATTAGCCTCAGAAACTCAGAACTCAAACCAGATCCATCCTCTTATCACCACTTCTGCTGAAAACTAGCTTTACAAGTTTGTTTAAAAAACAGCTACATGGCAACGTATAATTTGTATTTTAAACAAGCTTAAGCCAAGTTTCACCCACACTGGAAGCCAGTGAAAGCCAACAGAAGCATTCCCATAGTCATTACACCCTGAGATGCCTATTTCTACTCCTGCCTCATGCCTCCCTGCAGCAGCATAAATCTCTGCACAGCTGCACCATTACTACTGAAAGAGCTAGTACACTAAAAGGTCTTGTGAAGTTCAAATCCATCATACAGAAGGAAAAACTGGTATTCAAATCTTGTGCTCTACATGTTCAGCCTTTGGGTAAGATACAACTGCACATGTCTACACACAGGTATTGCACTGAGCAGACTTAGACTCCACTGAGTGACAGTAGAGACTGAACCTTTAGTATCACTAAATCCAATGAGACAGAAAGCTCCAGATTAGTTAGTTACAATCTATTTACTTTGCACAGGAACAAAGAAACTGCCATAACCGATCAGACCATTTAAGCAGAACCCTACCACTTGCAATAACTAAGAGTGATAAAAATCAGACATGGGAGAGGGTGACCCTCTTCCAAAAGTACTCCCAAGCCACAGAGCACAGAAGAGGTAGAAAGGCAATCTTCTCTCACCACAGTATCCGCTCAAACTGGAAGCGGAAAATTTGGTAGCTTATTTACACAGATGGTTACAAACATCAAGCATTAGAGACTTGGATAAAATACATAATTATATTTTACCTTATCTGGGAATAGCCAAGATCAATAATAAGATATTTTACTTTTTTTTACCTTAGCTAGAGAAAAAGTTTGCATTTCAATGACAAAGAAATCCTTGGCCACGCTGTGCAATCACTGTAGGTGCTCTCCTGTTCTCACTACAACTCCCAGTGCTCTGTTAGAAGCATTCATGTCCTCCTTTGAAAGTCAAAGGTGCTATAAATTGATAAACATGGCTGAAACTGATGAGCTTTTACTAGCACACTTGTACATACAGACAAAACTTCAGTTTTACAGTGTGACTTTGGTGCTTCTAACATGTGTCAAACGGCAACTGCAGAAAAATACACTATAAACATCTACAAGGGGAGTCTTGCAGCTGACTAGCGTATCTAGCACATGCCTTTTCAAACACCTAATTTTCATGGAAGTCAAAAAGTATGTGGTTGTAGCACACAGATGAACTGCACCATTTATTTCCTTTCATTTTTATAAAAACATGATTGCAGCAATATAAACTAATGCTGTACTTGAGGAAGTAATAAGGCATCTACACCAATTTCAGATACAAACATCACTTTAAGGTCTGGATGTTTTAAAAGCATATTGTTAAGCTCACAGAGAAGGAAGTGCATTTTATCTCCATGGATTTCCCTTATGCGACAAGAAATCATACTACAGTTATCAATGAATTCACTATTTGGCTCTTGTTATGAACAAAAACAATATACCGACAGTAAACAACATATACGGGATAAAAGATTTGAAGTGTTTTATCATGTTGAAGCTGCAATTCCTAGGAAAACAGCTCCCTTCTTCTCTTGCAGTGATATAAGATAGCTTAGACCCTTCACTGCTTTTAGTGAAAATATTCACTCTACTGCCTGACATGCAGAATGCTTGGGAGCTTGAAGGAAAAAGGTAATATTTACATCTATAATTCAACAGCAGTCAGTTTCCCTTCTCAGGTTCATTTTGAGACTCAAGAAGTTCTTCCAGCATAAACAGAAACAGAGAATCTATTTAAAAGGAAGTAACTGTAATACCAAAGAGACTGATAGGGGGACTTTGGAGCAAGCATAATACCTTCTAACTAATAGTAGATCCTTATAGGAAAGTACAACTAACTGCATTCAAAGCCTGCCTGATAAAACATTCTTTAATTTATGCCTTTAAGTTTGTGTCTTAATAAATATCAGGGCAACAGCTGCCCAGACAAATTTAATGTGTATTACTCACATATTTATATGTGAGTAATACACATTTAATATATAAATATATAATATTTATATATTACTCACATATAAATTAGGCTCTCTCCTCTAGCTGAAACAAGTCAATATTAAAATGAGGACAGATAGATGTTTTGAATTTTTTAAGCAGCTTGATAAAGTACTGCTTGGTCTATTATCTGTTTATTGGTAATACAGCACACAGAATTACTGAGATACTCTACCCATAAATGAGCATTTATGGGTATTTCTGAAGGACAATCATTGTTAAAATTGTAATGTATTTTCAACTGCCCTTATAATAAACTCAAAGCAGACTCACTGAAATACTTAAGAGAAAAGATTTTGGCATTCAGTGTTTTTTAGGATTTGTTAACATTCCTAGTCAAATAGCACAAAGCGCTTACAAGTATTTTAACGTGTATACACTCTCAACACACTGACTTGGCAAAATGCAGGTACCTAAAAGTAAGCAAAATTGCCCATGTGAAAAGGAAAAAAATTCCACAGCTGCTTTGTCATTGCTGCTGTGGGACCAACCAGCCAGGATGGACGCAGTGTTTCACCACTGATGCGACATACATTGACCTTCCTGCACCTCCAACGCTGAGCCTGACTCCCACTTGCTATCACCATGAGACTCAGCCTCTTCAAACGTATTCTGATATTCTTTTTTTTTTCTTGAAAGCCATGAAACTTGATACATTATTAATGCATTACAATATGCAGTACATTACAATATCATGACTTTATAAAAACAAGGATGGTGCTAAGAGTTTATAAAAAGACAAGGCACTCACTAAAACGTGTACATCATTACCGTTCCCCAAAACATTTACAATTTCCTGCTAATCCTTCTGTAAGTACAGAGCCATTTCTTATCTGCACAACCACACCACAACAAGTATTTTACACTGCCCTAGGAACAGGCCAAAATCCATCTGAATTGCTGAGAATACATATAAACAGGAGATTGGTCTAGAAAACTGTTCTTACTACAGTACTCCTGTGGTAATTCAACCTTTAAAAAAATACTCCTGAGGTCTGACTGACAGAAGACACAACTAAAAGAACACACAAGCCATACGTCCAAACAGGAATTATATTTTTATGAGGTTTAAATGATGAGCCAAACTATAAGGCATCATTAAAATAGGTCCCTGGATGTTAATACTAAGTTCTTAAACTACAGAGTACACACCAGATAAAACCTTACAAGAGATCCAGGTGAAATTGTCATCTTCACATCAAAATTACCTGGTCATACAGCAGTGTCTACACACACGCACACCAGTAAGACCCAGCGAGTACACGTTAAAGCTGAAATGTGTTCTAAAGTACTTAAACTGCTTCACTGCGGGCACAAGTTCGTTTCAACATGAATAGCTGCATACAAGTTAAACAGGCAAAATAGTGGCAGATCACAAGAAAGTGGACTTATGAATTAATACATATAGAAGGCAAATACAGGCTGCAAACACCAGGGCACTGAACACAACCACTGTAATTTTTCACCTGGACTAAGCCACGAAAAAATTACTTTCTCCTAGAAAAACAGCGAGAATATTTATGCTTCAAGGTCTTTCCTCTTCTTACTAAAAAAAATCAGTTCTGCATTATCGCGAAGCTGCAAACTAGAATCTGACTTCGGAGAAATCGGGGGGACGGGGGAAGGGGAAAATGAAGACATAATAAAGTCGATTACTCAGTTTTGCATCAAAGTGCTCGGGCAGCGCCCGGGGAGCCCGCAGAGCAGGCGCCCCACCGGCCTGCCGCCCGCAGCCCGGCCCCGCGGGCAGCTCCGCGCTCGCTCGCCCCGCGCCCCAATGGCTGCTGACACATCCGGCCCCGGCCCCGCCACCGCCCCGAGCTCACACTTCAAAGCCTTTCGGGACTCCGGCCGAAGTCAAGCACAAACGCACCCCGCAGCCAGACGGGCCGCCCCCCGCGGCTCGGCTCGGCTCCCGCGCAGCCCCGCACCGCTGACAGCTGAGGCCGGCGGGGCAGCCCGGCCCGGCCCGGCCGTGCCCCTCCCTCAGCCCCGGACCAGGTGCCCCGCGGGAAGGCGGGCGAGCCGTGCTCGCCGCGCCCCAGCGCTGCGCTCCGCGGCTGCTCCGCCGCCCCCGCATCCGCTACCGGCCCGCGGCCAGGGGGGAACGCCGGAGCCCGCCCGGAGCCCCGGTCGCGGGAACAGCCCCGACGCCGCCGCTGTCACGCAGCGCCCGCCGGGACCGACCCTTGCCCGCCCCTCCAGTCGTAGGCGCCCCTCACCTCGCGGCGGGGGACGGCTCCATCCTCCGCTCCGCGGCGGGGTCCGTCCCCGCCGGGCTCCCCGCCGGCAGCGGCTCCAGGAGCTCGGCGCAGCGGCTGGGGGAGGCAGCCGGGCTGGCGGGGCTGGAGCGCGGCGGCCCGGGCAGGTAGTGGAGCAGCAGCGTCTCGGGGGGCTCCGGCGAGGAGGAGGAGGAAGAGGAGGAGGCGGCCGGGGCGGCGGCGAGGAAGAGGGGCGCCTCCGGCAGCCGGTCCAGCTCCACGCTCCGCACTTTGCGCAGCTGCTTCCGTCTCCAGTCAGAGCGCTGTTCTCGGCTGCCGCCGCCCGCCTCCCGCAAGAGCCCCCCGCCGCTCCCGGCGACGCTCCCCGGCACCACGCCGCCTTTCAGGCTCCCGCAGGCGGCGGCGGCGGCCGCCTCCGCGCCGCCGCCCGAGGATAATCCCGATGACGAGGCGCGATCCCCCGCCGCCGCCGCCATTTTCTCTGTCGGGTCACATCGGGCTCCCGAGCACCGGGGGCGGCCGGCGGACAGCGCGCTGCGCAAACGGCGCCGCCTGCGCAAACGGCGTAGGGCGGGGGCGGACGGCGGGCGCGGATTGGCGGCGGCGGGCGCCGGGGGCGGGGCCGCGCCCGTAGGTGCCCCGGAGCCGCGCCCCGCCCGCCCCCGCGCAGGTGTCGGGGCGGGGCGGGAGCCGGGCGGGAGCCGCGCCTGCCGCCGCCGCCGCCGCCGCCGCTGCTGCTGATCCGCGGGGCCGGGGCGGGGGCGGGGGCTGGGGCCGCGGCCGGGACTGGAGCCGGACGGGGTCCGTCCGTGCGGCCGGTCCAAGCCCGGGAGCCGGTGGAGGCGCCAAGCGCGGCCCCGCCCCCACGCGGCCCTCCCCACGTGTGGAAGAGCTGCGGGGGCTCCGGTGGCCCCGGGGCGGGTACGGCCGGGCGGCCGGGCGGGCCGGCTCCCCCGTGCGGGACGCGGAGGAGCCTTTCCCGGATCTCGGAGCGCTCCCGCTCGCACCCCCTTAATGTGAGCCTCTCCTGTCCCCAGCATTGCCCTGGCAGCCGGCGAGCGGCCGGGAGGAGCGGAGCGCCCGCGGTGCTTCGCTGCGTGCGGCCGAGGAATCGCCTCTCCGGTGTGCCCCTGCTCACCTGGTCGTCCCTCTCTGGAGTCAGTAGGAAATTAAATGCACATCCTCGCTCGCAGCCTCCGCGCGTCCTTCGCCAGGCTGCCCTCAGTGGGCCGGCGCCGCTGCCCCCATGCTCAGGTCCTCCTTCTCCGTGTCTGCAAACGACGGAGAAGCGTTAATGTCCCGGAGCGCGCCCGCCTCCATGTGTGCGCAGGAATGCACATGCAGATGGGCTATACCCTGCCACGCACACCTACCGCTGCGGCTGTTTCCTGAGAGACTGCGAGACAGAAGAAAGGCAGGAGACATCACATGACCGAACCTTGGGAGGTTCAAGTAAATTTTCTACTTGTCGGGATTTTCGCTCGACCTCATTGGGGTGGTTTTGCTTTTTGATCTGAGATGAGAAAACGAAAACCGAATATTGCTGTGCATACAAGGTTGTTTTCAAAACGGTGTGGTTTTTAGATAAAGTAGAAGTCACACAGTTCAAAACACTTAAGCTGAATATTTCAGGCTTATTTCTCAGAATTTGGTGTAACATCCAAGTGTAACATTAACTAAGCGTCACAACAATGATTATTAGTATGGTCAATGTGCTGGGATCAGTGATTTCATCTGAAGTACCAGTTGAGTGAGAATTACCTTCTAACAGAAAGCAGATTCTTTCTTGCCTTTCATATATCATCAGAGGCTGACCTAAACATAGGGTCTTTGCTGGAGGATGTGATGAGGAGATAGGAAGAAGTTTTTCCCTCTAGACAAAAGCCTGAGGACACTCTTTGTGCTCTATATTCTTGCAGAATAATATCAAGAGATAAGGCCTTGAGCGAATTATTTGGGTGGTCTGCCAAGATGCCGCACCACCACTGTCCTTGTGCGAGTTTTTCAGTGAAGGACGCTGTGAGAAGGTCAGTTGAATTCATTGTCATCTTGCAAGTATGGGATAAGCAGATCATCTAATAGTCTCTTGTAATGTACAACTCAGAGATATAAATTAATTCTGAGTTTCATAAAGGTAGTATTTGACAAGCCTCTCTGCAAATTAGAGGGAGTTTTCTGGAAGATTCCTAGACCAAGACACATTGACAAAGCGAGAATGTTACTCAGGGGAATAAGATAACAAAGTATCCACTTTGTAGACACAGCATGAAATTAGTTCCATGCAAATCAGTGCACTATTATATCTTTTAAAATATTCCTCTCTGCCATAAAATCACATTTACAGAAAAAAGAAAGAAAATAACCACACAAACCCCTATGCTTTTAAAGACATTTCAACAGAACAAGAAGATGACTTATGGTATTTTATAAACGCTCATCAAATGAAAGAGGAATATCCCTTTGCATACTGATTGGTTGGAATAGAATACAGAGAAGAAGAAGCACATCTTCAATAAAAGTAAATCTAGGAGGTAAGGGTGTATACAACATGTATGACCGGTCAAGGGACAGCTCTCTCAGGGTGTAAAGACTCCAACAGGGGAGAAGGAAACGGGAAATTCAAGGAAAATGTCAGAGTGGCAGTGGGGTACTGAGGAATGTGCATGAACACTGAGGCGAAATGTTTTCTGGAAAGCAGCTAAGAACAGGGCAAAATATAAAATACAGGGACAGTGGGAGGCACCACTGTAAGAAATAGCTAAAAGGAGACAGATGCTGTCACCACTCCTGTTAAGGCATTGCTTTGCCTTTTGAGTAAGGCCAGTGCTGTCAAGGTATTGCATTACTTTTGGAAAAGATGCAAAGTGGAAAACCCTTAGTATTCTGTCATTTAAAAATGCGTGGCATGCCTTGTAATGGTTGTTTACCCTTTCATTACTGTCTGAATTTCAATTCTAATAAAGTACATTCTGCCTATAATCCTTATATTCACCTTATTTTTTTTTCAAAAATGTGTTTCTCCACAGTGCCTTGGCCAGAGAAGGGAGCACAGTGGATAATAAAACCCACCTTCCATTCCTTACTCTGGAACACTATGTAGTGTACTGCTGGCATGCAACACAGATTTATGCACAATATAAAGGCTCTACCACTTTGAAATCAGAAATTGAACATGCTGGTTGACATCTGTGTTTTCTCATTTGCTCTTAAAAATTTTTTGCACTTAAATAAAAAAGTTGACCTGATTGAAAAAAAGTGCAAAACTTACTGAAGAGCTCTGAAAGACACTCAGTTACCTCTTGCGCAAATTATTTCCCAGTCCATCTAAAACACAGCTCTAGAAGGTAACCTGAGACTTTTAGCAGTTTTTAGTCACAAGCAACGGCACCCGGGGTTTGTTATGAAACAGAGGCCTTTGGCCTCAAATTAGCATCGTGCAATATTTGGAACATCTACTGTTGTACACAAAGAAACTTCTGTTTGGGAACACACTAAGATTTTGCAAGCCAAGGAGTTTCCTTGTTGCACAAAACTTGTAACAGTGTAATGAATAATCAACAATTTTCAACATGCTAGAGATAGGGATCTGCTGTGCCCCTGAATACATAACCTAGGCATCATCATGCACAAACAGAATAAATATGAGAGATAACACAATCCATAGTTTCTGGTCTTGACTAAACATGCAAAAAGTGTTTTAATACTGTATACAAACTGGATTCTCCATGTCTTGTTAGTCTCTGTAGAAAGACTTATCCCCACCTTGATCTTCTATTCATTTTTTCCGTTGTGAGAAAGGGAAAACAAACCTGCTCGTAAGCCAAAATCCTTTCCTGTTTACTCCTCTGTAATGTAATGGAAAAGTCAAGCAACTAAATGAGAACCAATCTGAGGACCTTTTCATGCCACTTTCCCAGGTCTTACTGAAAATCTGCTGGCATTACTGTTTTCTGTAGAAATGCTTTGCCATCTTGCTGATGCACCATTCTTACTTTATAGCATTAAGGTATACCTTCTAGAAGAAATTTCCTTCAGAAAATCAGGATCCTGTACCACTTCTCAGGAGAGAGAATGTCAGGTAAAACTGGAATATGTTACAGAAAATTATAGAGGTTTTGCTCACACACTGGGAATGTCTAGTCTACTGCTATTTATGAATTTCTTTCCTTAATGTTTTACTTATGCTTTTCATAAATATTTTAATGGAAAGCACATTTAAAGATTTTTCCCCTCACATTTCAGTCCACATGGTACTGAACTTTCGTGAAAAATGGTTTTTGGATCTGTGAAACTGAGAGTGATGTTTTGACCTAGGTTTCAGACACACAGTATAAGGAAAGAGCTGTACTTAAATCTCCTTGTTCTGCCAAAGCATGTAATAACAGTTCCCTTATTCCTTTTAAGAAATAATGGTGGTGATGCTACTTACAACACTCCTACATTGTCTAGTCACATTCCTTACACTTAACAATTTTTTTTGCTGCAGCACCCACTCATGAACTGGTGAACCTTTTGGTCTATGTACCATATGATCCAAAGCAAAAAGGTGATCTCTTTCCAAAGAGTTTGCAATTTAAGTATGAAAGACAGGCAAAAACAGGCAACAGAGCAATCAGCAAGCTAGAGCATAGTCCTTGTATAGTATATCTGCTGCCTTGGGTTTTTTTTATCACTTGTTTGTACATTTTGCACTAACTTCTGAAATCAGTTCAATTTTTGACCTTAGATATTCTTTAGAATATTGATAGCTTGATGTCTAACTTGGATATTCTCCTTGGCTGTACTACAGAGGACTTTTCTGGCCTTGAATAAGTCATGATCCTTTCATGGTTCAATTTTTCCCAGCTGTAACTGTGTAACAAATATATTTACCTACCTAAGGCATGACACAAGGCTGAGGGATATAATATTATTAAGTTTCAAGATGAATTCTTGCTCAAAAGAAATGTATTAATGAACTGAGCAAAACCTTTTAAACCTCTTCTCATACATCACTTATGAAGATCTACCAAAATTATTGCAGCTATAAGCTCTTTTTCTTATATTCTTCCAGACTAGTAAATTGACAGCATAGTTCTCATCTGGATCAACAATTCCATCTATTGCAAACACCACTATCTGTTAACTCTCTGGGGGAAAGCAACTCTACCATTTCAGACTCAGAAAAACACTGAGAGCTCAATTTCCTTCACCCTGCTGCTACCACTGTTAAATCTCTTTCAGCCTAGGTGTTTGTTATTCTTTCTGTTCTATGAGTCAAAGACACAAATAGAAGCACAGCTTTTAATAAATTGTGGGAGCTTTGTTCCTGGAAGCTACAGATTTCCAAATTAACGAGAAACAGATGCAAGAATTTCACTTCTATTTTTGTCTCAACAGGATGGAAGAAGGACCACTTCCTCACTCCCATTGAAGAGGAACCTACAGTTATTCTTTTCCTCTGTCTGCTGCTCATCATCCTTGCTCTGCCAGCAGCAGAATCACACAGTGCCAGCTGCAGTAACTAGAGGACAGTGACTTGAAAACAGCATAAACATTCAACCACCAGCAAACATTAAATGCCTGGTTGGTATATCTCAGCATGGCTGTGGGCTGTAAAGCAACAGTCCTGTGTGATTGATATATCCAGCACATACCACACAATCCTTTTGAACATCTGTAAAAGAAGAGCAGACAGGAGTGACACAATTTTACGGAGACCTCTGGATAACTGCCTCCCTGAATAATTGCCAGATGGACAAGGAACTGGCAGGAACACTCTCCACAGAGAACCCTGCTTGCTTTCTCCAGAGCCAGTGCATATCTGAATAATCATTTCTGGGTGCAGTAATGGCATCCAGCCTGACACATTCTCTCCCTCCTTTTCATTTCTGCTCATTCCACCCTGGCCCACCAGTCATAATGTCCGTATGCTTCCATTTATGATGGCCAGCAGTGATGGCAGTGCTGTTCCTCTTCCTAAATCCAGCAGGTGGACCTGCCAAGGACCTCACAGCTGTTGGAGGAAATAAAACTCAGCAGCAACATCCATGCCTTGCTCATCATATGACCCCTTTATGCCAAGCTTGCCAATTTTCTGGCACCATGGTGGAAGTGAATCAAACAGCTATTAGCTGTGGCAATGTCAGGGAGTCTACAGATCTTAAGAATAGTTCTGGGATCCTTTATGTCCAAACAGTCAGGTCTCTACCGTCACCACCACCAGCAGCCTTTTCTTTAGAAAAGTCTGCATGTCTTTTTACTAAGGCTTTTAAATCTCTGTTATTCCCTCGAGCAATGTAGTTGGCACAACGCTATTTATTGCTTGTGTGACAGTCACAGTCCCTGAGAACAGTGTTACCAAAGCCTTTTAATCCTGGTGTCCAAAGCTATCATCTAAATTAAACATCTTTAAAAACCATATGATCTGGACATCAGTAGTAGGCATTTGCCTATCTAATGACAAAGTGTTTTGAACATGCTGTTCTTTCAACGTCTTCTGTGCATAAATAAGTAGAAGTCCAGGAGTCATAAAAAAGTTCCCCATGTGATTTCTGGAAAGAGAAAATTGCACTGGAGATTTCTGAGGAAAGTAACATTTCAGTTCTAGTCTTTGATTGGCATTAAAATCAATCCTCTTATCTTTGTAATTCACGAAAAGCTGGCTCCAAAAGAAATATAAAGAAATAAAATATATTTTTGCAAAACAAATTTCTGACTTTTCTCGTGTTCTAGTTTACTGATATGATATTTTAAAAAAATATTCTGTCTATTCCACAATGTAAACATACCTGTGGAATTTGATTGCCGTTCCTGAGGTTTTTCATTTATAGAGCTCTAGCTGTTCTACATCATAGCTTCCTTTGCTACACCCAATTAATTTGTAATTTTTATGATGTCTGGATACTAATCCTATCAATAAATCATGAATAGAAAAATCATTTATTTTCTGCATGCTTATCATCCTTATGTTAGGTACTGAAATCACAGAAAATTGCTGTTGCATTAGTTGGTGGTCTTTGACGTTTGTAAAGTGATTTTTCATGTAATATAAATACACGCAAATACATATAAATATATGTGTTATTTATATATGCTGCTCCTTTAATGGATTTCTATTAGATTATGTGGTTTCGCAATTTTCATTTTGATCATTTCATCTCACTGATGTAACCTAAAAATATTATCAGTGTACAATACTGTGCTGACTTCAAATGCTCTATGTGTTTGCACTATGAAAGGCTTTGAGAAGCAAGGAATGACCTTGACAGAACATTTTGTGTGGATTTGGGAGGGGACATTACTCTAATGCTTGCCAAGGTAGGATACACAATTTATTTTGACTGATTGCCTATCTTCCTTGTTCTTTGTGGTTCAAGCCAAAAGTTTTCAGATTTTGAATCAAGGTTTGCAAGTCTCCAGAGCATAACTGACGACTTACAGTTGAAGGTATTATCCATGCAAGCCACTTCCAGTTAGTTGTGCAACAGCCTTAATCCAGTTTTCCGTGCATGACACTAACAGCGCAAGTCAGATCAGTTAAAAAACAAATGTCACAATTTTCTCTTGAACTTCATTAACGAAGGAACAGTACTGAGATGCTGCATTTAGTTTCATTCCTCTACACACAAGATTTGGAAAGTGATTTTGCTTACAAATATGCGCTAATTTCATCATATTCATTTCTTTAGGTGGTTTCTAACATCTTAATTGTAAGCTGCATGAACGGTCTCCCCTTTAATTTCCATCCAAGATAAGAATGTGTATTAACACTTTTCCATATTAGTCATGGAAGTCTTGAGATTATAACTACTTGTTTGCTCTGTTTAACCAGAACAAAGGATCCTTCACAGGGTGGTAGCATACCTTTCAGTCTATAGTAAGAACTACTGCAGCCACGTTCTAATAACTTCTTTCAGCCTCTAGTGAAATATGTATATATGAAGGATGGAGGGATAAAATAAAATGTAGACTGTTGATACTAAATAAAGAAAATTATACTACTTATTTTTGAGTTCCTAAACCCAGAACTTCCTGAATTTTTCTCAAATTTCTTTGTGTATTCTAACTCCCCATGTTTACTATGAATTGTGAAAAAACATATTCCTTCTTTCTCACAAAGAACTCAGATTTATTTGGATTTACTTTAGTAGAAACACTGCACATTGTTTCAGCAACAAATAGCATTTTAAATATGAGGAAAGCCTAGCTTTGATATCTGTTAATCTGCAGGTGTAAACTCATTAAACCTTGAGGAAAGGCACCTTTCTCTTTGTATATGAAAGCACCCTTCTAGTTCAGGTCAATCCTTTATTCTCTTATCCTGCCAACTAAATTTTAGTAGAGGAGATTGCCTTTTGCTGCTTCTTTAAGCAGTACCTAGCTATCTTTTTTTTTCCCTGACTAGATTCCCTTTCTTCTCCAAATTTCTAAAAATCCCCCCCAGATTCTTAAGACTCAGATTTGCATTGTGGGAATCTTCAATTTCAACACAATGGTCTGATATGATATATATTTCTGTAGAACATTGTACATGTCCACCAGAAGCTGCTCTTTCAGATTTTGAAGGATTTAGGGTAGTATATACCCTACTCCATGAGTGTATAGGTATTCAAAGAACAACACAGCTCATCTTTTTATCATATTAAGTAGTCCAGTGTTTGAAGACAGCTGAAGAGCATCTGAAAAGTATCATCAGAGAAAGTTATGAAAGAAGAATATGGCAAATTGGAAAAGCCTGCAGAAAGTTTAAAAAATCCTATTTTTCAAATGCCGTGTTTCCCCTAATAGAAATGGTGTAAAGCAACTTGTTTAAATATAAAATAAACCAGTGCTATTTCTCTAACTCGTGTGAACATGTATGTTAATCAGTCAATAAATACAAAATTCTTTATAATATTTTCTCCTTAGTATTGTCTTTGGTTCTTATTTTTCATTCTAAAATATCACTAATGACAGCATATTAAAGAGGTATGTATGATAAACTTCTGTCTTCTCCATTCTTCCCTCTTTTTTAAAGTATTGAAAGTAGATAAGTTAAATTTAAATGCATTTTGATGATGTCAAGAAAGGCAAAGTCATAGCTATGAAGAGAAAATGTTTCCATTTCCCCTGCTTTCAACAAAGCATGAGATAAACTGTTACTTTTTGGAATAACAGTGATTCATATCTGAAACTTAGACTAGTTTTGTAAACATGTCAAACAATTTGTTTAAAACCACAACCATAGTATATTTGGTGCAGATGCATGTTACAGAACCATGTGAAGGTGTTTGTTTTGGTACATGGAAAGGCATTCCAGCCATCTTATTTTAGTAATTGTACCACACCAAAGACAACAAAAGCTGTCCTGAGATTGAAGTGTATGATGCTTTCAAAGCATGCTCGTTGTGAATATTCAGAAGGTCAGAGGTCTGAATTCCACTGATGTCTCGCATTCTAGTCTTGTTGCAGAAGATGGGAAAGTATGAATGAAAATGTTGCTAGTAAGCCTAAGCTTCGCATACGATTTTGTGAGTATTTTGGCATTCATTGGTCTAGAAGAGGATATAAAGAAGCTCAAGAATTAGAGAGGCAAAATCTGTCTACTTCTCCTTTGCAATCTTAGCTAAGCTTTTGCAGAGCACCAGTCATGGCCCTGATGGTTAAACTCCAGGGATAAGGAAAGGATTCTGCTGCCATTCCTGCTCCCTGCACTCCTGGTCCCTAGGCCCAGGAAGGCAACATCTGTGTCCTCTCTTTCCCAAAGCCCAGCTTTAATGATTCTGATAATTATGTTATCCCTATGAGAAATTCAGTTTCAGAAGAACCTCTTAAAAAATGAAAGGTACTTCTGATAAACCAAAATTCTGTATGTTATTGTCTCTGAGAGGTATGTTAATAGTGATATGAAGATCTCCTTAAACACAGTATTTGTTGTTAGGTGAACTGCTTAGGTGACTCTACACTTTTAATAGTGTAATTCTGTAACTATCCACGCTGTATTTGTATAACAACTCCTAAAGCACGGACAAATGAAATCACTCAGAAAAGTGCTATGACTCAGAAAAATCATGGTCTAAGCTGGGAATGATATCAGATGAGACCAACTGCTCTGGACACTAGGCATTGGCCCATTTCCTTATGAAATAATAAAAGGGCTTCCATGTCATATCATAGCCTATTTGCCCCAGCAAGTAATGTTTTAGAGAGAGAGATCTTGTGTTCAGTGTTTCTTGGTGTATATGTCATTGACTACATTTAAGATGCTGTTTCTCTTAGATTCAAACATCAAAGTGCTCTTTCAGGAATGCTTATCAACTCATGTAAAGCAGAATGTTTCATTCTCTTCACTGCAAACAGATGTACTTACCACACAAATTAATAGAAAGTAATCTAGGATTGAACTAATTCATCTAGGTCATTACATTCCAAGGTACTTATTCTGTCTTCCAGTTACAGCAAAAAAACCCTCATGAATATTTTTAAGCTCTAATAATTTTTTAGATTATATGAGTCAGACACAGGGGATTGTGGTGGCATTATAGCGAATAACACAGCTCCTCTGCCCTTAAAGAACATGAACAAAAGCTACAACTCCTTGGGCAATGAATCCTGTTCAATTTTAACTAGTTCTGGGTAGTAGAAATTATGACAAGGGGCTAGGAAGTCTGCAGAATAAAGAGGGCTGTACTGGTCACACCCTCCTCTTTGCCTGCACTGGGCTCAGCAAAAAGCACACTGAGCTGGCCAAAAATAAGTTGATTCAGCATTCTTTGCTGAAAAGGCTCTTAAGCTGTTCCAGACAAAACTATGAGGAAGGATGACAGCGACAACACAATCTATCCTTCAGGCTAAGTCTCCCCCTCTACCCACTGCCAGGTTTTGAACTGCTGCCAAAATGAATCATCTTTACTTTAAAATACACTAGGAAGTTCATGTCTGGCACAGGTTGTTCCTTAGTTCTTTTTAATTGTCTTCCATGACTGCACAATCTACTGAATGTTTCAAATATAGTTTATATTGCACACCCACTAATGTGTGGTTTAGCTTCAGATAAAAAGGCTGGACTTTGTTTGCTGTTATTTGCATGTTCATTTGTACAGTGTGATCAGAAGCTAAAACAGGAAGAGGTGAAAGCTAATGAGAACTGATCGAGAATGAAGTGCTTGCTTCAGAAAATTTTACCCTCCGCTGCTTGACCTACAAAGCTTTGGCTTTTTCTTTGGTCTTGCTTGTACCACAGAAATTGCAATGATTTAACTGAATCAGTTTCTTAAGGAACATATTTCAATCAGAGTAATCTGCTTGTATGGAGATTTGAAGCCCTCTTGAGTAATTTCCAGAGATAAGACATTTTATTTAGTATCAGCAAATCTTTCAATTAGTTTTTTTCATCAATATATCTCAAAACACTTTGTAAAGTAGGTTACTGCCATTTGCTCTGTTTTTCAGATCAAGAACATATGAAATTATTTGCCTACTGTGTGCAAGTAGAAAGCTGGGAATAAAAAACACTGTCTGCCCAATTCAGTGTTTCAGCCACAAAACCACACGGGGTTTTCAAGTTTTTCTGACATGAATGTACTTTGAGGATCTAATTTCTGCTAACATTTTAATGATACATCAGTGATTTCATGGCAATCACATTAAACTTAAAAAAACCCCTGAAATAATAGGTCTTATTGGTGTACTGTAAAGTGGTGGAGTATTGTTTTATTTTTAAAATACAATAACAGTTCATATTTTAGGGTTTGCCATGTGAAAAATATTGGAAGCACCTCTAAAATATCTAGAGCCTCTCTTTCTCCATCAAAGTCAGGCCATGGATAATTCATTCCAAAGTTATATTCAGATACAAGTAAACCATCTAAGAGTCAAAGTACAGTACTATAGCAGGATGTAAATCAGCCAACGTGTGAAGATACAACTGCTTTAACAAGGAGCAGGAAGGAATAAACAAGTTTATTCCTTTAAACAAGTACTGAAACACCACCTCACTTTCCATGTATCTTCAGAATGCTGAGATAAGTGGAGCTTATATTATCAGTAAGATCAGTAAGGCTGTCCTAACACCGGGCTATCAGGTGCTAGTCTGCTGGTGAATATTTTTCTATTAAATGTTCTTCTTCTACCACTGGATCTTAGGGAGGTAGTCATGCCTTCATCTTTGGAGGTTTCCAAGGCTGAGTTAAACAGCCCCACAACTGACCTGGTTTTGTGCTGGCAAAATCTTGCCTTTAGCAGGAGGCTGATCTGCATGTTTTCAGGAGAGTCCTTCCAAGCAACACTTCAATAGTCCTGATGTGAATGCAACAGGTCTTGCATTTAAATTGGCCTGTAGTAGCTGAAAAAACCCCAACCCACCATCGTGATAATGGATAAGGTCTTGCAGAATTACTGAATTGGGAAAGTTCTTCATTTCAGAAAAATGGAAACACTCGATTTTCTATGGTATGCTCTCTCTGCTAGGGTAGAAGAGGGATTAATTGGGTTTTTATATTAGCCAGGTCTTGTGTGCAGAAGCATTTTATTTATTGGTCGCTGTCATTAACTCAGTTTTACGGATGAATAAGAAACTGAGTTCCTGTTACAAACGATACTTAGCCCTTTTTTTAGATCTTGGTATTCTTCTTTCCCTTTGCAATAAAATAGAGAAAATTGCAGATCAGCATGGTCATTGTAATCTGTAACCTTTTTCTTTGTCTAACTTTTTTGGCCTGGACTTCTGAAGGCAACTGACTTGAAGAAGGATGTGATCATGGGAAAGGCACCACAGTTTCATTTTGTGATCGAGTCCCAGCTAGAACTAAGAAGACGGATACATATTTTGTTCAGGGAAAAAGGCAAACCAAGAGAAGTACAAACATCCATGTTATATGCTGTGTGGGGAATAGTCAATCTGAAACTATAATTTTCATATATTAAATTGTTTAATTAGCATTACTAGTAATTAGAACAAGGCAGAAGAAGTTAAGGGAACAATTCATACATAAAAATGTAATCACATCTTGAACAGCGTTTGGCATATAGTTTTTGTTCTGACCACAGTGGTAAACTTTGGGTAGAAGTATTATATTTCTAAAACAATGACTTGCTTATGTTTAAGGCCTTTCTTTGAGGATATCTAAAATATATTTAGCTTCACACATCTCTATACATTGCTGTATAACTGTGAATAATCTTTTATACTGCTGGGTTTTCCCAGAACATTTGATGATGAATAGTTGCTAAAGCAACACTAAAGCAGAATTAGGGTGGGCATTTATCGAAGTTATCAAAGTTATTTTGCTTAGAGTGGAAGTCAATGGTATTTATTCAGTGTCTCCTGCTAAACTCATTCACAGAACAGTATCTTGCTATGAGAAATATGTGTACATCAAGACAAAATTAGAAGCAGACATGAGTACATTAGAGTTCTTGGACACAAATTCACTGTGATCATTTTACAACTCTAGAAATCATCACTTCAGATATAGAAAAGTAACAAAATTATTATTACTTTTATTATTACTATGAAGAAGTAATATTTAAAGTCCTGGGGGACTTTTCACTAGTTTTTTACTTGTGCTGAAAAAAAAATTATATACAGAGCAACAGATACATATTAGGCATATTCTAAGACACTAAATCAGGACTCCTGCTGAATTTTTTTCACAAAAATCATATGTTATCCTTTTATGTAACTGCTGACAGTACCATCAAATGAAGAACAGCTGTCAAACTGTCGGCTCATGCATCTGACATGACTTGATAAAGAAGGAAAATTATATGCAATAAATTAAATGAAGTTTCAATTAAATAATCTTATTTTTGTTGAAAATTCTGAAATATATATTACAATACTTTTGGAAGGGTAAAATGATGTGCGGGCTTTGTGCCAATGCATATTTAAAGAAGAATACAGTACGGGATATTAAGATACACATGTGGATAAACTTGCTGCAAATAAAACTGTGCAGGAATAGGGCATAGATATTTCTACCTGTTCACATTTTACATTTCCTACGGTTGCTGTATGAAGAAAGCTCTTTCCTTGCCTCATTTTAAATTAAATAAACGTGTTTCTTATTAATTTGCTTTTCTTTAGTTTGTGGGTTTTTATATACAGGGATTTTTTTTTTTCACCACCTGAAAATTAGAACATTTTGGGAGCATAAACCTCCAAACACTGGAGCTGGAGAATACATGTGTTTATAGTGTTCTGGATCACAAGTGGTGTCACACTTAAGCCCTGCACTCTGGTCTGGCTTGTCTCCTTGTCCATACTGGATTACCATTAAACATGACTCTCCATCAGAAGCAGATCTGTTCAAGGCATCACCAAACTGCTGAGCCTAGTAGCTTGGTCTCAGAATTCCCTGTTGTCCCGGCCCCGGTGGTGTCCCCTCCTGCCTGGACACTGTCAGGGCCTACAGCCATCCTCATCCTCTGCAGTGACATTTCCCATGCACATGTACATGAAGGATGGCAACTGTGGGAGGTCCTGACATGGCCAAGTCCCATCAGAGCTCAGGAGAAAAGCTGGTGGGATGAGGCTTGGAGGACTTGAGATTTTCCTACAGCTCTGCACACTTTTACTCACCCCACTGCGATATGTGTTCTAGGGAGGGACTGTTTTTCATGGCTGGTTGTAGCTGCTACAGTAGGGAAATTCTGATGGGCAGGTTTTGAAAACAACTGAGAGCAGGATGTGCTGGCACGGAGCATGATAATAAAACAGGTCCCTTCTCTCTGAACACAGATTGACAAGAGGGCTGGAAACAGCCCAGTCTACCCTACAACACAACCATGGGACACTGAGACACGACCATCATTTCTGTCCAACCATTGCTTAGCCTCCTTCTACCCAACCAGCCACAAAAACCAGTTAATAAAGGTAAGAAACAGAGGGTCTGCTTGCATTTTACAAGGCAGTTATGTAACCATATGTGCAGAATTTTAAAAGACCAGCAGTACAGCTTTTATGATCAGAAGTGTCATTCCCTAATATCTGAACTATGTAAATAAAGGCCATGAGTACATGCAGTTAAATGTAGATCAAAATGTTCCTGATTTCAAGACACAATGCACAAAACAACGTTTTCTGAGTCTGCAACATCAAAGACCCTGAACAAGGCAATACAGATGACTGTCAGCCCATTCATATTTGTGACTTCTAATATTTCCTTCTGTAAATAAGAAGAATGAGGAAATGATCCAGTTTATTGTCTTCAGACAAGAAATCACCATATCTGTGTGCTTTGGAGCAACAGCAAATCATCTGCCTGTAGCAGCAGGAGAATTCTAAGGGCCAGAGGATGGACAGGTCCTTGTTATATTACATTGTTGTAAAGATAAGTTACAAACGTGTCCCGCTGCAGGCCTGAGATACCCACACAGCACCAAAGCACAACATGCTTTCTTTTGCACTGGGAAGCCAAGAGAAAAAGGCAGCAAGTTGGCAAAGCCAGTAAGAGCAGCCAGAGAATATGTGCTTTGCAGCAGCACTCCCCTTCACTGGGACTTTGACTCAGTGATGTGGTCCCAGGGACCTAAACCCAGGTTCATCACCTCAGCTCTCCCATCTGCCTCCCATGAGCAATCCCATGTACTTGCTGAGAAGAAGCTAGAGACACTTGAAGTTTCATCAGGATGTATCAATTACATATCAGAAAGTTCTTGCAATTATAGGCAGAGATAAGCGTTAATCTCATCACTAACTTAAGGCAATGATATTAAAATTTCTTTTTGCAGAAACCCCTCCTGTCTAATTTTATAGTGATATTTAAAAAGAAATATAAATGGATAGCAAGCAGTGCCTGTTGCCAAGGAAGACTAGTCTGTCTGTTGCCTCAGCATTGTGAAACAGATGTTGTGAAACATCAACTGAAAGAGGCCTAGCCCAAGACCCAAAAGGGGTGATTTATGCTACTAACTTGAGAAAGAAAACTGTCCAGGACTTTAAAAATAAATAATGCATTGGGCTCTTTTAACTTATTTCTCAAATTGTTGCCAGCTTCATACTGATTTCAAGTCTTTATACACCACAAAGCACCCAGCAGTGAAACTTGGCAAGGAATTAGCAGCTGAGAAAGACAGAGGAGATGAATCATGATCATATGGATACAGCGCTGCACACACACAGCGCAGAAAACTCTGTATTTGTAAATGTAGAGTAGTCATGCAAAATTTCAGTATTCTTTCAGATGTAATGCATTCACACCTTTTAACAACCTGTAAATAAGAAAAGTTCTACCAGAGCCATTTTGGAGATCAAAATTCCAAGATCTGAAAGGAAATAAGCATTATACCATCCCTTAGAGCAATGTTAATCTTGCAAGTGATGTAAAGAAGCATCTTGTATTTAGACAAATGGAACTGATCTCAAAAAGAAAAAAATGAAAAAAATTATGCGTGCCCTCAGTCTACACTATGTAAAATAAGGACAATTTTAAAGACTACTGAAATCTGTGTGACCTGTACAAGCACTCATCAGCTGGGTGATGAGTGTAAAATGGAGGGAAAACATGCTTTTAACAGCACCCAAGAATGACGTTTTCTATGTATGATACTTTCTTTGCTGTAAAGAGGTGGTCAGGTGCATTGATATTGTATCCTTTGCTCATGTGAATCACTCAGTACTACTTACTTAGGAGAACTTACTTCAAAATAGATATGCAGCATCATATTACTCTAAAAGAAAATTGAATGTTATTGAGAGTAGAGCATAAGTTTACTTTTGATTACCCTTATTTTTATAATATAAAGCTCTTTAATTTTTTGAGTCCCTGAAAATACACCCTCTAACAGTTGTAATTAGAAGAAGAAAGAAAAAAGAATTACAAGCATTTCATGGAATAATTTTATTTATTATTAGTTTTCTTCTTACAGAGCTAGTCAAATAAGTAAACAGTTAGACTAATGTCTGTGATGACTGACCATGTCTGAAAAGAGAAGGTATTGGTCATTTTGCAGGCTGGATTGGGTTAGAATAATTAGATCAATAAGAATAATTTCTTGTTCAGCTCTTGGGTAGATTGTGGTAGCTATTAAAAAAGACTACAGAGTGATTTCTAAATGCCAATACTATTACATTTCTTCAAGGTTACATATCCTCATCTCATATACAGCTGACTGTCTGAGACTAAGGAATGATCATGAGAAAGGTTCATGTTTCTAAATGGGAGACCAAGACTTCCAGGGCAGGAAAGGATTGCAGCAGTAGCACTGTATGAAATTAGTACTGCTGTCATACATAACCTGTGGTATTATGCCTGGACAAGGGAGCCTCATAGTTGCTTCCATCACAAAAATATAGTACTTTTATGAAATGTAAATGGCTTTATCAACAAGTGATTTATAGCCTAAATTAAGTAGTTTATTCTCTGTAAAACCATGTATAGCTTTTGGTCATAACAGGAAAAATTTCAGACTTGATGCATATATTCTCAACTTATTTCTCATTGCACAAATTGGGGGAATAATTATCTTCATGCCTAGAAAAAATAAAGTGATCAATGAAAGGTTTGCCCCTTTCCTTTCCTCAAATTTTTTTTTTTTTTTTTTTTTTTGTCAGCTTGATACACAAGAAAGCCTATGGTCAGGAAAAGTAATTTACAGTTTATAAAAGATTAGACTGTTCTTACTGCTGTACAGCATGGGGTGCCTTGTCTGAACTCTATTGTTAGATCTTTGGCTCTGCTTCTCTGTAATGTACCAGATGCTAACAGGGGCAGAGAGACAGATTAGGGAATATCTGCCTTCACTATGGAGTTTGGAATAAAATTTGCATTGGCATTAGTAGGAAAACATATTCCTATGGCACTTATGTTAAAGGCAAAGGAAGATTAATTTCCCTCTTGAAAATATAAAGTAACACATGAATCTAGACATGGGAGGAGGCAGTGGTGTCTAACATAAATAGAAGGTTTTTTATAGCAAAGTGATATTTCAGGGTTAAACATACTTTCCTGGACTCAAAAAGAGAATAGAAAGGTCAAGATCTTTCTTTTTGGCCAAGATGCATTTTCCAAAACACAGCTTATAAAAAGTTTTATCACTGCCTTATGGTGATGAAGTAAACTAAACATGCTGGCACTCATGGTGATATGATGGTGATATCTGTGCTGGAATGCCTCTTCATACCCCATTGTCTGGGGAACACTGGGTAGGTTACTCAGCTGGCCACGAAACTTGTCATGTTGCAGATATTTATTAAGTGCTAACTACAAAAGCATATAGAGTTTAACATGACCCTGATAACTCTTTACAATTGACTAGGAACCTGTTATGAGACATCAGGTCCTGAGGGATTAAAGAACTTGTTACATATATATTTCTTTCACGCCATTTGAAGGCTCTCTGGTTAGCTGGAATTTCAGTGCAAGAGACTATTTTACCCTTCAGGAAAATCACTGCTCTTACCAGGTTGCAGTGCTGGGGACTTCAGACACACCCATGCACAGCGCTCTCCACAACTGTGAGCCAAGGGACAGAATCACTTTCAAAGGAACAGGGGCACTTTCCTGGATTTTAAGTTACCCGATGTACATGCATGGTTAAGTATCATTAATCTCTCAGCAGAAGTAAAACCCTGTCATTTGCATTTCGATATGTACAGTGAAAAAAATATCCAGAATATATATTTCAGTATATCTATTACAGAGCTGCACTTCAGATTCTGTTCCTGCAGGCTTGTGGACGTGAACACTGGAAAATTTAATTAAAAATGTGCATGGCTGTACATTCATGTGTAGCTCTGGAAGCAAAGCTGCAGCCAGGGCACAATGCACACTTAGCAGGATGCTGCGCCCTGATTGCAGAGAAAACGGGGCAGCCTTACAAACCAGAGGCTGGCTCTGAGTGAGCTAGGATTGCGTGCCTGGGCTCTGCTCTGCAGTTCATCTTATTCTGTCCTTAGACAAGCAGTCACCTCAGGGCCTTCAATGCCCTCAGCCTCTCAGAATATTGTCAATACTTAAGGGAAAAAGAAGGAGGAATTGCAGCATAGATAAAAGTCACTTTGAGGCAATAAAATGCCATGTCAGAGGAGCAAAAATACATTATTGGATACAGAAAGCAGGCAGACAAAAGGTCTGAGCCATATCTTTTGTGAGAGAACTCATACTATTTCCACATGGTTTGAACCCATGTACTATAACTACAAACACATGTTTACAAAATTCAGGGTGTTGTCTGCCCACATTTTGGGGAAATACTTCCAAGGATGAGAGGTTTTCCTATATCTTGCTCGCAAAAAGAATCAAATCACAAGTTTAAAGCTGTTTGTAAGAAGCTAAATAGGAAACACAGCTTTCTGTTGAAAATGTCAATAAACAATCAAATTTTATTTCCAAACCATGTCTAATGACTGCTTTGGTAGACGCAGATTTTTGACAATCAGGAAATATGCACTTGTCTCTCATACACACCAGGTGTTTATACTTTTTTATGATCAGTGTAAGCATTTTTATACAACAAAATGCCTGTAAACTATAAGCCCTCCTTCTTGTTTCCTTTCAGTTTCTCTAAGCCTTGTAAATACAACCAGTAATGAAATACAGTATGAACATGGAGATACAGGAAAAAAAAAAATTGTGTTGAAGTGTAAATTCAAAACTTTTCATTTACCAAAAATAACCAAATATTTTTGTAACCAAGGTTGATTACTTGTGCTGAAGGCTATAGGCTCTCACTGTTGAAATTCAATCTAGCAAGAATCTTTTCTTATGATTCATCCTGGGAAGGTATCATAATTTCCCAAAGCTCAGAGGAGCAGGGCATCTGTGTGCAAGAAATAGACCTTTACTAAATATTTATGAAAGAAAGAATACCTACAATGTAAATGCTTCTTGTACTTGAATAAGAAATAATATTGGGGTCTAAAATCTTCCAAAATATGAGAAAATTATCCTGGAATTCTATTTCTCTAAAGACAAAGCAAAGATGTGAACATATTAAGGCTCTTTGCTTATGGAATGGTTACACACAGGTGATACTTTGATTATCATGTATGTTGCATATTTCTGAGAGAATTTATAGCTTTGTTTTCAGGTATGCAGAGGGATGAAATGTAAAAACCTTTACTTGATAAAATTGGGAAAGAAAGGAGATAGATACTGGCATTATTTCCCTTTATATTTTAAAAATGGACAAATAAGTGTTCTAAGATATAAATTGATCAGTAAGTATGGTCAAATTATACAATACTATTCAGCAAGGTCATAGCTTTATAACCATGGAACATCACATCCCATGCTAGCTAACACTGAGAATTAAGAATTATTGTGTTGGAAATAGGTCATCCATGATGACAGGAAGTATCAAATTAAGTATTATTAAAGCTGTATAGTAATCAGTCAAGAAAAATCCAAACAATTTTCAGAAGACACTAGCTTGACTTTTCTTTGCAACAACTCAAACAGAGAGGCTATTTGAGCATGCTGTTGCTGAATGAAATACATTTTCTGTGGTTAAAATCCTAGTAACTGAGATTGTCACCACAGGACATCATGAAGAACCTGTGGCACATCCTGGTTTCTGAAGAAGGAATCTCTACTCCAGTGCTGTAGTCAGAAGCTACTCCTCTGCAGCGTGAAGGAAAACCCAAGCACAAATACATTAGCAAGTAAATTTCTTTTTCTGATAAGTGGTTTATATACACTTGCAGATTTTTGAGGCCTTCCAAACAGAACAGGGTTGAAAACCATTGTTTCAGCAAATTTCCCACTACATAATTAACATTCTTCTGACTTTAACCATCTCCAATTTTCACAGCATTTCCTGTTCCCTTTCACAATGACAGGGTTGTGTTGCAGGGAAATACTTTTAAGGATGAGAGTTTCTTGTGTATCTTGCACACAAAATGAACCTAATCACAACTGAAACAATATTGATTCTGCCCTATTTCAAAGGCAGCATAGATCAGAGCCTCACACAAAGCTCAGAAGAGATACAGAAATTGAATGCTAATAGTACAGCCTATCATGCAAACAAACTTCTACAGCTGACAGATGAACATACAAGCTTAGCCACAAGTGCTTAATTTTAAAGCAGTTCTTAAGAGACATCTGGGTTCATCCAGAGTACCCCAAAGATTACTTTTACTGAAATTAAATTGCAAAAAGCTGCTGTTAGTTAAAGAGTAGTGTCCCATAACTATGGAGTGAAGGCCTGCATCAGTTAAGAGCACCAAAGAAACAATGATTTATTTTGGGATTTTTTCTTTCTGATGAAATGTTAAAGAGAATTAATATGTCTTTTTGATCTGATATTGTGAGTTATTCAATTATTATTCTTTTTAAGTCACTTAGGCTGGTTACAGAGATTAAAAAATGCTTAATTCTCTGAGTAAGATGAGGCATCTCATGAGATTTGGCCCTCAGATTCCCCAGACTTCTATACATACTTCTGTTAACCTTATTTAGTCTTAACATAAAGACATTGACAAATACTTTTTTTTAGAACAGTGTTTTTTCTATCTGATCCATCTAATGACCCTAAATACAATGTTGTCTCAAGTACCTTATTTTACTATAAGCATTCTTCTTTCAACACACACAAAAAGAAAGAAATGGTGTACTACATAGCCTCCTTTTTATGGATGATGGTAGTGGCTCCTGGACTCCAAGTGAGGCACATGTCATTAATTGGTGAGTAATTATACAAAGTAAAAAGCACACACTGATTCTCTCCATGGGAATTTGGATTGCGATGATTTTTTGGCAGTGGACTGAGACTATTTTTGGTAGCTTTATTGAAAAGAATCCAGGAAGTCAGTTTCATTTTAGTGACAGTATCTGTTAATGAAATACAGGGGATTTCACTTTGGTTAGCTATCTTGTAAGTGATTACTAAACGGGAAAACTCTTCAGGAGGTGCCTAGTTTACACCATGCTTAGCTAGCAGAGCTAGCTCTCCACAGGCAGCCTGTCTGCCTGTCTCCATGTAATTAGGGCCTTTCTCCTTCAAAAACTGCCAGGCTCTATTTACATCTTCTGTTTTCCTTGTGACCTTGAACAAGAATATCTTCTTGGCCCCAGAGGTCAGGACACGGGAGTATCTGTTTATATAAAACACAGAGTAGTGGCCCTACAGGCTCTGCTTTCTCTCCTGTTTGTCCTCAGCAAACCTACAGCTCTATCACAACCCTGCTTACTCTTAGATAATTTACAAGTGGGCATCTCTTCACTCCTCCATTTTGTCTGGTCTTTTATGGCAGATGTTTTTTGTAAGAGAGGTTGCTATCCTCTGTGCTTGCACATTGGAAATCTGTCTGCAAGGATGGGCATAAATCCGAATGGTAATATGGAGAATATTCACAACTGTAGTCATAGTAACATTACCTTGGGTCTTCATTTCACCATTAGACAGATGACTTCTCTTTCTGTCATGCGGTTTTTTGTCATTTGTTCTAGTGAAAAAAGTCAATTTAGTCTGCTTATATCCCTTCATACTCCTGGAAAGTCTTCCCTGTAATTTACAGTGAGCTGTGTTTAGCTTTGCCTGAGTGTTAGTCCTTACAGCATTAAAATAGTTTGCTTGAGGTTATGTTTCCTTCTGGAAGAGTTTTTACTAACTTTTAATTGAAATTAAAAGAAGACTAGGAGGTATCTTGCACATCAGTGGGTTTATTTCAGGATGTGGTTACAATTGCTAATACCGATATGTTTAAACTCTTGCCAAATGAAGAATGAAATGCTGCATGAGAAAGAAAATTGTTGCTTACTTACTGTAAGAAGAAACAATGCAACCAAATGCCAGTCATGTATCTAGCCAGATTAAATAAATAAATAAGCCTAATTTTAAATTCCATTCGAATCCCAAAGACTTACTCCCAGGAAGGCATCCTGGGAAAAAAAGTGTCCTCTATATATATATAAAGGAAGAAAAACACCACCATTATCATTAAAAAAAAATAAGATGAAAAATGTTTTGGTGAATACCTTGAGGTTTTCATATAGCAATTTTTAGTATTTGCTTTTATAGTAGTCTACTCCAAAATGAAATATGTTTTGCTTACTGTGCTGTGGGACATAGCACTATTTTCCTTTTCCCACAAGTCAGTAGCTAGGACTCACAAAAAGCAATATAATAGCGACAGTATTTTCTCTGTGAAGCTCTGTGTAAGACTTCTAGAAAATGACCTGCTGATCATTTGTGAGCAGCCAGAAAGCTGAAGAGGGAGGGAAATAATTTGGGGGTGGGGGGGGAGGTAGGGCAGGAAGTTCTATTTAACTCTTCCCTATTCACAGACCAGTTGTGGTGCTTAGGTGCACAGGAAATACACAGGATTGTGGTCAAGTGTACCCAAGCTAACAGGAAGCTAGATTTGCAAGAAGCTCTTGAGTATTGCAGGAAGTACTTTCAGTGTATGGGTAGTTTTAGCTCACTTACTAGTCCAGAGCTGGCCCAGGCTCTTCCCAAGGGACAGCCAGTCACCCAAAACAAAACCTGTGAAGATCAGCCTGCTGCACACTTGTGAGTCTGCAGGGGAAAGAGCTTGGGAGCATTGTTTATAAAATACATTGTCTGCTGGGACGCAATGCCTTCCGTCTGAAATCCTGATCTGAAGGCATCTAATTTAGCCACTTTCTTTTGCTTTGTCTTTCTCTGTTTTTCAAATTTTACTCTGCTGCCAAGATGTAATAGCCAGCTGTAGGCTGCTTACATGGGAGATTTCACTTCTCCTCTCACTGGCTGATTCAGATGGTTTACCTGACCTCCCATTTTCCACGTGCTTCTGTTGCACACTTACTGTGGCTGATGATTGCCTCTGAACTCATAATTTTGAATAGCCAAACTCTCTTTTGGGTGGAACCTTAATGCCTGTGCTTGTCACCTTGTTCTATGGCTACAAGGATCCGGATCTCGATCAAGGTCAGCTGTGAAGCAATGCGACTTTGTGGCAGGGTGCTGGTGGGAGGGCAGGTGTCCAGAGAGTTTTGGGTTTGTGTGTCAGTGTGAAGGGGCTGCGAGGTGGTTGTGATGAGAAAGCAGCAGGGGTAGCCTGTGGTTGGTTGCCCACCTGCTGCAGGGTGACAATAGTATTTCCCTGCCTCGAGGAGATTCGTGTCCTTTGTTACGCTCTTCAGGGAAAGTATTAATCCTCTCTTTATTTTTGCATAGTTCTCACAAAGTCATACAGATTTTTACGTAAATAATAACAAAATATCTTTTCTCAGCAGCTGATCTTAAAGCACCACAAGAAAACACTGTTAGCCCCATTTCAGTGATGGTGAAACTAAAGTCTGGGGAGCTAAATGGTGTGAGGTGACTTGGCCAGCTTCTGGGCAAGTTAGCTCTGAAGAAAGCTTAGGTTTCTTGAGCTGTATCCCGTGACTAAACTCTGTAAAAGGTTTATTATACAGCAGGATCTAGCCTGTAATAAAGCACTTGATCTCACATACTGTGCCCTGATCTCAGGCAGTAGGAACACAGGTGAGTCTGGTAATTTTCTTGTGATGTTTCTTTCAGTCTTCAAGCAAACCACTGCACTAAAGGGAAGCTGCTGAAATCTTCTGTCTCTACGTATACTACAATGCTAATTATCCTAATTTGTTAAAGAGGAGGCCTTTAGTTCTATGGGAACAATTTGTGCAGCTCTTAGAGGTGTGTCGTGTATCACTCATAGTATCTATTCTGTATCAGTAACTCAGGCCTAATTCTTTCCTTGTTGCTTTCAAGGAAAGTTGAATTCAAGCGTGTTATTAGATGCTGTATTCCTGTATAGATTGTAGGAGGAAATATCACACAGCATGGAACCGGGTTGTAGGAAGGGAAAAGAATGTCAAAGTGTATTAGTTATTGTAGATAAATTGTCAGAAAAAATACAGAGGAGGTTTGAGGAGGGGGGACTACCTATTCCAAAGCACAGTCCGAAACCCTCTCAGCAATAGAATGTGACCAATCAGAGAATCACAGAATGGAAAAGACTGGAAAGGACTACAGGATCATCTGCTCCAACCTCCCTGCTCAAGCAGCATCATCCTAATGACACAGAATGCCATTAAACGGCTTCTCTGAAGCTTCTCTGCTGAGTGGAGGAGCCTATTAGGGGCATATTGATCAGCAAATTCCTTGCAAATGGAACTGAAGAAATAGTAGAGATCAGGGAAGCCATTGCAAGTCAGCATTTGTAGGTGATCTGCTATTGCATGCATAATGCAACTGAGGTGCACATGTGAAAACACGGAATATGAAAAATGAAATGTGCAGTTAGCAATACTGACATGTTTATGAGAAAAACTGGTATTGCCAAATACAGGAAAATATCCTCTGTGCAATATCCACTCGGTGACCCAAAGGCTGGGCTCTCAGCCAAGATCCTAAACAAAAGTAATGTGTTAAGATGCACGTACTGTTGACTGGAGCCAAAAGCTGCAGCTTCTTTGGAGGACAGCATGCCTGTACAAGCTATGTGGCATGAGCGCAGGTATCTCTCGCATCAGTGAAATGTGACAAAGTAGCACTCTGTCCTCTCAGATATCTAAACTTACTGTAAGAGTTTGATCTTGAAAATGTGCAAGTCTGCCACAGTTATTTGTCCCTCCGCTGGATGCCTGCTGCACACGATTCACCAACACCCAGGCTTCTAAGCTCTGGCAAAGAATTTCACCTGTACCAGTACACCCAACTGAGCATTTCCCAAAGGATTTCACTGATGGGATTCACGTGGAATTCAACCATATTCTGTATTTATATTGAGTATTTCAGGATTTCATGGAGAAAGTCATTAATCAATGGGGAAGGGAAGGGAAGGGAAGGGAAGGGAAGGGAAGGGAAGGGAAGGGAAGGGAAGGGAAGGGAAGGGAAGGGAAGGGAAGGGAAGGGAAGGGAAGGGAAGGGAAGGGAAGGGAAGGGAAGGGAAGGGAAGGGAAGGGAAGGGAAGGGAAGGGAAGGGAAGGGAAGGGAAGGGAAGGGAAGGGAAGGGAAGGGAAGGGGAAAAAAATAATCTGAAATGACCCATTGGCATAGTAATGTAAGCAGACTAGGAAACCTAAGCATTCCCGATGAAGTAAAAAGTTCACTAGGAAGTTTGTATCTTCCTATTTTAGTCTGATAGTGTCCTAAAGCTGCAATATGAATATTGCTTCCTATCTGTGGGATTCCATCTCTTTACTGATAATTATTCTTACCTGTTTTTAGGCTTCAGATGCTCTCTTTTCCTATATTTGGTGGCAAAAGGTGAATTTAGATGTGCATAATCTCTTTTTACTACCAATCTATGTTCAGAGAAAGTAATACAATTTTCAGACTTCTTTAAGTGCTTATTTTTGAAGTCTGAAAAGCAGATTTGTGGTGTGAAGAGTTGTCTGCCAGTAAGTTCATACTTTTTTGGTATTTTTAAAACCTTGAAGTCATAACCACAAAAATGTGTAACATTAAAATTGGATACAAAGTGCTCTGTGTAAAGCTTTTTGTCAGATTGAGTGAAATAAAATTAGACATCCATCCATTTAGAGCATCAAAGGTCTAAAGTGTATTTCAAATATCTGAATTTATTTTTAGATTTCTTCTGCATAATAAATAGAGGAAAGAAACATACTTCCAAACTGTGTGTTAATGTGTGGATCATATGCTTAAAACTATATTATTTCATTGTTTTAAGTAATACCCAGGAAATCTGGTAAATATTGGTCTTTATGCATATTGTCCCCATGATGTATACAGCTCCATTTGATTTTAGAGGGAAAGAACAATAACACAGTCCTCTCCAATGTATTGCAAATAATTTTACCAGTTTTGAAATAAATGCAGAGCTTCCTCTGAGGAATGTGCCTGAGCCTGGGGCTGCAGCAAGGTAGACATGCCCTGATCAGGGGGCAGCTCCTAGCTCCCTGCCTTCCCTTGTCACGGGCCCAGGCACTGCCACCACTCCCTCGAGATGCTCGTGGTTGCTGGCTGTCCATTGCACGCCCGTCCATTGCATTCACACTGCACTAATCCCTGTCCCACTAACACCTGCCTGCACCCTTTCCTGGCGTTTGCACAGTCATCACCTCCTGGGCCAGACAAGCAGCGATGGGCACTTGCTGCTGGGGTGTTCCCTGCCCCTGTGCTTAGCTCTTGCCAAGTCAGGAGGCCCTTGGGAGGCACTTGGGAGGGGTCCTACAGCAGTGGTATCTCTCTGGTAAACAGTTTCTCTTTTACTGGACCTTGTCAGATGCCCCTGAGAAATTGTTTGGACAATTTTTTTTTTTTTTTTTGGTCTTTTTTTCTTCAGCAACAAGCAGGACTGGATAATGCCTTGTAATGTGAAGGTTTCTCTTCTGTCATCTGTGAATGTCAAGTACAATTAGAAGTTTGCAGAAGCAGTACAAAAGCTAATCCATTTGGAGTCCTCTTGAGCACTTGACCTCTTTTTATCTTGGGGCAGTGAGCTTCACAGATTAATGAAGTGCTTCTAGACTGTTGGTCTTCAGCATCACTGGGTGTCAGCTTCCCTGAATACAGATCACCAGGACCACCTTGTTCATGCTGCAAAGACCCTTCCTGAGTGAGCGTGGTCCAGCTGCAAGGCAGCACCACAGGGCTTGTAGCCAGGGTCACCGTGAGTTGTGGAATCAGCCTGACCTGGGTAAAAGACTACCATTGTTCAAGAATTTTTATTCAATAGCATTTTGGGACAATTTTGCACTGGAACAAATGAAATTTCCAGTCCAGAGAGAATCAGAAATCTATACATTCAAGACATTCAAGGCTATATTTCACTTACTTTTATATTAATTCTGACTTGGTTACATAAGGAAAGCCCATGTCATAGAGTGGTGATCTCAAGTTACACCATTTATACCCCATAAAAGGAAAGAAATGCAGAAACAAACCACTAACCCCAGTGGAAAAAAACACCCCCCAAAAATCAAAGTCTCTGAGCCTAATCACCCCTTGAACGTCTGAAGCCACCCAAAACCAGACTAATAAATGGGCTGATTGTACCACTCCTAAAGGTCACAAATTTGGAGCTATTTCTGACCTGAGGGGAGGAGGAAAAAAATTCCAAAACCTGGAACACCTTGCATTGTGCAGACTTTCAAAAGTCCTTCTTCAGCTGAAGATATGTCAGTTCCAGCTCTTCCCCTCTCCACTAGCTGGTTATCAGCAACTCTGGAATCTATGTCTCCACAGACTGGCAGCTGAGGTTTTCCTTGGGGTTGCTTTGCTTTTGCAGCAGTAATCTAGTTGTTATCAGACCCAGCTGTTTTTTTGGGCTATGCTTGGGCCAGCCCAGAAACGAGTCTGGCACAGGACTTTTGCATTTTCTGTCGTGTGTACTCAAGTGTTAACTTTTTGCTGTTTGAGCACCTTTAGGCTGAGGGAGGCTGGTTACAGGAAGTGATGATCAAGTTTGAACAAATCCAAGCATCTGATATTTTCCACCTGGGAGTTATTCATGAGTAACAATCATATTCCAGTAATATCAAAATTGCAAATCAGTTGAACAAAACAGTAAGAGATTCAATTTTTAAATTACTATTATTCTGGGATTTTTCTGAATTATCAGACTAAATTCTTCTTTAAGTGCTGTAAAGGATAAACATATTGTGCTTATATAGGGTAGTATGTTCAAGGCCCAATGGATCTGCTATTTTGTTCTGAAAGGGAATACTGTACATCTTAGGTCTATCCAAAAGCAGTTCCAGAGGTTTCTTCAAAACAACTTTCCCTCAGAAACTCTGGGAAGCTTCTTTAACCAAAGAGTTGAGCTTAAGAGACTAAAGCACAAAATGGCTTCTTTTGAGGTACGTTCAAGCCCTTGGCAGCTTGAGGTGTCCATAGCAGGTGCTGGATTTGCTATAAGTGGGCAATTTATAAACAGAGCTGACAACTGGGAAAACAGAGTGTCAGGAGGGTGACATTCCTGAGCCGGCGGTGCCTTCCCTATGGACGCTCCCCTTCGGAAGAGCGACTTGCCTGAGCGGGGCCAGCTGCCTACAGCACAGCACAGCCACATCAGGGTGTGCTGCACTACTGCTGGGGGCCCCCACAGACCATGCAAACCAGCCTTTGCTCCTCCCTCCTTCCCTAATCAATGGTTAATTGGTTAATTCTTGGTGAAGTGGTCATCCCTGTCTGCATTTTGTAAAGAGAAAAACACCAGTGAGGTTTTACTCAGGCTTGCTTTTAGATGTTGTTTAACGTTCTGTTGTTTTCTGCATAAGCAGCTTGGCTCACCATATATTTGCACTCACATGTTTTTGGAGCTTATTATTTGCCTTCATTGAACGTTTTTCAAGTTAGGCTGAAGTTTTGAGTGATTTAGAAATGGTCAAAGAGGCAGGGTTGTAGGGTTTATTGTAACAGATCTGGCTGTAAGGAAGGCACTGGTGCTGCACAGCAAACAGCTGGGAGGCTGACCCTGGCCTCCAGGATTGGATTGGATGATCCATGCTTTCATTATCCAGTAGGAGCAGAACAACAGAACTGTGTTGTGACCCCTTCACAAGTTTTTTTTGCTTCCATCATGCTAGAATAACCCAAGGAACAGAAGAAAAGAGGGAAAATACCCCTAACTCTTCTTCTGCTACTTATTTTGAGTGAGCATCCAATTTCTTTGGAGGAACTCTGGTTTTTCAGGCCTTCAGCTTGTCCTTCAAAGCACAGGTAGCAAGCAATGCACCTGCTCTCACTTCTCATGGTGTGGTTGCAAACTCACAGTTTCATTACTCTGCCCAGGAGAACATCTGCTTTGCAGGCAGCTCTTCTCCATTCTTCCCTTTTCATCCACATTCTTCAAGAAGTCAGATACACAGAGATATGATCAGTTTTATTTTTTTTTTTTCACACTCCTGCTCTATCATTCTGCAAAAATGGGGCTTCATGTATTAATCTTAACACTCTTATTATTATTTTTACTTCCTTAGACAGAAATGGGAGGCTGACCTACCTATAATCGCTATACCAGAGAATACTCAGCAAGGTATTCTTTCAGGGCATTGGAGATGGGTCTGAATCCTTGCCCCATTGGATTGCTACTGGGAATTTATTTAAGGGACACTTCTTCCTGCTACCATTGATTCATACTGTATAAGTAATTAAATGTTCACTGGCCTGGAAAGGTGTGTTTTGCCCTGGGCAGTAAGCTCCTCAAAGCGGGACGTTTTTCCTCTCCAGGTGAAGTGAAGCTCTCAGCATCAGCCTATCCATGGTTCTGTGGCAGGGCTTGTATCTGTGCTCTCCCTGCCATTCTTCTCTTGAAACTCATCCCAGGAGCCAAGGAACATTGATTGAAGCAGATCATGCTGCATCAGATCTGCTGATATTTTTGATTTCAGCAAAGGCACATTTTCAGCAAGTAACAGTTTCAGCACAAGGCTGCTAAGCAGTTAGAGATGTGCTGGCCAGGACACTGATGAGCTCTGACAGGCACTGCTTCAAAAAGAGTGGTGGCAGGTTCTAAAGGCAGAAATCTGAATGGCTAGTACTTGCATTGTTACTGCTACTTACAGCCCTAAACATGAAAGGCCTTTAAACACAGCAATGGGTAGGATTATTTACTGGCTCTAATTTCGGAAAACCTTCAAACACTTTAGTAGATCAAGGCTGTGGTGAACAAGCAGCGAACAGTTTATCTGCAAGCCCTCAAATGTGAACATTGTAAGATACAGAGATATCTGTCCTCCTAATCATCCATGGATGTTATACTGCATTGTATAACAAGTTATAATCTGAATACACCTACAGCAATTTAGCAGTGATATTAAGCATATGCTCAATTTTAAACATTTGGATAACATTTGCTAACAGGGGTGATGTTAAGCATATGCCTAATTTACAACTGTTGGGTAACATTTGCTAGCAGCAATTGCTCTTTCTATATTTTTGTGATTTATTTTTATAGCTGCTAGAGGTACCAGGAGATCCTTTTAAAATGTGCTTAAATTCAGCCTCATTTTGTAGAGCTCTTCAGCATGGGCTAAATATATGCCGAATAGATTTTCCAGGAAGGGTGTTTTCCAAAATTGACAAGTTTCTCTAAAGAAGGAAAATGCCCCCCTATGTCACAGAGATTGGTGAACTCTTGTTGACTTTTTAGAGGTCTGATGCTGTCTGTGTTTCAGTGTCCTTGGAATTTTAAGAAGGCCTCAAAACAGTCATATCCAGCCTACAGAGTTCAGCTCTCATATATTCAGATAAAGAAAAAGAGTCTGTAAAGTTACAAATTAAGGTTTGTTTAGGGAAAAAAGTGATCAGGACACTTTTGTCATTTTATGTGTAAAGAACTATGTATGTGTTTTGTATGTTTTTGGTATAAAATAAATATAAATAAATATGGGATCTTTTCAAGGAACTATGTATCAAACATGAAAATAATTGTAAGTCAATCAGTCAGAGAAAAAATATAAATGGGGAACTGAGATTAAAAGCAGATATTTATTTATAAATAACTGTAGCTTAAAAACAGCAATCTATAATCAGAACCAATGTTTACACTGATTAAAAACCAGGTTTATCAAAGTAAAGTGCAAGACATTAAAAAAAATAAAGCAAAATTAAAAGAAACATGGAAACTTGATAAACATTTTTATAAAGAGGAAGCCAGATGAAGTAAAAGACTAATGAAGTAAAGAAAAGAATACAACAGATAACCTAATGCACATATCAGCAAACACTTGAGAGAAAAATTAACTCCTAAGATTGTGAACTGAAGCAGACAACAATGATGGAATATTTCAGCTGGTCAGTATATATACATTTTTAAAATTATTCATAACAATGAAACTATTAATTGCAAAAATATTAAAGGATCATAGAAAGCTGAAGCTATTACGAAGTCATTAATAAATCAGTAAAACAAGATAATTTGTATCTGAACATTTCAAAAAAGCTTGTGGGTTACACAGCTTAAATGAAATCTTCTCTAGAGCCCTAGAAAACTTCCAGAGAACTGGGAGGTATCTATTTTGAACTAATACTGCTAAGGAGAAACCAATTAAAGACGTCTAGGACTCATCCTGCTCTTGATGTCAGAAAAATAATGTTGATATAGGTCTCAAGTCACAAAAAATCAGAGGATTGGCTCAAAGAAACCTCAAGGAAATAACAGTACACATACTTTCCCTCTCTCTTATTTGGTACTTTGACAACTGTATCTGGACTCCTGTGTCCCCTCCATGTCTTCACAATGCAGGAATGAAGCTGGTGTGGGGTGTTCAGGCCCTGAGCCTCTGGGATAGTGAGGAATTGCTGCTGGCCAAGTGGGTGCTGAGACCCTGGAGCAGGTTGCCCAGGGACATTGTGGATGCTTCATCCCTGGCAGTGTCAAGGTCAGGCTGGGCAGGATTTTGAGCAACCTGGTCTAGTGGAAGGAGTCCCTGTTCATGACAGGTGGTTTGGACTAGCTGAATCTCTAAGGTCTCTTTCAACCCAAATCACTTTATGAGTCTATGAGTGTTCTTAGCAGAAATGTACACATAAAAAAGACACTTAATTTGGTTCTAGATTATATGATATGATATTAAAAGACACTTAATTTAGTTCTATATTATGAGCTAGATAGCTCATTAATGCATTAAGTAGTTTAAATACTCTACTTAATATGCTACAAATATAATTCCACTTGAGTGTGTACCAGCTGAATATACTTACCTTTCAGCCTGTGCCATTTTATGATTTGACCAGTGGCTTAAAAAAAATTTAATACTATTGTAAACACAATTTGCAATTTACATAAGAACTTAGAAGGGGAAGAGGGATGGGCTGTAGATACACAGTGCTCTGGAGGTCTCTGTGGGATTGGCAGTGGAGAAGCAATGTGCACTGCAGAAATGCCAACTTTAAGATTATGCTCTGGGCTCAGACACAAACTAGGCTTATGGACAGGAAAGCAAACACTAGGAAAAAAGAGCTAAAACTTGTGGTAGCTAATCAGGCACAACATGAGAGGACATGTGACTGCTTTAGTAAAGGCAAAATGCCTCCTCCCTGGGGAGTGAGGCCCCCTGTCCTCACCCAGCACACAGCAACCACTGTGCTGTGTGGAGAGGGAGACACCATCTGCAGCCGCCCACAAGGGCTTAAAACAGCCACAGGAACAGGCACCGCACTGCCTTCTGCTATCCCTAGGCAGGCTGCCTCAGTCCTTGCTTGGAACACCTGCATCTCTTTTTGGGGTGCTTGGGTAGCCCATCCAGACTAAGTGATGCTGGAGCAGTGAAGCTGGTGCAGAAAGAAAGAGAAAGCCCACATGGCTCCAAATCAACAACTTGAAGCCATAGGGTTTCTTGGCTTAGCAGATGTGTCTGTTTGAGCACGCCCAATCCCTGCTGTGGATGGGACAGCTCAGAGCATGTCTCCATTAGAGTGCTCCTACACTGGGAAGAAAACAGGGATCCATGTCTTGGAAAGACCCTGGAAGAAGCTGAGGTGAAAGCTGAAGAAAAATTGATTACATAATAGTTTTGTAGCCCAGACTTTATACCAAGGTGAATTCATACAGCTACATGGTCGGTGATCACTGTATGCATGGAGTGCTGTTTGTACAATGCTCTTTGGAAATAATGATATATTTGTGAGCAGATGTCTCCTATCACAGGTCTGAACAAGTTCAGGGAATACAACCATCTAAGAGTTTGAAACTGCCATGCATCGCGTCAGAAATAATGCTGTGCCTGATGTGTGTTTGGTACATCTCGTCCCCCCTACTTCTCAAACCAACATCCACACCCTTTCTTTCTATGGGTTAAAAAAGTGGTGTGTTTACTGGCAGTACTCAAGCTGTGTCCACTGAATTCTGCTGATAATTCAGCTTTGCACATGCAAAAGGGACATGGCCACCAGGCTCTGGGCAACACGCCCCCGAGGTCCTCCAGCTCTGCAGATGATACCCCTGCATCCCAAACCATACTGTATCCTACTGGGCCACCAGAACTTGAAGGGCAGACTTTGTTTTAAGGTTCTGCCTCATGAATAGTAATTTGTTCTGTGGTGAAGAACAAGGGGCTGGCACGTGACAACACGGTGTCTCCAGTCAGTCTGAAATCTCCTAAACCTCCAGCCATGACAAGGAAATATTTATATCTCACATGAACAGCACGCCAACACTTTCTTTCTTGGCTCTTTTTCACACTCAAAAGTACTCTGTATCCACTGATTCTTTCCAGGGGGAGGGCAATAGGAACCGACATGAAGTCAGTCGGATGTCCTTTCATGTCAAGCATCCTGCGTCTCAGAGAGGCTAGGGGTAAGTACTGCAAAGCAGGAAGAAAGAAACCTTGCAAATGTAAAAACCTTGCGAATATAAAGCACATCCACCACCCCTTATACTTGTATTCTTAGCTGATGATTTGTACCAAGCTCAGTAGTTTGCCTCTCTTCTTCATGTGTTTGCTCCCAGATAAGTAAGAAATACTAAATTTCTGCTAGCTCTGGAGTGCAATAATACTGTGTGTTTCACAGGATAACACTAAGGAAAAGGACAATTTCCTACATTTAAAATTGGTTGCCCTTCGATTTCTTAGGTTTGACTTCCATTGTAAAAGGTGTCAAGTGGCAGCTATTTTTATATATTTACAGATTCTTCCCCTTAAATTAACTCTCTGTAGTCTTTCAGACATGTCTCACATGACTTAAACTTCAACTTCTCTTTGAAGATTTCTTTTCATTTCAATAGTGTCCCTTCTTGCTAACCAATATTTCTGATGAATTACATATTAATTTAAATGCTATTTTAATGTCTCCATTATTGTATTATGTATATTGTCCTCATGATCATACTACCTACCATATAACCAAAATTTAAGGTAATAGGAGACTATCTAAGATCAAGTACTCCCTCCTGCTAACATTTATTAAAATATTTTGTAGATTCCAAATATCTGTTTCAAAATAATAGTTAATAAATAAAATAATTTTTAGTAAGATTTCCATGTGCAGCCATGGATGTGTCATAGCAGGAAATATTTCAGTAAATTTTCCCAGTGTGTACAGCAACATGAAAATATGCTTTATTTTTTTCCCCCATTCCTGAAATTCATCACTGGAGCTGATCTTAACCAAAGCCTTAGTTCACTGAATGAAGAATAAGACATTTCTGTATGGATTCACAAGGCACTTTCTGTGGAGGGACACAACACCCTTCCTTCAAGTGGTACTATTAAAGCTCATTAAGCTTTGAGGAGTACAATGGTACTTATTATGAAGAAACATGGCATCATGGAATGGGTTTGGATTGGAAGGGACCTTAAAGACCATGTAGTTCCACTCCCGTGCCATGGGCAGGGAGACTTTCCACTAGACCAGGTTGCTCCAGAAGCTAAAGCAAATGTTTGAGTTCCTCTTTCTTGGACTTTTTCAGACAATGTGTTCTGGACTATTTTTAGTAATGAACTTCTATTGCTACTTAGCTACCTCTGCAGCACGGTCAGAAATGACACAGTCTGAATTAAACCTGTTATATTCCAGTACTTCTTTGGGAGTATACCAGTGTACCTTTCACAAAGGGTGCAAAAGGATGAAGGATAAGACTTTTAATGTGTTTTTAATCTGACACATGAGAAATGACCTGTTGGAATGGGAAGCTTTCCCATACTCCACTACTGGGCTCAAAGCTTAGCAATTAGTTTTGGTTATCAAATAATGGGCCAAGTTGCCTTCTCTTTGTTTTCAGTAATGTTATTGGCACAACAATGTGCACCAGAGATGCCAAAGATAAAAAGGTTTGCTAAATGCATCAATACAGAGGGCACCTCACAGTAGCAACAGGATTTCACACAACAGATCCATCTCCTACATGGGCTGCTCCTAAGAATTTCAAACTCACTCATTAGAGCGACCTGTATGGGGACTTTCTGCCTTGATGGCCACACTGATGAACAGAGAGGAATAGAAGGAAAGCAGGTGAAATGGAAATGGAAATTTTCAGTTTTCCTGAAAAAAAATAGCAAAAAATACTTTGTTTCTTTTTATCTGATTAGTTACCTTTTCTTTAGTGCTTAAGTCTATTTTAAAAGTCTTTCCTAAATAAAAAAAGTGGAAAGGTAAAGCTTCTATGATTTCAGAAATTAGCACTTGATTTTTTCAGAATGAACGATGGCAATTCAAAATCTTCGGAACCCTCTAACTTCTTGTAAAATTGCCTTCTGTTTTCTAAACAAAGGTGGTCGCTGAACTCAGTCAAAATTTGCACATTGTTTCTTCTACTAACACTTTCAGTGACTTTGATGTTAACAGGAACCATTTAGCTCTCTCATTCTCCAACATTTGAAGCAATTTTTGAAGGCTTTCATCTTTCACCCAATTACACGCTTGCATATTCTTTCCCTCCTAGCCTCCTAAGTTCCTGAACTCTTCCTTACATAGCCTGCAAAATATTCATTTCCTTTTGAGAACATGGAGGCCTTAATCACTGTGGGTTGCGCAACAAAGACCTCCAGGAAAAGCCTTATTTCAGCAGAAGGACCCACAGCTCCTAGGCAGCGCTGCTGGATCTCTGTGCTTGGCCAAGCCCCTGGCATGCCCCCAGAGTGCTGTGCCACCCCCTGACCTGCACCCACACTGGTGCCCGGTGAGCAGAGCACAGGGGGCAGCTGTGCCCAGGGCAGGGGAACGGGGGGCAGCCGCACACACAGAGCAGGGGACGTGGTGACTGGCTAACAGGGATGTCTGGCAAACAGGGATGGCCCAATTGTGCTGGTGAAATCTCCAGGAGCATGGATAAAAAAAGATCACCCCCATTAACCCTCTTAACTACATTTCATTTTAATGCATAATGTGACACATCGATAAAGCATACAGATAGCTGACAAAGAGGGACCATTTCTAGAGTAGCTCCATACAATTGTATGTCTGATGACTATATGCTTCAAGAGTCACCTCAGAGGAGAAGCTATATTGCTGTCTATGTATCTAGGAGTACCATTTGAGGGTATATAAGGCCTCAGGGAGTAAGGTACTCTATATGCAACAAATTGAGACATTATTCCAGGTATGCCAGAGCACTTAATGGCTTAATTCATCTACAATTTTTGGGCCCTTTGAATAGCTAAATAGCGACTTGTGAATACTCTTAATGACTCCACATCACTCACTGGCCACATAACCTCAGCTTTGGGAGAGTGTGGTTCATCCCATGAAACACATGGCTATAACTCTGGTGAGGAAGGTCCCCAGCAGCAATCTCATTCTACGGAGGACCAGGTACCTATTAGAGATGCCAACCACAGGATGACAGAGATTTCTGTCTTTCAGGTTCAGACCCCTGTAGTGCACATCTTCCTGAACCTCCGAAAGGCAAATATAAGAGCTGGTGTCAGCAACACACACTCATGCTCACAGCAATGCAGTTCAGGCAGCATTGTGTTTACGAAAGATATTTGTTTAAGAACTGCTGACAACTTTTTTTCTCTAATAGCTTCACTGCTTGATTTGGTAACCAACCCACCTTTCAGTCCTGGCCTCAGACTCAACAGTCTTTGCCACCTTAGCAGCCAAGCCCAGGGAGAAGGAGCAGGCACCCCTGTGCAGTGCCCACGGCCAGCAGCACCTGTGCCATGGCAGCCCCAGAGCCCCAGCTGCCAGCATGGGCTCGTTCCAGGCCTTATATGGAGATAGCACACACCGACCTTGCGCAACTTGCTTTTTCTGGAAACCAGGAATAAATGGTGCTGGCACGGAGAGGTGGCTGCTGGAGCTGGAGCCACGCACAGGCACGCACCCAGGAGCACATTTTGTCTCTGCACCCATTGTGCAGCATTCTGCTGTGTGGGAGAGCACTGGCCTCTTCTCTGTGCCCAGAGCTCCAGGTTCAGCCATTTGGCTGTGCTCACGGCTCACTGACCTTCCCCCTGCATTTTCAGCCCCATCCTGTCTTGCTAAGGGCTGGCAGGAGTGCTATGAATTTCTCAGGTGCGTCAGTCATGCTTGTTCCCTGTCCTGCATCCAGCTCCTCTCTCCACTTCTGTCTCTTCTGCTTTAAATCTTTTCCCACCTCAACCATTCTCAAACACCTTTCCTTTCTGTCTGCCTTTTAAACTGATTTCCTAGCCAGGATCTCAAAACACAGACATGTAAGATTTGTATGATGTCTGTTGCTCTTGTTGCACCTCAACTCAAATGGCTGAGAGCAAAGCTCACAAGATCATATTTCTATATATTTGCCCAGAATGAAGTTATTCATTAATCCAAGCTGTTGTTGAAGGTCTGGCAAATTTTCTTTGACATAACTACTTTTCAGAACAGTGATAAACACAGCAGCACTGAAAGCCATTACTATGAATAACTCCCAATCCCTCAGGTTGGATCTTTGAGCAGTTTGCTCTTCAAGTAATTAGGGAGAAGCTAATCCCTGCAGGATTCACAGTGCTCGTGGGTCTTCCCAGCCTCGAGGTGAAGGGCAGAGACTTCCACACGGGTCCTTCATCCTCAGATCAACAAATCAAAATCCTTTCTAGACAGGGTCCTATTTCACACTTCTCTTTCATGAGTTTAGGAAACAGAGATTCATTCTGGAGGCTTGCATTATCTTTGAGAAGAGCTCTGTCATGTGGGGAATGAGCATGGCCCATTTCAGTATATTCTTGTGATTCTAATCTGTCTGTGAAGATCTCCAAGCAGCAGTGGGAGCCTTAGGGAAACTGGGGAGAGAATTAAGGGACAGTTCATCTGTCATAAGTGCTGTTCTCTGTGCACTTGCATCTGCACTGCAAGAGTGAAAATGTGAATCTCCAGTTTCTCTCTGAAATCTGACCATTTATTTGTTCTGCTTATATTTGAAAGCAATGAAACAGGATATGAAATGAAATTATACCTCTCTGCACTGCTACAGGGTACTTCCAGGCAAATGCCCTAACCCACAGTCTGGAGTGAAGCCAGAAGTGTCCCAGCATCTGCATTGTTCAGGACAGGGGATGTGCACTAATAGACTGAGCAGAGCCAGACACAGATCTGAGAAGCAGCTTGCACAATGCTTGTCAATTAGCAGAGCCCTGGCAAAGTGTGGGCCCCCGGGAGCCCAGACTGCAGCAGGTGAGGTCAGAGTTAGCCCACAGCAGGCCCCTTTCCCAGGGAACAGCTTGAGGAAAGCAGGGTGAAGCCCTGAATGTATGCAGGATGGAAGTGCCACGCTAGCTGCCCTGAGGGCTAGAGAAACCATTTTCTTCACTAGAATAGATGTAGCCTTTCAGTTTGTCTTAGGTGTGTCCCGGTATGCATGAAAAATAATGATCTCCAGGGGATTTAGGCATAGGGGCCATTAATATCTGCATCCTAAAGCCCACAGGCAAGGAGATGGGTACCTAGATAGCAACACCAGCCAAGAGAGAGGTGCTATTGGGCATGCAAGATAGCACAGCTTCTGTTGCCTGAGGATATTTTTGCCAGAAACTGTAAGTACTTTTGGTATTTCAAGTGCCTCAACAGGTTAGACAGGTTTTTTTTTAACTGTTTCCTTGCAAAATAGTCACCTGAAACCAGTGCATGCAGCACTGGAGCTCCTCAGCACTATTTAAAGTCTAGTTTGAGATCTTTGTTTAATGAATTGATCAATTCACTTAGATGTAGCCAGAACTTCTGCTTGCAGCCTGTTTCCCATGCAGTGTTGGTGCAGCATGTAGCAGTTTGTCTCACTGGTGGCATTATCCTGGTACCTGTTTGCTTTTGCAAGGTGTGAGGGAATCAGCAGAGCGGGTCTGCATGCTGCAGAAACAGGCAGTGAGTGGGATTTCCCAAAATGTTCCTGGCAAGTTTTGCAGCAGCTGTAGGTCCCTGAGCTTTGTCCATCCCCTCTCTGAATCAATGTCACTGCTTCTAGGACAGAAACTACCAGGCAGATTCATAAAGCAATTGCTGCTGTCATGGGCTACACCATTCTGTTCTGTTGCTATCACTGGATCGGGCTCATCACTTTTCACAGGGGGTGATCTAAATAAATCTTAAAAAACTTGTGAGTCGTTATAATGACTTACTGTCTTACCTATAAGCAGACTCCGTCACTGCAGCTGACTCTAGACTTACATGATCATTATGATTCCTGGAGCCTATTGAAAATTGCCTGATAGGTTTGAGCCTTGTCAACATTTGTGTTTTAACTTTATGATGTGTAGTTGTTTTAAATACACTATTGTATGCCAAGAACTATTCTGTTCAGGTAATTTTTCCCACAGTCCTCTTCAAGAAACTTGAAACTAATAGTCATGTTTCAGTTAGGAGGAATGTTTAAAAGCTCACTGAGTGAAACTCAGAGGAATTCCTCATTATCCTGAGCAGAAATCAGCAGAAAAAGGGAGTCCTGTCTTACAGACAGAAACAGAAATGGAGAAAACCCTGCGCTTATGCTAACAGAAGTCCTTCAACTTCCTGAGGGGGGATTGGGATCAGCTACTAAATGAGCGATAACATAGTTTTTAGTTTCAGGTTTTCTCACATCACTTTTAAATAACAGCATGCATATGAATTTAAAGCATTCTCTATCTTCATCTTGAGCCCACACTGGTAAAAACCAAACAGGAGAACTTTCTTTGTTGATAGTGACGTTGTGTGTTACCTCAGAGAACACAGACCTTCTCTATATCCAGGCTGCAGCCAATTAGTCATGGGGAAAAGGAGGAAATACACTGGATTATCCAGGGAAAGCCAAAAGAATTGAAATTTGTAAACAACTCATAAATTAAATATTTTAATAATTTAAATATTTCAGCCTTGAGTCTGCCATGGACAGCATCTCTCACATATGCAAAATTGGTTTATGGAAAATGCTTTGATATAATCTGACACCATGTCAGAGCATATCAGAGGTCTAAAGAAAACTCTGTTTTCAGAGAAGCAAATTATTGGGTTCCTACTCCAGACACGTGTCTATCCTACTCATGTCAGAAAAGTATTGTAAGGTTAGAGTTGCCACTGAGCTGTACATACGACACAGCAATCCCAGATATCCAAACCCAAGTGAGATTGCACAGCATGGGCCAAATTATTCACTGAATACATATCATATACCTCTGCCTTACTGACCTCAAACTGAAAAAGTCTATGCAGGGTTAAAACCTGTTTTATGTCCTTAAACACTGCTAACTCTCTTGTGGGATAGAGGAAACTGCAGTGAGTTAATGCAAAGCAAGGTATGCATTTCAGGAAGGACATGCACAAACAATCAGGACTGTGATGGATGATCTGTGGAGATGTGTTGCCCAATTTCAGCCTTTCATTTAGATATTGGATAATATATCAGGTGCAATATAAATGTTATTCCTTCAGAAAAAGGAGTGTAAGGAGTGTTACAACAGTCAAGATAAATGATATTGTTTTATGTAGCAGGTAAGGGGAGACAAGTAATCCTCTCTAAACAAACCGAGACAATAATATAGCAGGTGAAAGATGATGAGCAGAAATGGTTACATGAAATCTTATTTAGTTGCATAATATTATAGAAATAAAAGTTATACATTATTTATTAAAGGAAGCAGAATCCTGCACCCCACAGATCTCTGGAGAGTTGTTGGTAATAAGTCCAATGTTCTCTCCATAGCAATGCTCTGCTTCATTATTAATGAGCAGTCTCATGAATTAACCACCTCTGTAAGTGCACACAGCACAACTGCCTGTAGGAAGCCACTTTGTTATTCACAGAATCCAAGAACCCGGAGGCTGGAAGGAGGCTGGAAAGAGCCTGGGAGATCACCTCCTCTCTCTGCCTGGTACAGACCTCTCAACATTGTCAAGCTTTCGGTCTCCAGCAATGGTGGAAAATTGGCTTAAATGGCTGTGCTACACCGTATTTGATTGACTGCAAAGTGGTTCTATCTTCCACTACCTTGATTAGACAGCTATAACAACTAAAACATCTGAAAAGGAGAGCAGTGCAAGGAAGCGCAAGTAATAAACCCAAAAGCTCATTACACCTATAATATATTATGTCCAGGGCATATTGAGCTGCCAGCTCTTTTGGACGCCTCTAGGGAAATGCACTGGTGCTTGTGGCAGCAGTAGGGCTAGAGGAGAGCACACGTTGAAGAGAAGGGGTTTGGAGCAGTCTAATGGTTAGTTTTGCTTAGGGCAAAATATTTGAACTGATTGACTGGCACTCCCCTGGTCAGTTGTCTCCCTTGCAAGTGGGATGTGCTTGTACTAAAGGCAAATTTTGAACATCCACAACTAGCAAACCACTTGAAAACACTGTTTTGCTGTTCCCCCTATCCTTCTCAGATCTTTAATCTGCAGCAGCATCCAAGGTAAAGCTGTTGCAGAGCAGAGGAGGTCCTTGAGAGCAGACTTTGCATTCATGCGCTGCTTCAGAATAGAACATCCCTAGTGTGGGGAGGCTCAGGCTCCAGCTCACATGGATTTCAGCAGTTCTACATGACAGCGGTGAAAAGCACCAGCTGGTCTGTCCCACAGCTGTCCTCACAAGGGCAGTCTCTAGTGTGTCCTCTGCAGGGTGCTCACTTTTTCTGCATTCACAGACCCAGCTACAGGTTACCTTGTGGCTAAGAGTAAGCCGCCTGTAGAAAACTGGTTCCATAGGCTGGGATTAATTGCTCCAGGCTTTGGCTTTGGCAACTGCCTACTAAAGAGGAAGCTGATTTGAAAAGACATTATTGACTCAGCTGCAACATTCAGAAGGTCTTCAGCAGAGGCAGGGCAGCATTTAGTCTCAGTATGGTATCCAAAAACAGCTTGCTCTATTGTTTTCTATAGGTGTGCCTTTCTTCTTTGTTACCAGGAAAGGGTTGGGGTAGATGAATATACACTTGTCTAGCACTAGCTGCTCAGCATGGAAATGTGATGATTTCACTTTGGATGTTATAAGCTGCTCTGTACCTACCACATTAAGGTTGCAATGTCAGCACTGCCATCAGACTGTATATTTTCAGAAAAGACCCTGATTCTCCAGTACCTCACCAGTTGCTAAATCAGCACAAAATAGGAGTCAGATTCCGCCATTTAGATGTTTTGTGCAATGTCTAAAGGAGAAAGGCAAGCAGATGATTTTACATGTATTTTAGGGCAGCTGCATGCAGGACAAAACCACAGGAGCACTACAAGGGGGAAAGGACTGTGCTAACAGACTCTGCCTCTGCTGCCTCCAGCTCCAATGCTGCCATGCTCTATCACCATGGCTCTGTAAAGCAAAGTGCACCCAGTGGGAGCAATAAGGCATTTACAGTTTATGGAAATGAAGCAGGACTGGGAAATTTATATTGGACTCACATTTTTCACAATGCCAAGCATCACCTGGTGCTGCTGAAGATGCAGGGGTTTCATGCTCTTTGCACTCACACAGAGCCAGAAGTGAAGGACTTATAAGCATAAGTCCTGATGAAGGCAGGCCAGAAGTGGAAGGAGTTTTGCTCCCTGCCCAGATCTGACATCCAGGCTTGAGGCAAATGGGGCACCTGACAGCCCCCTATCAGCCCCACTGGGATACAGAACTAGACGAACCATTCTCCCTTCAGGAATGTGGGCCGCTTGCTGCAGCAACCCCTGCTGCAGCAGGGTAGCAATGGATGATGCTGTTATGAAAAGACTGTTTTGGGATGAATGCTCTCATAGCTCCCAAATGGAATTTTTGCAAGGCAGATACACCAGGCTGAGCTCATGAGGCAAATGTATGAGTAGGGGAGGGGCTGCTGCTGAGAGAGTAAGGGATGAGCTACAAGGTTTTGCTGTCAGGGAATGCAGATGGAAGCCCAGTCACCTAAAAGGCCAAGGAACAATTAAAAAAGGTTAAAGACATTGGTAGCTCTAAATGGAAGCCACCTAAATCCATGGGCATGTTACATTTAAAATTTATTTCAACAGTTAAATTCATAAAAATTAGCTTAAACATTCAGTGGCTGTGGAAGCATCAGCCACTTATGGTAGGAGAGATTTGTGATTAAGTGGACAAACAGTAATAGATTATATTAACTCTGATTACTTCCGTGTTTCTTTGAGATTAAAATATGAAAATAGAATGAAAATAGTCCTTATTTTTGACATGGCAAATTGAAAGAACTTCCATTCTGATGAGCAAATTAGGGACATATGAAGTGTAAAACGTTTAGTCCATAATCAGCCAAAAAGTTGTATTCAGAGAAATGCTATCAACAAATTGACATTCTGTTGAAGGCTGCAGTGATCTGTTCCTGAATACTCTCTATATACAATATTTTCAACCATAATTTTGATAAGGGAATTAGGGGTGCATCTACAAAATTGGCTGAAAAATATTGCCTAGCTTTTGGAGGACAGGATAAAAAATAATAAAAAAAGAAGGAAGACCTTCTAGACTGAAAACAGGACTAACATTGAATAAATGACATTGAATAAAGACAGCTGTGATATATTATGAAGTAGAGATCAGTGTGCTGATGCAAAGTGGGTAGGCAGTGGTCCTACTGTAGGACATCAGGTTTGTGGTGGAGGCAGAACAAAAGGCTGTGACAAAAATGGCAACAGTTATACTGTTAAGTATTATCGGGGCTACCATGTGAAAATCGTGGGAGGCAATTCTTCTGTATTTGCTTGGGTAAGGCTTTTCAGCTAAAGGGAATTCTCTACACTTGGACCCAGCACTTACAGTTATAAACAAATACAGGAAAGTCCAAAGAAGTTCAGAGAGCAAAAAGAGAAAATGCAGCTTGTGAGGAGCTGGATTTTTTCTGACTCAAAAAGAGAGTGCTAGAGAGTGACACACTAGCTGCAACTGGAACAAAATCCAAGAATAAACTGCTTGCCAAATTCAGCATGAGTGGGATAAGGTGTAATTAAGTTAACTAAAAGTCTGCACAGTTAGATAGAAGGAAAAGTTTTCTAACTCCAGAAGTAGTTGCTACAGTAGCTTAGGATCATTGTGGCAACCATGTCTTCCATATGTCTATGTCCCTGTCAATGTACAAATGCGGTTTGGGATGCTGTGGTTATGCTTTATATGGCTTTATGTCCCTACAATTATATGGGAATGTAGAGCTTTCCAGCTCTGCTTTTCTAACTGTTACTGTGCAAAACCTCCTCTGCTATTGTGATCTAAATTCTACTACATCTTTAAATTTGGAAGTTTCCTTCCTGCATATATTGCAACCATTTAAGATAACATTTTGGTACTAACAATGATAATTTCTAGGATAATCATAACATTTTACCTATTGTTCTTCATTGGATAGGATAATTATAACATCTTTTACCTATTGCTCTTAATACTCCTCAAAAAGTGGAAGTTATTATGGTCCTTATTCATAAAGCAGAGGCACAGGAAGATTATTAGATTGCTGAGTGTTTGTAAAGTACTCTGGTAGTAAAACCAGGCACATAACCCCGGAGACACATCTCCCAGGCCTTTCCCTGCCTGCCAGACCATATTATTTATCCAATAAATTATGCTGGTGAGGACGGAGTACCTAATTCACAGTTCAGACACAGATTGTTTTTCCTAGTAGTGTGCAGAAAACATAATTCTCTGAATGCAGAGGAAGTCCTAGCTGGTGACAGTCCAAGGTAAAATCCATTCCACATATCTCTCACAGAATGCAGGTTAATACAGCCTGAGAATTGAGGCCATGATATTAAAGTATAATTATCTCCTTTTTTCTCTGATGAAAAAACATGTTGTTCTGATTGTGAAACTGTCTATGATTTGATTTGGAAAAGTAAGAATACTTGATGTCAACAGAAACTAATATTGTCTAATTAATTAATGTACCTCATGATGCAATATGTAATATAATATGTTTTCTCACAGTATTGTGCTTTCACAGAGCTGCCATTCACTGTAAAGGTTACTATCTTTCCTTTTATTCCAGTACAAAAGCTAACTGTAAAACTGGAAAATTTTCTGGGAAATTTCTTGGATACACAAAGAACATACAGGCCTGTTTTTCGATTTTCAGTGCTTTCTGAGATTCATATAAAGGGTTTTTTGTCAGCTTCCCATAGTTAGATGTGCAGAACCAGGTCCTGCAGGGTTGCGGTTTATTTTGCAACTTTCTCACAACTTTTATAATTGCAGATGTACATTAAGATAAAGTGTGAGCTGTTTTGCAAGAGTCTGTTACAATTTGCAGATTCCTGTGTTTCTGGGTTTGCTGCTTTAAAAAAATGCTGCCTGTTCAAGAACAAAACCAGTGAATGCCACAAAAGTGCTGCTTTTTCAATGTTCTTGCTTTCTATTTTTTACAGACTGCTGTGTGAAAAGCTATGTCACACTTTACATACAAGTAAGGAGGAAATAGCTTGACCCTGTTGATTAATTATTGTTTTGACATTCAGTGTTTGCTTTGGAAAAACTTCTGAAAATCTTATGAAGAGATGAATGCTCATCCTGCTGGGTATCATTCACATATCAACAAACTTTCAGTCACCTCACCATGGCATTTTCCATTCTTTTTCTATTCTTCTCGTTATTTCTTTCTTTCTGTATCAATCTGTGCTTGACAAGACCAAAAAATAGCCATACAACAGAGTCCAGACAAAGCAATTGCAGTGACTTCAAAGAAGATTTCTTCAGTCTTTTAGCCACAATTAGGTGCCCAATGCTCCAGGAAAAGTCTGTTAGAAAAGATTATTATCTAATGTGCTATTGTGCAACTCAGTAGTACCTGCCTGCACCCAGAACCCAACCTTCCCAGGAGTGTCAGACCTGGCAGTGACAGCTAAACACAAATGCTTTATTTAGGATAAACATATTCTGGAATGACCACACAGCTGTGTTCACAACTCTTACTGGTGTCAGCTGGCTAACATCAACATTAGCATAAACTTTTATCAATATAATAGGGAGGGAAAGAGGAGAAACATCACCATTTATCCTGATTCAGAATGTCTCTGTGGCAGCAGGAGATGGTGACCCACATAGTGAAGGCACTTACATATACTGGGGTGTGCAAGGCAGGCATGTGTGTTCGATGTTCAGGAACATGCCCACAGGAGACCAGCTTGGGCACTGGGCATAAATATGTCTAAGAAAGAAGCAATACATCTGTGTCCTCCTTAACTTGGTCAAATAATATCCATAATTTCTCATTCAAGTTTTTTGAATATTAATTTTTCACATTATAGATGCAAATTAGTCAAACGACATTTGTTCAATAATTTAAATCCCCTATTGTTTCAGGAAATAACTGGATAAATTATTGATAGTTATTTCTACATTATTTACTCAGTCTTAATAAACAAATGAAATGTTGGTCTTAGTAAGTTTGCTCCCGCTGGTATTGTAGCAGTGTCCATATATATGCTTCAGTCCCATGATGTCCCTTTCTGATGGTTTTTGGTTCACAGCATTATCACTGGTGGCCCTGATGCCAAGTGCACTGACTTCTTAGACTTCTCTGGTCTGCAAGTAGTGCCTTATGAGCAACCCTGTTAGTTCTGCGCTCATTTATGAAAATTTACTCATGATACCAATATTAGCAAGAAATAAATACAAGTGATGTAAGTGTGAAATCACCCTCGGTTTACCCAGTGTCTGAACGTGATGGGTCAGCCTCATCTCATGACAATTGAAAGTGCGAAACTGCCTGCGCCTGCTTAATCATCTAGCTTTATTTATTTAGGCGAAGTAAAATATCCCTGTGCTTTCAACAGTCTTCTGTCTGCGTCTAGCCAGACGCCTTCTTCCTGCAGGACACCCGCTGCTCCTGAGCCCCTGCCTTGGGAGGACTAACTCTGCCCAGGGAATGCCAGGGAGTGGAGGAGGGCACGGTGCCAGGGCCGGGCGGGGTGTCGTGGGTCAGGATGGCCCCAGGGAGGGTGCTGCCAGGTCAGGGCACAGCGAGGGACATTCCGGGGCCCAGGCGCTGGGGGACATGGCGCACATTGTCCTGGCAAATCCACTCCCGCTGGCCCGGCTGCTGGGTGCTCACAGAGACCGTGCAGGTGAGTGATGCTGAGGACAGGAGAGACTGTCTGTCAGTCTCACAGAGACAGTGCAGGTGATGCTGAGGACAGGAGAGACTATTCTGTCACTCTCACAGACACTGCTCTCACTCCCTCCTCCATGGAGGGTCCTGTAGAATTTGCTATCACAGAGGGGCCGGGCAGGCAGTGCTCTCACCATGTGTGCTGCCTCTCAGCAGACAGCTGCGTCTGCTTTTCTGCCACTAAACAGCTGCAGAGGGACGTGGTCACAAGTTTCCATCACTGTCTGATCCCTTGCAGTTTCTGTAAGTCCCTTCGGCAGGAACCTGAACAGGAAATATTTTCTAGAGTGCAAGGTGCATTTTAGCAGCAAAACTGAAACCATCAATGTCAAGTCTGAAAAGCAGATGGCCGATAAAAGTAAAGTACAGTTCATTCAGGAAGCACATGAATTGATGCAGGATGTTAATAACTCAGTGGCTTGGGTGGCTGCACTGCTTCTGGCACAGCAAGACCACCCCACTCCTACAGAGCATAACTCAGCTTTCTGCAAGGTCCCTCTCTGCAGAGGGTCACACTGTTCCTCTTGGCTTCTTCACCTGTAGTCTGCCTGTACCTTGGGAGGCCAAGGATTAGCCAGCACTGGGAAAGGAAGCTCTGAATATTATAAAGAAAACTGGTTTTAACACAGGGACCTTTATACAGCAATCTGTAAGAACAAGAGTTCTCTGGCCTGATCCTGACCACATCACTTGTGGACAACTGCATAAAAATCAGGGATACTCCCTGGCAAGGGTGGCCCTGGGGTGCCCTGGAGCAGAATGCCCTCATGGGCCTCTCAGTGGGATGCAGGGGATCTCTCAGCTCCTCTGGCAAGCCAGCCCTGGTGTCAGTAGTTCAGGGTGGGACTGCGCAGTGAAACGTTTTTCAAACCCTTGTGTCCTAGAGAATATGGTTCAGCCTTACCCGTGCCAGAAAACTGAGATGCCCTGGAGCTGCCCTTACCACAGAGCACCTATCATACACTGGAACTCTAAGCCCTTACACAGAGGCTTGCTTTTTTCTTTTTCCAGTAAAAACATTATCAGTTTTTGACAAAACAGTTCTTAAAGTGGTTTGTTTTTCAGCTGAAGGAAAAAATTATCTTGAGGGAATATCACTTCCCAATTTGTTCTGCTAAGCAGCAGAGATGTGCAGAGCAAAGCAGAGATCTGCAGATGAAGAGCTTGGTCAGCAGCTTCTCCCAGCAAAGTCAAAGCACCAGTAGTTCATATATGGGAAGAATGCCAGGAAGCCAGAAGTATATTCCCATGTCTGTGTGAAAAATCCTCATATCATATAATAGTACGCATTAAGAAGCATCCACCGGGTATCACAAACTTGATGGTCCTCATTAGTAATTAGGAACGGCACGGGTATAAAAATGTCTCACATTTAAAGAATGAGTAATTATCTAAATTTCTGCAAGTAAATGCAAGTCCAAATTCCTCAGCAATCTCTGAGCAGTTGCAGCCTGCTTTGAACATGCCCTGCTCAGGATGATGAAATTAAGGAGGCTTACAGCAACTTTGACTGGAAAAAAAAAACCAGCCCCAAGCCTCCCCCAACAAACAAACAAAGCAAAGCAAAGCAAAGCAAAGCAAAGCAAAGCAAAGCAAAGCAAAGCAAAGCAAAGCAAAGCAAAGCAAAGCAAAGCAAAACAAAACAAAACTAAACTAAACTAAACTAAAAGAAGCCAAACCAAAATGCAAATCTAACCCAAAGAAACTCCCGAGCATTAGTTCAGAGCAGCAGATGAGAAAGTACCACATTTGTTCGGATCTGCTTTTAGACACAAGGGTTTCTGGGGCTGGGAAGGCACCTTTGGGCCCGCTGGGGTTCACTGCTGACCCAGGACTGCACTGGGGTTCGTGCACAGAGCGCAGAGACAGGGTCTGGTGCTCTGAGCTTCACCGCTCTGCTGGGCGACAGCTCCAGCCCCTCCGCCCGCTTCTCGGGCTTGTTTGGTTTGGTTTTGCTAAGCACTGCTGCTTTCAGTTCCTCTGCAATAACGGAGCTTGTGTACAGAAAGGTCATCCTCAGGTCAAGCCAGGATATTTTATCTTTTTTTTCAAACCTGGTATGCAGACAAGCCTTATCCTGTAGAGATAAAGTGAATTTAGGCATTTTGAAAAAGATACTGGAAAATGTTAAAAATAGTCATTGGACCATTGCTTTTGAATCCTTTCTTTTTCTGTGAACATCATTAATGTGTTGTAAATGTGGAATAAATGCCCAGTGTCCCTGAAAAGAGCACAATAACATAGCACATCTGGATCAGAATGGGTTTATAAAAGACATTATTAAAATGAACTGACAGGATTAACCACTGTAACTGAAGAAAATAAAATCCACATTTCCCCACTGAATGTGAGCTGCATTTTTACCATATAGGGAAGTATGTGTCTCTTTTCAGCTGCTAGCAAGAATTGATCCAAACAATTCTTTTCCTGATTTTAACTTCAAGGCTAATCAGTGTAATCATTTTCTGTGACAACCCAGAGAGCTCTGTGGTGGTGATGGTTGTTGTTTTTCTAAACATCTCCCTGAGAAATAGATTTTGGCCAAAGGCAATGTCATGTGTTGTCCCCCCTCCTGTGTCTCATTGTTGTGTATCTAAAGCCTGTGCCCAAGGGCAGCTTTTTTCACCCTGGGTATCTGGATATTTGTCTGGGGAAAGGTATTAAACAACTCTGCTTTGCTGCTGCTATGCCCTGATTAGGCAGTTAAAAATTAGGTTAGCAGTGGCATGGAGGATTTATTTCAGGTGCTGTGTGCTCACCAAGGAGTTCCTTTGGTCAGTGTGCTCATGTGTGTTAGGCTCAGTCCTGTTTTGGTGGACACCATGCAAGCATGCTTGTCCTGCAAAAAGTGTGCTTGTCCTGCAGGTCTTTGATTCTGCAGAGGCAGAACAGCCTGGAGCTGCAGTTTGCTGGCCATATTGCACTGCTGTAAGGCCACTGCCCTGGGAGGGTGTTGGATCAACTCAGAGAGAGCCGGAATGCAGTAACACCGATTACCAGCACCCAGTCTGGTGTCCAGCTTACCATGGCCAAGCTCATCAGCTGAGAGGAGGTTCTCACTGAACAAGAGACATGTATGAGATGTGACTTGTAACACTAGCCCAAGACCACAAGCCTCTCTCCTTGATCCCACTGGCCCTGTGATGCCTCTCTTTCCTGGCAGAAGGGGCAATCTTCTAGGGAGCCTGCTGCCTCTCCCATTCCTTCCAGCAGCACTGCTTGCAAGACAGCAAAGCAACCTTGCTTCAGCCCAGGCCCACCATGGTAAACCAAGGGAACACCTTGCACAGCAGGAGGGGACACTGGGGTCCTTCAGGAAAGACACAGCCAAAGAAACTGAGAGGATTCTTCTTTCAGCAACAGAAGAAAGGGAAATATTTTCACTGATGGACCACCATGCTTTAATTTTTATCTGTTATTATTGATTTTAATAATGCTCTGGCTTGCTGAAGTTAGTTTTGTGGAATATATCTTCTGTTGTGAAAACTGGAACTAGTGTTAACTTCTGTGGGAGCAGGGTTGAACCTCATGGCCGCAGCCCATCCATGCATTTTATTGTCACTTCATCAAACCTGGGAGTAATATAACCAGTCCTGGGACAGTCTGTACAATGCAAAGGCATCTTGACATCCATAAAGGGCCCCAGATACTATAGAATCAGACCCTACAGATGCAGTTGTAATAGATGATCAAGTATGAAGAAGTTTGCATGGCTACAGTCGGTGAGAGAGCAAAGGGGACTCTTACCAGCATGATGCCAGCAGTCATGTAGTTTGAGTGAAGGTGGGCAAGCTGGCTCTTTGGCCATGGTGACTGACTTCTCTCTTTGCAGCTGGATTCATGGGGAACAAGGCACCTCGAGATCTTTTTTTGGGGGGACTACAGAAGAACAGCAGAAGTTTTTTGGCTGCCCAGGCAATAATCCAAGTGTGTCAGACCAGGGCTTAACTGCTGGGGAAGGTCAATGGAATACTGTCAGAGTAGGAGGTAAGGGATGTTTGGGAATATCATAAAGCCATTTCAGCTGGACAGCCATCTCCCTGGACAGCCATGCCACAGAGGGCAAGTTCTGAATTATGGACAGATCCAGCTGGCTCCAGGCAGAGCCTGCCAGACCCTGCTATTTAACTGGAAAGTAGAGAAGGCATTTGTCTGCACTGCCAAGCAGGACAAGGCACCTTTGATTCCTAGCCATGACCCCCTCCGCCTCAAAATGTGGAGGGTTTTCTAGGGAAAGAAAATGGCAGGATTACACACATTTACCACTCCCTTCCCCTTTGTTCTCACCCAGTCCTCTGCTCTGTTTCATTAGGACAGTATTTGGCTCCTGCAATGTACATGAACACATCCACAAAATGCAGTGAGTCAAACCAACCATCCATCTTCTTCTGCAGGTATCTTGATTTTCTGGATATCCAGCATATCTGAGCACCTGCTTAGACATTGCCAGAATTTGACATGGGAGTATAAAATTATGGATCCTTTCCATATCTCTGCGATTCATTACAAAGTGCTAGGAATCTGTGCAAAATGAGATCATCCAGCCAAAGAGAGTGTGAGAGACAGCTGAAATGAGGAATATACACCTGCACCACGCAATTCAGCAGCAAGTTATGAACAATTACCTCTCTGCTTGCTGATTATCTGGCATAATGCCCAAGAGAGAAGGGGAGTATTCTCTTCTGCAGGTTGTTGGTACCCCCTGCAGTCTGCAGACAAGGCAAGAAGCAAAAAAATTGTTGCTGTCCTAGACATCAGAAAGGTTTCCCTTGGGCCGGCTGTTTTTGTAAAAGCACCAGGCTAGCTTCAGTTTGCTAAATTTCAGGCACTAACAAACCTGTAGAGTAGGTTTGCAATGTAAAACATTGGAAAAGTATTCAGTGAGCCAAAAGTCCAGTTGTCTCTGGTGTAACCAGCTGAATTAAGTAGAGCTACATAGGGAGAGGGTGGAGGCTGTGAATTTCATCAGTCTGAGAGATATCTTTGAAACTCTCGTGTTTTCATCATAGAAAAAAGGAACATCTGGACATATTGTGCAAGGGCCACATTCTGCTTTCAATCGTGTTGAGGCAAACCCAGAGTTGTCCCAATGGGACAATCCAAGACTTACCCCAGGATAAACAAGCACAGGATCTGTCACCATATTTTTGATTTTGTTCTCTAAGTTTAACCTGTTTGTGCCCTGTGTGGACTAATTTTCTGAATTGTTTTCTCCTTAAATGAGATACAGGAGCAGGAGGGAAAATCTAATAAGTCTCCAATTTTTCATTCAATTGAGATTTTCATAAGTCTTAGCATTCTCTAAAAACCTTTGTCTTGTATCACCCTTTCTGAACTTGTTTTCTCCCCTGGGCAACCTGTATATTATTATTTCTACCTTCCTCTCCCTCTACATTGCTCACTCTTCTTTATCTTCCACTTCCAGTAAACAAGAATTAACAACTGAGAGGTTTGTTGTTGTTTTTATTTTCCCACTGGCTCCAAAGACCTCAGCTAAGAAAACAAAACAAGACAGTTCGCTCAGGGCCGTGCTGGGAATTGTACTTTTCAACTGTCTCCACTGCATGCCTCTGACACTCCACAAACTATGAAGAGCTGAGGGAACAGGAAGAGGCTGTCAAATGCAGCAGTCTTGTGCTTGCTTGATTTATTTCTAATTTGTCTTAATTTCTCTTCTTACTCTCTGACTAAACCTTCAATTCTGTCATCTTTTGGACAGAGCCAGATTTGAAGCTGCAATTTTTTGAGTGAAAAATAATCTCAGGAGTAAGACTCACAGGCAGGGCATGATTTTTGGAGATTTGCTCTTGACACCTGAGAAAGTTAAATTACTTCTTCCAGCAGGGTAGCTTAAACACTTTGTGAAACTAGGGTGTCCATGAAAGTATTCTAGAGAGAAAGGAACCTTAAGTACAGCTTTGCATCCTGAGATGCTCAGCAGTAAAGAGATAGCCCAGCTCCGTCCTGGGTGTTGCACATGGGTGTTGACTTCTGTGTTTTGTTGCGACATGCAAGGTCTCAGGTTTTGCCCACTCTGCTTTTCCTTTTGCATGGCTATGCATTAGTCACCTAACACATTTTTCTAATATTTGTATTTATAATGGGGAAAAGGGGTACTTGCTGAAGAAGTCCCAGAGAAAGTGTCTGCAAAGAATATGGGCGCTAGCTTTTCCTACCTGTCCTGGCCTTTCCTCCCACTCTTTACCTCGAGGCACCTGGGAACTTGCAACATATTGTGCTTGAAATCATGGCAATTCAAAGATAACTGCCTTTTTTTCTGAGAAAGTAATGTTCTTGCCCTGGTAGACATGAAAAAGCATCTTCATACAGACATTTCCTGATGCTTCTCTTTGCCAAAACTAGAACAGTGAAGCAGAAGTCGATGCTCAAATAGCCTTGGTGTAAGGACAGTCTGATGCATATAATGCATATAATTTTTAAAAGTTAGCACAAAGAAATGGTTGTTATTTTGCTTAAACTGAGCTCAACTCAGTAGCTAATTAAGTACAGACTTTTTCCATGGTTATGTGCACTTTTCAAATTCCTATAACACAAACTGTTTCAGAGGATAAGTTAAATACAGAATGCATTGAGTTTGGTAGAGAAAGTTTAAAGGTCTGCATTTTCCCACCAAAGCTATTTCATATCAGCTACAGAGTGGGGGTGTGTGTGTGGAGGGGTTATGACCTCTTTTATTTTTACAACCATTGCCATGATTTCATAATACTGGCAGCAGTCACTTCAAGCAAGGGACTAGACTTTATTACTATAATTATATGCTAGTATGTGGGCACAAAACAGAAAAACTTTTCTATAGATAAATGCCAGTAGCAAAATCCTTTTGTCCAACAAGCAGTCCCTTAACAGTGTTATGAATATTATATTGACCTCAATAAAAGCTATGCCAGAAATGTCTACTGTACATGGCACAAGTCCTGTGTTCTTAGGCAGCTTTGTTCTGAGAAATGAACAGCACTGGGAGCATGCAGCACCTTTTCTTTGCAAAGCATGTCAGAGATGTTCACTCATGGATCATAACAGTCCATTGTGAGAGGCAGTGACACCACCTGAAATGGGGGAAAACAGGCAGGGAGGGTGCAGTGGCTGTGGGTTTGTGCAGATAGTGTGATGCAGATGCAGGACAGGGCGGCCCACAGGGCTCAGCCAGCCCAGCACCCATGAGCATACTGAATTTCTGGGAGGCACAAAAAGGAAGGATGTATCCTGTACGGAAGATGAAGCACTCAGCCCTATCCCATTGCTCCCAGACAAGCCCCCTGTGCTGGCAAGTCAGATCCCAGCCATGTGGGAGCTCCATCAGCCAATGGAGCAAAGATGAAGGGGTTGAGGAATCAGGGAGGACAAGAGCTTTGTTGAGGTCCATCACTCTTCTTTAGCACCTTCTAAGGCCTTTCAGCCCAGCTGTGAGAGTTGCAGAGCCACGGTCCTACCAGCCACCTAAGCCTGCCTTGTGTGAAGCCTAGGCTTCTGGTGATGCATGAAATTAGAGTGCAGCCTGGTAGTTCACAGATCAGGGCCTTGCAGGATGGTCCCTGCAGCAGCGAACCTCCAAATGTGAGAATACTGAAGAGAAAAAACTTTTAGCCTGAGCAAAAGCTGACTTTGCCATCTGAAGTGATTTTAGACTTGATGACTCTCGTCTCATGAATCTGCACCCCTATTGGGCAGAGTGGGACTGATGGCTGGTGAGGCAAGGGCCCCAGCAAGGGACTGGTTCCCTTGGCAAAGGCTAAGAAGGCGTCACTAGCAACTTAGCAAATACTAAATAAAAGGGACACGAACCACAACAAATTATTGATCTTGATTTTTTTTTTTCTTTGCATTTCCAATAATCCTGTCCCTGTTTTCAGTAAAGTGATAGAGGAATACAGAGTAGTAGATCCATCTTTGAGGTATTTTATTGGTTTTCTCCAGTGCCTCTTTCCAGGTGTGTTAAATTTTCCATTAGTGAATTATATAAATAACTGTTTTGTCTCATGTTAGCTGGAGTTAGTAAAATTACTTTTTGTGAATATTTTACAATAACATTTTAGAGTACTTTAGTTGTTAGTGATCTGATTTTGACCGGTAAAAAATGGTATTTGCCATTTTTAGCATGTGGATCAGTATCGATGTATGGCTAAATAAGAAACTGTTATTATTAACCATTTGTTATCAGTCTTAAAAACCATGCAGTACCCAATGTGTTTCTTCATGACTGAGACACAGGACAAATAGTGTGAAGAATTTACACTTGAAGGCCTGATTCCTCTGAGCTGATTTTCAAAGTTGTACTTACTCCCTTTTCAGTATGGTGGATCTGGTATTGACAGTATTAACAACCCTGTAACTAGATTGAAATTTGAATCAAAAACTACCACATGCAAAAGTCATGATGCTGTTCAAGTGTGTGAGGACAACCAGAGCTGATCTAGCTTGCTTCTGACATCAGGTATATTTAGGAGTAGTTTTAGTGTGTGTCATGTTCATGATTGAAAATAAAAATGCAGTTAGTAAAGACTACCAAAAGTGATGGCCAAACACAGCATAGGCCAACCCAGCACTCATGCAAGAGTACTGAATTCCCCATCTACTCACCCCACAAATATTTTTGGCATGGTTTCCCTCAACTGGCACAGTCTCTTCCAGGTAGATTGCTCATCCTTACAAGGATCAATAATAGGCCTTATTCTGTCTGTAACAGATCTTTGCTTCCCATTCAGCAAGATTAATGAGAAAAGGCTGCCAGTGGTCTGTGAGATCACAGCTGGGTTGCTGGTTTCAAGTACTCAACACGAAACTTCAACAATGACTAAAGAGAAAAGGTACAAGATAATTTTATTGCACTGATGTTCTGGTAATTATTATTCTCAAACTCCCAGCCCACTAGTCTTTCTCATAGCTCATAGAGAAAAATAAACAAAAACTTGTTTGGTCTCTCTTTTCATACATGGAGCCATAATAGGATTAGTAGAACACCAGCAGGGCAGCATAGGACTGATCTGATGGTCTGTATAGCCATCCCACACTGCCTAGACCCTGGCTAGAAAATGGTAATATATTTGGGAGAAGCCAAGACATCAAAGCACGTTCCCCAAATAAGCAACCATTAGGCATGGTCTTAAGATAAGGGCCTACATTACTCATTTTTTTCTGTTGAAGGAATAGGAAGGAATTACTCAAGTCAGAGTTGTTCAACAACTAAAACACCTGAGTTTGGCTTAGCATAAAAGATATCCACCTCTGAATTACTTTCACAGTATGCACAGAAGACCAAAGAGGACCAGTCTGCTGTGTCAGCAAGGGGAATAAAATGGTTTTGTACCCTTGCAGTGACTGAAGAACAGACACAGTTTCTTGTCTTAATGTTCTGGTTTTGGTGAAGCACTCCACTAGTGTGTGTGAACCCTTGGCAGATCATGAGCCTTGTATGGCAGGAGCCATATGCCCACTGGTCTTGACACGTGGGGTGAGTGCCAGGGCTGGGCAGGTGCTGGGTGCAGCCACAGGAAGGGGAGCAGAAGAGTCAGCAGGGAAAACAAACCATGTATCTCAAGATATATCAAAAATATATCAAAATCCTAGTGATATATCAATTCCCACCCCCACCCCTCCCCTCCTCCCCCAGTTCAGGGGATTTCCTAATAGCTGTCTTGAAGATTGGTACTCACTGATAAAAATTTAATATTAAGCATTTATAATTATAATTTATTAATAGATTTTATTTATCAATATTATATTTTTAACTACGGCTGCCTGAATTTTTCTTTGATCATCCCTTTTTCCTATTGGACAGTTAATTTCCTTTCCTAAGAAGTAAGCACATCATTACATGAAAATATCAATGCCAGAAGTCTGCTTTTCTGTTTCTGTGCTCCCAATGAGCTTCAGTTTCCAGGTCCATTGTGGCAGTTCAGGGACAAAGTCCTTGGTTTCCCAATTCTGAAATGAAATGCTTATGTGTAAACTTTACAATTTGTGCTCACAATTTATCAGAAAAAATTTAAACCCCATACAATTGTGCAATACAGTTTGTAATAACATCACACTTTGCAGAAACTGTTTATTACTTGTCTATTTTTAAAGTTATGTGGAGTGGAGGAAACCAACATACCTCACGTGGGCTGCTTCTCTAATTGGGAGTGCTGGATACCAAAGGGGACCATTTACATTTGCAGCTGCTGGTAGATATGCTAAAATTAGACTAAATAAAAAATAGCAGCTGCATTTGTAGAAACGAATGAAAGCTGATTCACAGATGAGAGGCAGCTTGGGGGACTCAGGCATTGCAGCTAGATTTGACACAAAGGCTGGTCCAGTGTAAGATCCCCATGCCTACAAAGACACAATAGACCATAATGGTAAGCCAAAACTACGTTCAGCCCAACTCCATTGCTGGGGAAATCCTTTCACCGCCCTGGACTTCTTTTTTTTTCCCCTCCTTTTTTTTTTTTCCTTCTTAAACATGTGGTACAATGTCTCATTATGTAGGAACACGCTTTCCTTTAACATGTCTGTCTTCTTCTATCCCCTCAGCCTCCCCCTCAGACTTTCCTTGGACAACCACACTCATTGTGGCCAATGCCAAAAAAAGCCCACTCTCTGCTTGTGTCCAGCCCCATACTCCGTGCTAACTACATGCCAAGACATTGACAGAGTGCAGGATCCTTCTCAGCAGCCATGTCAGGCTGGTTTTTTTTATAGGATTCCCTTTCAAAATGCTAGTGCAGTGGAACTTCATGACCTCTCCTACCAGAAACTCCATCTTGCATTGCCCCATGCATTATATTCAGATAAAAGGATATATTGTGGGATTTAAGGCTCAGTCTGTGTTACAGGGAGGAGGGCACAGAACAGGCAGACTGCACAGGCTGTGCTTTCTGAACAGTCAAACTGGACTTTCCCTGGACAGAAAATGCAAAAATTCTAACTGTTTTTCAAAGGAAATCTCAGCAAAATTACTTCCAGCCACATTTGATTAAAAGGACTCTCTCTTGTTAGGCAGAGTGGGACTGTGCTGTTTGTGGCAATACAATATTATATGGGTTGTACAGGATTCCAGTGTGGTGTATTGGAGAAATTGATGTGACAGCACAGAGCCAGTGAAGACCTTCATGTCAGGCTGTTCTCTCCCTGCTGCTCTGGTTTCCATGAAGGATTTCTAGCTTGGACTCCTCACAAGCACAGTGCCCTGGGAGCAATCCCACATGGTCTCAGCACTCGTGAAGTGCAACGCAGATCTTTAATCCCCAGGTACCAGAGAGCACATGCACAAAAGCAGTCTGATGCCAACTCTCAGGCAGCTTCACCTCCACACTTGTGCGAAGTGGAAGAGAGTCTTCACCATCTAGTGAGGGCTCAGCTATCCTCCTCTCTTCACCTCCTCTTTGCTTCCACTCCCAGGTCCTACTGGGACATTGCCTGGCAGCCACATCACCTCTGCCAGACTGCTCCAGCAACAGCTCTTACCATTTGGCCTAAGCAGGACTGTGCTGACTGCAGACAAGCTGTAATTCCTGCTTGAACCAAAAGGATCCAAAAGCAAGGCAGAGGTTATCAGCAGGTTGCACTCACCTTCAAACAACATTTCTGAGCAGATCCTTCCCTCACGCTCCTCTGCACATCCACTCCTTGCCCCAGGGTAATTTCCAGCAGAGCCTTGCAGCTGCCTGGCAGTCACTCTGCCTGTGCAGCACAGCTGGGTCCCCAGATTAAATTCAGAGCCTTACAGGACAAATTGAGTACTACTGTTGGTAAAGGGCCCACCTCCATAGCTGAGGTAGCAGGACTTGGATTTCTGACTTCCTCCTTCACTGTGAAAAGCCTTGTTTGAGAGTCATGTTCTCAACTCTACAGACTCACCCTCACTCTTAAATAAAATTCTCAGATTTCATCTTATTTTCAGCTTTTGGGTCCAACTTCAGTCATAAAGTAGGGCCAACTTTTACTGCTCTCTATGCTTTTGGTGCTTGTGCCACTCCCTGGGAAAACAGGAAACGTACAATAAACCCCATTGGAATGAAGATACAGATGAACCCATATCTCCTATTTGAGGAACTATTAAATTAGAGAAGGAACAATTACTGGCTGCATACAGAAGGGACTGCCCAGTGTGCATCAGATCTGGACACATACTGGGCAGAGTTTGATGTAACTTGGGAGTGTTCTGCCAAAAAAACAGAGGCAACTGTATTTATGAGGAGGAACTTTTGGAACTGCAATTTTGTTAAGAGGCATCACAATTCCACTTATGCCTTCCTTTAGGCAAGTCTTTTCCTTGCTGAGGCTTAAGTGTCCTGTTTAATGGTCAATGACCTTGGATGCCAAAGCACCAGACAGAGTGGGGGCCCTGAGAGCTCTCCCTCTTGGCCAGTTGTAAACCATGCTGCAAACCTGTTTGGTAGCCCTTGTGTGAATGGGGCCTTTGTTAGCAACTGATGAGTAGGATGTTCAGAGAACTTGGGAAAGTATGCTTGGCAAGTAAACTCACCTAACTAATAATAAAAATACTCTTCAAATTTGCCAGGCTTCTTTGCCTCAGGCGGGAACAATAAAGTCAATGAATTTTTTAATGTGAGGAAATAACAAGAGAGGGAAGAAAACAAGCATACTGTTCCCTGATGCTGTTTTGGAATTTCTCTTGTGTTGATCCTGTTCTGGACTGACAATAAAAGCCTTTAGCATGCATCTTGCAGAGAAATCAAAAAGGATAATAGATATGTGATTCTGTTGAGAGTTACAGCACACCTAAGCATAGGGATGGACTCTCTGATCGAAGGCATTTTTCATTTGTAGCTGGGGTGATCCTCTATTTGGCAGGCACATGTTTGATTTTTAATGTCTTGACAAGCCAGAGTACTTTCATGGGAACACTCTCAATGACACGGAGAGCTGTTTTAAACTGCAATCCTCCTCCACAAGAGGCCTAGAGCAGGCACTAATTAACAGGATGGGTGTAGCACATGCCTGCCTCTGGTGGGAAAGAGCTGAGCCTGAGAACTGCATCTCTGCATATCCAACCACTACATTCTCCTCCCTGTAAAGCCAGAAGGCAGAAAATAATTTTAACTTTTAAGAAGAGGCATAATACCTGTATGTAAGGCAGGAACTTGTCTTGTGACCTGGACAACAGTTCCACCATTTTCCTATCACTTTTCACTGTCGCCTCTCAGTTGAAGACACAGCAGCCCTGAGCATTTTTAGGAGGCAGACATATACTAAGAGCTTGTAGAATAAAGTGAGCCCTAAACTTGTTAGGTACTAGTCTTGTGCTTTGGGAAGACTTCTTTAATTCCCGAGTTCTGCATCTTAAATGACTCCTTACATAACTTGCTGTTCTATGTCTTTTCCTAGACAGTATATTGGTAATCTTGGCTTGAATGAGATGGATTTCTAGGTAGCAGTTCCTGTTATTTTGCAATTCGTAGTTAAATACCAGTGGATTTTTTTCTTTCTAGTAGCAAAGAAATATACAGAGGAGAGAGGTTGTTAGCTAGGCCTACTTTTGATTGTGGTAAAAGAATCACAGAGCTGAACTTTCCTTATTCTTACTCTATAAGCTGTTCATTGGGATGTGGGAGGAATGGCATTTTCTGCACTCACTAGTGGCGCACTACCGTGCCAGATCATTACAATGCAGAGTAAGACCACACCACTCCACGCTGGAAAATGCCATGGACTGGTTCCTGTGTTGCTGGCTGTTTCTGAAATTAAAGATCTCATCAACATTTAGGTCTGGGCAGTGCTGAAGGTGGAAGAGCAGAAGAGTCTCACGGTACAGCAGTCACACTGCTAAGCATCCTAAAGCCACCACAGGTTTCCAGTCTCTTGGGTTAACTTTATCAGAATGACACATTTCAAACCACAGAAGTATGGTCTTTAAATGGGAAAATACAGACTTGAGGTGTGATAGAGAATAAAGCACACCTCCACACTTTGCAGAATCAAGCCCCACTTCAGATGCAGCAATTTTCACAGAATCACAGATTTACAGAATCACCAAATTAGCTATGTTGAGATCATCAAGTCCAACCTATGACCTAACACCACCTTGTCAACTAAACCATGGCACTGAGTCCTATGTCCAGTCTTTTTTTGAACACCTCTAGGAATGGTGATTCTACCACCTCCCTAGGAAGATTATTCCAGTGCCCAACCACTCTTTTAGTGAATAATTTTTTCCTAATGTCTAACCTAAACTTCCCCTGGTGCATCTTAACACTGTGTCCTCTCTTTCTGTCACTGCTTGCCTAGGGGAAGAGACTGACCTCCACTTGGCTACAGCTTCCTTTCAGGCAATTGTAGAGTGTGACAGCCTCCCCTGAGCCTCCTTTTCTCCAGGCTAAACAGCTCCAGCTTTCTCAGCCACTCTTCACAGAGCTTGGGTTCCAGGCTCTTCACAAGCCTTATTGTCCTCTTTGGTTTTTTTTCCAGTCGCTTCCTGGGTTGCAGCAAAGTTCTCACTGTCCTCTCCAGATCCATATGAGAGACGTATTTTCTCCATCATATTAAAGGTTCAGGTGTGGGTCCACTGAAGTGAGGCCTGTGCTCTCTACGTCTTTTACTGACTGCTGTTCACAGTTTCTCTTATCCCATTGTGCCTCCCAAGACTGTGTACAGCAGCTGGGCAGGATGTCAGCACCCCACATGTCGCTCACTATCAGACCTTCCTTGCTTGCAGGCACAGTGAACAAGACAGACAGACAGTCTCTCTTCCATGTGGGATGACACTGCACACTGCAGGTGGGAGCTCTGCCATGGAGTGGATGAGAGGGAACACTGAAGGCTGGGTGCTTCAGTGAAAAACATAGGGCTGCAGTTTGTAATCCCAAGGGAAAATTTGGCAATAAGTACAATGCAGTGGAAAGCCTGGTCTGGAAGTGCCTACCTTTCCCACCTCTCCCTCCTGCTAGGATGGGAGGATGTCCTGTGCCATCTGTACCGTTCCAGTGAAGCCGCAGCTGGTGCCTCTGTGTGCAAGGCAAACTGCAAGTTCCTCAGCTCTGTGACCACAGTCAATAATGCATTCACAGTAGAGGACAGCATGGAAGAGTCAGCCAGCTAACAGTGCTCTCAGGCTGCTCAATGGCACCAGTGTCTCTCTGTGAGCACAGTGAGCACCCTGGGCTGTGCATGTGCAGAGGGCAGCACGCTCCCTGTGAGGATACAGGGGCTGGCAGGTTGTGTTCTCATCTCAAGGCAGGCTCAGCCTAGGCTGTCATATTTGCTTAGAATGAAGGAAATCATGTTTTTTCCTGCCTTTCCCTCCTGCCCCTTACTTAAATAACCTCTTCTGTTAAGGAAGAGGTCCAGATGGCAAACAGCCTGCAGCTGTGCTGCCCGGGGAATAGTGCAAGGAAACAAGTCTCACACAGCAGGAATAGCTCATGGACTTGTTGGAGCTTGTGCAGAGCAGGACTCCTTTAATCACCCTTTCTCAAGGTAAACTGCATACTTTCATTCAGCTTCATTTCTATGTTCCCCATTTTCCCCTCCCATTTGTTGCAATTAATTCAGGTCTGGTCATAGGTACTTGTGCAAGGCTTTTCACACTCAGGGATTTCATTCACACACAGGGAATAACATCAGGTATTTTTTCCTTTCCCCACCATCCCTTCACACAGACCTTCTAGACCATGTACTACCTGACGATCAGTTCAAGTCTAAACACTTAGCCCTCCAAATCTGCTGAACCTCTACTTCATGTGGATATGCCTTAACTCCAATACTGACTTCACCCCACAACAGGGGGACTATTTGCATGAGTCAAGGTGCAGGAGATACACCTTCATCCCTCTCTATCCCTTTTCTCCTTCTGGCACAGTTATACATAGTGTTCAGCACATAGTCTAAAGCTTGTCTCTCTTCTGTTTCTCTGTTCCCAGATGTCTAAAATCTTTATTTAGAAACAGAGAAGGGAGGACACAAAAGGCTTGCAGTGCCTGTTGATGTGTGTTGAGGGTGCCCTGAGCAGCAGCCACAGTTGCAGAGTAGCTGGGCAGATATGAGTGAAGGAATCAAATCCTCCTCTAGGCTGCTAATGTAAGTGTGATCAGATGGAAAAGATTAAAGTATAATGATAGCATTTTATGACATCGGGATCTAAAAAGGTCTTCTTGCCAGGGGACAACAAGGAGCAAGATGGGATTTATCAGAAATTCGCTAGCTAAAAACCTGTAACTAACAGTATTGTTTTGGACAGGTTTTTGGTTTGTTTCCATAAGGAAAGATGGGTTATAAAATGTAATAGGCTTCATGCTGTTTCAGGGAAGCTGGTTCAGTACATGAGGATGGGACAGTTGAGTGTACCACTCACTGAGAAGCAGCTCTCCTGTCTTTCCTTCCCATGTTCATGGGCCACGAGCTCAGCAATGGTGCCAAGGCAGAATATGTACAATGGGCAAGCTGGGGCGTTGCTCAATGGGGACAGAACTAACATGCTTAGCATGTGTCCTGGTTTCCAGAAGTTTAAGATTTTGCTGAGGTGAGTACTCTGACGAGCATAATCTTGGCATTGCATTAATGCAGCTCTCTGCCAGCAAATTCCACAGCATTTAAAAGAAGCAATTTTCTCCATAATATGCATTTAAGAATCTGTCATTACTCCCTGGTTGTGCAGGTGGCATGTGGCATGATTTTCTGCCAGCGGCATGATTTCATGCCCAGCTGTAGGTAAAGGACCTGCTGAAATTTTGTGGAAATACTCCAGTTTTGCCTTGTACTTTACAGGACCGAAACAAATTATATTTACAGGGCACAGCTGCTGACAGAACTGAATAAACCATACATAGGGTTATAAACAAAATCCCATTAGAACGCCATTCTTGCTGGTCACAGTATCTCTCATATAATAAGACACAGCTCTCTCCCTTTTTAGTTCTTTCCCTAACACATCTTGCAACACATATCCATGCCATAATTTTCACTTTAAGATCTTAACTCTCTAGAGACCATAGTATGGTTCCTTGCTTTTGCTTATATGTGTATAAATGGAAACTGGAGAGAAATAGTCCTTTGTTTTCTTTGGCTAAGCTGTACACTGAGCCAAATACTCTTCTCCTGCATCTCCAGGCAAGTTTTCTCAGACATACCCAGTCCAGCTACTGCCCCTTCACTGCAGGTCAGCATATCTTCCTCCCTGTGCCAGTGATGCCATTCCCTGGTTCCCCACTATCTGTAGATACTGCCTATCTTACCTTCAAATTTCCTACTTATCCAGACTTGAAATTTGTGTTACCGTAATCCATCATATAATTCCAGTGCTTTTAATATTTAGGTCTGTGTGCCTAACATCCTTCCTCCAAGATTCTGCCTCTAATGATTAAGACAAGGAAGACGAACTTTGACTCTAACTAGTCATGGCTCTTCTGATCTCAACACAGAGAGACCTGCGCAAGGGTAAAGGTTTCAGCCTGCCTGCCTTTCCCCTGCTTGAGCGCAGGAGCCTGGTGTGGGTTCAGGAGGGGACATGAGTGGCTGTCCCCTCTGTCCTTGCTGGGACAGAGCTCCCACCAGCAGTCTATAGATGTTGACAACTTGGTAATTCTGTGAGCTATAAAACTGGCTGGTGCTGTTTGACTCTAAAACTTTGATCTAGAATCTCCCCTTGGGACCCATGAAAACATAGCAAACTCCACATTTAAATGGGAATTTTGCAGTCAAAAATATGGATAATCCAAGGGTCATCAAATTAACAAACACTGTGATGCAGTTCAGTTTTGTAAACACGGTGGCTGCAGCTAAGCTCCCATGAAAAGCCACAGGACTGTGAAAACTGAAATGTTTATTCTTACATTACATTCAAGAACACTAATAAAAATAAAATAAAGTAAATAGATACAGAGACCAGAGGATTCCAAAATACAAGTAGGGAGAAAGTCTGAAATCTGAAATGGAAAAGAGAAAGAAATAAGGGTCAGTTATTGAAACTGTTTTCATTTATTATATTTCCCCTACTGCTGCTTGTCAGGATATCCAAACCACATTTCAGGGAAGATTTTTATGCTTTAAAACCTTAAGTGGTATGTTTAAAGGGAAGACCTGTTGCCCAGCACACTTTTTCCTTAGTCATGCTGGCTGCAAAAGAGATGGGTGGTGCTGGTGATGGATTTTTCCCTTGCAAGGTGCTCTATTGATTTCTTGGAATGTACTTACTGGATGAATCACACACAGAAGTGCTAAGGGCACCATGGAGTTTCCCTTGCAGACATGCATCCACTTCTGTATGTAATCCTTAGTTAGGTAAGCATGCCCAGGTATTAGGCAATACACAGGCGGCCAGTATATATAAATGTACAAAGACAGCTGGAAGGTGGCCAGTGTGACACCCACCCACACCACCCACAAGGGGCCAGAAGGAGTATCCCTGGAACTACAAGCCTGTCAGCCTGACCCCACTGCTTGGGAAGATAATGGAACACATCATCTTAAATGTGATCACACAGCACCCACAGGACAACCAAGTGATCAGACTCAGGCAGTACAGCTTTAGGAAAGGTAGGTCCTACCTGGCCAACTTGATGTCCTTTAAACCATGTGATTCTCCTAGTGGATGAAGGAAAGGCTATGGATATAGCCTACTGGACTTCATCAAAGCCTTTAATACTGTCTCCAGTAGGCATTCCCCTGGAAAATGTGACAGGCCATGGCTGGACAGGTGCACCCTTTGTTGGGTAAAAACTGCCTGGATGGTTGAGCACAGAGAATGGTGGTGAGTGGTGCCACATCCAGCTGGCAGCTGGTTGAATGGTTGTTCCCCAAGGCTCAGAATTGGGCCCAGTAGTGTCCCATCTCTTTATTAATAACCTGGATGAAGGCATTGGGTGCAGCCTCAGTAAGTCTGAGTATACCACCAAGTTAGCTGTGGTCTTGACTTGCTAGAGGCCAGGGAGGCCCTGCAGAGAGATCTGGACAGGCTGGAATGATGGGCTGAGGCCAGTCATGTGAGATTGCAAACCAAATGCCAGGCCCTGCCATTAGATCACAACATCCCCAAGCAGTGCTGCAGGCTCAGGCAGAGTGGCTGGAAAGGAGCTGGGGGTGCTGGTGGCAGCAGCTGGACATGAGCCAGGCTGTGCCCAGGGGGCCAAGAAGGCCAATGGCATCCTGGCCTGGATCAGCAATGCTGTGGCCAGCAGGGCCAGGGCAGGGATTGTCCCCCTGTGCTGGGCCCTGCTGAGGCCACACCTCCAGTGCTGTGTCCAGGGCTGGGCCCTCACTGCAGGAAAGGCCCTGAGGGGCTGGAGAGAGCCCAGAGAAGGGCAATGGAGCTGGGGCAGGCTCTGGGGCACAAGTGCTGTGAGGAGCAGCTGAGGGAGCTGGGGTGTTTGTCCTGGACCATATCACTCTATACAGCTGCCTGACAGGAGGGAGTAGCCAGGGGGTCAGTCTCTTCTCCCAGGTACAAGTGTATGTGACAGAACCAGAGTACAAAGCCTCAAGTTGTGCTAAGGGAGTGCCAGGTTGTACATCAGGAGGAATTTCTTCATGAACAAGATTGTCAAACATTGGAATCAGCTTCCCAGGGAGGTGGTGGAGGGACTATCCCTGGAGGTGTTCAGCAAATGACTGGATGTGGCACTTGGTGCTATGGCCTAATTGACAAGGTGGTGATCAGTTAAAGGTTGGACCCTATGATCTCAAATTCCTTTTCCAACCTAAATGATTCTGTGATATTCAGGGATCCCTTCAGGCCACAGAGGACACAGCAGTACCCAGTACCTTCATTTCCTCTTGTGAGAAAGAAGGGTAAGGAGGAGTGCAGAGACAAGATTTCTGAGCAGCTTGAGCAGAGGTTCTGATGCCTCCACAAACTCTCTTGCTTTTGATCTGCTCGCACAGTCTTATGCTCCAAAATTTATAGGCATCTTGCAAATCCAGTGCAAACTTTCTCTAACCAAATATTTCGTCTTCCCTACATTTTCTCTCAGATTTCCACTTCCTTTCTTGGCTACTCATTCTGCCTTCCTTGTTTTAAAAATCCAGCACTTTAGGCTCTCCATACAGTGTTGGAGAACCTGCCCCTTCAAGTGTTCTTTCATGCCACCTCCAGAAAGCTCCATTCTCCTGGCAAACCCTCCTGCCTTCTCATCCTTTATAATCCCTGTTTTTCTCATGACCTGAATTATTATCCCTGTAATTTGTCTTGTCTTTGTTTGACTTGTCTACCTTCTGTGGCAAGCAGTGTAGAGTGGAGAATGGGGCTTGCTCTGTCTCGAAGTTTGCTACTATCTGAGTCCTCTTCAAACAGCAATAAATCTTATATCTGCCTCATTATGCCTCTGCTTCACAGTCTGCTCAGTCTGGATCTGATGGAAAAGCCCTCTGGCACATTGGGATTGCAGAACAGGTCTCCCAGAAGCTCTGAGGGACCCAGGCTGGATTTTCCCTGTGAGCACAGCTCTTTCAGTCTACCCTGAGGCCCAAGAACACAGCAGGTGTTCAGAGTGCCTGAGGGATGGTCTTTTTCTTTACTTAAAAATGGAGTAGAAGAAAGGACAAAAATTGGGGAAAAAATTACTATAAATGGAGAGAATCTTATTCCCTGCTGGCAGGAGTATTTTGTGAGTCATAGTTATTTTCTTTTGAATACAGAGCTTCTCTGAGCTGATTAAGTGGAATTAACAACACACTCAGGAATCCTCATAGTTCCCTGTTTCTCTGATCCCTGTGGCTCTTGTTTTACCTCTCCTGCCTTTGGGAACACTTGAGGAATTTATTAATGAGGTCCAATTACTGAAAATTGTGGATTTATAGTCAACATTCTGGCTAAGGCTGGAAAGGACCTTTTAACTCCTTGGGAATTTAAAATAAACTCCTTGGGAATTTAAAATCAGAACCCACCTTCCCAGGCATTGTTGCTCCCCTAAACCCCCAGAACAAGAGCTGGCCAGTTATCCCTACCAGATGCATCACCAGCTGAGGCTCCCAAGAAGCAGCAGATCACTGGCTCAAGATGCCTCTCAACATACTCTACACAATGGGGAGACCACAGGCAAAAAAGGGTTTCAATTAATTGTCCAATTATTGCCCAACATTGCATTTATTTGATCAAATTACTTGCACTATGTGCAAAGCAGGGGCTCCTGGGAATACTTGATGCTAACTCTGAATGAGGGGTTGAGCTGAAAGGCACTCAGCAGGTCCTGGCACATCTTCTTGAGTTCAGAGGGGCTCCTGCAGCATTGACTTAATTTTGGCCTTTGTCATCTTCTAGCTCTTTCCACAGACAATAGACCTTGAAAATGGACAGCTGCTGATAGCAGTGCTGAGAATCCAAGACTGGCAAGAAGTTTCGTCACAAGTAGAGTGACATTGTTGGTGTATAATGAAAGTCTTCTGTAAAACCAAAATCAATAAAGCAAGGGCTAGGTTTAGGTATATAGTTCTATATTGCTGAATAAAAGGAGCTGGTAATTGATTCCCGGACCTGAGGACAGGTAAAGCAAAGTGAGTCACTCTATACCACCATCTAATTCTGACGGGGTCCCTAAGGAACAATTGTTATTTTTAGTGTGTTGCAGAGTTTTTTTAAACAGGCTTGAAAATAAAGACTGCAGACTTTTCTGCAATTCATATAAACAGTGGGTTTATAGTATAAAACTTAGTATATGCATTGCATGAGCTTGGGTAGAGCATGTGGACAGTGACAGTTCAATGTCTTTGGGAAAGAGTTGAAGGAATGAGGAACTAAGTCTAATGAGAAGAACTTATTCATGGTGCTTCCTGGGAACAGCCCCTGACCAAATTATTTCCCAAGTCAGGGCTGGGTGCTGTAGTGTATAAAGCTACCTGTGGTCTTGTAAAGAAGAGCTGAGGGGTGAGCAAAGAAATGAGCTCTGCAGACCAGAGGCTATCCAGTAGCTAAGCTCCTCCATGGACCTCTTATAGCAATATGGATGAGCATGTCTCTCTCATGGACCTTTTATGAGACCTCAGATGTCTCATAAAAGCGTACAGTTGAGGCAGTAACAAGCCTCTTTTCCCCTCTCTACCCAAAGACGTAATTTCACAGAACCCTCAGGGCTTTCTGGATACATTCACTGTTTTGTCAAGATTGGTTCAAAGGTCCAGTCCTGAGATAGGACTGGAAGGCAGCTCCAGAGAAGAGTGCTTTTAGGGATGGTATGGACACATACACCTTGCTTTGCTGAACCAGTGAGACTATTCAGGTGCTTACAGCTGAGGACATGCATATTTGTTGGCATGGTTGCTACACCATTGTTCTTGCAAGGAAGGAGTAGTGATCCATCATCATCAAGTGTAACAGGGTGCTAGGGGCTACTTTGATTAGAGGGAACAGCAAAATTCCCATTGATTTCAATGGAAGCAGGGCAGGCTGTGACACAGAAGTAGTAAGCTTATGTAAACAAAAGTTACAGAAAACATTCCTCATTACAAGTATTTATGATGACTGTGGAGCCTGAGAGTCTTTTGGGTGTGGAGCCTCTGAAGTACAGCAATTATTAGTTCACTTTTCTCTTGTGTAATTAAGGCTAAGGCACCTCAACAACACACTAATTTTGAGTATGTGGTGCTGACTTCTAAAAGTGATATTACCTCAAGTCAGAGATTTCTGAGAAAGCACAAATTGGATTAAAACACATTTCCACCTCTATACATTTTTTATTGACTTTCTGCTACAGGAAAAATAGTTTTAGTTTTGCTACTCTGGTGTTTCTAGAAGAGTTCCCCAGGGTGGGGAACCTCAAATTTATTCTAATATAGGTCTGAACCCCATTACAAATGTCATGTAGATGGTCACACGATTAGGTTAATCTGCCTTTTCTATCCCATTTCTTGCACAAACCTCCATGTAGCTAGCGAACACCTTACTACACACAGGCTTCCAGTTGAAAATAACTGTTATAGGCAGTCCTGGGGGTCTATTCCATGAAAAAATACCAGTTCACAATGCAAGGTTTAGATCAAAACTAACTCCACTACCTTCATTGAAAACTAAGTAGCTGATTTCTCTATGACTCTCTAGAAAGTGGCAAAAAGCAGTGTCACTAAATAAGGGATAAATAAAGCAAGAATCATTTCAGACTGCAAATTCCAGAAAGATTTCAGCTCAGGATCCAAACCTGAGAGCATCATGGCTGCAGACATTAATTCATAAAACTATTCATATGCATCATAAGTATTTTCCATTTATAAATTTCTGCATCATATTTCCCAATTAAATCCTCAAATTCAAAATCTTTGTAAGAATTGTTTATCCTATTTGGGATGTACAAATTATTGCCTTGGAGCCCAGCTATGTCTTTGATCCAAACCTAGAAGAGAAATCTGATCAAGGTACAACAAACAGTGAAAAATATACAATATTTTTCAAAGATACAATAGAGAAAAATTATCTAGCAAGAGTTACACTTCTATTCCAAGTGTCGGCTCATTCTCTTTTAACTGAAAGTATGAATGCTTGCAATGGTAATACATTTACTCATTAAATTTATGATCTATAATGGAACTGAGGGTATTGCCACTAGCCAGGAGAGTGCTTTTAATGTTTTTGAATCCTTTGATCTTTTGACTTTGGGATATTGCATTGAGACAACTTCTATTGTATAAACAAATACATTGTTTTGTTCTTCACTTGAACTAAATTTTTCATTTTTCTCAGCATCACTTTTCTTTATTATGGTACTCTGTATGCCTTTTCCTTATTGTGATGGAAGGACCAGAATAGTAGCAATTTGGAGGGGTTTTTTAAGTCTAACTGCTAGTATGTTCTATAAAATACATCGAGGTGCTGACTACTGCATTCTGAATAGGTGCACTATTTCACTCAAATGGTACAAATGTGCCTGAGAAAAGAGCTCTCTAAAATCTTTACTTAGTGCTTTTCAAGGATCAGACTAGCTCATCACTATGGTATCTGGCTTTAAAATCCTTACATCTATTAATGCTAATTAAAATTACCTCTTTTTTTACCAGCCAATCAATTTATTGCTATGCCCCTTTAGTATAATTTAGAGACTACTAGTTGGTCTTGACCGTGTGGTTTTCAACAAGATTCTAATTTATTACACCAGCTTTTATAGCAGTGCCTGTAAGATTTTACAGTAGCTCTCAGTCTTTAAACCTGAGATGGAAGTGTAGGAGAAATAAGAATTTACTCCCTACCAGCCAGGGAGTAAAGATTTTAATTCTCCAAGGGTTGATATGAGCATTTTAAAATCTAATTTTCTTACTGTTCTGAAGTGTAATTTCTCAATTCTAGTTTTGAATGGATGCCTCCTAGGTATTGTGAAATTTATTTATATTTTGGACAATCCTGTGTTAGAGATATAGCTATTCCTTAAGCACACTGCTTTAGGTTACTTAGAGTTGCAAAGCATATCACACAGTGAAAGAAGACCCAATGGAAAAGTTGCCAGCTGTTTTAATAGCAGTTTATTTAAAGATATTCTCTAATCTAGAACTCTACCATTTAATAACAATGTGGGAGCAAAACAAGAAATATGTACAGTTTTTTTGAGATGACTGGTTTTTCATAAGAGGGTTATAAAGTCTCATCTGTCTGATATTAAAGGCTTAGATTTTTTTTTCCTATTTCTAACTTCAGAGTAATTCTGTCCTTGAGCATTGGATTCAGGTTGAATCAGGTTATGTGATTTGCTAATCTTCTGCAACACAGTTTTGGTGATCTACAAAGTAGGGTCAATTATCCTGAAAATACAGGATATCTTCTTGCAGAGAAAGAAAAATACAGACAACAAATTTTGCTGCACTTTTTTGGCCCAGGGTCCTTCCACATGAGAAAGGCTGAATTATGTCTTGTGCCTGTGTCTGCCTGTGACGTTACACTGCAATGTTTGCACTTGAAATTCATGAACAGACATGACCAGAAGAGAAGCCGTTAAATCTAAAAACGTTTTGTGTGAATCCTGCCTCAAACATCTGATAATGGGAGAGGCTGCAACATTAAGGGAAAAAAGAGTTTTTACATACAGGCCTTGACTTGAACCCTGACAGCTTTTTACAAACTTAGTGTAATATAAAACTTATTTCTAGTTTTTGTGAGTGTGAGATGTTCTGGAGTTTGCTGAATACATAGCATGCCAAGTGTGTCTTTCTCCTCCTATCCTTTCAAACTCTTTTTCCCACAGCACATGTGGGCTTTTCATGAATACTGTGACAATTTCCTTGGATGGCCTTCAACAAGTCACTGGGATGAGCTGTCCTTGAATCCCTGAGTTCTGGATTAGGAGCTAAACCAACTCACTTCCGTGAGCAAAATAGAAGATAAAAAACTTATTCCCCTCTCCCACTTTATTTTAAATTGCATTCCAGAGCAGGGACTGATTCCAAAGCAGATATGTCAACAGTGAAATTACAGTATATTTTTATATTTTATATTTTTTTGGTAAAGTATAATAGCCCAAGTGAGTGTCATGATACTACAGAAGATTATAATACCTTAGTACTTAAACTTCTGGAACTCTGCACATGGCTGAGGTATCAGTGAGATAAATAAACCCTATGTGTTTTGTGCAGCATCACATGCTCTATTTTAAAGTAAACCAATTCCATTATAGTGTGAGTTGTAAGACTGTCTTGCTCTTTTGTTAAGAGAAATGCTTCATTTTATAAAAGAAAAGGATGAAAGGACACACAGAATAAATAAATCTGCTTTTTTTGCGTGCCTCTGTTGAGTGTCTGTTTCCCAGGTGCTACTTGGCAGTACTGAAGGTTTATTATGACTGGTTTTTGTAACAGCAATCATACCCCAGGTATAATTTTTTACCCCAGGTAAAAATATTCAGACATGACTCACCAAAAGAAGAGATCTTTGCATTCCAACAGTTAATTCTGTACATTGCATATTAATAGGAATTGTGGACAAATACTTCTGTGCTTACTATCTTTCACTGCGGAGCAAAGGTTCTAAAACATGCAAGTTCCTCCCGGTTTTGCTGTTTGCTTGCATAGCCTGTCAGAGTTTAGATGTGCAAAGCATTTTTTCTTGTTACCTAGTCTTCTTGCCTAACAATTAAAAGGGCTTCAGCTTCATAATCATAATGTTGAGATAAACAGTACAGCCATTGTACAAATTAGGTAAAAAATTGAACAGAGTATAAAAATGAAGAATTTTTAAAGACATTACAGCTTTGGTGTCTGTCACCATTTTTCATTCGATGTAGATATCTCTGAACTCATCAGAGCCCATGTCACCTTGTGTTTATCTCCAAAGCAAAATGATCGTCTCTGGACTGTCTGATTAAGCAGTCCAATAACCAGAGTTTATATTTGCAGCATTTCTGTGATACATAATCTAATCAAGAATTTTGAGCCATTTTCTGTTTCCATTTGATTTATCAGCATCTTATATCTGAGAGCCTCATGACTCTGAATGCAGAATAATTTCAAGGCTTAGATTCAGTTTGGATGGTACTGAAACCTCAGAGAAATCCTTGTGAGGATTCCACCCAAGAAGTGAGAAGACTGTGGTTTGCCCTGCTCTTCTGAGATTGCTGCTTTCTTGATCACACCAAACCCAGTTCAGGAAGGAAGACCCACTCTAGGCTCAACCCAGCACAGCCCTGGGGAGGAAGGGCATGGAGTCCCTCAAGGGTGAAAGGAAGGGTGGGAGGCGTGACAGGGGCTTCTGGTTCAGACCTGTGTCAATTAGTTGTTCATCATGATTACACAGGCCCAATAACTGCTCTATAGCTTCCCTTGCCCACTCATTGATTTCTATACTTGCATTCTGACACCTTTAGTTTGTTTTGAACACTCAGAAACCAGAGCTCTGGCTGGGTTTTCAGAGATTTTAAGTGCAACTTTGAGCAACCTGGAGTACTTTCACTTGCTGTTTGCTACTTACCTCTTTTTTAGTCACAGTGAACTGAAAAATGTTGTTCTTTGAGTATTAAAAATCACAACAGTGTTCAGCTTAATTGGCCTCAGAATCTGCTTCATCATAATGAAAGCATTTACATCACTTCAGAGGTTAATTTCCCTGCTTCTGCAGTGCTCTCAATGTGTGTTGGCCTTCCCAGGTTATTTTAATAAATGACTGTCAAAGTAGCTACAGGCATTTTGCTGCTGGAACGGAGTGTGGTTTTGCAAAGCAAACATTTGTGGGGCTTTCCAGATGCAGGAAGAGCGTGGAAGTGGGTGTTATCTCTCAATGGGAAGGGAGGAATGTGGCTAGCAGCAGCAAATTTACCAAAACATGTGAGTAAATATATCTATATTTTGCTATTTAGAACAAAATAAAATAAGGAAGACAAAGTTAAAAAAAAAAAAAAAAAAAGGAGAGAGTATAAAAAATTAAATCTGCATGAAAGGGAAATTTTTTCATGGTTATATTTTTGTATGGCTGTTTTCCACAACCTAGGACTGTTCAAAGCACAAGCACAAGAAGGGAATTTCCCCAGGAACTTCCCACATTGGCGCAGCTGGAAATGTCAGGGACTAACAAGGATTCATAGATACCACAGAGATGTTGTGAGAATCAGTCCTGGTTAGCAAAAGGAATTAAATTTTCCATCTAGGACTAACTAAAAGGACTTCTGCCTTTCTTCTAGCTTTCTTGGCTGAGGTCACACTTTTACCACTGCATCCTAGGTCACTTGGAGCATCAGCTGCCAATTTCATCTGTAGGAGCCTCCCCTCTAATGAACATATAGTGGGTTTCAAGCAGAGTCTGTCCTAAAGTCTTTGACAAATAATTGAGTTTAATACATATTTTCTCTCAAATTTCACTTGATATGAAACTGCCTGAGAGATGTGTTTATATGTTCACAACACACATGAAAAGAGAACCAAAACAGGGCAGAAATCTATAGCTGAGGTAAAACATTTGTGAGGAACTTCTTGATGCTGGGCTGAAGATCAGACAAGCCTATAAAAAGGGCAGGGAATGTTCAATATGGACTGAGTCAGCCCAGCAGCTGTGAGGCTCCTCCCTCCCCACTTCAATGATTTTATTGTTCACCCAAGCCACTGGCAGGCAGTCAGGAGAAATCCTCTTGGCCCTGCATCTGCCTCTCTGCTGGATGCAATCAGGCCTGGACAACTTGATGCTGCTTCAGTTGTCTTGGTGAGGTCTTGCTTGATGTGACCTCTTCTGATGGGCTGCAAAGGCAGGGGACACCAGGGGTGCTCTGCAGACCTGACCCGTGCGCCATCCTGGAAATCCAGCTGAGCTTAAACAAAATAAACAACAAATGCTCCCAGAGTATTAGATAAATGCTGACTAGAACTGCAAATTTCAGATGCTTAAATTAGATCTCCCTGTGGTTGCAGGTGCAGATTTTCTCCATACAGCTAATAATGTTTCAGACTGTTGGTGTGTTTTTCAGATTTTATTTTTCTCAGATTTTACCACTCAGGTTCACTTTGGGCTTGGCATTCCCTGTAACTCTGCCACTAACTGCTCTGTGAACTGCCAAATGCATTTCCAAATGCATAAAATCTGATAATTTTGAATTGCACTGTTTCCTGTCCTCCTTCCTTCTTTTATAGGTTATTTTGAGGGGGAAAAAATATACCTGAAATGTCAGGGGAAAGACAGTTTGCTTTCTCTTTTCTTTTTCACCATTGAGGAAAGATTCGTTGGTCCCTAAGAAGCACTGTGTCCTAGGCTCCAAGGACAGCCCTAGTCCTCTCTGAAGCAGCTGGTTTTGTCTGTGTGCTCTAGACAAAACCATAATTGCACTGAAAGATTTCACAGTGCTGTGTTCCATGATAAAACCAACCAAACAAATAAATACATACATACATACATAAGGAATTCTAGGCATTAAAAAGCCTTAAGCCCCAAAACATGTTCAAAGAAGAGTCCTGCTCTGATCTGCACCCGCTGGTGTGAAATAAACTGAACTTTGGCCATTGGCATCATAGAGGGCTCACCTGTCTGGCACCAAAGACAGCCAAGGGGATGCAGCCACAGAGAGGTTACATGATTTGTCTGTGAAAATCCAAGCCTTGAGTGCATGCAATCATCTTTTCACAGTGTGTTAAACACCTCCTGGTCATTGGAGGGCTGGCTGATCACAAGTGTGAAAGAAGATCACTTCTTAACACTTTGTCTGTCTGTCTGTCTCCACAGGGGTTGTCCCCTCTGCCATAGTATCTGACTGCCTTTAATCTATCAATTTACACACAGGTGATGCACACTACTTTATTTTGCTTTTATCTCTAAAGCTTTTTTGTGATATTTCAGTTCTCACAAGGTTCTGGATGCTCTCTCACGGTGTGAAGAGATAAATTCCTTGTTAAAGTCAAAAGAGACCTAAAATTCTTGTTGTGAGGGGCAGAGGGCCATCTGAACCTGGGGCAGAACTTAAAAACTCCTAGCTCGTCACTTTGAATCTCAGAAAGCAGATACTGCTTCCAACAGTGCAAGGAATCATAGTGTACTGCCCTGGGTTAACGTGTCCTTCCCCTAAGAAGCTTCACAGTGCACACAATTCACGGTAAACAGAGATCTGGTATCTGGGACGTGTGTGTTAACAAGTTGCCTCTCCCACAGGAGTCTGCTGAGTTTACTGGCTTGCTAACACAGCTCTCTCCCTCTCATGCTCTAAGGCTTCCCCTTTTGTCATATATAGGCACAAAATGCAGTGGAAAAGCAGTAACCAAGCTTATTTCATTTTCATTTGAAGTCAAATCCTGAGTCCTTCTGGTTTTGAGTTAAATCTGTTGCACTGGCTCAGCATGTGTTTCTAGTTGAACTCAAGGGCGAGGCACCTCCGCTCTCAGTGAGAGGTTTGTTTCTGCTGGAGGCTGGGAGTGCTGCCTAATTGCTCTGCTGAGGAGGAGGACGAGGAGGAGTACCGAGTGTGCTCACAGTAACCTGCTGCAGATTCCCCCCAGAGCAAAACTGCAGCCATACTGCAGCACTACCAACTCTTGCAGGCAAGCAGGAGAAACAGGAAACTCAGGAAATGATCAGACAGACCCACCAAGATTTTAGAGGATATTTACAACACCAGGTAGAAATTCAAAATGTGAAAGACCATGTTAGCACAACTTAAGCCAGAAAGCCTCAGGCTGGCACTTTTGTGTGACTGTCTGACCTGACTTCATGTAAATCTCATGTGTGTACTGCAATGGTACAGTCCTACGAAAGCCTCAGTTCACCTTTCTAAACAGCCCAGCAGAACACAATAGAACCATTTTAATCTGCACTGAGATTAAATCTGAGCACTCTAAATCAGACTTTTCCTTTCATTGAATGTAAACAATCAAATCTCACTGTGAAGCCCTTTCCTGCTTTACTCAGCAACAGGCTCTTGCATTTCACCTCTCTTTTATTTAGTGAAAATGCTCTTATTTAAAAGACGCTTTAAATAAAAGTGTTTCATATTCAACAGGAGGTATCTGAAAATCTGTTTTATCCTGGCGCTATAGAGCTGGAGGAAATCCGACCTGAGTAACTCTGAGAAAAACTTTTTAAAGAATCAGATTAAAACTTTTTAAAGGTCAGATTATTGCCCTTACTCCTCTCTAAATCCAGAATGTATCTACTGATTTCTGAGGAGCTGGCCCAAAGTTAGGTAAGAGAAAGTAAGATTTAAATGAATAGTTTGCTTTTTCAAGACTGCATCTTTGCAGGTCGCCCCCTTGCAGTGCTCTGCTCCAAGTAACTTGCTCTGCCTCCTGCTGCCCCAAGTGCTTTTCCTCAAATACCTTCTTGCCCACTTGGAGATTTAAGTACCTGAAAGTGCAGAAAAACCTTCTCATTGCCAGGTGGTCTCCCTGGCCTCTGGTCCACCAAGGACTGCCTGGGAGAGCCTCCAGTCTGCTCCTTGGGGAAGCAGCCTGAGCTGAGGGTAGGTTCTCCTGCCCTTCTAGGGACACTTGCCAGGTGAGACAAGCACACCCAGGCACCAAAAGGCAGCTTTAACCCTCTGAGGCCAAATCAGGAGGTCAGCAGGAGGCCGCTTGTGACATGACATCCCATGTGCACTGCCTAGCCCTGGTCTTCAGCAGGCATCTTTCTTTCTGCAAGGAATATTAGGTAGTGCCAGTCATCTAAAAAATGCACTTCACTTTCTAATGAAATCACAAAGAGGGAGGGGAGACAAAGAAAAAGAGGAGAAACTGGCAGGGAATCCCATCATTCTGGCCTGTAATAATTAAATGGTGCTTGAATGTATGCATTGAGAAAGCCTCATTTGCTTTCCCCCTCCTCAGAGACTAATTTAAAACATATCACAGTTTTTGCAAAGGCATTCCTATTACTATTGTGCTGCAAATCCTGTCTGATCCAACCCTCAAATATTTATGTAAACTGAAATATGTCTGGAAAGAAGTCAAAAAAATCCCCCAAATATGCCACACAATCTCATTCCCACATATCCCTCCCACCTCATTTATATTCATGTTAAACCCTTTCCAACTAGTTCCCAACTGGTAGGTGGTGGTTGATGAGTGATAATTGCAGAGTCTGTTTCTTTGAGTGCATTGATGGCCAAACCTCTTGGCAAACAATTTAGTCTGGAATTTTCAGTAGTTGTTTGCAGCAACCTTTTTTTTCCCTTTACAAATAGATACATGCAGTTTGTAAATTTTTATTATTTGTTATTATTGACAGTGTTCAGAAAGAAGTAACTTCTAAAACAACATTTAAATTGAGGTAATTCTGTCTGGGGTACAGGGTATGCTTATACAGCATACCCTGCTTAGCTGACAGATTCCAGTAAAAGCAGGATAGATATGTGTAAAATGAAGCCACTTGTAAAACCTTTCTGTACCATTTGCAAATTGCATCTGACTCTCTGTTTGCAGTGTTTTGGGTGACAGATGCTGCCAATTCACTTCCCTGGATCGGCAGGACTGAGCAGTGCAAGGGATGGGTGTGAAATGAGCCACATTGTCAGCTGCCTCTGTACCTGACTGTCCCCCAGAGGTGATGAAAGCCTGCAATTTCATTGACTTCAGTGGTGGAGAATGCTGCCAGGGCTGGAGGGGCCAGGGTGTGACAGGCAGCTCCCCACTGAGGGGGGAGGACAAGCTGTGTCTGGTAGTGTGCGATGTCAAGAAAGCTGGGAACCCCTGCTCATAAAGCACCAGAATTCTTTGTGCCTGAGCGCCCAGTGTCTTGAGGCACAGGTCCTTCTTGGGAAGACAGTGCAACTCCCTTCATAAAACCAATCCAGCACTTCTGCCTTATATGGGGCCTTTTTAAAGTGTACTTTTTCCTCATATGCAGCTACTTCAAACCCTTCATTTTGAAAGAAGATGGCATCAGCCACTGCAGTGCAAGGTCTGGATGACCCTGCCATGCTGAGAAGCTCCAGGGCACCCATAAACTGAAGGAGCACAAAATCCCAAAGGCGCAGAGGTGGCCACATCCTCCTGCTCTGCAGTGCAAGAGGAAAATGTAGAGCAGAAAACAGAGCCACTTCCATGATACTGTAATGATAATGGAGTGCTAGAGGTAACCTCAGAAACACGATGGGAAAATACCTTTTCAAGTGGATTCTTTTTAAGAGTCAGATGTGCTGATCTGCTGTTACAGGAATATTTACAAGCAAGAATGAGATTAATTAAATCTGGAATTTGTATGACTTTGGGACATATTTTAGAGAAGGAAGCTAGTATGTCGCCAGTTGGTTGCGCAACAGGAAGAAGAAAAGGTGGTGGCCTACCCTATTTTATGCTTTTATTTAAGGGTTTGAATGCACAACATGAAGCCTGGTAGGACTACAAGCTGGACATCTGACATATTGGCAACCTTTCCCCCCACTGCCTCCTTTCTTTCTGTCTTCAAAAGCAAAGCTCTGACTATATCCAACTGTTCTGCATTCTCCCCGCTGACAGTCGGTATCAGTCCCTCACCCAGCTCTCTGAGGGATGGGACGTTCATGCAGTCAGGATGACCATTTCAGTTCTAAGAGATTCCCCACACAAGACTCTCACCAGTCCTCTTCTGCTGCCTGGTGGCCTCAGGTGGATGAGAGGGGATCTCACCTGGGAGAGATCCTGACCCCCCAAAACAGACCCAGAGAAAGATGCTGTCTTCAAGCTGGTTCCACAATGGCAAGTCAGTCCTAACAAAGCAGAGAATGTCTGTATTTGGATTACAATTCTTTCTTTCCTGCAAATATCCTAGTGAGTGTGATCCACCTGATTTCTTCTCCCACTTTTAACACAATTTACAAGTATTTTTCATCTTTGAAGCCTCTCTTTCCATATCTTTGTGAACTGTTAAATGAGAATTGTATAGGTTTTTCCAAATACTGCATTATGAGGGAACACTTTTATCTCTCATGAAAAAAGAAGGGTTTATGGAAGGATATGTTTCTGTTAATTACTACACCATCCTGAAGATATTATCTGCAGAGATCTTTACTTCTAAAATGTCGCTGCATGGAAGATGAACAGTATTGAAATTTAAATTCCTGTCTTTTCTGTCAGTAGTTATTTCAACTGGATCTATTCTGCTGTTTCTCTAAAATAATATAGCAGTACAAAACTGCAGCTAGCCTCAGGGGAAGCCAATCAAATCCAGCCTGATGAAATATTGGAAATTTCTGCATTTTTCTAGGGAAAAAATTTTGCTCTTTGAAAATAGTCAGGTAGAACTAGTGAGCAAAAAGGGTTAGAAAGACATTGCTACATTAAGAATGTGTTGATTTTATTTGACAATGCAGGTCCCAAAGTGGGAGCCTGAGTCTGGGTAAGGTTGAAGAAATACATGTGTCCTTTATTTCTTCTAAGTGAGATTGGTAAATCATGTATTTTTTAGACATCTAACATTTTAATCCTTATCTTTTGGCAGTAGATCTACATTGCTGGAGTGGGAGTAGGCAGATTTAAAAATAACAGCTCATAATTTTAACCCTTTTTAATTTTACAAAGTTTCATTGCCAGGTGTGTCTTCTCAGTTTTTTAAAGTTCTGGAATTATTCTGATATTCATCAACTGACTTAATAGAAATCATCTACTGAAGACTAGGGAGCTGGGAAACCAGTTAATGAAATGAAAAATTCTCTGTATTTTCTTGTACTGGTATTCATCGAGTATGGCTTTGTTATGTGAGCAAGGCTTGTTTTCCAAAAAGGGCTTTTAGAAACTACAGAGAGATCATAGGCAATACATCTAGACTTAGTTCTACACCTGAAATGTTGGTTTTTATAGTGTTCATAAGTTCTAACACTTCTGAAGCTGAAACTGGTTCACGCCTCTAAGCAAGGGATCGTAGTGAGAAACCATCTGCTTTGAAAGTGCTCCCCTGCTCCAAAGCACCTAATTAACATTCCTTTTAAGACTGAAATAACCTACTGAGTTCTCCTATTTGCAGTCACCTTGATAACAGAATAAAAGTACTTCCATTATGTATATCACCAGATTACGGGACCTGAAATATTTAAAATCCTTTTCTATTTTAGAAAAAAGAAGATCTGTTCTTTGAAAGGATCAAGGCCATTGAATTTAAAGTAGACAGCAAAAAGGCTAATTGAACAAAATGGAAAGTTCCTGATGCCTGCCTACACATCCCACCCTCCACTCCCCACAGGATCAAGATCACTTGCATCTGGTTCAAGAAATACTGTTTTCATCTCTTTCTTAGAACAGTGGAAGATGCAAAGGTGCTGCACAGTTTTAATGGGAAGAAGAATCAGTCAAGGGTTATTTGTTCAGCTTCCAGCTCACTTTATGAAGTCATACAATGGCTGAAGGTGCCTTTGGAGGTCATCGAGTGCAACCCTCCTGTTCAAAGCAGAGTGAATTCAGGACTGTGTCCACTCAGGTTTCAACACCTTCAGGCACAAGGTCTCCACAACCTCTTTGGGCAACCTCTCCCAGTGCTTGATTAGCCTTAGAGTAAAAATAGGTTTTTTCCTATATTTAATTGGATTGTCTTGTCTTTCAGTTTCTGTCCATTGTCTCTAATCCTTTCACTGGGTACCAGTGATAAGAACCTGGCTCTTTACTACATTTTTTCAATTATTTATACACCTTGATAAATTTCCCTGAGGCTTCTCTTCCCACAGTCCCTGCTCTCTCAGCCTCTTCTTCTGTATCAGGTGTTCCTATCAGAGTCGTCTTCACAGCCTTTACTGGACACATTCCAGTATGTCCTCACGTCTCTTGCTCTGGACTGGACACAGTCCTCCAGATGTGACTCACCAGTGCCCAGTAGTGTTGGCAAGGCTCTTTCTAATGCAGTCTGATGTTGGCTGTCTTTGCTACAAAGGCTCACTGCTGGATCGTAATCAGCTCCTTATTCACCGGGATACCCAGATCTTTCTCTGCCAGTTACTTTCCAGGTGGTTGTTCTCCAGTCTCTATTGGTGCACAGGGTTTTTCCTCACCAGGTGCAGGACTTTGCATATCCCCATTTCACGAGGTTGCCCTCTGTCAATTTCTCCAGTCTGCTCCACCAAGATCCGCTGAATGTCAGCACAGCCATGTGGTGTGTACCAACCACTCCCAGTTTTTCACCATATGCCACCTTGTAGAGGGTCCACACTCTCCAGTCTCACATGTCACTAATGAAACTGTTAAACAGGATTAGTCAAGTACTATCTGCTGAGGACCCCCACTAATGACTGACCCATGGTTGCATTTTGTATTGCTGAGGGCATAATTGGAAGCTGAAAATTCAGCCAGCTTTCTGTCCATTTCACAGTCATCTTTCTCAGGCTGTGCTTTCTCAGCCTCTCTATGAGGCTGTCACAGAAGTGTCAAAGGCCTTACTAAAGTCAAGGTAAACAAGACCCACTGTTCTCCCTTCATACATCAAACTAGCCTCATTTTAGAAGGCTGTCAGGTTACTTAGAAAAGAGCTCCTCTTTGTAAATCCATGCTGACTACACACAATCACTTTCTGGTCTTTCATGAAACTGGAAATAGTTTCCAGGATTATCTGCTCCATCACTTTCACAGTGATTTAGGTGAGTCTAACTGTCCTATATTTCCCCAGATTTTCTTTCCTGTCTTTCCTGAGAAGTGAGGTTTGCTTGGTCTCATCCCACACGAATGACTCCAATCATCATGGTCTTTCCAAGATAAGCAAGAAAGGCCTTGCAGTTACATTGAGCAGCTGCCTCAGCAATTTTGAGAGCATTCCATGAGACTCTATGACTTGTGTACTTCCAGGGTCTGTAAGAGTTCCCTAACCTGACCCTCCCACAAGGGTACATCTTCCTTGCTCTGGGATCTCCCACTGTTTTCACAGATTCTGAAGGCAGTTTTTTTCAACAAAGACCTAGTGGAAAAGACCATTAGCACCTTGGCTTCTTCTGTGTTTATTCCCTCCCTTGCCATGTTCAGCAGTGGGCCTGTGCTTTCTCTAGATATTTTACTGCTGAAATACCTGCATAAACCTTTCACATTACCCCTTACCTCTTTCACCAATTTAAGGTCTACATAGGCTTCAGCTTCCTAACATCATCCTCGCATGCTCAGTGGTTCTATATTTCTCCTGACTCTGTTTACATAGTTTCTCCTAGCTGTCCATTCCATACAAATGCCCTCAATGTGGTAAAGTCCCAAAAACACCAGGCTATCTTATCTGTTGTGCTTTTCACTATGGGATAACTATGGGACATATATCTTCTGCTGAAGCCTTTCAAAAACCTCCTGTCGTGGTGGGCACCTTAAATGCAGCAACGTATCAGACATCAAAGGCAAGAGAAGAGGAGCACGTGCAGGTGACTTTTCATCAAAACTCTCCCTTGTTTTATACTTGGCTCGGACAAGCTATTCATTAAATTTTCCTGGCTCTCTGATCACCTAGACACAATCTCTTGTAGTGTTCATAAGCATTTTGCCTGCTCCTCTCACAGGGATTAGGGGCAGCAAGGCTGACTAGAAAATGACTCAATTTCATCAAAGATTTCAAAGTTTCTCTAGTTAATGTTTCATTCTGCTTTGGGTGAAAGCCAAGATCTCATGGATTAAAGGCTCAAACTGGTTTTCAGACAGCATATTCAATTCTAGGTGCAAAGTGATTATCTTAGCTAGCATGTGAAGTGAAAACACCAGAAACATTGCACATGAGTGAGGTGGCCAGTTTGGACTGTCAATGAGCCTGTATTTCCTGTGTATTTTTACAGTACTCATTGCTTGAAAGTCCTCTTTGTCTTTTCTGTTGCTTCATTTCATATCCTCAGAAAGGAGGTAAAGGAATTAATTAAATTACCTTCCATTACTCAGAAAGGTAATTTTTGTGAATTTTCCTGAACTTTCCCTAACTCTTTCCATGGCTGCACCTTCTGCAGTGAACATTCAGAAGGTGCTGCTACCAATGTGCCTGACCTTCTATAACTTCTGCTTTGCATGTCCTATGGGTAGTACCTCCTCAAAACTGCCTTACTTCTTAGGCAGGTACTGCACAGTGGTGTTGAGGTTTCACTGATCTGACCACACCGAGAGGTAAATCTTGTTCACATGAAAATTTGGAGGAAACAGCAGTGCAAATCCCAAGGTTTGTGTGCTGCATGAGCTCCCTCCACCTGTTTGAAGTGTGACAGTAGCATGCCTTTAGAACCAGAATGTATAGCAGCTCAAATGCCATCCCCACACTCTGCTGAAAAAAGTCTCAACTAGTCCTGCAAATTTTACTCCTTTAAACAATAGGAAAGAAATTACATCCCTCCAAACCATTGCCTGTTCCAGGTCCCCTTGTGAAATATCAGCCACAGAAGAATGTGCACATATTTATGAAATAATTTCTCATATAAGTTTTAATCAAATTAGTAAATACCACTGACATTTAAGTAATGATTGTTAGGACCTCATTTTAAACCTTTTCAGGTGAATAAAAGTAGTTAACTCCTCTCTACACTGTTGTTTCTGGTTATCTGCAAGTTCATAAATAGAGCTTTCTGTTATTTTAACCTTAGTGTTTGAAGACATTCTTTGAATTTGATTTATTAATGTTTATTTCTCTGCTCACCTCAAATCCCCTTAGAAATAAGCACCTCAGTATCTTAAGCAGACCTTTCTACTGATTTTCAATGAGTACTTTGTTCCATGGCAAACTTCAGCTGACAAGGTGTAAGCGTGTAAAGTCAATCTGAAAATTAGATGATATTAAAAATGTCTTTTCATCTTGTAGCAGCAAAATAATTAGTCTCCATTAGTCATCACCTAATTGCTCCCTATATTTCATGTTTCCACTTCTAATTTGGAAGTGTGTACAACAGAATCATTAGGGATTCAGGCTTTGGTTTTTTAGATGTATAAAACCTAACCCTTCCATTATGGCCTTAAATTTTGTTGTAGAAATTACATTTTACCATCCATATTAGAAAATCCTATAAAGTAAAAACTGCACTTTAACAGGAGTAATTGTACATGGAGACAAGGACAAAGGAAAAGTCCTAAGACTGTGAATGAAGAGAAACACCAAGTTATCCTCTTGACTTCACACAACAACAATCTGTCTTGTCCTTTGGGGTGGTAAATAGTTTCCCTGCCAAGAGAGGATACAACTACACCAGATTAGGATCAAATAAAGATGTCAAAGGCATTATACATGGCATATGTGTTCAAAATTCCAGATAAAATAACTATATTCCAAAATATATTATTCTCTAAGCATTTACGTTCTCTGTATTTCCAAAGAACCTGCCTTCTCCAGTGCTGGGGTATTATGGTCTCAGCCAGAAGAGGTGAAGAAAGCTCTCCTGGTAGAGGACTTGTGCTTGTCTGGTCTATGGGCTTGGACCTTTGCAGAATCCTACCAGTGCTTTATTCTTTCTCTTGGAATTGTCCTAATCTGACATCAAAGTTCAGCCAGCAGAGGCAGCTGCTCCTCCTGTCTCCATCTCTATTTGTCTGTGTTTCAGAGCTCCCAGCAGGATTCAGCCACAATGCAAACAGCCAAGTGAGTAGCATGGAACAGCCCAAGACTCACATTCTAAGGCCACAGAAAGACCTTAGGTGGGCAAAGAACTTGATAAGCAAATTCAGAAAAGTTGCATTTGTTAGTTTCAGGTAATACCTCCTTGTCCAACATGTTGATATCAGAATACACCAGAACACAGAAGAACTTCTGCTTGTAAGATCATCATTTAGAGTGAAATTTAGAAGGGCACAATGGTCCATACTAAATATGTAAAAGGTTATTGATAGGCATAACTGGGTAGGAATGTTATGCATGCCTGAAATGTGTTATAGGAAAAATTATCATTTTTTTTCAAAGAAGTAGGAAGAAGAAGGTAATTTAATTTTAGTTTAGTCAACTTTAGTTGATAGGTCACAGTCACCAGAATTATAGTAAAATATGGATTTGAATATGAATAAAGCCATCTCCCTGAGCACTTTGTTTGTGTATGCTTGGCTTTTTTCTCTTATTTATCCAACATTTCCCTAGAAGTGGATCAATCATTTCTGCATCGTGTTTACAATCACACAGAAGCATTTTAGAGTAGAGAGGATGAGTGATGAGCACTTTACACACATACTGGGGCAGCTCTATTCATTACCTTAATACAAACATGCAATACAATAACCTTTGTGGCCACAGACAAAGTTGTTGGATAAGAGATTTCCTAAGAAAAAATACCATTCAGACAGATCCAAAGTAAACAGCCTCCTCTGCTCCCCTCTCTTGACCTTTTGGAGATCTGTGTATGCTATATCTATAAAAAATAGTTCACAGAGTTCACAGCCCTTTTTCATATCCATGGGTTTGGTTTTGACGTAATATGAAATGATAGGCAGTATTGCCCTATTCTGGCATCCTTCAGCTAGTCCTGTAAAACATGAGCCCAGAAGCTGACCAGAAGCAATGATATGGCCTTGGTAGTAGAACAATACTCCTCTCAAAATATATTGCCTGCTGTGCACCCCTGCTTTTGTAACAGAGAATTTACAAACAGAGCCTAGAAAGGGGCTAGGCCAGCGCATTAAGTAGGATTCTGTAAGAGAGTTCCAACTCTGCAATGCTTTCATAGCTGAGAGGGCAGCATTACTGGAAACATCTTCAGTATATATCCTTGCAAACAGCTTTCCATGCTCAGCATAAAGCAACCAGGAGCCACAATTTCCCCCCAGCTCTTTGGACAATAAGACTGCATTTCGTTTTCTGTGGGACATTTGTGAAACAGGAACCAGAGAAGCATTTCCAAGGAAGTCAGCTGTTGTCTAATCTGCAAGTGTACTGTTCAGAATTTACACTAATATCAGCTTTTCTTTTGTTTGTGAACATTGCAGCAAATCTTCCTTTTGGTGTTTGTTCTCCAGGCCACTCTAGCTCCAGCAACTCACAGAGTGGGGAAAATAGCTATGGGACAGAAAAAACTTCAATCTTACTGATTCAAAGATAAAAGTAGACCTGAGTATGGTGTGTGTGATACGCCTTGGATCCAAATGACTTAGGCACCTATTTCTTGAGTACTGAATGAATATAACCACAACATGAGTAGGTTGGCATGGGAGCAGAGAGGATGCACTTTTATACTGACTTACATGACTAGGATGGAGCACAAAAATGGGGCAAAAGAAAAAAGCAAGAAAGGGTGAGATCTTTTTCATTTTCCTTCATTTCCCATTGAATCTTCATACATTCCATAATTATTTAGAGACTGTGCATTTGCTATATGACAATTCAGGGCACTAACCATTTGATTCTGGAAGAGGTTTTATTTGGACATCTGTAGAAATGGGCCTTTTTCTCACTTGTGGAGGTGAAGCTATGACAAAGAAAGTTTGACAAATTGCTGTTCAAGAGAACAGCATACTGCTAGCTACAGTATGAGGGGTCTCAAGAAAATTGTAAGCTAGAAAAACCAAAGCATATCTCAATATGTGACATCAAAACCTCTCACTTCCCTTTCTCCATCTTTAATTATTTCTCTTTCTAAACAATCTAGGAGGCTGGGGAGAAAAGATCTATTTTGAAGATGGAAGTAATGAAGTAAATCTGGTGAAATAAAAAATCTCTAGAAGATAAAGAAGAGTTGGGGATAGTTCTATGTATACAGAAAACCTGATGAAGAATACCAAACGATTTGGTTTAAATCTTGAACAATTTTAAAGAGCTCATCTTCTTTTCAATCTGTAAATCAGTTTCTCCATGAAATGTGGATAAAAAGATCCTACTGTACTATTAAGAGATATATATCAACATAGAAAAAGTTTGCACAGTTAACACAATGTCCTGCTTGCCAAGATCATCTTGATCTAATTCTCTTGTCAGCAAAGCTACTTCATGGTAAAACTTTAACTCACAATTTGTTTACTTGAATTTTTTTTTTCTTCCTAGGAATTTCATTTTGATATTCTTTGTGATTTTTTCAAGTCTCAAAGCACTAAGAAATTTGGTTGAGAACAATCCAAGAAAACAAATCAGTGCATTTCAGTGGCCACAATCATTGCATTCCCTATCTTTCTCTGTGAAAGACTAAGCAGCTGCTGGTTCTTAGTGAGGTGGGGGGGAAAGACCTGTTAGTATTCCTGTGCACAATTTTTTATTTCACTTAGCAGCTGATTTTAGAAAAAGAAAGAAACAGAACTGATCTGATGTCTTTCCTCTCAAGATCAACCCACATCCTTCCTAGGGCAGGAAGAGCAGGTGAAAAAAACACAGGACGTTTGCCACTTCTATGGCTTCCATTATCCAATTTATGCCATTGCCTCCCTAAGAACAACAGGAACAGACTCCATCAGAGCAATTAGTTCAGTGGAGAAGTGAAGTCAAGGGAATCTGCTGAGGCATTTTGGCATAGGCACACTGAGTGTTGAAAAATCCCTTCTGCGAAGGACTGTTTTTCTGGCTCTGCAAGCAAATCTGTAGGGAGCAATTTTCTCTTCAGATGTGTAGCTTGTCCTCACATAGAGAAGTGCGAGTTGCATCAGTGTTGTTAAAACAAATGCAAGACAGAGAAGAAGGGGAAGCCAAGGCGAGCGTTAGCAAAGCAGGGGAAGCACAGTCTCTTTGACCCCATTTGCAGTTTCCTGATCAGGTGCATGGTGGGACAGGGGAGATTTCAGATTTCCTGTCCTGTGGTCCATATCACCTAAGCTGACCTGTCCCACCTGGGCCCAGCTCCCCAGAGGAAGGGAGATGTGGTGAGGACCTGGGAACCTGACTGGCCCCTCAAAGTGAGAACTGTGGCACAGGTTGCCTTAGGCACACTGCAACCTCAACCTCATGGTGCACCTGGATTGAAGGGGGAGGAAGTAGCCAGGGTTTCTATAAAAGGTTGCTGCAGACATCATTCCAGGTAATGAATGAAGGTAGAGGGCTATCAACTGGGGATAAGAAGTTGTTAAAACTGACAAACACCTTGGAAATGCTGAGATCTGATCAATATCAGGCACATTTTAGAAGTTTGAATGAGATATGAAGGATGTAGATGATAACTGTAAGCACACACAGAAACTCTTCAGACTTCTGCCACCAACAGCTATTTCCCAAGGGAAGGAAGTGGTGTGCTTCACTGGCCAGCATGAAAACAAGGCTTATGAGAAACATGGACTCTCCAGACTCTATTTCTGGCTCTGCCAATTCTTCTGCCATCTCTTTATATACAATTGAATCTATTATAAGGTGCAATGATGCAATGATGCTTGTGTATGGACAATGACATGCTCTCATGGCATTTGTGACCTTTGCCATATGTCACAGCAGGATACAGGTATCCCCCCTCTCCCTCTGCCCCAAGGTGTACAGTTGCTTAATTGAACTTATATTTCCAAAGTGACCTTCAACACAAGATGCAGATTTCACCCACTTTGCCCAACATTGATCTCACTAGTGGTGCCTGCAAACCCCACACCTGCAGGGGGAAGAGTGTACCGAGCCACCTGCTTCCCGGGAAGATATGCTTGTAAGACTAGCTAATGAAATCACCCAAGATAAGCAGCTAGGGTCAGATGCTTCTGCATGATTTATGTCAGCCACAGAACAATGCTTCTTATTCATGGACAGTTAAAAAAAAATATATATTTCTCTTTTGTTCAGCAAAGGACAGCAGGGCTTAAATAATGCAATGTTAAGAAACTTAGCATCCCTTTGGTTCAGTATTCTCTGCTCTCTGGAGAGGCTCCCAGAGTCAGGATGCTTGTATTTAACTCCATAACAAATAGCACTGCTTAAATTTAAATTAGTTCAAAGGTTTCTGTGGTATGGTCCTGCTAATTTGCCCTGTGCACAGAAGTCAGCCGAGTCAGTTTTCATCTCTTTAAAACCATACCAAGAGAGGAATGGAAGTGCTTGTTTTGGGCATTTCCCAAAATACAAAAATAGTAGTAATAAAAATATAGAAGGCATATGGTGGGTTTATGTCTGGGGATGCAGCTGAGGCTAAGCAATATGTACATATTTAATTTTTCTCCCAGAGTGAAAGGTATTTATTCTTTGAGGCTGTAAGAAAACAAGTTCTTTTCTTTTTCCAAGCAAGAATTCACACAATTGTGTTGTAATGGAATATGCATTAACCAGTATCAGATAAAACTAATAACCTAGGCATCATAAACTTTAGAAGGTAGTTAAATATTAATTCTTCATGCATTTGAAATTATCATGAAGGGAGAAAAGGGGGGAACCAATTATACCATGGCAAAAAAGTTATAAAGTTAATTGCTTTACTCATCCCCTGCCAGGAGGGTTAACACGAGATATTGTTCAGATGTAGTGGAAAAGAAAAGTAGTAGAATTTGAACAAGAGCAGCATGGCATTTCTTTGCAATAGATTCTTGTTTATTTGTTACATTTATGTAAGATCATGAAAGACAGCATAGATGGTGTGAACCAAGAGTTTATTTTGCCTGACACACTGGAAAAGTTGTTCAGTACTGGTTCATCTCAGCAAAGCTATTATTCTCTGAATGCTAGAAAGGTCAGCTGGGGTTATCTGCAGCATAAATACTGGCCGTGCAAATTCATGGGAGGGAGCTTAGCTCTTGCACCGTTCCTTCTGATACAATGATATTTGGGTCATTGTTTATGAATCTGGCTGCCATGAGTCAACCCTCTTCTCTGTCCCCCTTTTACATGGCCTGTAAACAACTTTCCAGATGGGCTGACATCTCACTATTGATGGAGAGCTCTGCATAAATGTCCTCTTGTGTTACCCCAGGGGAAGAGGTGTGTGGTTCAGCTACTCTGCTTGCACAGCAGTGTGTGGGAGCTTAAAGATGGACCTAGCAGATAGCACTGGCTGGAATCCAGATGGAAGTGAGCATATCCTACTTTGCTCTTTCTGATGCTGTAATTGAATATTTCTAGAAGACTGCAGGTGAGAAAGATACATAAAGAATAATAAATAGTGTTTGCAAGAAATTTAAATCCACTTGCCTGATCAAAAGGTTGAAACAAGGGAACAATTTCTGGATATGATTCTGCTGTGAATTAATACAAAAATTTCAATTTTAAAAGCTTGACTTTCTTCACTAAAAACATGTTTGTAAAATACTGAACTGCCTTTCTTGACATTTTGTGTTGTGGAGGCTACATTTTTAATTTTAAAAGTACCCTGTTTATGACATTGTTAGGGAAAATGCAGTTACCTGCAAGGTACAGTGAGACATTACATCTGGCATCCTGTTAATGGCTTTAAAATCAGATTATCTCTCTGATATCTGAACTTTTTAAGGGATTAGTCAAGTTTCAGGAGCAAATAAATTTTAAATTACTGTAGTTTTCATGGGTTATGTCATCAGGATTCAGCCTTCATTGCTCTTAACTGCACACTGCAACAGAGTTTAATAGCATGGATTGCTTCTTAATGCAAATAATTAATTTGATTTACCCTATTGTAAGAATGGCTTTGGCATGTGAGTTTTAGGTGTGTAAGAAGCCAGAGGCAGATGGCACTGACCATTAAAAACATTGTATTATTGATTGATACAGACTAGGCAAAAATGCCATTTAATTAGTAGAAAATTAAGTCTTGGCTGGTTTGTTCTGATCCTCAAAGATCATTAAAGGGCATAGTTGAAATTGGAGCTTTTCTGCAGGTTGACTAACATATATACCAGTATAGCCTTTTATTCCCATTCTCCAGTGACAGCCAAGTAATATTGAGGAAGACATTCTCTGGAATGCAAACATAAATGTCTCTCTATAATTAGAATTCTGGTTTTGTGGCAGTTTTTTGTTTGGTTGGTTTTTTTTTTTTTTTCCCTAAGTAAATAATTGCAGAATTATACTCCTCAAAGACCTTAGATGACTCTAAAAAAAGAAAACCAACAAAAATCAACATTACTGTGATAAAATTAGGTCTTTGCTTGTCAGGTCAAATATGTGTTTTCTGGTAGATAAGAATCTATCTCCTGAACTCATGGTGCCAAGTGACAACCCCATTAACAGAAAGAGAAGAGTTCTTCAGATAAAGATGGATCCTAAATTGTCAGAATTTACCTAATTGAAGTTGTTTTGCAACAAGTAAAAACATGATGAATTTTCCTATTCAGACATTTCTACTTCTGCATGATGTTCTCCAGTGCCCAGTGCTGATACTCCAGATTTTCGCTTCAAGATGGGCTGAAGGGATGAAAGTAAATAAAATAGAAGTGTCCTGAAATATTTATTACAGTTTGTCTATATTTATCTACTCATTTTATATTTAGAATGAATTCACACACTGTGGTTTTTCTCATTTGAAACTGTAGGCTTTTTGATGGGGAATAAACATCTACTAAAATATGTTCATCAATCGAGCTGCTCTTCAATGAAAAAATTATTTTGGAAAAACTGATTTTGATGTTCAGGTGAACACTTTTTAATCAATGCTGAGATACAAAGAGACAGTCTTGAGATGTGTGAGCTTGTATTGAATTATTTTCAGTTCAGTGTGCAGAAAATGTCCATGCTATCAATAATGCCAGTGTATGAGAGAATTCCCTCTGCTTCATTACTTGTGATATCCACTGCAGCATCTGAGCAGTCATCCTCTAACTGCTTGGAAGTGTTTTAAATTTCAGTAAGTGTTCCCAATTAGGCATCTCCTGATCTTTGAATTGGCATCCTTGAGTTCTGCATCACTGAAGTAACAAGAGTGAACAGCAATCTTTTAAGTTATGCTTCAAACAGAGGTAAATTTAGCTTAAACCAATAATACTTGTCAGTTGAAATCAAATCCATGCTTCTTACCAGATTTTTGTGCCATTGCAAGATTGTTGGATCTCCAAATATAAAAGCAAGGGGTGCCTATGAGAAACTTCCTTAACTGTGTTTCACAGCATGCAGAACTTTTAGTACACTGACATATGCACAGCTCTTACTTCATTGCACAGGGAGCTCAGAATAGACCTTCTGGGAGAGCCTGGGCTGATGCCAGAAATTCAGATGTGTCCAACTCCCCTTAAGAAACACCATAGAATTGTTACATACTGCAAGTAGGATCACATCTTTTCACAGCATGAGGATTCACCTCTAAAATGCCACCATCTCCTAAAATGAGCTAGATGCAGAAGAAACCAAATTTATGCACTTGCCAGGATTGCTGTCCACAACCTCTTCTGACTGCAAGAGGCATCACTTCCTCTTGGAGAAGCCACTTTTCTCCATGTCAGCAGAATAGTGACAGATCATGTGTTAAAATCATTGCAAATCTGGCATTTATTTTTCCCATTTTTTAGCGTAAAAGTTTCGACACTTTTGGCTGCGTTTCCAGGGCTCTGTGTCAAACAATGAGGTCTGATGAGATCCTCAGAATAAAGTACTTGCAGCACTTTCTTTTAGTTAAAAAGGTCAAATTTGCATCAGGTGTCAGTTTAAATAAACAGTGTAATTGCCTTCTTTTTTTTCCCCTTCAGTTATTTCTCCATAGCCCAAAAATTTTCTGTGGATTTGCTTTGGATTTGCAAGAGATTAGTGGTCATCCAAGATGGAAAAAGCTGAATTCTGTACAATTCTTTATTTTTTGTGGACTCTGAGTAAGCACCTTGCTTGTCCTGAAGTGCAGAACATGCACTGAAAATTCTGTCATTTTAAAGTATCTGTCATGAAGTTCAGTCAAAATAACCTTTGGCTTTTACTGAAAATCTTGGCCTATATTAGAAGCATCTCACCTCCAAAGTGCTCTGAGACTCAAATGTTCAAAAGAGAAAAAAATGGTAGTCTTGCGAGAGAAAAGTCATAGGATGGCTTGCTTGTATGAAAAGCCTCTAAGCAAAAAATCATGGGCTTCAGGTCTTTTGTGTATGTTTCTGAAACTGTAATAAATTTTAAAAAAGCCTTGAAGCCAAGGAGTCCTTAATCAACAGGAGATACGTGTGATTAGCCATGGGTGAAGATTTTCTGAGAATGCTATTTTATCTGTGAATGCTATTCAAGCATCACTTAACTAGATGTTCCAAAAGAATGTGTGATTACTCAGAGTCTCAGGGGACTATAGACATGCTTTGGTTTGAAGAAGGCAGAAAATTTTATGCAAATGCCAGCATAACAGCTTCCATGTTTCCACAATATATTGTGTAATAGATGCAAAAAGTAAAGTCAGAGATAGCCATTTCAATACTATTTTTACAAATAAACATTTTCTTTCATTAGCAGAGAACCAGAGATTTTTTGTCCCAGTTTGGGGATGTAACAAAGCACCTGAACCTCAGCACCTCTCACTTGACATCTTTCTGCCCACCAGATGCCATGCTGGGGCTGCTCCCAATTGCAATTAAGCAAAAGTTTACTCTGCATGTACTACAGATTAAGTGCCAGAAGCAATCAAAGAGACAATCTGTGTCTGACACACAGCAACATGGCTAGGGTAGATGCTGCACTTTCACCTTTCAAAGTATGCTCAAAGGGATGCTGCTGCTGCTGGGGGTCCCAGTGCAGATCCAGGCATGCCTGCGTGGATCCTAGTGCAGATCCTGGGCACCTGTTGTGTGTGCTGCAGAGAAATCCTGAAGGACAGGGAGAGCCCTGAGTCCTGAGCTCAGCAGGATGACCATGCTCCTTCAGAACTAGTTTGGGCATCTCTGCAGAAGCACACCTTAGTCACAGCAAAGTTAATTTATCCACTTGCAGGTTCTTTGCTATCAGTAATAAACTACCAGGACATCCTCATTACCACATATTGCCTGGGGTGGAAAACAAACAAAGTATGTGTTTGATATGCAGGCATACAAGTGCTAAAGACTAAGCTTCTTGGGCCTTTTGTGAAGACTAAGCATCCTCCAGCTTCACCCCAGGCCCCTCCAAACTGGCAGCTTCAGGCCACATATCTTTGTGTGGGCTTTTAGCACAGTAACATATGTACACTAAAAAGGCAACTAGAATCATTACCCATGAAGAAAGTATTTCTTCTTCCTTTCCTCTTAAAAAGCCCTAGACAGAGGGGAAGCCTGATTTTTTACAAATCCAGCTGATAAATCGTTCTCATTTTTCTTGGAAGTAAGGGCAATTTTTCCCCTAAGGAAACTGTATCTTAACATAACCCCTCATGGATATTTTCCCAGTTTCTGCATACCTGAAATTGGATAATCTCACTTTCTATGTAACTACAAGATACTATCTTTAAATAGACTATTTTCAGCCAAACCAATATGCAGAAATTCGTGTTTCTGACCCTCTAGAAGATTTCTTGTGGTCTCTCTTCCTTTTACTAGTGAGGTTTTGCTCCAGTTTGGTCAAGGACTGCTTGCTTGTACAGTAGTATCCCATAGGGACTCTCTTACATCGAAGCACTCATAAGGATATGAAAGAGGAGCTTCACTTATTGCATTGCTGTAGTGTGGCTTAGTGCCATGCTTATCTTCTCCTACAGGTCATGTCCAGATGGAATGTCTTTTGCCTTTTCCCTGGATGAACTGCACGTACTGAGTAGTGGCAGCTGCTGTCACAACCAAACCACATAGCTACAGTGAAAAATCATGTCTGACAAAAACTAAGTTTTTGATGAAAATAAATTGCTTACATTCAATCAGATTTGTTATGCAGGACTAGAGTGATTCTCTTCCATGATTAAAATTATTCCATTTACCAGCACCCTTCTTCCAAACACTACTGTGATGAAACAAGGACATTCACCCCTCCTTGGAAGTAAGTGAAAATGTCAACGGAATAACAAAATACAAGAAATTTCCTCTGAGGGAATGGGAATGGTGAAAAGGACAGAGCTTATTATTTTAAAATATGTAGTGCTAGCACATTTGCAGTTATGTTTAGATTTATTTTTGCCTGAGTAGTTGTGGGTTCTGGTAAAACTGCTGACAGACTAAAACACTATTCAGTGTCAAGACTGTGCATATTTCATTTTCTTGGTTTTTTGGTTTTTTTTTTTTTTGTTTTTGTTTTTTTTTGGTTTTTTTTTTTTTTGTTATTGTTGTTCATTTTACCAAACATTAAATACAAACACTCCCAAGTCTGTCTCTTTTCTTTCTTTCATCTTTTATTTCTTTCTCACTTTCCTGTAAAAATTGAAGGTGGCATTTAACTGCACTGTTACAGGAAGTAAGTTTCTACCTTCTTCCAGAAGATCTTGAATTCTTTCATATTTGTTAAGCAGCACTGTCAGCTATTTGAACGGAGCAGCTAACACCCAACACTTTAGTATCAACCTAAGCAATCACTAGGAAAATTCCTCCTGAGGCAAATGAATGTGGTATTTTTTATTGTAACTCCACCAAAAGCCTAGTAATATGACTGAGAAATCAAAATAGAACTGAAATTCAACATCTTTGGGAAAACATTTATCTCTTACAGTTGCATCATATGTAGCCTGGAAGAATGACAATAAAGTACAATGAACATTTGAGAGGCATCTTACAGGAAGTTTTCTCAGGTGAGCCCATACCTGTCTTTACCTTTTTAAAGACATCACTTTGAGTGAGACTCAGTTCACTACTGAAAATCAAATTGCAAGTTCAATAGCTAGATAACTCAAGCCACAGGAAAGAAAATAAAGCCTTAGTACAGGAATAAAATTCCTTTGGGACAAGAAGAGATTAATAGTTCAATAAATCCTTTATATTTAAGCCAATTAAAGGTACAAGAGCTATTTCTCTTTTTTAGGAGATGATTATATCTTTTCAAAATTTAGACAGTAGAAAATCCCTCCTTGCCTACTGCCACAAAAAGTGTTACAGTGCTTGTCCCTTTATGTATTATACAAATCTCATTCATCAAGGCACTTATCCAGACTTTTTCAAAATTGCTTCTCATACAGACAGTATTTGCAAGTTACTTTTGAAGTTATTTTTGGGATGAAGCCATATGGAGCAGCATTGATTGTTACCTCTCCAAATTACCAGGGACATTTGGAACTTTCTGTAAAAACAGTGGGAAATGAAGCCAATGCAGGTGTCCATGAAAATATCCCTGACACCTTGTTCCACTGAACACTCCCAGGGAAGAGAAACACACATCTGGGCACAATTGCTGATGCCAAGGCTCACACAGATCACACTTGAATATTCATATTTCTGAAAGCATGTAAAAAAATTCTTTATTGTTGCCAGCTTTGCTATTCTCTCATAAATAAAGCTTTGAGAAAAGAAGATAGCTGGAAATGGGCTAATTACAATTGCTGAGTTAAACATATATTAGCATTAATCCCTTACTAACTGTTCAAAGGCATATGGAAGCATGTATTTATTTCAGCCTAAATATAATCACTGTTGTAACAGTTTTAGTACAAGCAATGTGAGACATTTCTTTCTGAATTTCTGGATATGTGTCCCACAAATCTGTCTTGACTCACTATTGCTTGGATGTCTTCCCTCAAAATTAAGTGTCTCCTGGCAATAGCTGCTGCCTTAAAAGTGATAGAGGGGATACCATATCTAATGGTGAATCTCAAAACTTTTTTTGGTCTCCTCAGTTGTTTGAAAAACAAAATTTCAATTTGGAAACCAGTTTGAGTCTCTGAAATATAAATAATTGAGGTCTGTGAGGAAGGCAGCAAATAGTATACACATAGAGATTATTCTGGCTTCAGTGCTGTAAATGATGCTACAGTGACATCAGAAATACACATGCTTGGCTCATGATGCTCAATGCCATATATCTAAAATGAGCTAGGAAAAACAAGAATGTAAATTCATTCTATCTGTAGACATAAGCATTTATTTCTTAAGCATGCAAATAGTCAAGACCACCCAGGCACTTAGGAAGTCAGATTAAAAGTCAATTTGTGACTGAAAAATGAAGCCTCTGCAGCTTCATTCCTCTCAGCATTTCTTCATAATGGACCTATTTTAACATTCATCCATGAGACAGAAATAATGAATTCTGCAGAAGAAGGTGAGGTACAGCAACACACTGTAAAAGGGATGGTGCCCGACACTGGAATAATTACAGCACATCTTCAAAGTAACTTCTTCACTTCTGGATCAAGTCTCTTCAGTCTCAATAGCTCTGAAAATTCTCAGCATGTTCTTCCAGTCAAGAAGGTGGCAGGTGTTTAACATTCTGAGTTACAGAGTGAGACCATTTCACACATTTGCAATATTAATATATTACAATATATCATGTTAACTCTCCAGATAGAAACAAATCCATATATGATGCACAGACAGCTCCAAAAAGTAGCTTTTAGCAAATACCAGGTGTTGGTCTGTATCCATCGCTAAGGATTTGATCAACCATCAACTTTGGCAGGGCACACACTAGGTACCATCTTTACTACAAAGAGCCAGTATTTAGAAATACAGAATAGTTTGTGTTGGAATGCCCAGGTGTAGAGAGGGTGGACACCCCTCCCTTGAGGCTAAAAGCTGTGTGTTGAACAGGATAAGGGACAGGCAGGGAAGAGGCAAATCCTTTGAGGTGGGATAGTGCTCTTTATCATTACAATGTCCTTGCATAAGAGGCTCAGGTGTGAAAACTTCCCTCTGGAAAAGTGAAGCGCTGAGACAATCTCAGGAAAGCCTGAAGACATTCATCCCTTCTGATGGGCCATAACTGATTCAACCATGCAGATATAAGAGGCAGCTATAACATCTTAGAAGATATCAAAGATTCCCAAAATGTCCCATGATCCACAGTATTACACCATCCAGCATAAAACACCCTGGCGCTGCCAGCTAGCCTGAGTGTATGTTAACCCAATGGACTTCATGTTTTGTGGCTTCCTCCACCCCGAACGGGTGAAGACTGCAATCACCCCTTCACCCAAGGAACATCAAAATTGCAACAATCAAGTCTCATGGCTGGATCCAGGGGTGGTGACTATATGCCTTTCTGCTCTTTTTTTGTTTCTTTTACCTTATGCCTTTTCTTAAATGCTATTTTTATGCTTTTATATTGCTACATTACTAGCAAAACCAGCTACATTTTGAAATTTGCCAAGAACCTTATTCTACCTTAACATTCTAAAGTTTGCAAGTAAATGTTTGTTATTGAACCTCCTGAGAGTTGTTGTTTCTCCTGCACTCCACCCAGAGTAAATAAAGCTACCTAAACCCGCCCAATGCATCAGAGCAAACAAGTTGGCAGCACTTTGCTGTCTCTTTCTGTTCATCCACTCGAGAGGTGTGGGAAGAGAGGTTGCCAGTGAAGACTGAGGGGAAAACTTGCAGAGTACCTCAGCCTTCTCCTTGTCTGTTGTTAACAATTTGCCAGCGTGGCTCATCAGGGTAGGTACACCTTCTTTGATCTGTCTTTTCTGGTGACATACATGTAGAAGCCCTTCTTGTTGTTCCTTGAAGCCCCTGCTAAGTTTGCTTCCAGCTTTTCCTGGACCTTCCTCACGCCATCCCTACATAGCCAGATTGTGTCCCTACACTAGTCCCAGGATACCTGTCCCTGCTTCCATTGTCTAGGCATTCTTGCCCTTTAGTTCAAGCTGAAAGTCTTGACTATCTATACTAGTCTTTTCCCTACATTTCCTGCAATGGTTCTGATTTCTTATACCAATGGATCAAGAGTTTTGTGCTCTAAGGAAAGTGTCCATAAAGATCTGCCAGTTTTTTTCTGCTCCCTTGTCCCTGAGGCAGTTTCCCATGTCATCCTCCTGACTAATTCCTTGAGCAGCTGGAGTTTGCTTTCCTAAAATTCAAGGTCCCGACTGTGCTCTTGGCCTGTCCCATATTCCTCAGGACTGCAGATGCAGCAGTGATGCTCACTGCAGCCCTGGCTGCCTCCAGCCTTGACATCACCCATGAGCTCACTGCACTGGCGACCATCAGGTCCAGTGACAGATCCCCTTTGTGGGGACATAGTTGGTATTTTATTGAACACAACCATTAAAATATGATTATGTCTATCCTGCCATTTACTCCTAAAGCCTGAATTTTGCAGGGCAGGTTCCTTAACCTTACTTTGATTTATGACAAAACCAGCCTTCAGGAGGATCTAGACTTTTTTTCTCCACTTTCTTAAAAATTGCCCCTGCTGTGTTCCTCCATACAGTGATGTCATCAATGTATTGCAGATGTTCCAAAGCCTTTTCCAGTGTAATCTGAATCAGTCCATGGCAGAGGGTGGGACTGTGCCTCCACCCCTGGGGCAGTCGGTTCCAGGTGTACTGTACGCCCCTCCAGGAGAAAGTGGCCTGCACTCTGCTGCCAGAGGAATGGAGAGAAGCATATTTGCAATGTCCATGGTGGCACCACTTTGCTGCCTTGGACTCCAGTTCATGCTGAAACTCCAGGATGTCCAGCACAGCAGCACTCCGTGGTGGTGTGGCTTCATTCAGGCCCAGCAGTCCACAGTCAGTGTTCATTCTCCACTGGACTTACACATTGGCCCTGTAGGACTACCAAAGGGTGTGTGAGTCTGTCTGACCACTTCCTGGCACTCCAGTCCATCCATGCCATGGATGAGGGTCCAGCCAGTGCAGAATTATCAAAGGTGCACTGTTGTGGTAGTGATCAGTGCCTATGGTTGGCATTCCATATCCTGTTGTACAGAGACACTTGGAAGGTGAGGTAGGCAGGGAATAGGTTTGCCTGCTTCCTGAGTGTGGACTTGCCTCCATTCACTCTTCCCTTTAAGTGACTGTCTTCAGCCTGCTGGAAAAAAAAAAACACAGGATCCCCTTGACCTTGTTTTCTGTTCCTGTTTCCACCTCCAGAAGGTCAGAGAATGGTTCTGCAAGTTCATTTCCTTCTCAGACTTCCCTAACCTTCCTACTTCCTCTAGTAAGGCTGACACGAGTCTGAGAAGGTCATCCACTTGGTCACACCTCACATGGATGTTGTGTCTACTGCAGCCATTATTACTGATAGACTCTGGCACTTGGGCCCTGAGTGATTTCATGTTTTCATGGAAGCTCTCTCTGGGTAGCCACATCTATTTTGGCAAGTGCAGAGGACATGACTTTCTGCCAGGTGGATACCATCTGAGCTCTTTCTGAGATGGTGATGACCACCAGCAGAACCCCTCTCTTTGGCTGGTAGGATGTCTGTCCTTTATGCGTGTACTGCTACAAAAACTGCAGATGTCTCATGTTCTGTTTGCCTGATCTGTTAGCAGCATTCCAAGATCTACCCCACCATTTTGCCAGACATTCCTCAGGTTACAGAAAGGGAATTATTATCTTGAGATTCAACATGGCCAAGTGCTGGCTTCTGCACTAGTGTCACAACAACCCCACACAGCACTAAAGACCAGCTGGAAAGCTGCCCAGAGGAAAAGGACCTGGGGGTGCTGGTGACAGCAGCTGGACATGAGCCAGGCTGTGCCCAGGGGGCCAAGAAGGCCAATGGCATCCTGGCCTGGATCAGCAATGCTGTGGCCAGCAGGGCCAGGGCAGGGATTGTCCCCCTGTGCTGGGCCCTGCTGAGGCCACACCTCCAGTGCTGTGTCCAGGGCTGGGCCCTCACTGCAGGAAAGGCCCTGAGGGGCTGGAGAGAGCCCAGAGAAGGGCAACAGATCTGGGAGAGGGTCTAGAAGGTAAATCATGTGAGGAGCAGCTCCAGGAGCTGAGGTTGTATGTCCTGGAGAAAAGGAGGATCAGGAGAGACCTTATCACTCTCTCTAACTGGCTGAAAGGAGGCTGTTGCAATGGGGCTGTCTCTATTCTTCCAAGTAACAAGGGACAGGACAAGAGCAAAACGCCTCAAGCTGCATCAGAGGAAGTTTAGGTTGGATATTAGGAAAAGTTTCTTCATGGAAAGGGTTGCCAAGCAGTGGACTAAGCTGCCCATGGAAATAGTTGAGTTGCCATCCATAGGGGTATTTTAAATGTGTGTAGATATGGCCCTAGGGGACATGGTTTAGTGGTGGGTTAATGGTTAGGCTCAATGATCTTATGAATAGACGCACACACACATAACACACTGGTTTTCCTCACATGAGCAGTCAACACAAAATGCAAGAATTGTCAAAGATGACAAAAAAGCTTTTTGTCGTTTATAGCTCCACCACTTTTTCTGTTGAATGAAGGAGAAATGAAGCTAGCAGGTGCCTATTGAACTGCAGAGAATCTGGACAAAACAGCTAAACCTGAAGCCTTCTCCTCCCTTGGAGGAATCAGTAGCAGGGAGTGTGAAACAGAGAACATGCCTGTCGCAGACATTTCTCCACAGAAATCCTTTCTTTCGGATTTCTGCATCTTCTGGAGGCCAGAGGCCTCAGAAGACAACATAAACAATTATTATCAGCTGCTGGGGAATGCAACAGGGGCACCTTGTTGCATTTTGTTTGGTGATTGGTTCATGTTCTATGTTTATAATTAAGGGCCAATCACCAGTGCAAGCTAGGGGACTGAGTCCTTGAACACAACTTTGTTATAGATTCTTTCTATCTATTCTTAGCCTAGCCTAGCTGCTCTGCAAACCTCTCTCTATATTCTATTAGTATAGTAATAATGTATTTTATATGATATCTTAATAAATCAAGCCTTCTGATTCAAGAAACAAGATTCACCGTCTCTCTCTCACCAGCTGCGACCCACTCAGGCGCAGTAATACATGCCCTCTGAAGTCCTTTCCCAGTCCATGAAAACTTTTCTCTGTTAACTCTTCCTGCATGCAAGAGTTACACACTTTAACGGTCCCACAGCTACTCACCTGCACTGTCCTCCTACACTTTGAGCCCGCCTGTCCTTTCATGTGCTCTTCTAACAAAGCTGGAGGAAAAATCTGTAACTGTTTCTTTGTTCATTGCACACAAAGGGCTTGCAAAATCAAGTGGGTGGGTCTTAGACATGACCTCTGTTTAAGATTCACAAATGTGTCCTGACTGTGCGTGAAGGGAGAAGGGGGCTTAGGAGGAAGGGCAGCACTCCAGAGGTTTCTACAGGATGAATGGCAGATTTGAACTTCTCACTGAAGCTGAAACTTTTTATAGCATCACTTCTGCTCTCTGCCTGTTTCTAAATGTAGAATGGAGCAGCATCTTTCCCACAGCCACCTGGCTTAGTCAGGGAACAAAGCCAAGAGAAAGCCATTGGAGATGAGCACGCAGCTTTTTCACAGACCATTAAAACAGTAAATTCCCAGAAGGCTGGGTTTTCTGCTCAAGCCCCTCCACACAAACTCAGAATGAAGTTTTCCCTGACAGAGGAAACATGCAAGACAAGAACCTGCTCTCTGAATAGTAGTTATCTTGAATGATATAGCTACTTGCTATCTTCATCTGTTGTCAGAACAATTTGAATTTATTAAAATATCTCCCAGAAGGCTGGCTTAACACATAAACCTGATACACATCCAAGATTCATCATCTCCTCATTGATTTTTTTTTTTGGTTCTAGCTATCATTTCCAAGTGGCTCAACATCTTGGATCTGTTGCACCCATTGGGTCATAACCACTTGAACTTTCATCAAACTACTGTTCCTCAGACCACTTGATCCTGTTACTAAGGAGAAAACGAACTTCTCCTGTGTAATACTACTACTACTACTACTAATAATAATAATAAATAGTGCTGTATAGCTGCAGTGAACACAAATACTGTGAACACTTCATGTCTTAGTGTTTCTGTAATTTAGGGTTGACTGCCCTAGGAGAGCTGCCAATCAATCAGCCAGGACCTGAATCCTGAATCTGTAATGAAACTCAGTATCTGCCTGTGCCATCAGACTCCTGGCTATTGAGAAAAAAAAACAAGGACAAACAACCACTTGAGTTTTGACATCTGACCTACTCACTCTCTGTGCAACAGACAGGACTGTTCAGGGGAGCCAACAAGGTCAGGTTTTCCACTCATGTAGGAGAAGAAATAACTTGAAAATATGTGGCATCCAGCTAGAAACACTAGAAATGCTACTGCAGAGTTCAGAAAGTTATTAAGACAGATGAAATTTAGAATATTCTGATTTTTCAGTTGTTGGGGTATTTTATACTGAAGAGGAAAATTCCAATGTATGTCAATAGACCAGCATTGTTGCAACTTGCAAGTCTATTTAAAAGCCTCCTGTTAAAGTTAACTTATTCCCAGCTCATCTGAATTTTCAGCACATTTATCATTCTTTTGGTATGAAGATGCTAGTGGAACATACCCCTTTCCAGATTACCTACATGCATAATAGAAACAGCTTCAGGAAGCATAACAACATTTACAAAATGGGCAGTTGAACAACTACAATCCATTTGGTTATGCATGTGGAATCACTAGTCCAGAAAGTATAGAAAGCTTTAGATGAGTTTTGGAGATTTAGCCCTATATTCCTGTGTCCGACATCAGTTCAATATCTGTTCCCTTTTGCAGCCTGTGCCCAAGATCTCCAGCTACATCCACTTTGTGGCATCCTGAAATAACCTGGAGGTCAGGAACTCAGTGCACAACATAATTCAGTAATGAGACTGAAGAACTTCTAGCAAAGGTGTTCAAGCTATGGGTATAAGAAAAAGGTACTTGAAATAAGAAGACGTGCCAGTTTATAGCACACCACTTCCTTCATGCACTGCAAAAGCCTGTTGTAAATCACAGAATTGTTTGTGTGGAAGAAACTTCAAAATCAACTAGTTCCAGCCCATCTGCCATAGGCAGAGACCCCTTCCTTCCAGGAGACCAGGCTGAATGTGAAGCAGCTTTTCCTGCCGTAAGTGAGAAAGGAGTAAGGTGCTCTGCACTCGTGGTGGGCTGATCACATGCATGTGAGCATCTCTGGGAGTTCATTTCCTCTCCTGTCTTGCCCTGAGTAACTTGCCTGGGTGCTCCACTGAGGACCTGAGGATCTCTCCTGGTATTTTGAAAATACTTCAGACTTCTGACACGCATTTAGTCTAAGTCTGTGATTTAGTCTAGGTCTAGTGATTGGTCTGCCCTCTGTTTACCTCTGCCAAAGAGAGAAATATTTTGTAAATTATGCTAGGCAAAAAGAAAATTTACTGATGGTTTGGGTTTACAGTTTTCTCTCTTGCTTGAAAGTTCTTGGAAGAGTAAGACAGATTTTGTATTTTCTGTTACCATAATATAAACGGAAGCCAAAACGCAGCAATGTGCAATACAGCATGTGTTTTTGCCTTGTCAAGTTTACAGATCTTGCAACAACCTAAATGCACTGTAGTCCAAATAATTCACCTCAGGTTCCCACCATGGAAATGCTTCACTGGTATCAAAAACTTGTGCAGCATCCGTGTTTATCTCACAGCCAGACATGGCTTGTGGCTCTGGATTAGTTATAAATTTAATCCATTCAATCCTTCAAACAAAACAATCATGAAGAGTTCATTTTCCTCTTGCTAAATGTTCATAACTCAACAACTTCAGTGAAATTTACACAAATGGATTATAGGGGGAAAAAGCCCTGAGAATTTGTTTTCATGAGGTATGAGGTTTCACCAAGAGGAAATGGGAGAAACTGTTCAACATGTGAATTAAATTTATTCATCGAGGGCAGGACATAGTCTTAAAATACTCCGTTGTTGTGGTGTGTCTTACCCTGACACACCAGTCAGTTGTAGGGTGTAATCCCCATGTCTGAAAAACAAATCCATAATAAAATCAGCTTTCTCAGTTATTTGGAAAATGCAGCCACAGCACCTCTGGCTGACTACAGACAATTTAAAGATGCTTGGCTTGCCATTTTCCCTTGTCAGGGGAATGCCAGTAGTCACACTATATAAGGATCCTACATCTCACCTGCTTGTGCTAACATACCTCCACAGAGTGATGAGACTGAAGGGAGAATCACCCTGACATAAGTCCTTAGATGCTGTATCCTATGCACTTATTTTAAAGAGCTTGCTTGAGCTTTTTATTTCTTACTTGGTAGCAAGAACCACTGCAGCCTAACAAGAATGGCTGTGTGGAACCTGGCTGCACAGATGGTCTGATGGGTCTTTCTGATGATGACAAGCAGAGGGGAGGCAAAATCTGTTCAAGAAACATAAGGGCCAGTTTTGAGCTGGGAGAAAGACTAGAAGGGCAGTTGCAGTGGTCAAACTGTCTTGTTGCCCAGAGTTTATAGGTCCACATAGATGCAGAGAATAAGAACAGCAAGCCTAAGACCCTTCTTACCTACCCTGTATTTACACCAAAATAATTTTGTGGAATTCTTGCTGATTTACAGTAGCTTTACAGAAACCAGCCCCCAGACTGGGAATGCCAACCCACATCCCAGTGCCAGGAATTTCAGAATGTATTTCTGACAAAATACAGTATATTCTCACCGGAAAAATTGAGGGGCACTGTAAAAGAATCTGTAAACAGGTTAACTGAATCAGGCATTAATAGGAAAACTGTTTTTCATTAAATAATTTGAGTCATGTACAAAAAACACAACATGCCTCATATTTTCCACCCAATTCTAATGCAGTTTGGAGCACCTCATGTTCAAGGAAAACTGTGCTCTCACCAGCCAGCCTTTCACGGATGTCATGCCCTTTAACACATGCAAACACCTTATCAAGTTATCACAGCATATCCTTTCATGGACTCTGAAGGCAGCTGCCACCCACGATGGCTCTGGCTGCCTGTAGCATTCCAGGCACTTGCACCTCACTTAATACAGTAACAAAGACAGCTTGGCTGCCACACAGCCCACAGTGTGCTATTACAGCTGCGAAACAGCTAATTTGGCAGCCATATATCATTAAGGCTTTGTTTCAGAAACCCTCAGAATAGATTTTTGCCATGAAGCCACCAGCGTTAAGCCAGCAAACTGGCACAAGTGACCAGAGTGCCGGGTGAACGGCTGAGAGCCATGGGCTGGGTTTTGGAGACGGTGAAAGAAGGAAACCAAACCACCACCAGCCAGACACTCCAACAGCAGCCCTTTAACAGCAGCTCTTCCCAGGATGTTCAAGTTTTTCACCTCTTGTGAGTGGCTTGACAAACTTAGGCTGCCTGCTGCAAGTTACTGCGTTGAAACAAAATTATTCTGAAACTGGACGGAAGTAATGTATGTTGAAACCTGGATCTATTCTCACAGAAAAAGACTCTGCTGTTTATTGCCTTCAGGATATTACAACAACAAGAAAAAGAAAAAAAAAAGAAGAAAAAAAATTTAAAAAAAATACTCCCTTTGCAAGGGGAAGATAGATAGTAATCAGAAAAAAAATAGGTCAGATATCACAAACCAGCCTCAACAGATAAAATGCCACCTGCATTGAGTGCGCTGAAGAGGACAAGACTAAGAGTGCAGGTGCATCCTTGCAGGCCAAGCTAATATTTCCTGTTAGTGCTTGCTCAGCAGCAAAGGCAAAAGTGAGTGGCAAAGGCATTGCCTCACCAGGGATGTGTCTCTCTGCCAGGGACTGCACTGTGCCTGTGGAGTGAGCCTGTAGGAGTGGCTTTACTCCGGACCTCCCTCTCCGAACAGGACAGTCACAGACACACAGCCTTGAGCGCCCACATGCCTCAACAGCCGCCAGGCTGCAAATAAGGGAGTAGAGTGAATAAGCTGTGATTGTTAGGACAAATTCAGCTGACTAATTTTTGAAACGGACTTAGCAATCTAGAGTTCTGTAATCTAGAGGTAGAGAGAGCATGCACTGAATGCATCTATTTTTGTATATGTATGTGTGTGTGTGTGTGTGTGTGCGCATTCAGGGGACCAGAATGCCGTGGCACAGTACAGCTGAGTCCTGCCACAGTTAGCCTGGGCAGAATTCCCTCAAGTGGCAACCCACCATTTATTTCCCTGTCCGAGCCCCACTCTGCTTGCAGTGCTGGAGAGTGGTCACATCTTCCCCAGCTCTCTGGACTCTGACTCACTCCACTGCAGGCAGGAGAAAGTTCACTTTCTCTTCTGATCTTTTGTACACACGCTTGTATGCCCCTGTGAGTCATGCAGCCTTTCATAATCCAGTCCAGACATTTTTATCAATAAAATTAACATCAATTGAAACCAAAATAACTATCTTGTACTGGAGAATCCCATAACTGAAGTTTCTCCTGACTCAGAAGATGGTCTTGCCTCTACAGGCCTCAGGAGAAATGGTCTTTCTCTGCTGCTTTCAGGTTAATGCTCTTCTGCATTCACATTTCCCAATCCCTGTGTGTAGAAAGGACTAAAGCAGGAGGTGTTTCATGTGTACTCTCTCAGGAGGTGTTTTCTTAAGAAGACTTGTATGAAATACAAGTGAATGCTTAAAGAAAGATGAATTTATAAAATCCAACACAGATAGTTTTGGAAATAAGGTTTCTTTCAGGAAACCTTTTGTGATCCCATTTTATTTAGTCTTTAATCAATGACACTTCTCTTCCTTTTCACAAGATCATTTTCCTGATAATCTCTAGCTGTCACAACACTTCAGGTTGATGCCACAATAGGGGCTTGGGAATGAAGAGAGGACTAAGATTGAAAGAGAAGAGTGTATTTGGGTCCCAACTCCTAATCTTTGTTTTCTGACTCTTCTATTTCAGCATCACTGATTTTTCTGGTAACCAGCTACTCAATGGAAAAATGAAGAGAAGCAGCATCCCTGGTTGAGTACAGAGAATTTGGCATTTGGAGTTTGGCACCTGTAATCAGTCAAAGCCTGGCAGGGATAGAACAGCCTGAAGGAGTTCTAGGCATAGAGCAGTGGGTCAGAATGAGGAACTGCAGAACATGGGGTTGTGGCACTGTCTCTTTTAGCTTCAGCCTGCCCTAAACCTCTCTTGTGATGATAGTGGGAGCATGTGTGAGAACAATTGTAGGAGTGCATGTCTGGCAGTTCTGCACCCAGGCTCTGCCTCAAACCAGGCAGCAGAAGTATAGAACACGCATCTAAAAATCGCTTATACAAAGGTCAGAACAAATAACTTGCTTGTATGAATTTTGAGGCTAAAAAGCAGCCCAGTTGCTAAAAAAAATTAGAGGGGCACATCAGCCTCCGGTGTGGTTCTCTGCCACATTTATTTTTATTGCAATGAGTAAAGTAGATTACTTGGTATGAGGAGTTCAAAGTTGTTTTGTGAGCTCTGTGCATGTTTTGCATGTCAACTACATTACAGAGACATTAAGGAGTCCATAAAATATCCATAGACCAAGATACTCTATATAAGAGTTTATGTTATGATGTGTTCTCCCTAATTCAGCAGATTTTAAAACTATTTGATGTGGTATGAAAATCAAATCCATGCAAACAAAGGAAGCAACAAACAAATGTGTGTTTCCGAAATGAAATTAGCACAAAATTACAGTCTTGTCACAAAAATCTACTGAAGCTTTCATCTCCTAGACCCAACTACTTGAGTCATTTCACTGATGAAGAAAAGAGATAATGCCCAAGAGGGATATTGTCCCTTCATCTTCTGGTCCTGGGAGAGAAAGTAACAAGCAAAACTCCTCCAACATGCCAGCAACACTGCTGGGCCAGGGTAGTGGCAAAACTGAGTTTGAGATGCTCTATGAAATCTGATGAAATTTAGCAGCTTTACAGGTCAAGAATTTTACCCTTCAACAGCACTGGGATTGTTCTAAATTTTCATGTTGGGAAGCTCCCAATAGCTGGGAGCTGGGAGCTGAGAGCTGGGAACTGGGAACTGGGGGCTGGGAGCAACACAGAGATATCTCCAAACGTATGCACATTTTCATTAGGTTCCTCCTGATTTAGGAATTCATCTGTGCGCTTCTCCTTCTTTGAGGACAGCACAAGTGCAAACAGCGAAATCAGAAAATTAACCTTCAGGAGGCAGGAGCTCTCTGGTGAACACAGTAGAGGTTAATAACCTTGCTCTGTGATGCACTTCTTTTGAGAGCTCTGCTCTAGCAGCTTGTTCCTGCAGTGCACAGCAAAGGCAGAAATTAGGAGGGGTGCCAGGCAGTAATGGACTGAGCCATTTGCGTGTCTGTTTTTCCATTCAGCAGACCCTGAGAGCAGGGCTCATCAGCAGAGCAGACCAGGAAATGTTGCATCATTGACATTATTGAACTCATTCTCTACCTAAAATTACCAGATTGTCTGATACATGCTGCTGAGTAAAAATTCAAGTAATAACTCCCTATGGATGTAAGTATACAGAAAGAGATACGATTTTTGTTAGATTTGATCAATGGTTTTGGACCAAATAAATTTGGTCCAAATGAATTTATTTGAAATATCTGGTATCTGAAATAGTACACAATTAGGGGAGATACTTGGTTCCCAAATATATTCTGAAAATATTCAACTGTCCTTTCCTCCTGAGAATTTCATTACCTATTTGCATCTGATGCTCCACAGGTACTCAGGGTCTCCTCCTGTAAAGAAGGCAGCACCCTCTCCACTCAGTTTAGTTTCTTCAACTGTTAAAACATTTTCAAAATCTTAATGCATGGTATCTTATTTGTAAACAGCTGTGCTACTGAAAGCCCTGTGGTTGTGTCAGGGGTGGATACATGCAACCACTCTATGGTGACACACACACGAGGCAGGGACCCCCAATCCACAATTTATTCAGTACTGCCCTCTTCCTTGGGCCTCTGACCCCAAAAGGAGACTGGAGAAGGGGATAAATTAATCTATACCATTGGTCCTCCAGGAAGTACTAAAGTGTCCAAAACATTTGTCCCTGTATATTACAAGAATTACACTGCAATTATTGAGTTCCCATTTCTGCCAGCTACTCTTACACACATAATTGTGTGCTTTCTCTGATCAGGCATTTTCTGCCTTTAAATTTTCTATGTTGGTTAAGGTTGAAGCATAGGTTTCACTTTAGCCTAATTCTTTGACTTCACTCCTTTGTTTATCCCCCTTTCTCAGTGTTGTACTGGCAGGGACGCATACACAGTAACCCAAAAAATAAGTGCATCATCAAAAGAGGGATATTTCTACCACATTTAGGTTTGATAAATGCTCCATTTTATCAATTCTTAATTACAGGTCAAATAAAACCTCAGAATCCATGTCCAAAGTGTTGCAGATAACATGCATCCCCTGACACCTTCTCTTTTTGGGTTGACTCTGCCTACAGAAATAGAATGTCATTTTATAAAATAACATCCGAATTTCTAGAAATACCAGTAGCATTCGGGTGGCAGGGAGAGGCCATGATGCAAGTCTGCACTGTCAGGGTGTGGGTCTCATACCTCCTGACTGTAAAGGACTGAGGATCTGAATGTTGGTGCTTGGACTTCATGAAAGCAAAGGTTGATGAGCATTCACTCATATGGAGAGCAATATATACTTTTGCAGGTTTTTATCACATCTGGACTCAAAAACTCTGTAGCTATGCTTGTCCAAAAGGTTTAAAAATATCTTGTGAGGAAAATCATATACCTGACTCTCAGAGGTTGCAGCACTTGGTAGAGTAGCAACTCTTGTGTTGTCAAAACTTTCTGCTTGAAGAAGCCAGACATCCACAGAGAGCGCTCCCAGCAGCAAAGGCTGCCCTGTGGGGGAAGAAGGGAGGGGAGTTACTGGAGAACAAACCCCCTGTTCCTGGCACAGGCAGGTGCAGGAGATGCAGCAGGAGGGGTGTATCCCAGTGCCAAACTAAAACTTGAACTGAGGTTTATTCCATGTTATTCAGCAACTGCATTTGAGTGCTGCCCATATGTGTGTTGCTTAGAAAGAGTGGGGACACACTCAGGGGCCACGGAAAGAAGAGAGCTCATCTGCCTCTGCAACGCCTTTTTCCTCTGCTGTTCTGCTGCTGGGGGAAGGATGGGGAGGCTGGACAATGCCAAAGGGATCTGTAGTTTGTTGGTCTTCTACTAAATGGCATACAAAATGGAACACATCCTGACATGGATTTTCTTTTTTCTGTCCCACAGTTTTTTTTCCTTCACCAACTGTTAAAGCTATGAAATCAATAGCTGATGAAAAGTGGGTTTAATATGTAGAGTAAGAGGAATGTAAGTAGTAGTTAAAAATTAACAGTTACAGGCTGAGAACAGGATTTTTTCATTTCAGAAACCACCTGGGGCAATTTGTTTTTCACTAATATATACAAAGATCTGGAATGTACCATGTTATTATCCTGATGATGATGATGAGTACATGTACAAATGTTCATATTTAGGGCAAATCCAGTTATGTCTGAATGCCTTTCTGCTCTGTTTTATGCAATTATTCTGTTTAGTCATGAATCACAGACCTTCTAATTAAGGCTCAAGGTCAGGCAAAGGGGGATGGAAGGTGAACAGACTTACAGCTAAAAACCTTTAAAGCCATCGGTTGTTTACAGGAATTCCCGTGCACTTTAACCAAAGAACAAGATTGACAGATCTAGTATTAACAGACCAAAGTTAAATTGGTCTCTAATTTCTCCTGCATTCTTGCAGGCAGTTTCCTCTAACTGAGGAATTAAAGGTCATGCACCACCTACCTCCTGTGCTACCCCAGCTGTGCTTTACCAGTATTAGCCCCAGGCTCCTCGGTGGGGGAAGTGACCAGATGTAGCACAGTCAGTGTCTCCAAGAGCCAGCAGCTCTTTAGCACCTTGATATGTCCTTCAAAATGACACATTATGTTTTGCTCTTTTCATGTGACAGATCTGATACAGCACACAAACAAAAATGGAATATTGCTGGGAAATTCTGTATCTCTCTATTAGGTTTCATGTTTGAATTCCCAGTGAATTTCAAATGTCTGCCACTGAGCTCCACCATCTCTCGTAACTGGTGGCATCCCACAATTCCTGTGCCTATTTATTTCCTAGCCTACTCTGCTGTGGCAGATCTCTGAAGGAACCTTTTTGTCACGATCCCTTGATCCTTCCAGCTCCCTCATTTTAGCAAAGCCCAGTCACATGGTCCCTCTGCCCTATTCTGCAACCTTCAGGAGCAGGACCTGCCTCTTTCAGTCACAGGTATTTGGGCAAGGAGCAACTTAAGCCACACCATTGCTTTCTCCACTGTGAGGGCTAAGGACTTTACTCCACAAAGTCAGGAGCAGCCAGGCAACTAACCTCGTCCCATCACAGTGGTGGGGCACATAGGAAGAGAAAAGTAATAGCCTGATAGATGTTAGCAGGTGGGATTCTCCATCTGAATTGCCCTAAGGGGCTTCAGCAACTTCTTCCCAGGTCACATACATCACCGTGTCCTGCTTAGTGATGCAAGATAATCTTGGTAACCCAATAAACAGTTCATGTAGAGAAATCCTCTGTTCCTATTCTGTCACCTAGCACCAAGTCTCTCCTTTAATGGATCTCATAAGTAGAAGTGAAGATCATTTCAGTGAGCAGGGGTGAAATGTGCTACATCCTGGCACCTGCCTTGAAGCCATGTTCTGCTGTAGGCACAGACTTAGGGCACCAGGGCATTCCCTGCTCCATCCTTCCAGCCAGCCAGGGCTATAAGCACAAGACAAGGAGCAATGGAATCTAAGCAGAAGTTCTCGTCTCTGTGTCTGCTGGAACACAGGGATTTTGCCACAAGTATGTTTGGGATGTCAGCTGAACAAAGGGCTAGGCAGATGCCTCCTCTTTGCCCCTATCCAGTCCTTTTGAGTAACACTGGTATAGGTAGGGAAGTAAGATAAACATCAGTGATTTTAACCAATTATGAGCTGTAGAGGAAAAGAGCATATAGGTAAACACAAGCTTTGGTTGTAATGAGAAGGTGGATATGGAAAGGAAATAGCAAGAAAAGTCTAGGTTTAGAAATGCTAGGTCTCCCCTGTCCAATGCCCTGGCAATTTTCTTCTTTCTTTTTTTTTTTTCCAGAATACATTTATATAACAAAAAGAGAATAGAATTTGTCTCAGCTGTGTTCCCTGTCTAGTCATATGCCTTGCCATGTCTAAATAAACTGGCAGCTGACATTTCAGGTGTTCTTAGCCACAGGGTTTCCAGAAAGCAAAACATTTTTTTTCCATTTTGTGTGTGTTTGTGTGCTAGTGTCCCTTTTGGAAGAACTGTGAAGGCACTACAGAAACAAACGAAACTGAGCAAAACAAACTGAACTTGAGAATAACAGACCCATGGTTGAGGGCAGCCTGTTTCCAAAGGGGAATATGTGATCAGGGGCTCAATGGTTTATTTGCTGAGAAAGCAACCTCCTCAGTGTCTCTGCTATATCTAGGTTTCATGATAAATGCAGTGCCTTACATTGTCCCAGCTTTTCTTTGTGACTTTGCTTGTGGTTTAGTTCAGATGAATTATTCTTTAGAATGGAGGTGCTGCATTTCTTCTTTCAAGTGAAACTGTCATAAGGAGAGGCTTTTGTGCCAAAGAAAAGGGCTGGAGCATTCTTTGCTTTTCACACATCTTCCTCTCTCCGGGACCAGAGCCCGCTCTCTGATAAGAGTGATACCATTGGCACAGCTGCACCCCAGCCAGATGAGCAGGACACTTCAGCTGGCACCTCACCCAACACGTTGCTGTGCCCACAGCTGGATGTTTTTCTCTCGTGGGGAAGCAGAGAACAGCTGCCCCACCAGTGGAGCATCAGCTCCTCCAGGCTGCACGGGCCTCAGCTCACCAGCCAGCTCCCAGCCCTGCTCACAGCAGGGTCCAAGATGTCACTTCCAGTAATTGCAGTGGGTTTCAGAGTGAACCCTGCACCAGATCAAGATGGCCTCTGGTGTTCTTTTGACTCTGAACTGACTCAGAGCTGCTACTCATAATGTCCCAAACACTTAAATCAGTGCAGCTTTGGCCTTTGCAAAATTTGGAAGATACTCAAGAATGAGATAATCTTTTATTCCACAGGTTTTCTCAGGAATCTTGAGAAAGATTCTTGAGTGTATTCCCTTGCACTAAAAAGAAAAAAAAAAGGGTATCAGTCTGTCTGTAGGATTTCTTTTGCTAAGTGAATCTACATGTGGGGCTTTATATCTTTGTCACTGACAAAATACTCTTATTCATCAAAAAATGAAAATCCAAAAGCAAAGAGTATTTTAAATGTGATTAATGGACCAGTCATTTGATGTAATGCCAAAATCTAGATTTCTCAGAACAAAATCTGGTGGCAAAAATAAATCTTGAATTAATCCCTTTTTCTCTCCTTTGCTTGTGATTACACTGTACTGAAAGCAAGTTGTAGCTATCTTGAATCTGAATTTCTCCAACCTTTAAAACAGTCATACTTTTTTGTTGCCAGTTGCTGAGCCTAGAAAAATATTTCTTCTTGCACTGTTAGAGCTGTGAGGTGTGTTCTGCTTGGTCAAAGAATAAAGCTTATTTCTAAATTTTATTTCTGTTTTCTGATTCCCATCTTGCATGTTGATATTTGAAGGAAATAATTTTTCCTGCTTTTTTTCACGGATGAACTATAATAAGAGTGACCTGCTGGAAAGCAGTAGAATGGAACAAGGGAAAACAGGTCTGGCACGCAGAGTGTATGGAAAATAAACCTGACCTCTTGCTTAGTGGGGCCAAAGTTAATGGTTATGGACAGTCTTTGTTCATAGAACATGTTCTCCTCCTCTGAAGAAAGAAAGCAATTGTTCTGCTAAATTAAAACTTAATGTGAAATGAACAGCCTTTTTTACGGGAAGAGAGTTCCACATTCTGGAGTCCCTCCCATCAGCTAGAAATCACTTCATGCTGCAGTCTAACTCCCACAGACCTTGTGTGCTGCTACAGCATGAAAAGGGCTGTCTAGGACACTTGCTGTGGGAAGAGGTGCTCATGATACCTAGTACAAAGTGAGAATTTATTTTCTTGGTTTTTTCTGGAGGAGAGGAATGAATCCCACAGAAAAGAGGTCAGTACCCACAGCACCCTCATTCTCTACTGCTTTGTCCATATTGTATGTCAAAATTCTGGTCACAGAGAGAAAATTCCTGGGCACAATGACAGGACCTGTCACTTCATCTCTCATCTGTTTTGGAACAATATTGTAAAATGCTATCACAAGTCACGGAGTGCTCCAGCGCTCCAGATAAGGAACACCTTTGATCTTTCTTTGATGTTTTCTGGGAATACTCACTTATAAACCACACTACAAGTGTGGGCAGCACTGAGGCACCTCTTCCTGAAGCATATTAACATAGTGACCTCAGCCTCTTTGTCCCAGAGTCAGGAGTGGGACATGAGTGGGATCAGCAATAAAAATACTGGCCATGGGCTGGAATAAAGGACCAACGTCATATTGCCAGTCTGATATTCCATTATATTGATGCTGGCAGTGCACTGGAGAGGACCAGCTGTCATTTCAAAGACAAGGGACAGCAATTCTGAGCTTTCTGCTTGGATTTCTACTTTCTATACCTCATTTTGCCAGGAATTTCTGCCTGAAAAAATATTCTTGGGGGGCTAAGATGTTTCATAGTGATAGGGCATTTACCACGCATCTTAGTAAATTAACCTAAGAAAATGTCAATCCTGGTATTAAAAATATGCATTTTATTTCCAGTGTAAATCTTTCTAACCTCAACACCCAGACATTAAGTCTTAAGACAGTCTCTGATTAGGGATGTCCATGGTATCTAATGCCCTCTACTTATGCAGTGCCTTACAAACTTATCCACACACTTGCCAAAGTGTATGGAACGGAAAGTTCTTTTCCATAAAGCACACTAATTTTATTAGTTCTTCATAACCTTTTCTCTCACAGAAGTATTCCCAGTTCTCTCCCTGCTTTTTTTGATTTTGTCTATCATCCTTTAGAAGCACACACAGGTAATGAATACAGATCTTGCAGCTGGGTGGCTCTTTCCTGCACAGGGAGAGCAGCTCTGCTTAGTCATGCTCTGCTCAGGTACTAACGTCCTGCACAAAAATACAGAGCTGCCTCATGCTGGCAGGTGGATCCTGTTGGCTCCAGCCAGGATGGGAGAAGGGTTTCTTTCTTTGAAAGGCATAAACAAGGGGCTGGGACAGAGGGGATTCATGCAGAGGAACCCTAGCCAAGTTTGGAGAAAGAGCTTTGGCTGAAGTTCGCTTTATTATTGTTTCTGTTTGAATTGCAAATAAAGGCCAGGAAGGAGGCATGTTTGGACTATGTACAGCATGTGAGTACTCTCTTAGAGCCAGCGGGAACTCTGCCTGCTCACCCACACACACAAATAAATGCACTCAAATCTCAGACTCCTCTATCCCTTCAAGAGATGAGTTTGATGCACTTGCAAGGTAAAAGAGAAAACTCCAGCCGCAGATAGAGGATTGTCAGTGACTAAATTACAGTCTTTAAATACAAAGGCACAATTTGGGGATAAGTATGCGTTGTATTTAAAGCAGAATCACATGAGACACCTGAAGATGTCAGACTGGAATGTACAAATAGCATATAATGAGTGCTCCTTTCACAAAACTCAGAGAACTCCAGGACAGGTGCCATGTGTGAGATAGCAATGGCTGGACAGTGCAGGTCCCACGTGGTGGAGATTGACTTCTTCCACTCAGAGATACAGTACCTGTCTGTTGAGCTCTGTCGTCATAATCTTGAAATCATTTAACAGCTTCAGTCCATTAGGTACAGGCAGATGGTCATAAATATGCAACAACAGCAGGAGTAAAGAGAAAAGAAATCACATGTTAATACAAAATGACTGCTACCCAAATGCACACATATATACACACACATGTGTGTGCACAAGCCTCTTAGGTTGCCAGTGCAGCCAGGATCTGCATAGTCCTGTTCCACATTAACCCCTACATAAGAAGTCAAATGATGCAATATCAAGAACAGAATCTACAGATTCAAAATAAGCAAGGATAAATGAACCCTGTGAAGGAAAGCTAATACAGTATGAAAGAGTCAGAGGAATGGTGGGTGTTTAATGTCCCAGGACTTTGATGAGTGAATTTTCCACTCACCACACCAGGTCAGAAACCCATGTCCATTCCAAAGTTAATGCTATTGTTTTCTGATCTTTGAACTCTAACACCTGTCAATGTCACATTCCCAGAGGACAATACTGAGTCTGGCATTTCTTTTTACAAAGAAAATATTTACAGGCTTATCACTCCCTGAACAACATCCATCCTGTTGGACTACCAGAAAAGTCATTTAAATACAACTGGAAGTTACTAGGGAAGTGCTGTGAGTCCGAGTGTCATCAGACATTACTTTTCCTGTCACACTAGAGGTATCATTTTAATAACTGATTACATTGGCTAGTTACTCTGGCTTTATGGGAGTAACTGAGAGAAGGATTTGGCCCCAATAAATGGAAATACAATCCAGGTCTTATTCAAGTTTCCAGAATCCATCTCTCAAAAACAACACGACACCTTGTACTCTCTATCTTAACTCTGTGTTTGTACAGAAGAAGGGCCAAATAGGAGCCTTTTATAAACAAGGAAGTGGTCTAGCTCACTCCCTTGTGCAGGAAAACCCAGAAAATGACTACTCTGAAGTCAGTTGTTCCCTGGACTGTGCCAAATATCCACCCCTTTTGCAAAGTAAAACAGACCCTTTGGCTCCCCTCCCCTGCAGATCTGCACATAGTGTGGGAGCACCCCCAGGAGCAGAGGGGAGCCCCATGACAATGTTCTGGCTCCCAGTCCCTCCCAGTCTCCCCCAGCACCTGCCAGGCCCAAGTCCCCCTGCTTGAGAGTCCCACTCCAAATGGATGTCACAGGGCAGAGCCCTTTCCAGCAGCTGGGAGCATGGGCTGGGTAAAACTGCAGCAAATGTGGACCAGAGCTTCTTCTTGTCAGGCTCTCCACCACAAAGACTGCCCTCGGGTTCTGACTCCATGCAGGATGAAGTCTCTCATCCTCCTGCACAGGAGCTAGGCTGTCCAAAGGTAGTCAGTGCCCTGCAGACACCCAGGTTAAAGGGCAGATTGTCACAGCTCCTACTGAACTGCCCTTTCCCCTGAGCAGCAGCTAATGCTGCCAGATCGGTGTGCTCAAGGACAGTAAAAGGTTTCCTCTGATTACACTGTGGTGACACTTTCTGCCCACATCTGAGTCAGAATCAGGTTGTTATCTCTGAGCTGTGTATTAGATACTTGATCTTGCTACTTTGACTTAAATAAAAGTCACATCTCAGAGAGCCTAAAGCTGAGCAAGGTATTTGGCTGCATAGCAGTTGAGCCAAGACAGATTCAAAATTACCTTCCACCAGCTAATAAAACACTACCTCTGCTACATAATTTCTGATATTTCCTCATGCGCAGCCAGAACAGAAACTCAGTTAATAAAGAGCAGTAGCAGTTTTCAATGCAGAGGTGCTATTGCAGGCTTGCTGTCAGGAGAGCAGGGCTAGGACACAGCCTGGAGTAATAACCACAGCTCTCTTTTTCTGGTGATGCTCCAGCCTGGGTTAGGTTTAACCTAGCTGATGCTACCCCTCAAGGTCAGCTTGCAATTAGAGAGCAGCTAGCCTGAAGGGTAAAGATAAGTGCAGTGGTGCAATAAAAGAGATTAGCATAGGTCAAATAATTTGTAGGAAATTATTAATCTTGCAAATGTTACCTTTCTGCACAGGTAGTGATTTTCACTAACTCAATTAGTATTTAAATTATTGGCTGAGCAGTTTGTGGCAAACAGCTGTGAAGTCATAGCTATTTCTGTACGCAGTGCTCCCTGGAGCCATGGAAGCAGGCTGCCGGGATCGCATGACCCTGCTGCATTTCCTGATTGGACACACAGCAGTCTGACGACCGGGCTCCTGCAGCACACCATTGTGACTCTCACTGTCAAGTCTCATGCCTGCAAATTGTCTGACATATCCCCAGAAGGTGGGCTGTAGACCAGAAACTTCAGCGTTCTTTTAACATAAAACATTTAGAGGATGGACGTACAGTAACCGGCTCTTGCCTGGAAGAGGCCGGCACAGCATGCTTGTTTAATGCAGGCAGCAGCAGGCACACAGGCTGCTCCACGGAGCAGAACACCTTTCTGCCTTGCCAGCTCCTGTGGGACCACCCTGATGGCTGGACAGAGCTCACCCTCCAATCTGTTCGGTCTTTGGCTTCCCAAAAAGGCCTGCCAGCAAGACGGCCAATTGGTACGAGTTGTGGTGTGGGATCCATGGCATGGCTGCCGCTGGAGGGATTCACAGGAGGAATCAGATGCTCCGTAGACAGTATGCTCACCAGATACTGTAGCCTCAGTGTAAGAATAACTGTGCTCTCAACATCCAGGCTGGCCTGCTGGGCATCCTATCTCTTTCATTTAGTCTCATTTAATATTCATTTTTCACAAGCAATGACCCAGACTGCAAGGTAAAGCAGAATTAGGGGATATTTCTGAGGATTTTTTTTAATCTACCGACTAAACTAGATGCCTGTGTGTTCATTCAATTGTAAATATGTGTCTCTTCTTCAGCAATCCTGACATGGAAGCATTTAAAATTTTTGAGCTAGATAGTAAGTTATGACATTTTAAACTATGATATTTCAATTATTTATTTATTTGTTTATTTGTTTCTTTTCTTTTTAAGCTTGACTTGAAAATAAAGATTAGTAAAAAAATATTGGAAAACAGTAGATTCAATTAAATATATTTTTAGAGCAAAGGTAGATAGAAGAATAAAACTTTCTTCAACTTCTCTCTTGGCTGAAATCCTGGTGACTTAATGTTTTGGTGTGGCATTATCTTAATATTTTTCTAGCCTTGCAACCAACTCTATGGCTCCAGTAACTGCCCTACTCTATAATACCTATAGAATCTTATTCTTTGAATTTGCAAGGGCAGCTTGCAAAAATAGCATTTTTTTGGGGAAAACCTGGAAATTGATATAATTTAAGTTTATTTTCTGTAGACTCACTGTTTAGTATTAAGCTAAGCAATGTTGCATACAAGATATTTTGATATGAAAATCTGCTGGACCAAGTTCATGGGTCCTGTTTTGGGAGGAGGATAACAGAACAGGACAAGAATGAGGGAGAGATTCTTTGGAAATCTGAATTTTGTTTTCCAGAAAACAGTCCAGGATGATGGGAACCATTCAAACTTGATACTTTGACTGATTTAAAGGTTAAAACCTAACCCTGTGAATTTGAAGACCTAAATGACTCTCTATAATGAGAAAAAAAATAGCCACTGTCTAACAGTATGTGCCCTCACCTGAGGTGGCATGATTCCAGACAGAAACATCCAAATACAAGGAAACCACAAGAGCAAAAGTGAGAGTTGTAGTGAGGGAAGAGCGTGATATCTCTATTACTAGAAAACATAATAGAACAGGGATATATCTTTTTCTTTGTGTACATGCCAAACATTACACACGCGTGATCTATTTACTTCCCATAGAGTACACAATAAAAGGCTATGAAATTGCCCTCAAATTAGAGAGAAGTAACTGAAGATCCCAGGGGAACAGACAGCATTAGAAGAAAGACGGGAGTGCATTCTTCAGTTTGGGTTTTAAGAGAAAGGAACACAGTTTTCTGCAAGTTGCTCGGTAGGTTGTCAACCTAAACAAGGCAAGGATGGGGAACTGGGAAATTTCTTTCCAAAAATATCCTCTTAAATCAAACCTAGGGTGTTACCCTAAGTGGGCCTTGCTCTCCTGATTGCCCCAGTCTGACTTCCAGAATGGGATGTCCCTCATTCAGTTTGGGAGGGTGCTCAGATACACTCATGGTGCCACCCCCCAGGGCCCTAGCTCTGACTCCAGACCCAAAGCTTAGCTACCAACAGCCAACATAACAATGGAAAGCCATTCCTAGCATTGAGAGGTGCCTCTGCTGAGCTTAGAACAAGCTTATGTCAATGAGCATAGGCGGAGGTCACTGAGACTCTATGAGAGATTATTTCTGGCAAGCTGAATGGTCCAGGGGAGGTGTTCCAGAAACACAATTCTAAAACGAGTTATTTACACATTTTTACCATGTTTCCTCAGACCCACATGTGAGGGGAGATGTGCCCTGCCCTGCAGAGGTCGGTGCCTCAGCACAGCCTCCCACCAGCCAACAGTGCGCGAACATCAGCCCCCAGCAGCCGCTCCCTGTGCCACATCGAGCACCCCAGAGCAAGCACTGCCAAAGCAGCACAGGGAGCTTTTGGGACACCACTTGGAGGAGGCATCCTCTACTGCAGAAGGATAACAGGACCACCACACAACCCTCGTTTTCTGGAACAGCCAAGGACACCATTTGTTTTCTGTGGACACAGTCTGCGTGACAAACTACTCCTTTGCAGCTCTGCCCAGGAGCAGCAAGAGCAGGACTGTTCCAGGGCAAGGGCTGAGTGAGGAGCTGAGTGTGACCCCTCTGCCCTCCCTGATGCATCCCACAACACCCAAACATATTGGGCAGAGCTCACTGCAGGTCACAGGGTCCATCCACAGTCCTAGGTACTGCAAAGAGACCAGGTCCATAGCCTGATATTTAAAGTGAGGTTAGTAACTTTTGTCTCTCTCTTGAAATGCTGTAAACTTAATTAATGTTTTCTTAATGCTTTGTAAAAAAGCTCTTAGGTGAAAGACTCTGAGCCAGCACAAGATAATGACATTCCCAAAGAGAGAGCTTAAAGGTTAGCTGAACTCATTCTAAGAGGTTGGATATCCCTTTGCAACTTTTCCAAGTTAGTTAGCTAACTTTTCCTTGCATCAAAACAATATAACATCAGAGGGATGGCTTTTTTTTTTTTTTTTGCTGTTATAGACTAGCCAAGGTCACATTCCACTGCAAAGTGATTGTCTTTCAATGCATACCAATCCTTGGGATAAATAAATAATGAGTTAATGTTTATAGGGAGTACTGACAACAGAAAATAGTCTAAAAACATATAAGGTTTGTATTGATTTCATGTCATTGAAAAAAAAATACAGATTAAACAGGTAAATTTCATTTAGATTTCCATGCATAGGAAGACATAAGTTAGAAATTATTATCAGAATATTTATGGTAACAACACTAGCATTTTCTTTTAGTATCAAGTTGATTTTCGTTTAAAGGGAACTCACATACAGAAGTATTACTTAACATTTTTTAAAGCAACAAAAGATATCCTACTTCTTTAAAGTGAGTGGGAATGCATGATATTCTTAAATGAGCTCAAGACTTCCTACTTTGTGTTGTGACTAATGTCACAACCTAAGGATTTCATTAATAGCAGATGTTGCTTTCATCACTGAACTACAAAACAAGGATTGACAAGGGTTGCACCCTTCCCATAGGAAAACTTGTACACCCCATGCAGCTTTCCCTACTCATAGTGAGACCTCACTGCAATGTTGATCACCTAGATGTGATCTGGTAAAAAGCCAGGTCTATGCCAGGCTAGGTCTATGCAGATGGATTTAGTCCATGGTCTGGTCCAAACATGGCCAATTCCATAGACATCTCCATATCTGCTATTTGCAGAACTTGATGCTTTAAGTGCACTTGAAATAACATATTGTGCCTTCCAATTAGTAAGGATTACAAGACAAGACCTAGCAGGTCACTCAAACATCTGCACATTTACACTCATCCTTACAATGGCTAATTAAAAGCTATTCATGATCCTGTCTTCTTAAAACCAGAGAGAAATCTCCCAGCTTCAGAAGAAGCAGGTATGGTTTTTCAGGCTGGTTGAGCAGATCATTCAAACAGCAGTCACAGTGTGACTCAGGGCTTGCACTTATACCCAGAAACTACTGTGTTGGGAATGTACACTGCAACCCTTGCACTATTCATTGCTCTTGGTATGTGCCCTGCAGTTAGTCTCTCCATGGAACTCCTCCAGGAGGAAATATTTTCCGTTTCAGCTGTGTTCCCTTTGCTGGGAGCAAATCGAGTCCAGCAGCCCAAACTTTGAGTCAGTTACTGTCTTGGTTTGATCCAAGATCTCCAAGTCTGTGAATGGACAAGACAGAGAATTTCACATATACCTTTCACTTATCTTCCCGAAGCCTGAGAGTTACAAGAAGCAGCCCCCTATGTTAAACTTGCCTGTGGAAGGTAACTTTGTAATATAAATTAAAGAAATTGAAAGTGAAACCTATAAATATATTTTTAAAAGTCTGTTCTACATGTGTCTGTGACCTCTTTTCTTTGTTGTCTCTATTTCTTCCCACTAATATTCTCTAGAAGAAGTTGCTGTATTTTCCCCATGGGCTCTGCTCTTGCAGGTCAGTGGCACTCTGTGTTAGCAAAGTCCTGGAGTGTGACACTGGTCCCCCTCTAGTGCCAAGAGCCAGGCCACTGTTGGGTTTCACCTAAAAGTTCTTCATGCATGATGACTAAGCCACTGTTTTCTCCACTCTAACAAATACTTCCTTTTGCCCTTGGGTTTAATATTTCCCTTCTCACCAGATGTCTCTTTTTCTTTCTATTTTTTAGAAATTAGTTATATCAACTCCTCTCCACACACTTGGGAAGACTCTGCTATAATTTTCTCATTTTCATTTAAAATCATTTGCACATTTGATGCAATCCACTTTGGCTGACAACACATTAGGCTGAATTGAAATGAACAATGCCAAGAGTAGGAGTATGCTTCCAGATGGGAACAGAGGCACTGGCTCTGCCTGTGTTTGAGATGAACCCCTCCTCCTGAGGAAAGTGCTGCAAAAAACACAAAACAAACAAACCAAAGGAAGCATTCGCTTGCTTTTCATCTCAGACTGCCTCGGGCACAGGAACAAAAATGGGTTAATGACAGAAAGGCTTTTAGACTAATCCAAGGCAAAAATGATCGCCCTTTCAAATGTGATTACTAGGAAAGTGATTTGGAAGCCAGTGGGACAGAGGCATGGAGTAAGCTGTCTCTCTGATACATATCAACAGAGACCTTCACACTCACTGATTATAATGAATACAAAGTTGACTCTAGCAGAGACAAAAAGTTACATGAGCAACACATTGCCTTCAACAGTTCCCTTTGTCCTTGAAAATTTTCTCAGGAGCAAAAGGCATTAGTTTGGCTTATCCAGAGGGCTGCACAGGTGGAGGTTTCTCTGGAAGTCAGAAGCATTTCACTCCCCGGAAAGATCATAAAACATCTCTGAGTCATGTACGACGACTTTTGCAGCTCTGTGGAAATGCAAAGGGGACTTTACATAAGGCTTGTGTATCAATGTGGGGTCAGATTCAGTCCTGGCACGGGCAGAGCTGGCTCTGCCAAGCCCTGGGGAGAGGCTGCAGGGAGAAGTCACCTCACACTGCTAAGGGTGGTTAGAGCATTTAATTCATTTGTGACTTCCACTTTTCTATGCACTCCCGCGGAGACGAGGCACCCAGCACAGGCACTTTTGCAGAAGCAGCGCATCCTGAGGAGGGCAGGAAAGCTGTCACACGCCGCTCTCCTCCTGATGCCCAGCCTGTCCCACCCTGCACACCTCCACTGCACTTTGCTGCAGCGAGGGGAGCAGGGTCTGCCTTGCTGCCAGAAAGATGCGTGCTTGGGCCAGGGCCTGTCAGATGTCAGCCAGCCATGATCTTGAGATGTAAAGCAGTGTGCTAAAGTAGAGTGCTTTATGAACACTTTCAAAATCTCGTGCTTGCTGTGAGATATGGCACCAGAAACAGCAGAGCATAACATCAGTTGTGCAGGTTTCTCCCCCGCTAAAGAAACTTGTAAGAGAAACTAATTACAAGAAAGTAGTCTTTTTGAGCGCAACAAACATGTTTAAATGCTTGTAAATGGCTATCTGCCTTTGTGTTTTTTCTTTGTACTAGTCAGTACCCACAGTCCTTGTTCCACATTTATGCAGCCCTTATTCCCAGCACATATAAACTAGAAGTATTTGGGAATTTTATACGAGTAAAATTTAAAAAAAAGAGTAAGTTGGCTCACAGAACCCTGATGTTTTCTGTTACAGCAAGCCTGTGAAGCTGGGCAGCAACAGCAAAGCAGTTGGAATGGCTAAGTGAATTAGTAAGATCAATTAGAGTAGATTATGGAATATGTTACTCCAATAAGAATTGAGATTTCACAAACACAGAAATTATTAATTCTTCCAAAGTAAGGAAACCAAGCAGATTCACTGAGTTACATGCTTTGAAAACACATCAGTTTTGTCTTGTTTTGAAAAATACCAAGTGCCTCAAGCTGCTCTGATTCTCTGCTGAATCGGCCTGTCTCTGTGCAAGACACACGACTGTAAACATGACTTGATCAGAGCACAAACACTCTCAGACAATTTGTTTCCAGGTGAGCTTGCAATTATCTTCCCAAGTTAGCACCCATTCCTTGCTTGTCCAAAAAAAAAAAAAAAACAGAAAAAAAAAAAAAACAGACAGAGAAAAAAATCAAAAAGCAAGAATTGTTATCATAGCATCTGCAAAATAGAATTAAAATCTCCTGGGGAGTACTCACCTGGTTTTAAGAGTACTATGAGGTAAAGCACAGCAATATTCCATGCACTGATCATCATATGTTTAAATGCACCATCCCTCTCATATCTGCAACTTGAAAAACAATATTCATCCCTTAGCCTCGAGGCACAAATTCTTAAAGCCCCTGTGCAAAAGTATGTGATGACACATATGTGTGGAGGTTCCCTTAGAAACAAAAGCAAACAGGGCTTTTATTTTCTCTCTGCTGGACCAACCTCCCCCTTAACATGCCCATGAACCCACTAGCAGTGGATAGCGCAATTTCCTGATCCATCTGTTTTCTTGGGGACAATTCATCCACAGTAGCCACTAGTTCTGTAAATGCTTTTGATGGCAGAGTAAGGGGGAAATTCATTGAAGAGATCAGGATTTTCTTGGACTTTTATGGCTGGTCCTACTGATATTCCCAGTGACATGCTTGACAGAAAACACTAATTATCCTTTGCTTCCCTTAGTTTTTGTGTCTGTTTTTTTCTCAACAAGTTATCTCTTACTAAATGCCACCTGATATGAGGCTAAGAGCTTTGTTCTTTTCATGTAAGTTTCAATGATTTGCTTAAATACCTTATAATTACAGAAAATTATGTAAAGCTGAAACTAGAAATACTAGAAACCTCTGAGGAATATGAAGATTGATTTTAGACAGAGGATGAACTACCTAGCTTGGATAGAGTAATATCTAGCATCAGCCTGCTGCCATCTACAACATGAAACATTGAAGTAAAATTCAAGCTAAGTTTGCTGAGTGGGTAGAAACTGAACCTGTGGCTGAGTGAGACACCAGGGTCATTAGTGGCATTCTTGAACTTGCCTTTTTTCTTTCACAGACAAGTGATATTCCCTAAATGTGGTCTTTCATTGCAAGCCTGTCTTCTTTCTGCTCTTGAAGTCCCTTTTGAAGGTCCCAGCCTAGATATGATATCAGCCCTGTTACTCACAGGAAAAGCAAAATAAATTTTAAAAAGAAGCCTAATAATGTAAAGGGCTTGATAGCCACGAAACACAGACTTCTTGGTATTTTTCTTATTGAGTCATTAGAAGTCCTATCTCTGACTTTCTTATTCTATGCAATGAAGAGTTCACTTTTCGTAAAGGCTGTAATACATTAATAATCCCTCAAACAGCAAGCAAGCAATGGATGTTCAGCAACTCTTTCAGAGTTAGCGATCATCTGAGCTGTTTTATTGTGAATGAAGAGATTACCAGGTGTACTGTGATTTAAAGTTTCTTGGTACACATACCCAAAGGTATAAATAATATGAACAGCACCAAGGCATAATTACCACCTGACATAGCACACCTCGTCCTTTGGACAGAATTCTATTGATTCTAGGCTGATTCAAATGAATGTAAATGGAAAAAAGGCTTCAGGCTCAGTTTTTCCTCATGTCATCACTATCCTTTTATAGTAATTTCTATGAACACACTGTAAATAATTACCAACCTTTCTACTTTGTGACTCATACCTAACTAGGTATGTTTCTGTCTTGTTTCTGTCTACAATACATGGTGCATGTGGCTAATCAGGGCTGTAGTGTGTCATTGATTTCACTTGAAGACCCCAATGTTTATTGGACATTGTAGTTGCGCTACAGAGAGACTGAAGGAATCTCAGCTTGTAGATTCAAGCAGCAAAAGTTCAAGGAAATGTAGGTGTCAGGCATATATCCATTAGTACTGTTAAATTAATTGGTAAATTTTTTTTCAAAAAATGAATGATTTTACATCAATTTAATGCATTTTTTAATTAAAAAAAAAAGTCATCTAGAGCAGTGTGAAACAGGTTTATAGCACGAAAGCTCTCATCAAACACTTTAAAGATGAAGGGCTGATACGTGTCCTATCTCGCCTTGACAGTTACTGCACAGCATAATCTAGTGCTGCCAATCAGATCCAAACAAAGGAAACAGCAGTTGTCTGACCGTGAATCACTTCTCACCTCAATTAATATAAATATTGAGTTTGCGCAAGTAGACTTGACAGTTTGAGGCATGCCCAAATTTTCTGTGTAACTAGTACTTAATGACTGATACTCAATACTTGGACCTAGCACTGGGGGTGAAGTCAACAGTTAAGAACTTTGTTTTGTGAAAGTGACTGAGGGCTCAGCAGAAGGATTCAGTGTCTTTTGTAGAAGTTTTGGAAATAAGACATAGCTGTAAATAGAAAGGCTCCTGTGGTGGATGCCTTCCTTGCATTTCTGAAGTAAATTCTCTTCCCTTCAACTCCATCTCACTCATGCTTGCCCCATACAAATACTCCAATGAATACATCAATTCTAGCTCCCCAGAGCAAAGGATGCCTAGGCTACATCTGCAGAGTATGTGAGCAAAGCCAAATCTGAGTACAGACTTGAGTGTGTTTATAGAAGCAGGAATTGATTCTAAAAGTTGTATTTAGCAGTAAAAGAGAAGAAACATATTGCATTAATAATACATCCAACAAAATTTTTCCTTTCATGTAACATGCTTCCAGTTTATCTGCCATTCAGTTAGAACTAGTTAACTCAGATGAGAAACCAAGGACTAGGTCAAAAAAGCCCACCCTGACAAAACCCATTCCAAATAAAGTATTTGCCCAAGTCTGACTCTAGATAATTAGTTCAAATCTGGCAAAGGCTGATCCTAGATATTGAAAGGCATGATTGTCTAATAGCATCTTATCAGACTTCCTAAAATGTTGTGGTGGTCTCATTTAATTGCCCAGACAGTGGGCAAGTGTCAGCAGAAAAATTACTCCCAGCAACAGCCCTAGTTAGTCACCTCACCTTCTGTCCAGGGTCTTAATCAGCAAAGACACTAAAGTGCCTTGTGATCCTTATTAAAGGGGTTCTTCTGGGTGAGGATTTGTTGACAAAGACAGGCAAGAAAGCTTTTGGTTTGGATATCTGAATGTACAAGAGGAAAACAGCTTCTGAGTAAAACAGACTGGTTAGGGCTGTTACACTGTCCTGAAGGGATATATCTAAAACAGAGCTCCAGTGTCTTTAAAGTTCACCCCTCAAACCAAAGCTGATAACATTAATTGAGTAGCTTGCTTTTCAGCAGTGCCAAATACCCACTCGTGCTTTACTTACAGGAGCAAACAGTCAGCAAGTAAATTGGACCACTTAATTAAGGGTGTAAATGAATATTCTTATTTGTGTGATCTGACTAAGGGGAAACACCATTCAATGTGGTGTGTGTAACCAAAATGAATGTATATCTGTGTATGTGTAAGAAAAAACCAGCAAGAGACCATTTATGTGGTTGGTAAGATTGTACTAGCAAGCTACTTACATTGGATATTTTGCTTTTACGTTTCAGTTTTGGTCATGGCACAGAAAGGTATAGTTGCCTATATGATAATTTGATAAAAGCCCATTTTGCTTGCTCCATTTTCGTAGTTATGGTTTTATGCACATATGTGTATCAAACTTAGGTATTTGGTATTGGTATTTGTATCAAACTCTCAGTAGTCTATATGAATACTGGGAGTCTTTAGAGAAATAGAAAAACAGTCTTACCATGACAGAAGAGTTGCACAAGTTTTGTTCAGCTTATTGATTAGCAGGCCATGTGGTACCCTGACCTTCTTTAAGTGTCTAAATACAAGTAACATCTGCTGGCAGAAGCAACCTTAATGAGGTTGACTAGAGGTCAGATAAAGCTGGATATACAGGAATAAAATGCAGATTTTTGACCATTAAGACAATTAGCCTTTAGAGAAGCACAGAAAACAATGTAGCAGATTTTTTTTTCTAGAAAAAGAAACAAAAGTGTTTTAGAGATAGTCTGGACATATTTCTAATATAATCATTCACAAATGATGGGGCTCAGTGAGAAACCCAAGAAGGGATATTCAGTAGCCTTTGCTATGTTTGAGGTCCAAGTTAAGGGTCACATGCCATCCAGAGTATTTTGGACTTGAGGGATTTTACCATGATTCTCACAGAACTGAAGGTTTCACACTCAAAGCCAAGGCAGAGATGTGAACAGCTGCATTTTCTTTATTTTTTTTCCATGCTTGTTTCCACCACATTCTAGAAATGGGGCACTGGAACAAATATCGGGTCAGGGGAGCAGGATGACATCACAGACTGCATGACGTGTCCCAGATTTTTGCTTAAAAAAAGCAAAAAATGTTTTTTATTCTTAAAATTTTCCTTTACAGGGGAACTCCATGCTTCTGGAAGCATGGATGCTTGGTTCCAGTGTTACATTGCATTTGCAATCAGACTATTTTTCCCAAGATTTACTCTAAATTTAAGTCATAATTAAGCAATTACTTGAAGAGGCAGATGAAAAATAAACAGCTGGAGGTCTCACAATCACTGGTCCTTGTTCTTGTGGGAGGCTTCAACTTAGCACATGTCTGCTGGAAATTCAGCATAGTGGGGAGGAAACAGCCAAGGAAGTTTCTGGAGTGTGTGGAAGACAAATTCCTCACACAGCTGGTGTGTGAACCAGTGAGGGAAGATGCTGGTGACAGCAGCTGGACATGAGCCAGGCTGTGCCCAGGTGGCCAAGAAGGCCAATGGCATCCTGGCCTGGATCAGCAATGCTGTGGCCAGCAGGGCCAGGGCAGGGATTGTCCCCCTGTGCTGGGCCCTGCTGAGGCCACACCTCCAGTGCTGTGTCCAGGGCTGGGCCCTCACTGCAGGAAAGGCCCTGAGGGGCTGGAGAGAGCCCAGAGAAGGGCAATGGAGCTGGGGCAGGCTCTGGGGCACAAGTGCTGTGAGGAGCAGCTGAGGGAGCTGGGGGTGTTTGTCCTGGAGAAAAGGAGGCTCAGGAGAGATCTTACCTCTCTGTACAGCTGCCTGAAAGGAGGCTGTGGCCAGGTGGGTGTTGGTCACTTCTTCCAGTCAACCAGTGATAGGGTGAGAGGAAATAGCCTCAAGCTGCACCTGGAGGTGTTTAGATTGGATAATAAGAAAGAACCCCTTCATCAAAGGTGTTGTTGAACACTGGACCAGGCTGTCACTAGCCTGGTGGAGTCACAATCCCTGGAGGCATTTAGAAGACATGTAGATCTGGCACTTGCCACATGCTTTAGTGGTGGACTTGGCAGTGCTGGGCTGGGTTAATGGCTGGAGTCAATGGTCCTAGGGGTCTTTTACAATATAAAAAATTATATCATTCTATGGCTTCATGTCCTATCCTTTGTGGAAAAGGGTAAAACTGACTTCTGCCCGCTTTAGAATGAATTTTATGTGCAAAGTGTTAACATCTTCCTTCTGTCTAATTCCTAAAGAATCCCAATTCTCTTAACCTTTCTCAGAGGTTCATGTTTTCAAAACCCCTTCTCATCTTGTTGCAGTTATCATAAAATGCAGCACCCAAATCTGGACAGAGTACTTCAGCTGAGGTTGCACCAGTGCCAAGTAGAGCAGAATAATTACCTCTTTTGTCTTATACCCAGCACCCTGCTAATATATCTTGGAGTGACATTTGTCTTTTCTGCAGGAGCATCACATTGTTGTGAAGAGAGGCTTGAAAATGTGACCCCAGAAGTTTCAAAATCCGAAAGGCACATAAAAAGAAGCAGGAGGGTGGGGTGAGAAGGCAGGTGTAGATGGGTGGGCAGGGGTAGCTTGTTATATTTCAGTCACATAAAATGGGGCCTGGCTCAATATACTGAAATGTCTTGTATTGGCAATTCTGACTAAAAATCCTTTAACCTCTACAGAAAAACCTCATTTGATTTGCACCGCTGAGTGGGAAACCTCTAGCAGACTTTTTGAAAATTGGCAGATAATGAGCAAACACTGGAAAAGATGCTGAATAGAGGAAAAATGACAATTTACCTGCAAGAGGTTATCAATTTTGGAAAGCTCTTGAGACAGATGAACTCTTGCAGAGGAAGCTCTGTGAAATACTGCAAAACTGGGGGAACATTTTTAGAATTGGGTTCTGGAGGAAAGCACAATATACAATTTATATGGCATGCTAACTAATACCCTGCAAATTGGAGAGGTAACAGTTTAATGTAACCATCTTCATAGGGTTATAGCAGCTCTTTAATCTGTGGCCCACTTAGCCATGAGTTTCTGCAAACTGTGAGAGCTTTCTTAATTTCCCAGGCTCCCCAAAGCATGATGTTTAATTATATCAGTTATCTCATATACTCCTCTGAGTTTAACACATTCTAACAATGACTTGTCACCTTAGCAAAATCAGAAAGGCCCAACTTAAGAAAATGTAGGATGTGAAATACAGCTAGGAGGGTGAGGAGACTGCCAGTTATTTATGAACTCTTTACAAATATTTCTCTCCATTTGAAAACTTATAATTCTGGTGTAACCAACTTTCTTTCAAGAATAAATAACAAGCAGAGCCTCCTCAGGTCCCCTTCCCGGAACCCTGACAACAGTCTGGGAAAATTTCTCTTTTAGGCCATTTGCCTATTTAAAGTGTAAGTCTGATTGATTTTACAAGAGAGCAAAAAAGAGTGGGGGTGCCATTGTGTTTCAGAACTTTTATCAGGAGTTTGGCCAGGACTGTCACAGGTAATTTACTTGTTAGCTTGATGAGAGACTTCATGAGTATTCTGATACAGGGGCAGTATAAGATGTCTGGAGTATCTAATGATCCACAGCAGAGAGAGGATTCATGTTAGAAAGAGAAGCATAATATAATTGCTCCAATTCATTCCCTTTCAGAGGAGATCTGAAGGAAGAACTTACACCTGCACACCCCATTTCTGAGGTGAGAGTGCTGCTGTTCTCACCAAAGTGCTGCTATTAAAGCACCATCTCAAGGCAGTGCAGCTGAGGTAGGCACAGAGCTGGGCCCCAGAGAATGTGCAGCAAACAGCTGCACAGTCCTTCTCACACAACAAATGCACTCTGAATAAGGACTCAGGAAGAGGAAGTGCCATCTTTCCTTACAGCTGAGGCTATCAGATGCGCTGAAGTGACATGTGGTCCCCTACACCACACAGTCTGTGGCAGAGCGCAGCTCAGCCCTGTACAGAGTTTGTGACTACTCTACACTGTTGTATTGCATAGCATTGCATAAACTGATGTTTCATCCTAAAGGCCAGCCTCGACCAGCTAACAAACAGCATACCACAAAATATGTGTACTGTGAAAAAACATTTCCTATTATTGTATTATTTCAGAAAACACTTCCATAAAACTGTTACTCAGGTGAGTAAGAGGGAGACACAGAATGAGGTTAGAGCTATCTTCCACCTGTACAGGAGCATACTGTTCTAATAACTGACAAGTCTATAAAAATATTACCCACTAATACGCTTATGTTTTTCCCTCAAACCATGTTCTTGGGCTGTGTTAGTAACTTTATTAGTGCTTGGGAATACAAACAGGAAGATGGCACTATCTTAAATTATTGGGGTTTTTTCACATTGAAATTTTATGGAGGTTAAAGATTCAGGCTTTAACCTTCACAACTCTGCTGTATTAAGAAGGTGGGGTGAAGACCTCCCTCTTCTCCATCTCTTTTTCTCTTTTTCTGTATTAATAAAAAGTCCTTTCTTGTTCGTCTTATGCATCCTTACCTTATGGATAATATTAATGTCTCAAATTGACATGTATTCGGCAAAAATTTTATGAGTGATCATTTGCCTATTCTCTAGTCTATATAGAACTGTAATCTCAACAGAAATTCTCTGTTCAAAAGTCAGAAAATGTGGATTATTTCTGACCCAATTGCATTTGCACCAGGTGATTTGAATTTTCAAGCAAAGTTTGGGTGATATTTTTTGCCACATTTTTTTTTGTACCAGTAATGCATTCATTTAGATTATGTTCCAGCAAACCCAGGACACCAAAGTACAAGATCAGGGAGAGCCCTGCAGTCACATTTACAGATTGGTGGTTTGCAAGTTCTCTGCCACCCATTTGACCCAAATTGGATAGATCAGGTGAATTTCAGACATGAAAAAAATCCACATTGAGCTCTGCCAAAATAACCTTTGGTTGCACAGACATTTCCTGGGGTCAGCATGCTGGGTCTGTGTTTGCATGAGTTGAAGAGCACTGCAGAAAGGGGAGGGGGAGCCTTCCTCCTCCTGAGAAATGCCCTGTAGAGACCACAAGTGAGATTCTCATCCCTCCAGATGGACAAAAAGAAGGAGAGGAAAGTGGCATAACTTCCTTAATAAGCAGACATCTGGCATTAGATTTTTCATTCTGTTCACTGGGCCTGTTTTAGGAGACAGAATTGTGAATCTCAACTTCAGGAACTGCCAGATATGCTGCTGGATAGCCAAGAGTGTTCGTTGAATTTGTAACATGCTTATTTCTCCATTTAAAGTTGTATTCTAGATCTAGAATGGTTTCCAAGTAGTGAACAGCACTTGCAGGTGGGCCGACGACTGCTGGCTGGCCATAAAATGCAGATTGCATCTGGTACCTCAGGTGAAAGAGCAGCAGGGGATGAGAATTATGCCTTGAACATTTCCTCTCATTGTGTCTGATTTGGACAATGTTAGATGGGCATCGAATGTTGGGTAAAAGGGTGCCAAATGTCAGCCCAGGGAACCAGAAGAGGAGGGGGCTGGGAATCAGCTTGTCAGTAGGCAGCTCATTTGCCCATGGCCCTCTCAAGCAGATCACCCCCAAACAGGACATCCAAGAAAGAGGTGTCATTAGCTATGATCAAGAGTATTGCCCTTCCTGTATGATACAAATCTGCTTAAAAATCACAACTCAGCCTAAGGCCAACCTCTGCCACCAAGCGCATCCCCAGTGGGACCCAGTACCAATTCTGGTGGCTGTAACTCTCAGCTTCCTGCAAAGCCATAGGCAGTCTTATTGGAGTTTAGGTGTCATTCTTTATCGTATATTGGGACAATAATCCAACTACAGACCTCACAGACCTGCTTTCAAAATTTCTGATCCTGTTTGCAATCACTGCACAGGCACAATGGCACTTTCTGACACAGTGCCTCCCTTGGCAAATAACTCAGCCCCTTTAATTTAAACCTCATCTTCCTCATCATAACAATAAGGACAATTATATACCAACTTAAGACATTATACTGACTCAAGACATGTATGCACAGTATTTAGAGTTCATGCATCCTGCCTGTGCCCAATCCTCACTTGCTTGTCTCCTCTAGCTCTTTTTGGCTTGTAAGCTCCTGAATCAGGACCCACATATAGCACCTCATAAAATTAGGTCCTGCCCTAGGCTCTTGGTTCTGTACCAGCACAAACTTTAGGAGCTTTAAATGCTGAAAGGACTACATGGAGGCATTCTTGGGTAGTTCAGAGAAGGGTATGCAGCTTTTAGAAGCAATAGGGTGGGTATACAGCACCAACACATCCGAGAGAGCAATGTTTTATACTACACAGCAAATATGGAAAGGGCCAGCTGAGGCGCAAGGCAGGGGAAACCCGGGCCTGACACTGGCTTCCTGCTGTCAGCCTGTACAGCAGGAGTGAGCTGAAGCAATCTGGGGGCTACAAAGCAAGCATAATTCAAGGGGAGGAAAAGTGAGCACAGACACAGCATGATTCAAAGCAGGCAAGTGAGCTGCTGCATTAAGTCTCCTGAATGGAGTTTCCTGGAAGGACCCCCGAGCATGACCCTCAAGCATGAGACTCTAGGTTTTTGCCAAATTTATTTGAGGAGGAAGGAGGGCAGGAGGCATGTTTTCTCGAGGGGGAAAAAGCCTCACCCCGCTGAAGCTTTCTGTTGCCAGGGAAGGTCAGGGAAAATTCAGGAAAACTCCTTTTTATGTTCTTTATGATGTTTACTCTGTTGCGCAGAGCCAAGAGAGAGATGAGAAAGGCTGCAGCGCGCTGCAGGGCTGCAAAAGCTGTGTGTATTTAATAGGGTGACATAAATGGTGTGTTTCTCTTTGCCGTCTGCCGAGTGCTGCGGGGAGAATCTGTCCTAAATAGACAAACGAGAAGCCATGAGAGTGTCTGCTGGCTCTCGTCAGCCGGCCGTCCCCGGGGCCAGCGCGGGCTCCGACGGGAAGTGCACAGCGGATGTTTAATGAAAGGGCTGCTGCGGCTTATCTCCGCGAGCAGGGCACTTCTTTGTGAACTCGCCTGCTTTGAAAGATATGTGGCCCACTATGCTGGTATTGTTGGCTCTCGCTTTAAGCGCAGCCACATGATTCACATAGGAGCTGCGCGCTGCCTCTGCCAAGGAAAGCTTCCCCCGTTCCCTCCCTGGCTGGGAGGAAACTCAGCAGAAGGTCATCGAGGTCACAAGATCTGCCTGTTATTGCATTTTACAGGAAGGAAGATACGTTGTCTTTAGATCAGTTTATCAGCTGACTTTCCTGTGAAGAAGACTGAGGCTATTTTCCTGTGTACCACCACCCCCGTAATTCCCAAACGAGTGTGCTCTGTTTGCATCTCCTGTCAGCTCAGCTGTGTGCGTTTCTGAAACAGCCCAGTATTAAGCAAACAAATAAAAAAGCCATTGTGAGACATCGCAGAGTCCACATCCCTTATCAAACTGCCTGACAGGCCGGGATAAATCTCTTCCTCGAGGCTGCCTGTCATCTCCCTCCCTCCCTCCCTCTCGGCGTCAATGCACAATTAAATCCGTTGTGGTGAAATGGACTCCACTGATAATTGTGGAGAGAGTTACTTACGCTGAGAGCAGCAAAGAGCATAACAGACTCCTCTGCTTTCGAGGCAGTTTCTTTTGAGCTTGCACCTTTGAAGAACCAAGAGTGTTTGGTTTTGTTGGATTTGGGGTTTTCTGGTTTTGTCCTTTAAAGTCATAGTTTTCTGAGGATTTTTTAAAAAATAAGCCCTGCTTTTTCTGTGCAAGGGAGCGAGCAGAGTGCAGAGCTGCCTCCCTCCCTGCCCAGCCTCCTTTGAGAGGTCCCTGCTTTCATAAGGTTTTCAGCTGGGGAATGGTTGCCTGTTTCCTCCCTGTGCTCACTGTGACAAATGCATTTCTGTGACCAGGAAACTGCAGATGTTACAGATGCACTAAGGCATATCTTATTAGCTAATTATTCTTAATCTTTGAAGGATTGCACATATTGAATAATGCCATTCATTGAGTAACAGTTGAAGGGAAACTTCCTGGCTTCAAAGTATATACGGTGACAGCTTTAATTGTGTTTTCTTTTTCTACATGTGTAAAGCTAAAATAACCCTCCAATGCTCCCCTCCTCTAAAGAGTGCTGGTTAACTTAGCAAGAAATGGCATGTGACACAATAAATCTGCTGGTTTTCAAATGACCCTGTTTTTTGCTGGACTGCAAAGCTACATTGCACAGGAAAACAGCTACTAATATTTAATAATATCCTTTCTTTTTTTTTTTTTTTTTTTTTTTTTTTTTTTGCAACATTGATCAGGTTAGATTTTTCATTTGGTTTTGCATGCCTTTACATGGAAAACCTTTGTTCTCTAGTTCCAAGGGTCTTCACACTCCCATAATGATCCAGAGGGGAGAAGGTTCAGAAGAAAATGTCAGTGAAGATCCAATCTCATTTACAAGCCTGCAGATGTTATAGTTTTAAGGAAGGATCCTGACTCACATCACTATTCCCACAGCATTTCACTACCTGTGAGATGAATCCATCTCTCCTAGTTTGTCAAAGTCAAATGCCTCTCTGAAAATTCTTTATCTCCTGACCTTAAATCCTCCATCCAGGACCACATCTGCAGTTCACAGTTATGGGAGGCTGAAACAATGAGCTTCATGTGCAAGATTTCATGTATTTTTATGCATTTAGTGCTCTTATATTTTAATCATCATGCTTGTAATATAAAACAGATATATATATCAAGAGACATTCTCAAATAATGTTGCTTTACTGAGTTCTGGCAGCTGAATCTCTACTGAACCTTGTTAGTAGCTGGCTGGATCTTCCCCACACTAGTTCAGAAACTGAACTCTTACAATTTTCAGTGAGTGACTAATCATGACTGTCAGAGTATAGCCCTAAAACCTGAAGACAGAATTTTATAGTACAAAGGGTATGTGATCGTTCTGGCAGTAAAACAAAACCAAAAAGAAAGAAACAAACAAACAAAAACCACAAAAAACCCCACTAAAAAAAGAACAACAGCAACAACAAAAAAAAACCCAAAACAACCAAAAAAACCCAAAAAACACCCCAACTTGCACTGCTCTGTCTATTCTACATTATTTGCAAAAGCCATAGTCACATTGAATCTAAATTGGAGTATTTAAGAGACAATTATAACAAAGCTGAAATGGGAGGCAAAAGAAGAGGAAGAATCCTTCTGAGGTTTATTACACAAATGGGGTTTGGTTTGAACTCTTTAATTTGCCACTTGCCAGCCTACATCTAAGAAGCAACCTTGTTTGTATTTCAACAAAGAATCTCATTCTTTTTTCCAATAAAAAGACCTGGCAATAATTCTGTTGGCACTAGATGAAGAGTTTGCTTATTCCGCTAGAGATGGTTTCTTTTGTTGTTATCTAGTTTAATGAAAACTTAATAAAAAAAGACTCTGGAAGTTTATAGATAAAGCTTATGTACATTTGTTCAGGTCATATGCCAAGGGGTTACTTCTTATTGCAAAAGTCATTGCAGTAGGGAAAAATGTGGTTAAAACTAGCACTTTTTTGCAAGTAGCAGTCTTTATTCAGAAGCTGGAACAAGTGAAGCAAACCACAGAGCCTGAGGCAGGCATGTGAACAGCACAATTTTGACTTTACAGTAATTCACTGCTACTATTATCTTAGCAACCTTTCAGTAAAGTCCTACAAAATCCAGCAGGGAGGGGATTCCTTTGCTCTTTAAAGTCAAGAAAGTCCTAAACAGCTGTGTCTTTGTACAGGCTTGGAGGTTTTTTAAAATTCATTCCAAATCCTGTAAAACAGAAATTGTTCTCTAATTAAGATATTCCTAAAGCAATATGTTTGTTTGGGTTTTTTTTCCCAGCAGTACTGGCCAAAGATTTTTTAATTTTGCAACACTTTTACAGAATGTGGTGCCATTTTTTCCAGCATGTCTGCCACTTGTCAGGTTCTATGGTTTGCCGCTGCTTCTTAACAAACAGCTTTAAATTCAAGGCTTTTAAAAGAGCACATAGAGCACAATGGCACACCGAGTGCCTGTTTGCAGCAGAGGTTGCTGCTGCATGTGCTCCTCAGCTGTCCCTTGTCAGTGCGTCCCACCCACACCCGGAGAGGCGCAGATGGAGGAAGGTCCTTGCTGCATCTTTCAGCGCTGACCTTTCAGCAAGCTGGCTGGAGAGGAGGGGATGTGGCTGCTGCTGGACTGTGGGAGGCAAAGAGCCTCTCTGTGGGCAGAGCCAGCTCCTCTGTGTGCTGTGGGCACTGCCAGCTGCAGGCACAGCCCCGGCTGGCCCAGCTCGGTCAGAACCCTGCCGCTTGCCAAGCCAGGGGTGCTCAGGCTGCAGGGAACAGCCGTGGGGCTGCGCACAAAGGCAGGGCATGGCTGCTCATGCGGCATTTTATCTCTTGTCCTTTATGGAAGCTGGATTTATGGCTCCCGAGTAAGCCTTTACTTTCACATGTTTCTCTGTGGAAAAGCAAGCTTCCCACTTTCCTGCTATATAACACTAGGCTAAATCCCTTTCTGGCACCACTTCAGAGAGGCTGATGAAGCAGCACCAGAAACAAATTTGGCCTTACATTTGAAATTTTGACATAAGGTCATTCTGTAAATCCTACAAATTAGAGCTAAATGTTCTTCCTCTCCACAGTCTTCCCCTACTATATCTTGCATCTCCTCCCTTTCTCTGATCTCCTTTCCTCTGCACAAGCAACAGCTAGGAAAACATCTCAAGGGTGGAATTTGCTTTCTAACTTATTTTTTCATCTTCTGTAAAAAGAAAAAAATATGGACACCTATACTTTTTATTTGCTAATGAACATAGTCTAGTAGTCTGGTTAAATTATAAAACAGATTAGTCCTTATAGTCTCCAGATCAATACATTAGTAAATTCATATTGAACTGAAAGAAAAAACCTTAAGGTCCCAAAATACATATTTTGCTAAAGTTAACTAAATTTTGCTAAATAGTGGTGAATTAGGTTAAAGTTAATTGTGTGAAGTGAAAAATGAAGTGAAGTGAAGTGAAGTGAAGTGAAGTGAAGTGAAGTGAAGTGAAGTGAAGTGAAGTGAAGTGAAGTGAAGTGAAAAACTGCCCACTGGGCACCCAGAGAGCTCAATAGGTTGTCAGATCCCAGATGATCCTATTTTTAAGACCCATTCCTGGGTCTCCTGCTGCAGTTATGCATACTGGAAGCTTAGCTTTTAGGAGCAGGATAGTTTTCCAATACAAATGTTTTACACTTACCAAGATCCAGAAAAGAGGTGGATCTTTAAACACTAGCAAGAATGTGAAATATTCTAATAAAAAATACTTTACAGAGGAGCTGTGTCTGCTTACATCTCAGACCTGACCTCTGTTAAGATTAGAGGACTTCCAGGACTGATTTTTCTCCATCTGCCCTGGGGGGTTTCTGTACCTCCTCCGAGACAGGGCAGGATGTGCTCATGTGTGTGCCTGGTGGCACTCGGTATGGTCCAGCTCCCAAGAACCCAGCTCCTGCTTGCCAGAGTGTTCAAAAGCTCCTCTTCCAGACTGCACACTCTGCTCAGCTGGGCCTCTCAGCTGGGCAGGTCACATCCTCAGTTTCACCAGGAGGGCAAGATGCTCTGTGCTAATCCCTCAGCTGATATAAAATTGGATGAACCCTCAGAATCTGGCAGCTGTCACTCTGCCCTCACACCCTGAGGAGTTGTGTATGTACACAGGGATTTAAAGTAATGTCATTCTGCTGGATGACTTCTACAAACAGAGTTATGCTTATCAGCTTATATAAAATATATAATTGAATTTTAGAGATTGATGCTCTACAGATGTATTTGTCAGTCAATACAAAAGTAAGACAAATAACAAGATAGCAAAATCAAAAGCATAGCTTGAAGTCTTGATTTTCCTTATCTTTGTCTCCAGGAACCTTCTTTCATCTCCTGCATGTGTATGAGCTGTGTGAATCATGTCATGATGACATCTCAAGGATGTGTAGGGGAAGGACCCAGCAGAAAGAGCAGAAAGAGGCTGGGAGAATTAGGGTGGTCTGTGTGGGAGGCTGGGAAAGTTGAAAGTACTGGGGGATATGTGAGCAGCTGCAGTCCACCAGGCAATTGTGGCTCTCAAGAAGTCAGAACATGGACTTTGTCACTCTGTCTTCACAGAACCCACGTACCAGGCAGTAAATTTTGTTGAAGGATCAGTTTTTACAATGAAGACTTTAATGACAAGAACCACAATAACATAATAATAGTTAGAAATAACTATTTTGGTTATTCATAAGTGCTGGAAAGTACTTAGGAAGTTTGCTGGGTTAAAGTCCCTAAGCAAAACAAAAAAGTTATCTGGTGGAAGTAAAAATGCCCCCTCTCTAAATCTGTTTGTGTTTGCATGCATGTCAATTCTCAACATCACTGCACTGTCATTTTTCTTCTTTTTCAGATAATATTTAAATTTTCCCACTGATTCAGTTCACTGCTGTCTTAATGTCACTATAAATAAACATACATCAGAGTCTTGGGTACATCTGGCATCTAATTAGCCTTTAGCATGAATACTCTTCTAAAAAAGGCTCAAGGCAAAGATACTATTTTCATTTCACCCTCTCACTCACCCTTGGCTTATTACTGGGTTCATCATTGTTTTCCAATGGAGGAAACAGAACCATGAGAGACATAAAAGATCACCCTTTGCAGGATGTACAATGGTTTTCATCCTACAATCCACATGCCAAAACCTTTGAGCAGTTATAACATTAGGATGTCCAGGATTGTGCTTAGGGAACCTGGGATGTGGGGTGATGGACACCTGGGAGTTTTCCATTGAAAACAGATTGCCTTGGATGAGCCCAGCCAGCTTGGTCTGATCAGCACTGATGGCCTTGGTTACCTTACTCCTGGGGTTAACCTGGGTTCTGGGCTAGCTGGGCTTCCCTGCAGCCAACCATGTGAAGTGGCAGGGCAGTCCTGCTTGAATGTTTAGCAGCAACTTAAGTACATGTGCAGAGACTGGTCATCCCTGATATTCCTGCTTTCTCAAGGGTACCCTTGCCAGATATATATCCCCAATGGCCATGCTGGTTTCGTTCCTAAATGAGCAAAGAGAGTTTTCCCAGGGAATCCCAGAGATGTAAGAGGTATGCCTGGACTTAGATTACTTCTGGTTTGGATGCTTTAATTTTTGTGTCTAGCCTTTCAGCTCCTGAACAGAATTATCCTTCTAACACACCACTCTTTTTTGCTTTCAAGATTTACCCTCTTTATCCCAGAAAATGGATATGCCTACCATTGTCTTCTCTTGATCTCTCATGTCTGAGAGAGGAAATGACCTTAAGTTACAACCGTAGAGGTTTAGATTGGCTATTATGAAAAATTTCTTCACCAAAAAAAAGGGGTTCTGAAGCACTGCATCAGGTTTTAAAGGCTGAGGACCAGGTTCCAGTAACAGGTTGAGCCACCAGCCCTGGAGGTGTTTAATTCAAGTGTATGTGAGGCATTTGAGGACATGGTTTAGTGAGGCACTTGGCATTGCTAGGTTGAAAGTTCATCTCGATAACCCTAGAGGCCTTTTCCAACCTAAGTGTTCTATGATTGTTATGTATCATTACTTCTAACTTCCTTGCTTCTAAATTCTGTGTTTCTTTTCTCTGATTTGCCTCCAATTTATAAACACAGCATCTCAGGCCCAGCCAAACCTGCGTATAAAGCAGCCATCTCCAACCCCGCTTATTTACAACAATGAGCCTATGAGACTAAAAACATTTGGAGTTGGTTCTAACATATTGTGCTCCGGGTTGCTATTGCATCTAATCTGCATGCAACCCATGCCAGCTACGTCCTTGCCACTGACTGCCAGTGTGGGAGCAGGGTGCTGCCCTTTCTGGAACCATGGGATCCTGCAGGGATGTGCCATCAGCCTCCAGGCTGGCGCCTGGATCCATGGGGATCCCTGCCAGGCCTGGGTGTGTGACACACTCACCAGCCCTCACTGCAAACAGCAAGGGAAACTCGGCCTAAGACTTCACAAAGTGTGTTCCCCCACCCGCCTTCAAACTCAAGACAGAAAAAAATTAATTAATTTTCTGCAAAATGCAAATGCTGGCAGCACCACAGTCATCTAAAATCAGGCAATCATACACTCCCATCTTTATACCCTTCCTCTGAGAAATATTTATGCCTATGTAGCTGTACCTGATCCAGGTATGTATTTATGTGGGCAGAGGAAAGGGAGAAGACAAAATGGCTCACATTTGCAATTATCCACATTGCATAGAAATTGTCTCCACTTGTGTAGCACCACAACTGCCTCAACCCACACTGTTTTGTCAGACCAGAATCTGACATAATCATAATAGTCCATGGATGCTCCTTTTTCATCTACAGAGTTCAGAAAGAAGGAAACCAGGGAAGGGTGTAATGCTCTCATTTCTTTTCCTTTTCAGCACTCTGCTGGTGCTCTCCTGGCCCCTTTGTAACACATGCAAATGCTTCAACAATTACTTTTTAATAAGAAAACAGCAGATTTTCAGGACAGCTGGGAGGTTTTCTTAGGGGTAGAACAGCAGACTTTGCAGTATAATAGCATACAGATGTTGTGACACAGCTTACTAAGGGCATAACCCAAAGTAGGAGAATTCCCCCTTAGACACACTAATCTAATACTCTGCCAGCATTTATTCTTTCCCAGCTGCAGAGAGAGTGTGGAAATGCCTTGAAGCTTCATTGGAAGGGGGAAGATAATGAACAGTGAGGAGTGAAAGGCAGGAATGGAGATAAAGGTCTGCATACTGAAATAGCAGTAACACACTGGAGTACATCCTGTTGTGATGTATATACTTTTTGCTCTAATTCCTCCCTTGGGCAGTTTGAGAATGGAAATTTTTTTCTCAGAGGAAGTATTCATGCTACTGATTTTATGGAGGAGCAGCAATTTCCGTAAATGGGATAATACTGGAGAGTAGTTAGAGATCCCTTTGTCAGATATGAACCCACGCTGTTAAATGCTGGCATTATCTAGAGCAGAACATTGGTAGAAGCACAAAGATTATAAGAAATGCCATGTGCACTATACAGAAAAAAATAAAAATTAAGGGCTAAATACTATTTCCTGTAATGTCAAGATGATTCTTCATTAGGTCAGCCCCAAAGCATGCAGATGTTTTTACAGCTTCAGCATGCTCCTGTATTTAAAATCTTTTAAATAATGTATTTCATTATTAAATATCATATCATTCTTTTCCAGGGGGTCATTAACCAACAGGTTCAGGTGCAGATTACAATATGCTTATCAATGTTGCACTGTGCAGCTCTGGTCTTGCTGTTTAATTTGACATGAATGCCCTGCACAGGTCCTGAGTCAGCCCTAGAAACCCTAAAAGAAGTAGTAACATACTGGGAAAGATCTTCAGTGTCTCAGCTAGGAGCCTGAAAATCACTAAAAACTCCAACAAGCAGCAATCTTCTTTAAAATCCTATCAGACCCTCACCTGCAAGGTAGGAATCCCACAATTGTATTAATGCTATTTTTAAAAAATTCAAGCTGCTTATGAATTTCATATGAAAAATCAGTTTCCTGAGGCACAACTGCCAGCTGAACAGTTCCATCTTTATCTACCATTAAGATGACTGACAGGAAGAGGAATATTCAGCTGCATGGGACAAGGAGCTAATGTGCCTCCCAAGAACTGTGAGGAAGAGGGTGTACTGCTAATCTCATCAATTTCTACAATGCTATGAGCAATGTGAAGGGACTGTAATATCTAAGGATGAGAGTGAGTAGCAGCTTCATTACCATGAATATATTTTCTCATTTTTACCACTACAGATTTGGCTCTATGTATATCTTATCCAGTACACAGAAAAGAATAATGTTTTTTTAAAAAAATAATTTTTAAACAATTGTGCACAGCTCCCAAACTTTCTTTATAAATTCATTTGCTTGAAATTTTCTGTATCCAAATATTCCAGAAAAAAAAATGGCCCTATGTCAAATATAATAGTTTGAGGTTTTTTTATTCCCAGAAAAAACTTGGCATCCTGCAAGTTAAGAATGTCTCCAGATTCTGGGTGTTTATGGAGCATTTCCATCAGGGTGCTTGTTTATTCTGGATTCAGTCCAGGACACAAGGCTGGTCCTAGATGGCTGCTGTTGACAAGAGAACAATGTATGACTGATCATGTGAGATTATTCTGATCACAAAGCACCTACACAGTTTACTTGTGCACTGGGGCAACACAGAAGCACATATAAAAAGTCCTCTAGATTGAAACATCTTGCTTTTTCCATAGAGAAGAATATAAACAGCTACCAAGGGGACAAACAGAAACATTAGGCTGTGAGGCAATACTTGACTTTTTGAGTAAGTTCAAAAGGTTATAGAGAGCTGCTCCCATTCTCAACCTGTCTGCATGGCAGCGATTTAGATTTCAGCCCTTGGTGCCACCCACAGAGTTTGATAAGCCTCTCTGAATTGCATACTTGCTCTTTCTGCCCAAAAATCTCATAATGGGAAATGTGGTGTTAGACCCAAGCAGAAGGTGCACAGAGCACACGTCAGTGTTCACCAGGAAGGGGCAGGGTCTTTGTTGGAATGGAGGGGGGACTGCTGATGTGAGTGACAATAATCAGGATATTACTCATGGGATTGCTGCTGGTGAACATCAGAACTGTGCCTGCTCAGTACTTGCAAAGGATTTGATCTGTTACCTTTGCTCACATTTCAGTTTCTCAGAAGCACTCCAAGGATTTAAGGTCTAATTTCTGCTCTGGTCAGTGGGACTGAAGCATGTAACCCCTCTATGCAGACATATAAATTTCACCATCAGTAAGCAATTTTTGCAACACTCCAAGGAATTATGCCTGATACAAAAATCTGAGATTGAGGCAATCCTAGAAGCATTGGTCAGAGTTGTGTTTTCCTGCTTCCCCACCTCCCATGTGGATGGTCCTTTCTCTTTGAGTGGATCTTAGAGATGCTTGTCCAGAATTTCCCCTGTAAAGCTTTATCTTCTCCTTGTAAAAAATCCTCTGGGTTGGAATTTCAGGCATGTCTAAAATTAGCAGAAAACAATTTTGAATTAAATTAACAGTGTAGGAATTAAATGAAACATCCAAATTCTTTGAGTTCAGACTTTGGTTTGTACTCTTCTTGCCCTGAACTGGAATTATTTACAATGTTCGTCCTCCAATGTAGCCTTAAACATCTGATCATCGTTAAAAATAAAAACATTTGGATATATCCACATTTAAAATGTGATTATGCTTGGAAAGTAACTTTTCTCTCCTTAGAGACTTCAACATATATACACATGCCTTTCACAGGAATGCGGATTAAAAAATATCTATTTTCTGATGTCATACTCAAAGTATCACAAATATATGTAAGCACTTCAGAGGAGACAAAAATCTGGTCTACTGTTCATCTTTGGGGTAAGAAAAAGTCACTGTACTCTGGGTTTATGTGCTCAACTATTTGAATGCCAAAGAATTCTGACTTTTCTTGTGACTTACAATAAATCACAAGGTGTATAAAGCAGTAAATTTTTATGTACTAACTAATAGTTACATTTTTCAACAAACAAGCCCAAAAAACCCAACCAAACAAAAACTCCCCACCAGAATCATCAGCTGTACAGGTTTATAGCTAGTCAAAGACAACTCCCGGGGGAGACTTTTCCAGAGATTTTCTTTTGCCATCGGGCTCTCCACTTTTTCATCTTATTTTATGCAGCATGGATGTAGCTATAAGCTGTAATGAGAATTCTTCTGCGAGAAGTTTACTTTATAAGCTTCACTATAAATGAACTATGCCAAAATTTTCCATCTGACATCAAAGATTACTTTAAACATGTGTTTAAGTGCTTTTAAAGAAGTTTATCATAATTCAAATTCTTATGGGCTACGTATCACAAAATTAGTAAAATAAGTAAAAATAAGTAAATTAATTTATTTAAATTAATTTAAGTACATTTTTAATTAAGTAAATTAGGTTAAAAAACCTGCAGTAGCAAAAAATTTGGATAAACAATTTACTGCCAGAATCAATATACATCTGTGGTCAGGAGACCTCAATTAAGACAATCTGAGCTCACATGCACTCATTTCAGAAGGGTGTGATTATGATACCTGTAATGGGCCCAAACACAAACTGTTTATTTGGGGAATGGGAATTGAAAAATATTCAATTATCAATAAAAACAGGAGGGAATGGGTAAATGGAACAATAAATGCGTTTAATCAGTCTGGGTCATATGTGATAAGCATATATCTTGGAGCATAATATCAACAGGAAAGTGTTTTGCTGCCAGATAATTTGGAATGTGTTAGTAAAAGCTGGTTTCAGTGAGATTTAACAGAAATTCTTTAGTCTTTCATCATCGGAGTTCACAACGATGTTTTGCAGCCATCTTCCTTTCTTCTGGGCCCTGCCTGTTTGTAGTACAGGGTCATTTCTTTTTACATGAAAGCAAAAGGCAGCAAAATTTGTATATTTTGCGTGCAAAAAATAGTTTCTGATTTAGTAATCTAGACCTCAAATACTTCTGTTCAATTAGTTGCTTACAAAAAGGTTTTTTCTTACTTCCTTTGCAGCTTTTGTGGGTTTAAGACTAAGCCAATTGTTAGAAGAAAATCTTTGGGGTCAGATACATTGCAAGGTTCTAAAATGTTCCAGGTCAAGAGAAAATAAAATTGCTTAAAAAAGGAAAAGGTTTTTACAGAGTTCATATCATCGTGGGCATCAGCTGTGTGTGAACCTCAACCCCTGCAGCTCTGGGGGTTTTCCTGCTGCAACAGGACCAGTGATGGAGCAGTGCAGCCAGCAGGTGAGCCCAGCAGGTCTGTCACCTTGTGCCTGCAGGCAACATGCTTGGGAGATGCAAAAATCTGGGTCCAAACTCAGCACAGCCTTCAAGCCCTGCATCGCAGGAAGCAGGGTGGAGAAATGTTTATGCTTCTCCCAGTTCTCTGCTCTCTGGCAATTCTGCACACATTTCCGCCAGGAGTTTCCAACATGTCAGTAATATGGTGGGCTCTGAATATATTTTATGCCTCACAGTGTTGGATTAAGCTCTATTATTAATCATGACAGCTCACTATGTTTCATCCTTGCCAGGAGTCTTGGCTGGCATATCCTTGTCTCCCTGTAACCAGCCCAGTATAACCTCTTTTTGTGTGCGTGTGTGTGTGGGCAAGGCCCCCCAACAGTGCCTGTCTCATCAGTTTTGCTGGCCCCCTCTCCTTCCCACTGCCCCAGTGCTGGGGCACCCCAGAGTGCTTTGCCTTCTCCACCACACCACTCCCAAGGCACATTCCCAGGGGATGCACCATCCTTCCCACGACACCAGCATAGGACAATTTTTGCAGATCACCCAGAGTACATCAATATAAAGGCAGTTGCTCAAAGTCAGGGGGAGAAGTGAATGCAAAAGTACATTTTTGTCAATGGAAAAATCATATTGCAAAGGAGTACACTGACACTTGTTTTTCTTAAAAACTGTTTGTGTTTCATTTGCCTACCAAGTGAAAAAATTATTGTTGCGATTCAGCCAGTCCTGATCGTGTGCATCTGAGATGCTTGGCCTATCTTTATTAAGACATGCAAAATCTGTCAAGGCACTGTAAAATTATTTTGTTTCACTTCTCAAGTCTCACTTCCCATATTTAATTTTAGGATAATGTTGGTTATTTCCTTTTTCTAAACAGCACAAAGTAACACCCATGCTTGTTGAATTGACACAATAGCTGCCTATCCTGCAGCTGCATGGTACCAGACATGCGACTCCCAGAAAAAACCTGCTATGTCCCACAGAGCATCCTACAGAGATTTATGGGAGCTCAAGGGGCTAGGAGGCAAGGGATGGCAAACCTCTGTATGGTGTGTCATCTCAAGCCTCTAAGTGCCATTGTAGCGTCCATGTAGCATTGTGCTGTCTGTCCATGGGACTTGATAGTGATAGCAGCCTTCAGTGGTGACTGCACTGCTTCCAGGCTTGAACTGGCTCACCCAAAGGCATCTCACCAGCCTCTGCCCCTGCCCACATGCTCTGTTGGCTTGGCTGCCTCTTCCACTAGGAGCTTCCCAGCAAAGCAGAGATGAAACTTTGCAGAGCACTGGCTCAGCACCAACCTGTTCCTACCTAATAGGCTTTGCCTGCTGGGTACCACTTCCTCCTCAAATGTTACCTCAGTGTTATGGCACTGCTGACACTGCCGACTTGTCATTGGCCTGAAATACCAATAGCACCAACAGCACCCAATAGTGCTGTTACATCCCTTCTCCAGAAGAACCTGTATTTTATATGGCCTGCCAGGACAATGATAAACCCTGCAGCAAAGCTCTTATGCCCAAAAAAAAGTCTGAGAAAAAAGTTATGCTAAAACTGCCACATTAAAAAGGAAAATACCATGCAAAATCACCATTTTCACTATCCTGAATAATAGAAAAGGCATTATATCTAATTCATCTAGTCTGGAGTTTCTTTGTGCAGCTCTGGACAAGATGGGGAGAAGAAAAAGCCTGCTAGCAGCAGCAGTGACAGCTCAAACAGCACAACACAGCTCTGAGTTCAGACACTGAGCCCCAAAGCATAATGAAACACCCAAATATACCAGCAGTGTAACCTAAAACAAGCAACACTGCATGGCAGTGTTTCCATGACACTGAAGTCATGTCATACCAGTTGCACTCCTGTATTGCACAACCAAAGTTTGTCATGAACCCAATGACCAGTGCTCGTCAGATTGTCTTCCCCTGGTTAATATATCCCCCAGTCCCTCCCTCAAGTAATAAAATGGAGCTGCCAGCAAAGCCTGCAGTGCAACTTGCTTCATTTGGCACCAGCAGTGCTGCAGCTCTCCCCACAGCCAGCTCTCCCATGGAAGTGTTGGCATCACTGCAGCAGCAGGGATTTCTTGGCCACACAGCAGAGTGGACATATGGACATCCAAGAAGTGCTCCTCACTTTGTCAGAGATTTCCATTTGACAAAAACAAAAGCTTTCATCTTTTTCAGCTGTGTCTGTGCCATGCATCTGGCATGAAACTGAATGTGGATTACAATCCCCATTTATCTCCTGGTCAAAGAGGGAGCCCTGAAGGCTGTATTTCTTACTCACTGTTTCTACAGCACCTACCAAAACAGGGGTATGACCTCAGCTGAAGATTTCAGATCCTATTATCATAATAATGCAATGCAGCATGTTCTCCCTAGTGTCTGAGGTTTTCCTCCACCAGACTTTTCTTCCAGTATTGCTAAAATAGGAATGGTTTTCTGCCCAGGGGAGCTTCTGAGCTGCCACCCAAAAGTGGAAGAAATTGTTAATTTGTACCTTTGCCTCCACAAGCCTCTGAAGCAACAGCATCCAGATTAAATGTATTGACTTGCCTATTGCAAGAGGAAATTCCAGTGAGAAACCTGTTTCTACCGGTTCCAGGTGGCTAGCACAGGCATAGATCCTCGTGCACTCTGTTGTTTTCTGGAGCAAGTACTCTTTCTTATGAAATCAAAAGAGGCTAATTCAAAACAATAGAAATCAGAAGTCAGAAGATGAAGAACATTAACTAAAGTTAGTAAGGCGTGCAGAAATTTCACTTCTTGCCATCAAAATGAAAGATAGACATCGAAAATTTACAGGGCATTAAATAGTTATTGGCTCTGATGGAGTAAGAAAGGTAAAATGCCCTGAATTCATGCAACCACACAAATCTGATCTTTACCCAAAAGCACATCTAACATATAATTAGGGGCACTTCCTCCATTTAATCATACGATGCAGGCCAAATCCAGCTTAAAAGATGCCCTATCACTTCATTAAAATTAGCAGATGGCTGAACAAAGCACATTGTACCATTCTCAGCTCTCAGATCATTGCCACTGCAACGAAAAATGCAGTAGTGTGTAACTGGGAGATGCATTTCCCATGTTATTTGTGTGAAGGAAATAGCTGTGCCCTGCTCCTGAAGCGAGGGAAAATCTTGTCTCTATATTTCTGCATGTAACTTACCTATGCATTACTTCCCCATCATTCCTGTGGATGTAAAAGACTAAACTCCTGTCTCAGTGTTATGATCAATGCAGTCATTGTCAGGCTTACAGAACTTGTTCCAAAAAGTTTCCATTTACAAGTTGAGTGTTGCTGTATAGGCTTTCTGTACTCATAAAGACTGCATCAAAAAGAATTGGCACAGTAAGCTGTCTCGAAAATAGAGAGATGTTGTGTATTAGGCAGCTGAATAATGCACAACAAGAATGTTAAGTTACCTATTTAACTCTTTCAGCAAAAATAAGTGATTACATGCAACGTCCCTTCCTCAGAAAGCAAAGTCTTAGAGGAAATTATTAATGGCAAAGACTGCTTTTGTGCCTATGGCACACGTGTCTGTTGAAATGCTCCAAAATAAGGGAGAGTCCAACTGGCAGCAAAGAGGTCAGGATTAGAGATAAAAGGCCATCTTTTAAAAACCAGTTTTTATATAAGTGACCCCTAGCTAATTACAGAGCTATCTTGTGTTCCCTGATCCTTCACATATTTCCCAACTCCAAACATTTAGTAGGAAAGGCAACATGTGCCATGGTAAAAAAAAAATTAAAAAATAATTATTCTTCTTTTGCTATCATCCCAATAAATTCTTGCATTTTTATTAAGTCAGTGGAGAGTGGTTATTCCCACTGTATATGGAAGTTCAGCTCTCCAGCAACAGATCCCTGAATGTTGATCAGCTGTGTGTTGGTCTGTTGTCCACTGCCCCTAAACACCACTGGAGATGCTGGCCTAGCTGGGTGCAATTCGACCAGAGGTGAGTAGACCTTACACTGCCTGTATGAAGAGACCTATTAGGTGTTTTCCTGGCATTTAAGAAAATACTTCAGTTCATTGCCCAAATGCTTAAATTATGGTTTCTTTGATAGACAAGTTCAAAGGGAATTTTATTTTGTGTATGTGCCATTTTAGTGAATTCATTACACACAATGGTGGTTTCTGTCACGTCATTTTCCTGCTCAACCATAAATTTCCTTTTAAAAATAGAAGTGTATGAAAGAGATATGGAAAGCATTTTCTAGGATATTGCTCAATATGTTCAGTGTAGTGGCCTGGAATATTATATGACCTGAAGGAAGGAGAATTGCCAGTATGTCGTAGTGATTTTGATTAAAAAATATGTCCATATTTATGAGAATGGCATGGCTGAATTGCTCAGAGCTCCACGGAAGGTTGTCAAACAATTTGATTGGAAGGAGTCAAGATAATATTTAATATTGATTTCAAAACGGACCTTGGAAGTGATTTCTTTTTAGCATAGCATCGTAGTACAGTATTTGACAAATAGATCAGGTAACTTAGCACCACTACTCTACTGGGGAGGAGGGAGAAAGAAGGGAGGGGGAGGGAAGAAAAGAAAAATAAACACCACATCAAGATACTTACACACTTTAACACTTTCAAGCAAACAGGGTAATTGCAAGTCACCATACTGATCTTGGGCTGCCTTTACCTCATCCCCAGAAAATGATGGCAAGATTCACACACCTCCTGAGCTAACAAAATCCCAACTTGCAGCAGCTTCTCACTAGAGTTAGCAGGGCAAGGAAAAAATACCCCAAAGTTAGCAAAAATATGTGTCAGCTCCCAATGGACAAAAGAAAAATCCTTGTCTGCACACACAGCAACAGGCAGTGACCTGTGTTTCCTGTCTCACCCCACACTGTCTGCTCACGGATGAGGTGACTTTGCAGTGGCTTTCCATTTCCCAGCCTCCAAAGAAGCTACAGAAATTCATGTGTTACAGAATGTAATTCAGGGGGAGACAGGCAAACTGAAGGCTGGGTACAATTAAATGCTGAAAGGGAAGGGAGCAGATCTAGATAAGGCCACTACATTATGAGACTATGTTTATCTGTCACATCATTTACAGTGCTCAGGCACTTAAAGGAAATAAATTATGACAGAGTCCTTAATCCTCAATGTTAACCTCTGAATAGCCAACACAAAAAGTTTTATCAAGTAAGAAGAAGGACATATTTTATCACAATCATATCTTCACATTGACCTGGTCTCAGAGAAGTGTAATTAAATATTGTTTCTGGAGTTTGGTACCTTAGGGACTTGTCAAACAGGAAATAATCTAGCTGCTAACTGCATTAAACAAATTTTGCAAAGCTGTTCCTTCAGAGCAGAATGCAGTTCAAAATAAAAGCACTGCTGTAGTAAGTCTAATAAATAATCCTACATGAGATCAGATATGCAAGAGATAAAAAATACAATTAAAACTGATTATTTTAGTTTTAGTATTAATGGAACTAGAACAAATAGACAGTTGGAAGGAAAGTGGAATGCTGCACATAGAGTGCAGCATTCTCCCACCACTGTACACCACAGCAATATTCCCACTAATACAAAGGGAGGGAAATGATCCTTGTCCTCCTGTGAGAGATCTTCACCTACAAAGAGTACCTGTGCTTTCAAAGAGTCTTAAAGTTTCAAGGGGGTCTAGTGAGAGTATTTTTCCAAAAGCAAAGAGCTGCAAACAGTTCAAACTAATTATTTCCAGCTTCACAGTGTCAACAGGCATAGCAATGGTGGAAAAAGCTGTAGAATAACATCTTAAAAACCTAAAATTGACTTATGGATGGAATGAAAACCAGAAGATGAAAGCAGTGGGACATACTTCATTCCAGTTTTGCAGAACAAGTCCCCATGGGGATTAAATCTGACAACACCTAATCCATTTTCCATGGCAGGGTTATGCAAATGGGAGCACACAGCCAGCACCTTCCTAGGGAAGCTGGTGGCAGCCTTCACTGGGAAGAGGCCTTGCGGAAATGGATCAAGGCATTCCAAGGTGGAGGTGGGGCAGGCTGTTTCCCCTTGATACAGAGCTGCAGACTTCCATACACAGAGGTGATGTTTGGGCTTGGCTCCGACTCCAGCTGCTCAGTTTGTTTTGGGGAATGCCTCAGAAGAGCAATAGGGATCCTAGCACAGCAAAAGTCAGGTACATGCTGCACATGCACCTCCTAAGGGACTTGCCTGCAAAGAGCCAAGAGCCTGCCAAGGGCTAGGGGACCATGTAACACAGCCATAAGAAAGGTGATAATTTAAAAGGCAATAGCAATTTGTGTGTGATCAGGCTAAGATCCTTAACTTTTGCCCCCAAAAGGACTAATCACCATCATCATAAATGAAGCAGAGAGCACATTTTCAGTCGCAACTCTGCATGGAATAAGAGTGCCACCTTCCTGTTTCCAAACCAGACCCTCCCAAATCCTTCACCAGCAGCCTGCCCTCCTTTTGCAGTTTTTAATACACCTAGCTCACAATCCTACTCTTTTACAGTTTTAATAGACAAGTTATCATTGAGATATAAAATGAAAAGCAGGAGAAAACTACAGAAAATAGCCTGGATATGACTCCAGTAAAAGAGAAGAGCTGTGTTAATTTGCCGGAAATTCCATTTTCTCCCCTCTCTCTCAAAACCGTGTACAAATTAGACATTTACATGATAGATGAGTATGTTCCTTTCTTAGGGAAAGTACTCTGCTGGAACTCAGAGCTCGGGTAAGTTCCATGTAATGTGGCCGTTGCCAAGGAAACTACTTGTTCTTAATTGAATAGTAGAGAAAATATTTGTGTAACTTATTGGCACATAAATTAAGGTTGCCCTTGAGTAGCCTTAAACTCACACAACGTTTTTTTTTTTTTTAAACAAATTGTCCTAGTTTCTTAGATTTTCTTCTAATGTGCAAATATCATGGAAGAGTCACACCATGTAGGTGGCCTCTTCTCTGACTCTGACCACTGTTAAAGTTGCATAATGCTTAACTTCAGGACCTAAAAAAAAAATGTTGATTACTACAGAGGCGATGACAATACAATCCAAAGCAAGTATGGACTAGGCAGGAAAGAGGTAATAAAATAAGCTCTTGCAAATAAATCTTACCCCAGAAAGTCTGCCATGTACTCAGTGATACCAGCGACGATACCAGCTCAGATTGCCCACACTGGTGTAGCTCCATTGAAGTCAATAGAATCATGCTGATTTAGATCTGCTGAGCCTTTTACTTATATTTTGTCTTTGCTCTGCCCCTGGTTTTTATTACATATTCAAATTACTGTTGGTTTCTAAAGGACAAAAGAAGTGGTTTCCAAGTGGGTTTTTCACTTTCATGCATAATCTGAGAATCAGAACAGGCTAGTTAATTCATAATCTTCTGCTACCAGTGTGAAGCATCCACAGACTGCACAGCCTCTTGGCAAAGGAAAATTGGGACAGACGTGGACTATATCGCCTAACCCTTAACTTTCATTCCCTGGATGCTGCTGGGAAACAGGGGAGCATCATGGACTGGCTATAGCAGATGTTGAAGGTAAATTCTCAGTTAAGTAATTCTTTTTCAGTCATACCTGGCAGGAAAAAAGAAAAGATCTTAATATCTTGCTCTCTAACAGGGACTGTCAGGAGAGAGACATCTGATAACCAAGTAGAGTAGGCTGCTTGAAAAACATGTATTTTTACTTTCTCTCTCCCATACACAGTATGGCTCATCAAATACCATTTATAATATTTTGAAACATTGATGTCTAATTAAATTGAAGCTTCTCTGAAATGGTCTCATTAAATATGTCAAAAAGGAGGTAATAAAATGTGGGTAGTCAGATTTAGATCTTGTAAGAAACCAATTAGCACCAGCAAATATTAAACTAAACTATTTTGCTTTCTCTCGATAAATTGTCTTTTCTTAAATCATGGTCTTACTATTTCAGAGATGAAGAATGGTTCTTCCATTTGTCAGGTTCTTCAGAGCACCGATCATCATCCTGGATTGCAGGATCCCTACAACAAAACTGCTATACTAGAAGTCTGCAAAAATGCCTTCAAATAATAGACCACTGTAATATTTCTAGTATCTGGTCGTTTGCCAGCTACTCATTTATTTCATTTGCTTAATAAAATATGACTTTTAAAGTTCAAACAAAAACCAGATTCTTTTTTAAGTGATTCCTCTTTTCGCTAAAGATGAGGGAGGATAGTGATGAGTGTGGTGTCCTTTCACTCAGTGATAAGCCACTGCAGAGTCCATAAAATTGAGTCACTGAGAATAAAGTTTTCTTAATTCAGGGTTATGTGCCTTTCAGAAAAACCTGCTGAATAAAATGTAGCAAAATGCTATCTGACCAGGTCAGGGAGCCCAAACAGCATCATATAGGTGACCCTGTCATTTAAGTTGAACTTGTATTAATAATGGTCCTTAACAAGCTGTCAATCTCTAAGAAGAGCCTTTTGTGCCTTTTCCCTGATGCTTTTGTATTCGCTTACTCGATGGCCACAAATCAGCCCTAGCTGGGTTGCGGTCAGTCCTAGGGCAGCTTGGGAAAAACGAAGCTTCTTTCTCCTTGTCTTTCCTGTGCTCTTGCTTTTTTCCCCTTTCTTTGCCTTTCACTGCCACACAAATCATAAAACTTGCAGGCTGGGGTCAAGCTGTGTAAAACAAGCAGATACGGGTTTCCTCTTTGTTTCAGTGCAGAGCACAGATGGGCGGAGGGAAACTGCTGTTCCACTGAGATAACTGCCAGATAGAAAATCTGAAAGTATCCCAATGACACTGGGAAACAGGGCATTTTTCAGTTAGTAGGAAACCCAAATGGATTTCTTAATACCTGCTGAACAATAATAGCAAACAACTCATTGAGTACCTAAGCTCTGCTCCACTTCTCCTACCTTTTCCTGTAAAATGCTAGAAAGAAACAAAAATTTAAAAAAATACAAACCAAACTAAGAGTATACAAAAACTGCCATGCTAAGGACCAGAAAATAATCTGAAGGTTTGCAGGCTAAAGGAAAGCCCAGGACTCTCAAAACCTTGCAGCAATCAGTGATCTTCCATCACTCATTCATGTCTGCTGGTGGCCTGTTTCTGGGCTCCAAGCAAGTGAAGTGCAGAGTGAGAAATGCAAAGTTTAACTTAAATGAAGACACTGGTATCAGCTGCACTTTCAAAACTGTGTTCTCAATTACCTCAAGATACAGTGACACAGAGCAAATTTCTCACTTGGCGCATTAGAGGTGCTGTGAGGCTTGTCTCAACACTGGGCTTGCTTGCTGTCTGTGATCCATTTCTTCAGACACAACATAAGAATTCACCATGGTTTAAACTCCAGCAGGCTCTGGAGTTGGTGAACCACAGCATCTCCTGCATCTTGTAGGCTCCACCTGCCTCTGCATACAATCTGGGTGCATGCAAGGCACAGCCAAGCACACCCCATCCCTGCAGCCTGCACCCTGACAGTAAGCAGTAATGTGCACAGACAGCATGGGAATTAGGGACAGCAGGATCTCTGGCCCAGGGATGCCCCTTCCATGGGAGTTAGGGACAGCAGGATCTCTGGCCCAGGGATGCCCCTTCCATGGGAGTTAGGGACGGCAGGATCTCTGGCCCAGGGATGCCCCTTCCATGGGAGTTAGGGACGGCAGGATCTCTGGCCCAGGGATGCCCCTTCCATGGGAGTTAGGGATGGCAGGATCTCTGGCCCAGGGATGCCCCTTCCATGGGAGTTAGGGACAGCAGGATCTCTGGCCCAGGGATGCCCCTTCCATGGGAGTTAGGGACGGCAGGATCTCTGGCCCAGGGATGCCCCTTGCCCAGCCCAGCTCACAGCGTGGTGCACGTGACGTGTGCTGCCTGATTGTTCTGGCTGGGCTTGGTTGCACCCTGTGCTCCAGCATCATGATCAAAGCAGCGCACAATAATGAGAGTGTTTGCAGAAAGGCTTCTGCTCAGTCCACCCAGTCTCACTATATTAAGTCCTTTACTCTGTGTTCAGTGTGCCTTGATTTGCATCGAAAGACAGAGTATATGCAGTGACTGCAATACGAGCTAGGGCTGTGACAACTCTTTTGACACTTCACTAGTCTAAAATCACAGTTGTAGAGGATTTTAAGTACTTGGGCAGTTGGCAGTTCTCATGAGAGTTAGATGTGGGTGGAAGAGAAGAATAAGAGAGAAAATATGCCTTTTCTTCAAGTAGCTTCTTACCCAGCTTGCATGCAGCTATGCCAAATGACCAGGAGCATGGCTGTCTCTGCTTATTAGAAAAAGATGCATTTGTCTCTTTGATATGGAAATTCAGATGATTTTTGTTAGTCATCAACATTTTTGTTTTTTTCCCCCACCCTTGAATATGCATGTTTCCTCTTTGGGAAGGAGACACCTCTATGAAAATTGTATTTGCCCTTGAATACTCAACATCACAAAAATAACTTAGAACCACAACCAGTGTAATGGTTGAGACAGGATAAAAGCTAAGTATCATCTCAGCACTTACACACAGAGGACAGCAGACTTGCAAGTGAGCCAAATTTAGTTTGTGCAGCAGCTTGTGCCCAGATTATGTTTCCTATTTTTTGTCACCAGCATGACCAAACCATTTTCTCACTCTGATCCCAGTTCTGATTTTACTGCCACTGGGATAATAATCCATACCTTCATTTTGGTACAGTGAGAAGCATTCAATTTGTGCAAAGTGCTTTGGCATCTCAGATGAAAGGGCATTTAGAAGTGAAAAGAGTTTTATTACCATTGTTATTGACTTGTTTGAAAGGCAAACCTCAGCCTGACAAGACTCTGCTAAACAAACACCACCCAGTGCTTGAGAGGCAGCAAAGCCCAATTCAATTACAGAAACCACCTACCTCTACAAACTTTGCAAACTGAACAAATTACTAAGATCCAAATTCCACCTTTCATTGTTAACAAGCTTAGTGAAATGACGAAAGTCTTCTTTTCCCTTGCTTGCTTTAGCTACATGTAGTTTTTCCCATAGTCAAGCTTGCTCCCTTTGCAGCTCATTTCTTCTGTTTATTTTTTATTACATGATTTTTGAAAAGGAAGTGGAAGCAGCTAATTGTAATTATCTTCTTGCATAGCCCTGTAACCAAAATAAAAAGCTGACAGAGGAGTCTTCTCAGCACTTTGTTTTGCCTAGTGATGTGCATTCTCATTCTTGTTCCTTGAGCCATACTTTGCCACACTTAAGGCACCATATGTTTGAAAAGATGTATGGGAAAGAGTTGCTTCCCTCATTTCTAGATCTCATTCTTCTTCAGCTTCACACAGACAACTAATAATCATTTCGTGCTTCTTTACCTTATTCTAAGAGCTAGATAGATTGAAGAAAACTAGTGACTATTTATTAATTACAGTCACACCTTGGAGTAGCTCAGGACCATCTGGCTGATGTAACTGCTGGTAGCAGACACCTGCACGGCAGCAGTGCCAGGCTTGCCTCCTGCCTTCACAGGAGTGAGCCACTGCTCATCCTGAGGAGGGCAAGCACAAGCATTGCACAAAGGAGAGGAAGGGGACCGATGCAAAACCTTTGAGAACTACCGGCTTACAGGAAAATCATTCATTTTATATTACATCTGACACCAGATAATCCAGGTAAGAAAAAAAAAAGGTTCATCAGTTATCAGTTGCTATTCACAGTTGCTAGAGACACCTGGATAAATGTTTTCACAGACACCACTATCTGATGAAATGAGAGTAATAGTTCTTTTGATTTGTTTTATCTATCAATAAGGCATTAGGCATTTATTACAGAAGAGGAATAAAGACTCAGGTTCATCGTGCTGCACACTGAACTGAATAATTTAGTCTATTATCTGGTTTTGGCTTTCATGTATTGATGAGCTTGTTCTACTTACTAATGAGGTTAAATGGAAGCAGAATTAGTTTTCTCAGACCAGGATGGTTATTATAGCTTTTTACACCACATCAACATATCAGTATTTACAGTCTCTACTTTATTTTCCAAACTCAGATTGAAAATATTTTAAATCTAGGAAGAAAGGCATATCATACATGGAACTTTGATATACAGAAAACATTTGTTATAATTAATCTCTTTTCAGATGTGAAGTCATACTCAGAACAAATGCAGGACTCATAGCTTTATAGCAAATTACACTGCTGTTTCTCAAAACTAGGTACTTGGTTTTAATTTGCCGATTGTAAAATGTGAAATGGCCTGTAGGTAGGATGCTGAAGAATGGAGATTTTATTACTGAGATGGAGGACTTTGATTTAATTTATAAAGAAAGTGCAGTTCATGAGTTTTAGCAGCTGAAGTAAAAGACTTTCCTATTGATTGTTCTTGGGTGTGCCAAAGCAGAGGTCACAGAAAGGCAGTCTTTCAATAGCAGCTCTTGGCAGGGATTTAAAGGCTAACTAACTATGGTTTGGAAGTGGGGTTTTTATCAGCAGTGCAGGTAAATACCACTCTTAGCAAATTACATGAGGAAACCTGCCAAGGCTGCACGGTCTGCAGGTCATCTGAAGGGGATGTTTGAAGCATTATCTATTTAAATTAAAAAAAAAAAAAAAAAACAAACAAAAAAAACCAGAATGCCCTTTTCACATACTAAAGCCCAGTGAATGGACACTATCACAAGCAGATTTTCTGAAAACAGGCACAGGTGGCTTCTAGTAGTTAAAAGCATCTCAGAAGTATTAAGAAAGAAAAGTCAATGGGTATACAGGTTTCATTTTTGGAATGAAGGATTAATTTTTCAATACAGGATTTATTTTAGAATGATGCTGCCCTTTTCTGCATTCATGCACCAACATCATATTAATCACAGAGCAGGCGGAACAACGACTCTGCAACATTTTCCTGCATCATGCCCACTCACATAAAACTCCTTTCATCTGCTTCAGACAGCTTGGAAATAGCTACCCCTCCAGCCAGCAGCAATTATCTAGACTGATTGCTCAAGTTCATACTCACTTTGAGAAGCCAGGCCTGAAGTAGGAACTAAGAGAAATAAGATGCCTATTTCTACTACACAAGAATGAATAAGAGACCTAGCCAAGAGAAAACTTTGTAGGTAGTAAATTCTGCATGCAACTGATGACTGTCACCAAACTGATTTTGACCCAAAGTTAATCATAGAACCTGTCTGGTACATTGTCAAATGGATATCAGGTGGTGCTGGTTCAGTGGAGTAAAGGGGGACACTCATACAGATAGAGGGAGTGAAACCCAGAGGCTTCTCCCATATGTGTCTATGGGCAAATGCACTTTTGTGCCCAAACCTGATTTTCTGAAGGAATCAGAGCCATAGAAATGTCAGTTAGACACAGTTGGGTCTCTAGTCTGATCTCCATCTCAAAGAGGCCTATCACCAGCATCAGGTCAAGTGCAAATTTATCTAGCAAGGTTGTGGAAACCTTCAAGGGTGGTCATTGAAAACCTTCCCAGGTAACCTGCTTCAGTGTGGCAAAACCTCCTGATGAAAGTGCTTTTCTTTATGCTCACCCTGGACAGCCTGCACTACAGGTTGTTGCCCTTACACTTTGTCTTATCTCATATAATAGCTAGGAATAATTTGGATTTACAGGCTTATTAACTCCCTTGGACTCATCATCTTATTAACTGCCTTTTAAGGACTTGTAGGGTGCTATAAGTTCTTCACTTCCTTTCCATCAGATTAAACAAACCCAATTCTCTCAGCCCCTCTTTACAGGTTCTGCACTTTGGGTTCCAAGATCTTGGAGCCATCCACTGGGTGGTGGTTTTCTCTAACTTTCCTACTTCCCCTCTGAACAAAAGGCCCAACCTGCCTTATCCATGACAGGAGCACATCTGGCCACTGTGGACTCTGGCACTTCCCTAACATCTTATTCCTTTTCATCTTGGTATTGTGCAGCCTGTCACTGCCCAGTATTAACATATCAGATTATTCCACCCCTGCTCCAGAAGTTTGTGCTTCTCCTTGCTGAATCCACAAGGCTGCAGTGTACCCAGTGAAATATTTGCCCAGATGTCTCTGGGGTGAAGTTCTATCTCTCAGAATTTCAGCCATGCTCCAGGACTGGTGTCTTCTGCAGTTTGCAAAGGATATGCTCAGTATCATTTCCCAGGTCACTGATAAAGACATTGAACAAAAATGGTCCCAGTGTCCTTCGGGGTACCTTGGTTGTTTGCAACAAGCTGCCAAGACAATGTTTGTCACTCTTTGCAAGGAGTGACAGCCACTGAGTGTACTGAACGTAGACAACACATCTCAGAGAGCTGGAAGCAATACTGTCATAGGTGGTCACCTAAGGTGGCTTTTAGCAGCAGGTTTGGAAAACAGCTGTGATTTCAGCAGCTGCTCTGTAGAGACAAACCTAAACGCTACAACAGGGCATGGCTGAAATATGTGCTGAAGCTGCGCATTCTCCCTTCAGATAAAACAAAATTAAATATACTGAGCTAGAAATGACAGACACCACAGCAATAGCTGTGTTCTTCACTTCAGCAAAATCAATGGAGAGAAGTTGAATGGCATGTTCTCTGGCTGAGACAGATGGGTGTGGACAGAACTGACATGGATTCCTCTTAGACCTGTGGGCATCAGTGCCTCGGTCTGTTTGCTCTGGTGTCAGCAAAGGAGCAGGAAATGGAAATAAGGCAGAGCAGACTGCAGCAACAGGAAGTAACTACATATTTTCCACTTTACCAAAATTCTTCCTAATCCTACACATCCCAGAGCATTAGCTATTTTACCCTAAATATTTGTGGGTGTTACTAACCCAGCAAAGAAGCTCAAAGTAACACTTGCTCTTTCTCAGCTGCTTTCACAAATGGAAACAGGACCCATGGGATTAATTACATTAGTTATAAATCTCTATGTGTCCTTTTGAAGATATATTTTCATGGAGAAGGGCTTTGATCAAATATACTTCTACCAAGGAAAATCTCTGTTATACCATAGATCATCTCCTATCTCCCTTGCAACTCTGATCCCATCACACCAACTCATTTCCCTTCAGGCACAGGGTAAAACTCCACAGGAAATACAGCGTGGCAAGAGAGGCCAAGCTGTAAGGGCAAAGGGGAATGTAAGATTCATTTTCCAAGCCAAATAGTTTTGTGTCAGCCAAAAAATGTCAGTATTCACATTCAGGGGGAGAGAACAGCAAAATACTTACATATCTAGACCTCTTCCATTAGCATACAACATGAAAAAGACCTTAAACAAAGAAAAAAGGCCAATGTCAGAAGTTGATTTCCAAACTTGCTTTGAAACCCTCTGGATATTTGGATTACAGAGGATTTGGTCTAGCCTTCCATGAACTGCAGAATCACAGGCACCTCACATATCTGAGTTCTGTTGTCTAGGAGTATTTACACTGGCAAGTTACTCTTAATTTTATTGGAGTGGGGGATGGGAAATTTTGACTATTCAAATGTTAAAGCATTTAGGAATGTTAGACTGAGGGCTTCACAGTACTGTGATTGAAACTACTTTTGGGAGGCAGAGACAAGGTGGGCACCTTGATGAGAGGACTGTGAGAAACCTGTGAGAGCAGGAGTCGGTGCTGGAGCATCAGAGAGGGGGGGAAAAAGGTAGTAGTGAGTTGGAACATGTGTGAGGACATGAGAAAAGCTAAGATGGGTCAGTGACCATGTCAAAGAAAAGCTCTTTGCTGGACAGGAGGCTGGCCCTGAGTGGTCAGCATGACCTCAGAAAGAGCAGGGGGAAATGGCATGTCCCTCTTCCTCCCTTTCGCATCTTTTTCCCCCCAGGCTTAAGAAAGCCCAAGCAACAGAAGCCCTCTACTGTCAGAACATACTGCACTGAGACACACAAACAAATGCCCCATGAGCTGTGCTGAACTATTTCCCTGCTCACATGGAAACAACAACAGTGTGAAAACTACAGACAAGGGTTCACAACTTTGTTTCACTAAATAAGTCATTCAGAGAGAGGGGAAAAAAACAGCAGCACCTCAAAGAGTGTGTGTCATAGAAAAGACTGTGGTTAGTCAAATGTTGAAAAGAAGCATGGGCTTGGGCTGCCAACACATCTGAAAATATTGCAGCCCATTCCTGGCACAGATGTGCCAGAAGGGAGGGACACAACATTTATTGAACAGCTATGTGATGGGATTTAAGTTGGGAGGTTTCTGTACCACATATTCAATCTTGCAGCTTCTCTCAGTGCAGGGAAGTAACCTGTGCCATGACAGGGCATGATGCTCTACTTCTTTTTGAGTCTTTCTCAAAAAAAGCAATGCTGAATTAATGCAAAGCTGAATTAATTCCTCCATGCAAACTATTTCTGAGGCATCCCAGCAATAGATATTTTCCCTATTCAACAAGAGAAGGAAGTGATTCTGGGTTCTTGGTTTCTATGTAATATTTTCCATAATATCACTGAGAAACAGCCGAGTCCCTAATCACATTCCCACGTTACTGAAAAGCTGGAGCAGTGCAGGTCAGGGTCCCTGGCAGCATCAGAGGGCTCCATCCCACAGGTGTGATGGCCCTGACACCATCACCACAATGCTCTCTACTGGTGGGAAGCTGCATCTCAAGGCTGCAGAACAATTTTCAAGGAGTCACCTGGGCAGACCACCAAACTCTTTGGCTACTACAGTTACTCCCTCAGTCTTTGCCTCAGAGCAGAGTGGCAGGGAGCCACCGAGGAGCTCTGCACTGCTCCCAGGGGGTGACGGGCTCTCAGTGGGGTGTGAAGCAAGAAGAACCTCCAATCTGATTGTAAAGAATGCAAAGCACTTTTGGATTCTTCTGGATGAATGACAAATAAATGACAACAGTGAAGTTATTAACTGGCTGACATAACTGGCTCATTCAGACTCCCAGCTCTGCTCAGTATCTGCATGACCTCACCTCTGCTTGGGAGACAAAGTTTTTACTTATTGGTTGGCCAAATCTGAAAATTAAAATAATAATAAAAATTTTTAAAAAAGAAAGTATTTTTCTGGCAAGAGGAATGAACAATGATAGCATTCTGGGCAGGGCAGTTCACTGGCCAGCTTTGTCAGCTCAGGAGATGACTTCAGCTGGAATTAGCAGAGGGAATACCGCCCAGAGATCAAGCTAAGCAAACACGAGCGGCCAGCAGGGAGGGCACCAGCCTTCCCTCCTGGGAGAGGGGACAAACAGGGTTGTGCAAGGTTTCTGTGCATGGAAATGGCTAACTGAGCACCACACTGCCCCTTTCCACCGTGGAAAGAAGCAATTGCATATCATGTCCCATGCAAAGCCTTGTGCAGTGCAGGCTGGATTTCAAGTGAAGCACAGTATAAGAGAGAACTGGTTTCTCACTAATTTCCCTAATTCACCGCTACAGCTGCATTATTGTGTTTACTTTTCCTATGACAGGCTGTTATATCACAGGGCCTAGGAGATGACCAAAACAAACTGCACACAAAGAGCAAATAACTGGCTAGGCTTCACCATCAGCAAAATAAAGGTTATTTAATAATTTGAGGAAGGGTGTTTCCTTTAAAACCTCTGCCATGAATGCTCAAGCAACTGCCTCAAGGTCAGCAAGCACCAAGCACTGCTGCAAATCCTTCATCACACACAGCAGGCAGGAGGTGCTCCCTGACAGACACAGTCATGTCCAGGTGCAGGGTCCCCTCCGGGCAGACCCCTCCTGGGGGCAGCAGGCTGCTGCTCTGGAGGGTTGGTGATGAGGCCCCTGCTGTGCCCACAAGGTCAGCCCATCTGGAATGAGCCAAAAGCACTTGTTTTCCTGTCCAAACCCCTCTTTGGGGGCACAAAATGAGATTGCCTGGGGTAGCCAGGGAAGAGAGACCATGAAAACAGCAAGAGAAACCTTTGGGTTCTGAAATGAGGCATTCAGGCACCTCGCTCCATCCATGTTAAAAGGAATTAGGGACCTAAACAACTTTCCAAAGTTTGCACATACCCATTGGGTGAGGAATTTTGTCATTTCATGTTACTAATACATTCTTTTGCAGTCAGCAACAAAACCCAGTTTAAAAATAGGAAGCAGTTGCAGAGAGGCAAGGGGAACAGGATGAGTTTTCTGTTTGCTTTACACAGGAACTTGGCAGCCTTGTCTCTGCTGACTGCAATGATGCACATGATTCCTGTATTCCCAACAGTTCTCTTTAACATTGGACAACCCTCTACCACCACCTGCCTCAGAGACAGCACTTGGGTGTGAGCTGCAAGGAAGGATTTTTTTTCTGATATGCAATGTCATGTTGAGAAGATTGACTGGAATCCCAACAGGACAGCCCCCTTTTCCCTTCTATTACCTAATTTTGAATGTCTTGATGGCTTCATTGTTGGTACTCTATTGGTCTTCCCAATAGACTTGCATCATTTTCATGCTGAAATTTGATTCATTTTTCCCATGATACAAAACTCACGGCCCAAAAAAGAAAAAATCCTGGTTTGGATAGATGCTGGATCTCTTATTTACCCTTCCTTGCTAACAGAGGTACTTAAATGGAGGTGGAATAATTTGTTACTCAGATCTAGACCTGATTTCTAATTTTGATTCAAATATAGTACTCAACTTTCTCCAGATTAAAGATTTTTTCTTTTAAATCAATTTTTCTATTACTAAAAACTTTAAAGTACACCACTCAATTAGATGTCTTCACATTCTCAAAGATCCATAATGTGAACAAAGCTTGTCCGTTGTTTCCTAAATGGCCTTCTGGATTCATGCCTGGGATTAAATGCATCAGATGACGTTGGGCCATCTGTGCTGTGCTTTGCTATTATTTTATTCTGAAAAATAAATGAACAGAAGACAGCATTATGGTAGTTGCATCCGCCCATTAAAGGGCATGTGTTAAGCCAAAACCCAATATAATTCAACTATTAGCATCATTTTGTAAGATCTTCTTTCTCTGGAGAAAATACATAATGTGCATTAATATTTCATTATTTTTATGTGATTTCTCAGCTTCTGTTTAGGTTTGGAAGATTTACAGTGGAGCACTTAAAATCTCAAATATGCTGACTGTCAGAGGCCTGACTCTGGCTTGAGAGGACAGTTACTTCTCTGGTCAGCCCCTGTGCTCATTTAGAATGAGAATGAGACAACCTCTGAATACACATATAACCCCACTGTATTCTGGTGGGGTTATATGCAGAACACTGCATTCCAGGTTATCCAGATTATTTATGTCTGTCTAGAGAAAGAATTTCTATGTGATCCTGCTGCAAATAATATGATGTTTTAATTCCAAAAAATATTTTCTTCATGACTAATAGCAAAATGCCACCAGGCAGCATTCAGTAAAACAGTGCCAAAGTGCAGTCACATCTTGTCAGGCCTGGAGCCTGGAGGCAAAGCTCAGAGCAAACCGCTCTAAGTGTGGGTGCTGAGCCCACCCTGACACAGGAGCACTTCCCCCGGCCCCCACCACAGGGCTGTGTAATGCAGAGCGTGTGCTGTGACCCTGAGCTGGGCACAGCTGCACTGCAGGGTGCCCTGCATTGCTGCCTCTGCACACTGCAGGGCCTTGGGCTGCACTGGGGACTGGAACTCAGGAAATTCTGACTTCTCGTTTCCCCTTAACTGCAGCCACATCTGCAAAATATTTACACCCAACTTATAATTTAGGGCACAAATTTAAACTCAGGCAACTTCTGCAGTGTCTTCTTCTTCTATCATAGATAACTTTTCCAACAGCCACCAGGAGTGCGCATCCCTTTATTCTGTGCACTTCTGCTTTGTTCTCTGGGTTTTCTTCTGGATGCTGTCAAGAATGTTTTTCCCATAAAGTTTTACCACTTGGAAGTGAGTGTCTTTGACATGATCAGTGTCCCTCCAGTGAGGGAGAAATCTCCTTGAGAAAGGCAAAACTGTCTTGGGGGGCAGGAGAAGACTTCTTGCTTCTCTGCAGCTCAGCAGCCAGCAAGGCTGCCCTGTGGTCTGCCCTCCCTGCGGACACTCCTCATGTTTGAGAAACTGGTCTATCTCCAACAGTACTGAAAACTGTGCTTCTTTGGTCTTGTTTGACTAGGGCTTCAACTGATTGGTATTTAGTTTTGACTTGTCAGCAGACTGTATCTCTGATTAATGCTCCTTATGAATGGAAATACCACAGGCTTTTTGCAAATGCAGTTTCTGTTTCTGTGTTATTTCTTCTGTCAGATTATATCAAGTGATCTCTCCCTGGCTGCATCCTTAACTCTGCAAGATGCTCTCTTACGTTTCAGGATCAAGAAGTTCCTGTCTCTTGACTTGTTATGCCCCTGAGACAGAGCAATATGCCACGTGTGACAAAAGAGCAACTTCAGAGATTCCTACTTTGGCCAGAAGTGACAGTACAGAGGTGGAATCTTATCTGTGATAATAGCTCTTTCCCATATGCATCAAGTCCTGCCTTGTTCTTCATTTGTGACAAACTACAAGCCACAGACTTTCCACAAATTTCTCCTTGTGCTTATCCTCATTTTATATTTTGTTTAAGCAAACCTGCTCTGCTGCAAACATTGCTCAGGACTCTACAGAGATGCTTTTGCAGCCACACAAAATCTCTTATCTCGTGGGTCTCCAGCTGCTGAAAATATCAACACTTTATGTGTTAGTACCTTTCACATATTTTTGTTTTCCATTTTCACCAATAAGTCATGTCCCCTACTAACAGAAGGGTAAGCAGAATTCAAAACGAACTTTAAAATTCAAGCCTTCTCATGTGTAATAACATGCAAATCATAGAATCACAGAAACATGAAGTTTGGAAAACACCTCCAGGAGCATTGAGTCCAACCTTTGACTGATAACCAACCAACTTGTCAACTAAGTGCCTTAGTGTCAACTAAGACCACAGCACTAAGTCCCCCATATCTCCTGCCATTTCTTGAACACTTCCAGGGATGGTGACTCCAGAACTTCTCCAGATGGACCATTCCAATGCCTCACCACTCTTTTAGTGAAAAAAAAGTTTCTGATTCTGTCCAATCCAAACCTCCCCTGTCACAGCACTTCATCTTATCCTGTCCCTTGTTGCCTGAGAGAAGAGGCCAGTCTTCACCTTGCTACAATGTCCTTTCTGGATGTTGAAGAGATCAAGGTCTCCTGTGAAGCTGTTCCCTTAAATCCTTGGATATGATTCATATGTACATAATATAAGGATGTATTGCATATTATATACCATATAGCATATGTGTACACATATGTGTGTGTGTGTGTGTCTGTGAAGCTTACATACAATTACTACAAATAAATAATGCATTATGGTGAAATTTTTCCAGGTAAAAAAGAGTTTTCATTCCTGCTCTGTTTCTCAGTAAAGAAAGGCAGGAGCCATGCTTTGTCTGATGTTTATATTCCCTATCTGATAGAGGCTCAGCTATGAGGCAACAGCAAGTGGGTTCACAGCAGCCTGTAGTGTTGTAAACTGAGCATTTTTCAGAGGTCAGCAACAATTACACATCACAGTATTGCAGACTGACTGAGAGTGATTTCAAGTTACCAAGTCCCATAAAGGAAAGCTCTTTCATGTGGAAGAGGCTGAACAACTCGCTGAGCAGCTTTGAAATTTGCTCCCAAGCGCCACTGCCCTTCCCTGAGATGAAATGAGCCATTTGGAGGTTAGATGTTTAATCTGTGATAACTGCCTAGACCTCCCCTGTAGCAGACAGAGACCTTGGAAAACAGGTAACTGGAAGCAGGGAACATGAAAATGGGGATGTGAATCATATATCTCAGCCCTTGAACATTTTTTTCACTGTCCCTTAATGGTATTCCTATGTTTTCCACATTTATTTGGCTCTGTCCCAATGTTTGTCCTCTTCTTCCATTTTGCTCTTTCTTCTGGCACTTTCTCTTTCACTTTATTCATGCAGTTGCGTTGTGACCACCCTTTTGATTTACTATGCTATGTGCCACCAAGATGAACTTCAATACTTGCCCCTGGCTAGCGTCACTAAAGCTCCACTACAGCGTGTCTTCTCTGTACATGCCTGCACAGTTTTATCACTTTAGAAATACCCATGGACTTTTTAATAATGTGACTTTTTAAAGAAAATTGCAGACTATATTAGCCCTGAGTGTAATAGGAAAAATGGAGCAACACAGCCAAGATTTTATGAGTTCTGTAATATCGCTGGTATTTTTGCCCCAAAGAGACAAACACTATCAGCAAGTTTCCCCTCCCAGAGTTCAGAAGAGATTCAAAAACATCTCAAAGTCTCATTAATTGAAAGCAACATACATGTCTTTGCAAGGAATGGGAAGGAAAGCATTTAAAACCTGTAGCTTCGCACATCAGGGACTGGAGCAAGATATGCAGCCCCTCCATTTGACTGAGGCATAGCACAAAGTGTTGATGCATAAACATTTTCAAATGAGAGACAATGCCAAAGCCTCACAAGGCAGCACACTGCAAGCCACAGTAGTGTGAGCTGCAGATTTGGTTAGCTTCTTCAAACTGCCAGCTCCAAGGTGTGTTTTATCCACCCCTCTCCCCAACACTGCTCGAACCCTACAAAGTCTGCTGTGACTTGCACCTTTCCATAATCTCTGGATTTCTACAACAGTGCTGCATCCTAGTCAGACCCTTTTGTCATGCTTCATGATTCCAGCAAAATCATGCATTGTTTGGGTATGTGCAGGCTCTTCACCATTGTCTTGAGCCCTTGAGAAGAGGACAACCCCACTGGATGGGCTCAGCAAAGGTTATGACAGAATTTTGAGTCCTACGGTGTTCTCTGTCATTACACTCATGCAAAACAACACCTGTGACATCCTACGGTTCACTTCCATTAGCAGGAAAGTCAAAGACCTGATGTGATCAGAGAGGTTCCTCCTTATGCACTGCCCCAAGCAAGCAAGGAAGAAGCCACAAGTCCCTGGGAAGCCCACTGAGCACACCAGACCTTCTGCAGAAATCACAGACACATTCCCTCACACACACACTGCAAACTCTGACACCAGAGGCACACCAGAGGGGATAGGGGCTGATGATGTAGCCAAGTCTCATGACTTTATCATGAATCTTGTAATGGGCAATGTTTATTTTTAAGTTCCTGGAGTCATAGTTTCATAGAGCCTGGAATAACTTCATCCTGGGAGCTGATGCTTAGTTATTATCCACTGTTTCCCTGAATCTATTCCAGTGGTGTGCCTTTCCTTCTGTGTTCTTCAGCTTTCCCACAGCAATTTTGCCTTTTGTCAGATCATCAAGCACTGCAACTGGGCTGCCCAGGGAAGTGGATGAGTCACCATCCCTGGAGGTATTTAAAAGACATGTAGATGTGGGGATATGGGACATGATTTAGTGGTGGACTTCACAGGGCTGGGTTAAAGATCAGCCTTGATGGTCTTAAAGGTCTCTTCCAACTTAGAAAATTCTATGACTCCATGACTAAAGCACATATTGCCCAGACAGAGCTACATTGCTAGTCAGTTCTTCTCATCGGCATGTATGATCTGTATCTCTCACTATGTTACCTACTACAGTTTTGTCACCATGATAATTGTTGCAGGAAATGGGCCCTGTTGGCTGACATTAATTTAACTGCCCTCAATTTCTGGTTGTTCCCACATCTGCTTTCTGGTGCCTGGCTTGTGTCTGTGTATGATTATGTGGGAAACCATACCATAACATATATTTAAGATAAAATAAATATTTGGTCCTTGTAGTTTCAGGGCAAAAGCTAAAACACCAAAAGCTTATTAAAAATCCCATGGTATACAGCTCGGTATAATCTTATGGCTTTCAAGTTCCTTTTGTGAATTTCTGGAGCCCTGCTTTCATGAGCCAGCAATGAAGTTCTGGGGCTGAGCAGTGGGAGTGGCCAGCGAATGGTGGGGGAATGGCACTGAGCCCCAAAAGGGCAACCTGGGGACAGTTTCTGAGCTGTCCTCAGCCCTAGCTGAGGTGTCTCCCATTCTGCTGGTTGGGTCAAAGATGAGGAAATAGCTAAGAACATAGCTAAATAATAGCTAAGCCTCTGACAGGAGCACAAACGCAGCCTGCAGGACTGGATGTGCAGCTGTATGACACTACAGCACAGAGGAGGGACCACAACAGCTCAGCCCTTCTGCTGCCCCATGCTCATCACTGTGGACAGCACCAGCCAGGAGCCACCTTCCTGTGAACCTTTCCCCACAAACCCCTGCTGGCCAGCATCTCTTACTTAACTGCATTCACACTGGGTGCACATTCCCAGATTAGTGAACAAAATTAGTGAACAAAATTTCTGCCAATTACCAAGGGGTGGGAATGTGCATTAAAGTGAACTGAAAATCTGTGCTGCAGAAAGAGTGGCTGCCCCTTCTGCAGTGGTGACCAAACAGTGAGCAGGATCTGCACACCAGTAACAGCTGGGATCATGCCTGAGTGTAGGACCTTTATCAGCCTCCAGACCCCTCGTGCCTTATGGGCTCACTGTACATCTGCAACAAAAGCAGAGTTAGGAGAGTTGAAAATATCTGAGACCGATCCTTGCTGTGTGAACGTACAGAATGCCATCAGCTTCAGGGAGTGAAATTTGTAATACCTCACATATCATTGCTGCATACAGAAACCCCAAAAAGAAGCAACTTTCAGGGGGAAAGTGTTTTCCCTGGGGAGGCTCCTGGCATACAGGAATGCAACACAAGGAAGAATTCACAGGAAACTTGGTCAAAACCGGAATCTCCTGTTAAACTTGATGTGTGTCAGTTCCTGTTTAAACAAAATGTATAGTCTCCAGCTAGCCACAGTGGTTAGTTAATCTCTGTGTTTTGTTCTTACTCAAAACCCTGAGCAAGCCTGCACTTCTGTGGTATCTGTGGTACAGGGACAGGACAAGGCTAAAATAATCTAAAGACAAACAGAAGATAAGATGAGAAAAGGAGGCAAAAATGAAAGGTTACAAATTTTGCAGCAGCTCATTGAGCCACAGTGCAACCAAGTGTAGACATCAGTGTGTCTAATATCCGGTCCAGTGTCTGTTTCCCATTAGCCTAGCAAGGTCCTGAGGGAGAGCACAACTACTGTATCACCCACAAAGTTAGAGTAAATATATGTATCTGTACAACCTATAGGATTTTTATATGCTGTTATGCAACATGACCAATTTGAGTAACCATTTAAAAAGCCTGGATACTCCAAAGAGACCATCTCTGTCTCAGGTTTTTCAAGATTTCCTGAAATTCATCAGAAAGCTGTTCAATGTAGAAGCTGGTCAATGAGAACAGTGGTATTGGTCTGGTAGCCAGTTTATGGAGTCAAACAAAGTAACTAGGCAACAGACTCCTTCTACAGAGACAAATGCAAGCATTTGTGAAGACCCTATGAAACTGCAGATTTATGGGAAGAAGATCATAGCAAGAAGACATTAATTTCTCTTCTCAGATGCCATCTCTTCTTCCATTCATTGTCATCTGTCTTCAGGATATGATGGTTTTCTATGTTGTCTTTCTTGCTTGCTTTTCTACTACAAATCAATCAGCAAAAAACTTTTCTGCAAGTTCCTATTCTGCTTTTATATCAATAACCTGTGTAGGGAATCTTCCCCCTTTTATAAGCTGTAGAGTTAAAAAATAAAAGAAAAATAAATTGAGGTGAAATCTTTTTTAAATGAATGAATGTATGTAAAATTTCCCATTGAGTCCTACAACTGTAAAGGAGAGCTATGTCTGGTTGCTCTCAAGTGCAAAACTTGCAAGCTGTCTTACTCATGTAACTTTCTAGATGGTTTGTGTTGCAAAATAAGTAGGGACAATTGCTTCTGTACCCACATGCAATACTTTTAGAGAAATGAGAGCACAAAGAAAAGAAATACCAGAAGTTTGTACAGGAAATGCTTGCTTAAAATTCAGCTTCTTTGCTTGCAGAATTTGGATAATGGTAAATTCCCTATGCTCCCTCAAGCCAGAGGCCATCCTTTTGCAGATGACACTGACCCCAGCGAGCAGAAATACCACCAGTGGGAGACCAGAGTGAACTCGAGGTGTGGGCCACACTGATGTCAAGGAAGATGAAGGACACACCTCTGCCTGAACTGAAGAGGAGAAAATAAACCAACAGTCATCATTAGAACACTTCATAAAATAGATCTTTCCATTCTGTCAGCAGAAGCAAAGCAGATTCATTCCACACCCGTGGCTAGTTTTGCTCTCCTCACTTATCACACAGTGTGATTTTTTGGCTCCTAACCAGCCCATTCACAGCTTTGAAGATGCTTAAAGTCACAAGAAAAATCAACAGCTATTTGCCTAACATTGTTCTGACCCACACTGCTGTATAATGTTTCCATGAAATTAAGTTTCTTTATTACTGTTCATGACATTCCTGCTTTTTTAGTATTTAGACAAATCTTTCAATGCAAGAGTTTTAGGTGGAAAAAAAAGAGCAAAACTAACTTTTACATATTCTAGTTCCACTTGTTCTGAGCTGAATTAGCTACAAGCACCCTTTACCCAAAAGGCACAGCACTACCTGCTTGGTTTTGCAAGAAAATAGAGTGTTTCTTGAATAGAATATGCCAGTCTGAGCTTCTAGGGCTTTTGCATTGCTCCGTCTCTATAGAACTACTTTCAGCTTATTCCTCTTGTTGCTATGGATATCCAAACTGGTCAAGTTCATTGGGACATGAGCAGGAATTGACAGGTATTTTAACACATGTCATCAAAACAGGCTCTGCAACCACAGACCAAGTACTTTCAAGACCATTACAATGTTTTCCATATAGGAAAGCACATGTACAGAGAAGTGGTGGAGAAATACTCTGACCATAGAAATGGGAGCAAGAGCCTGCACTCTCTGAACATCAGTCCAGTGCACACTGGGACAAATGCACTTTTTTACCCTGCATGACCCTAAAATGTCCCTGAATCAGCAATAATTCTCATACCAGAAAATGAATTTGCATTTTATTATGGACAAGGTAATTAATAACCAAATGGCAAAGAAAGCACCAGAAGGCAGAGCCGTGGGTCTCTGTGCCAGACACGCGCTACCAGAACACTGCGGTGACTGATGCCCACGGGGTCCCTGTGCCCGCGCAGGGCAGAGGAGGGACACTGCCTGTGGAATGAATGGCTGCATTGCAGCTCATGGCTGACAGCGTGCAGCCCTGGGCTACAGGGGTGTCCCCAGCACAGCACACAGGTGCTGCGCTGACAACAGACTCACTCACTCACTGCTGGGCTGCTCACACCTTCATCTCAACACAAGGTGTTGAGTCGTTCACTCCTGCCCGTCACACTGTGACAAGGGGATGATCTCCTGCTCACATGGCACAGTGAGGGGGGCTGGGGACACTGAGGTGCAGATACAGTGGCAGCTCCACTGCCTTGAGTTGCCACAGTGTCTTCTATGGCCTCCTGCAAATTAGACCCACATATCTCAGGAAACAGAGAGAAAGAGGAACCTACAGAGAATTTCCACATATTTTAAGTGGTTTCCCTAGCAATTAAAATGCTGCAGCATGTTCATGCACAAAGTTCTCCAGGGCAATATTAAATCACATTTACCATGAGGCTGTGTCTTCTCTCCTGCACCTCCTGTCCTGCCCATTGCAGCTTTCAGAAGTGGTGGTGGGTCTCATGGGAGGGTGGAACCAGGCCCTTTTGGCTCTATCTCCCAACAGTTTTCTTTACCCTCTGCCTAGCCTTTTTATAGAAGAACTCTCCAAAATAATCAGGATTTTTAGGTCTGCGTGCCTTTCCCTAAACTCCCGAAAGGCCTAAGGGCCTTTGTTTGTGAACTGCAATAGGCTTGACCCTAGCATAGAGTAGCAGTAAATGCACTCTTTCCAAAATTTTTCCTACGGCAGCAGTTGTAATTAGCATTATTCAAACACTATCCAGCATCTGCACTGAATGAGGGAGAGACTACACCACAAAATAGTAGTGCTCAGACACGGCCATAGCACACAGGACGGAGGCTGAATTACAGTTCTGCTGATGTTTCTTGGCATTTGGGTGTTCAACTGAAAATTCAACCACTCTCACAGATTTTCTGTCATAATGCATGCACACACTGAGGTTTTAAGAACCATGTATAGGAATTTGAAGTCTTTCATCCATCAGAATGGATGCAGGAGCCCTGCCAATGCCCATAAGCAGTGGGATTTCTAAAGCCATCTTTGCTTTGAAATTAATCAGACTATGTACACTACTCATCCATCATCACTCTGTAATTACTCAGTCAGAAAGGCTTAGTCTGAGGTGATCTTGCCTAACCATGTTCTCCTGCTGCCTTTAAATGCTGCACTTTCTGCTTCATTCTTCCTACTGCTGTCACAGCACCGCTGGGCTTTGCCAGAGATTAAAGCTTCATTGTGCAGGACACTGTTCTGCCACCGAGGAGAAAATGTCTGCCACTAAGCCCTTAAGTCTAAATCGACTGGACAGATAAAGGGGTCCAGAAAGGGTCTCCTACTACAGCCTCCCTTCAGTAGAAGGAGAAAAAAATGGAGGCACAGACATTACCATAAAATCACACTGGAGATCTCTAACAGAAATAGATTTGTAGCCCCAGCTTTTCTCTCAGCATTGTAGAATAAGACCATCCTTTTTCTTGTTTGCTCTCAGTCTAGAAACAATGCTTTGGGGAATTTTTGTGCTGTGTGGAGTTTCTTTCTTTTGTTTTTTCCCCCTCTTTCCAAAAATACAGTTGCTACATGTGATTTAATACTCAGTTTTGAAAACAGGTTTGCACTGCTGTCCTGTTAAAACACCTTTCTGCATGCTTTGGATTCTTGCATGCTGGTGCTTGTCACCTTTAACATAAAACATGCATAGCTCTCAAACATGATGTGAAGAGCTCAGCTACAGCCTCTGCAGGGATCTCTGCAGCAATCAGGCTGACCTTGAGACTGCTCTGATTATTTTGATTGCCTAGAGGTCTCCATCAACCTACAGGGAACTGGCCACAGCGGTTTTGGGTTTTTTCCACTCTAAATAGCTGTTTGAACTGCAGAGAACCAAAATAATTAGGTTGGAAATAACTGTTAATAAAGAAGCATAATTTTCACTTAGAAAAGAAAAATACTAAAGAAATGCTCATAAAATGCCGGTTACTGCATTTATTGGATGGCATACTAGCCCCTCTCGCCTATGCACATAAAAGTTATCTTCAAAAAGGCATGATATTACTCCCAAAAAAGGAAGTACATGTTTTCATTTGTGTAGTTATAGCACAGCTGTGGGCTGTACTCTACTTTGTGAACCGAAAACCAGATCTGGTGCGTGGCTTGAAATGTCATGAAGAGATTCACATTTGAAAACACTAAAACCTGTACAGTCTTTGATGATCAGGATGTAAAAGGATTATCAGATTATGTATGGATTGGCAGATCTTTGTATTTTATCATGAATCCAATGGTACATCACAATTTTATTTCTGAAAATTCCTCATGTCAAATCTTGTAAACAGATAAAGGTCTAAGCTTGCATTGCAAAAAAAGAAAGATATTTCTCTCCTATTTATGTTGAGGGAAAACATGACCTTAATTGCTTCTAATAATACCTACAATATAAGTAAAAAAATTCCACCTTGGAATTTGCTTTTTAAGACAATCTTCTGATACATTAAACACTTACTTCTGGCTTTAAATTGACTGTGGTTAGCAACTCTGCAAACCATTTATGATAGAAATGCACAAAAACACTGACAAAACAGAAAAATCTGGAGAAAATGTTCAGCTTTCACCAGCTGATGCGCTGAGAAGCTGCAATTCTTGTTCAAGTGCCATGTGTTTACAGACCTTGCAGTGGTATCACATTTGAACTGTTTGACTTGAGTTAGAAAGAGCTTCCCTTTCTCCCCTGACAGGGTATGGTCTTTATTGGCTGAGCATGCACACAGCCTTCCTCCCTCTTCCTGCCCAGTGAGCCAGGTGCATGGGGAAGCATAAAAGATTTGTAGAGTTCACTGCAGGCTAAGAAGGCTGAGGACCTCTGCATTGAAGGTGCTCACGGTCACCGATCGATCTGATCCATACACTGTTCTGTGTCCAGAGTCATGAGACATGGCCTGGATTTGTTCTGCCTCTTGTTTACCTCAGGCAGGAATAGTCTCTGTAGTATGCACTTGCCATTTGTCTTGTCTTTAGCCTTCCAAGGAGGAGCCCATCAAAACCTTTACCATGTCCTTATGGGGAAGAGTTGTCTCCTTTAACTCTTCTTCAGGCGATAGCAGGCTGCCATCTCAAAAGAGCCATCATAATGTTGTCAAAACTCTCATGGTTCACATTCCTTGTTTACACTGACGGAGTTTGGGAAGGTTATGCTGGAGACTATTGTGCCATACGTGTACACTGCCTACATAGCAGCAACTTGCAAAACACAATTGCACTGTTTAAGTGTGTTATACAATTAGGGCAAGCAGGGATCTGGCCCTGCGTGCTGTTACAGTGCTGTTCTGCTCATCATTTCTGAGATCTATAGCACCAAGGAACATGATACCACCAGTCTGTAGTTTTCAAACTTAAACAAAGTATTTTGTTGGATTGGTGGCCAAACTAATTTTTATGACATGTCATTTCTGTAAGGACATTGCTTTATTTTGCAGAAGGGTTTCCCATAGATAATGGTTGTTAGCTGGCTGAGTTGGAATCTGGCAGGATTAAGGAAATCTAAACTGACAGCTGGTTTTGTGCAAGGAAGCATAATGTGGCTGTTGTTACAGGAAGCAATGTGGGATGCTTGTGCACAAATGCATGACAAGAGGGCTTGCTCTTAGCTGTATATGTAAGTGCAGCTTAGCAGTTAAAGCAGCACAGAAGGGCTAAATGCCTTGCAGAGAAAACTTCATGTGACTTTTTCATGTGGCTGTAAATATGATTATGTTTTTACTTTCACTATGGTTGTCAGAAACAGATGTTTGAACTGTGGTCAAAACAAAAAGGAGCCACATCACCAATTATCTTAAAGAGAAGCCAAGGCAGCTCACCACTAAAGGCTGAGGATCTTAGCAAAAGGAACAGATTGCCTCCAGATAACAGCCCAACTTGTAGGTCTGCACAACTGATACAGCAGAACTGATGTGTCCTATCAGAAACAGCACCTCAGATGCTGACTTTTCATTCGCCAGCTCCAAGGTTTTATTTTCTCCAAGCAAACTACCCCGCAACTGCTAAGCACAGACATTTGAAAACAAACACAGTTGTTTCAATGGGACGGCACAGCTCAGTGCTCAGAGGCAGTACTGCCACTTCTGCTGAGCTCTGCAGGCATGAAGGTGCTGAAGGTGCCTATCTGGAAACACAAAGCATTTCTCTAGGGGTTTTTAAGCCAGAAGAGATTCTACCACATCAGCTGAGCTGACAGAAGAAAAATATTAGAAATTACTTTATTAAAGGTCTGTGTAAAATCACATGCTTTGACATGTTTTGCTCAAGTTTGACACTAATGCAGCTATGATGAGTACCCCAAAGTAACATTTAATTTCCATCAGTCTCAGTGAGGCCTGGGATTTACAAAGTTCTCAGTACAGTGATGTTTTGGTGACATAGACATAATTGAGGCACAAATGTACTTACATGGGACTGATACTTGCCAGTATTGGCTAAAACAAAAATGGGAAAGGTTGGAAGCCATGAAAGCAGAGAGACATGATGAAGCAGTGATAGCGATACTGAAGCCACCAGAATTGGTGTCTGGCATAAAACACAGTGAAGCAGAGCAGGGCAGACAAAGAATCAGGTGCTCATTTGCCCATGAATGCTACAAATCTGGGTGCACCTTGCCCCTACTCTAGCACATGGAGGACACAATTGCCTGGCTGAGTGAACGAGTCTGAAAGGCATCCAGAGCATCAGGGGAGAATGAAGCCCAAGCAGCCTTAGGGTGTATTTTGGACTTCTGCAGCTCTCAAGACCCAGAGCAAACTGTCCTGGAAATAAGGCCATTCCAGAGAGCATGGAATGTCAGGTAGATCCTGCTGGGCTTGTGCAAATGAAGGACAAAATGCTGGTATCATGAAATACAAGATTTGCCTTCCCACACAAATGAGAAGAAATTGCTGCAGGATTCCCCCCTCATACCCTTGTAAACCAAAGTCAGATGTGGCCACAAAGCTGCTGACCCAGATGGTGTAACCTCAGGACTTCCACATTTGGCCATTCTGGGAATTGCTTACAGAATGGGAACGTGAGGATAATTATCTCCCACCTCATCCTGCAGTGTCAGCATTAGAGGCAACTCGATTCCCTCTCAGCCATATTCTGCAACAAGATCCTTTCCCTTTCAATTCTATGATGCAATGATATATGAGACACCTTGGCTGTGAAGTTTCAGGTGTATACCACTGTTTGGAATAGAAATATGGCACAGATTGCTTTCACATTAGCCTAACATCAACTTAGGAGAAAAGAAGATTGTAAAAAACAAGAAAAATAAATTTAAAACACAAGATACTTGTTTAAAAGATGTCTCTTAGTATCATGCAGATTCTTCAAAGTCATATTTTCTTCCTTAGCAGTTTGTGGATCCCTTATTTAAAATTTTCTTCATATGTTGCAAAATAAGTTCTGGTCTTCTCCTGTGGAAAGTCTCCTTCCAAACAGTTGTATTTTAATGGTTTGCTTCCACTAATTCAAGTTGCTATCTGACCATAATTAATCCAGCTATTCTGCACAGACAGTTTATCTCATTTTCTTTAATGATTTTGGTAGCAAAATGTGTGTGGATTAATAATACACAAATATGTTCTCTTTTCACTGAAGTAAGGGTGAAACCAGCAAATCTCTGACCTGGTTATTTAACTCTGAAAGCAGAAAGTGTGCTAAAAGCTTATTTAAATGATACAGCTGCTGAAGAAGTGATACAGCTGCTGGAAAGTATAATTAGAGAGAATAACCGGCTACTTTCAACACAAAATATTACTGATATATTAACAGCTAAGCTTTTGCAAAGCATATTTGAGCACGGGTCACTGAAAAATGTAGAGCTTCTTTTTGCTTTCTAATGAAATGGTTTCAAGAAACCATCCTGACTTGCCACAAATGTAAACAAGCACCAGGAATTCATGTGAAAGCTGGGAGGATACATCATCCAGTTTTATTTCCTGAATAAACCGGCTGTGTGAGAACCAGGATATAACTTTAGGGAGGGCAACAATTCTCCACTTCATGGGCCTGACTGAACACATTTTAATGAGAAAATGCCAGTTCAGTGGAACTGATTAATTCCACATGTTTTCTTGTTTCCCGTTCATTATGTTTACCTTTGGGTGTTACCACCCAGGCTTCTGCTGGAAGAAGAGACACAGCCTGTGCTCCTGCGGCACCCAAAGGCCCATGCTGGGCCCTGTGCTGGGTGTCAGAGCACCCTCCACGAGCATCTGCAGAGTCCAGACTGATCACCACCTCCAGAGCTGCACGATGCTGTCCCCTGCACGCTCCCAGCAGAGACAGACATTTTGGAAACTGCCTGCTTTCCACCTACACCCCCTGATATGCTGTTCCAGTAGACACTTCTGATTGATTGTACAAGCATCCTTTAGATTCTAGTTCCTCTGAATTGACCTCTGAATCTTTAGGCTCAATTTGCCACTTTATTTCATTACAGATCCTGCTGGATTCAAGTATTTTCTACCACTGCAGTCAATTTTAGACCAGTATCAAGTTTCTTCTCTATTTTCTCTCCAATATACAAAAGCTGTTCAAGGCTTTTGAAGCTGATATGGCTGGATCTCTTCCTCAGTGTGAAAAGCCTGCATTTGAATAATTTTTCTCTTAGTATCTTTTAAATTAGGAATATAAAATATTAAAAACACAGAAAAATTAACACACTACTTCTTTTTAAGACTCTTATTGCAGCTTTTATCAGTGCATCCTGTAGATGCATAGCAAGAGAGCCTGGCTATGACAGGGTACAATTTATGTAATTGGGTACCTATTTTGTGACCTGTTTTATGAGTACATCTAAATGAACACCCAGTCAAACTCAAAAAGAAAATAAAGTTATACATACTACTTTTTATTTACCTAGGAATCAACAATCAAAAATTAGAAACCAAAAATTGTTGAATATGTGAAAATGCTGTACTAGATTAGCTAACTTGAAATTTTAAGGACAAAGCTTGTCTCAAATCAGAACAGAGAGAGGTTAGCAATAACCTGAAATTTATGAGGTATTGGAAGTAATACCTCATAATGTAAGCGATTCAGGGAGAGAGTGTTCCTATCATGTTGAAAACAGCTTCCCAGAATATTGCTCCGTATCTTTTAGATTAATTGTTTTAGGAATTATGGGGTCCATCTGCTTTTGTGCACAACATAGCTAAATGAGGTGAGAGATTTTGCAGCAAGCAATTGCCCAATGTAAAGAAGGTAGCAATAATGGAATATTCCTGAACAGGAGAAAAGAAAGAAAGAGCCATTGCATTGGATTTGTGACAGATTTATATTTGAAGAAGAGGCCTGTCAATTTAAAAATGGTGAAGATGTATCATCAGCCAAATGTTGCATTATTGGAGAATTAGCCTTGAAGCTTTCGGAATCCCTCAGACACACAGAGGAGCAGGCTGGTTTCCCAAAGGTGGGGTCAGAAAATGGGACATTCTTCTACTAACCCTACTGGATGACACCAGGAAAGTAACTTCACCTCTCTGGAAAGATTTTGGAGGCTCCGCATGGCAGAGATTGCCACCATTTGTAGGGGCTCAGCTGAGATCCGCAGAGACCCTTGGACACGAAGCAGAGCACTGTCAGGAAAATTAAACTACAAACACCAGAGGTTTATGACCAAAAAGGAGACAGAGGAGTCCTTTCTGGCTTTATTTGAAAAAAAGGGAGAGGCCATGGGGCATTCCCCTGGGATCTCTCAAATTTTTGGAGGACGCAGCCTCCTTTTTATCCTAATTTCCCAGCCGCATTTCCCTTCCCTCTTTCCCCATTGGCTTAGGTACTTGAGAGGTACAAACTCCCGATATGCCTGATACCAGAGAATTCCCTCTAATGTATAACCCTCCCTTTTAATTTTTAATTCTTACGGAATTTAGGGGGGTTTCTTCCCCATTGTTTCTTTCATCTTTCAATGTCTAATTTCGTTTAAAAATAAACCTGAAGTTTACTTGTAAGAGCAAATATCTTTTTCCATTCATCAATCAGCGGAATCCTCCCCACTAATTCCCACTAAAATAAGAGCCTAAACCTCTCTAATTTTATAAATTCCCACACCTTTCATCTCCCAGCGCCAGTTTTATCTACCAGCAGACCCACAGCTTGCTTGTAAAGACAAATCCGCTATTCCTCCGGGCACTAAACCCCTGCTCGGCCCCTAGAGGGACAGCGGGGTCCCTGCTGCCCGCGGTGCCCGGGGCGCTGCCCGCGGTGCCCGGCCCGTGCTGCCCGCGGTGCCCGGTGCCCGGTGCGTGCTGCCCGCGGTGCCCGGCCCGTGCTGCCCGCGGTGCCCGGCCCGTGCGGCCCGCGGTGCCCGGTGCCGGTCCGTGCTGCCCGCGGTGCCCGGTCCGTGCTGCCCGCGGTGCCCGGTGCCCGGTCCGTGCTGCCCGCGGTGCCCGGTCCGTGCTGCCCGCGGTGCCCGGTCTGTGCTGCCCGCGGTGCCCGGTCCGTGCTGCCCGCGGTGCCCGGTCTGTGCTGCCCGCGGTGCCCGGCCCGTGCTGCCCGCGGTGCCCGGCCCGTGCTGCCCGCGGTGCCCGGCCCGTGCTGCCCGCGGTGCCGGGGGCGCTGCCGCCGCTCGGGCGCCGGGCGGGGTTGCTGCGCTGGGGCGCCCCGACCTCTGCTGGCCGCAGGCAGCGCCCGCGCCGCCGCTCCCGCGGGGAAAAGGGGAGGAAACAGGAAAGGGTGTGCTAGCCCTGGTGCGGTTTCTGCCCCAGTTCTGGCCGCTCGCCTAATCTCTTCATACTTTCCCAGGGGAATAGCGTGTTGGGTACTGAAACGGCCGTGTGGTGCTTCCGTGGGCATCCAGCAGCTCCTGAGGTTGTTTTTCCATGGATTAATTATTTCACATGCATGACTTGGCAGAGGTATTCCTTTTCTGTTGTAGGGAGTTTTGTCAAACTTTAAATGTTGAGCTGAAATTTTCCATGCTAGGAACTTTACCCCACCCCAGGCTGTTTTTACTCCTAGAAGTCTCGGGCTGAGGGAAAGGGTTTTGAGTGTATCCAAACGTAACTGTGCTACTACTGACATGTTCTCTCAAAGTGTTTAAACTCTGGAAACTGAAAGAGCATCACCTGAGTTTTTGATGAGGTGAGGCAGAAATGCTTTGTGTGAAGACTGTCACCTTTTGGCAGAGCTACAGACCTTTCAAATCTACAATTTACTTATGCTTGGTGGTTCCTAGCACATCTTGGCACTTTTTACCGAAGATTTTGCTTACTACCATGCGTGATCTAGATTGGAGCTCTCTACACACTTTTACTTGTGGTCTTAACCATGGTTACCCTAGGTCACCTCAGGTGTCCAAGTCCCAGCTTGGGAGCTGGGTGACAGAATTAAGAAACTGGCTAGATGAGGAAGAAGGTGGGAGACAAGAAAAGAATAACAACACAGAAGGGTCACGCTGGCAAGGAGCAGCACGTGCTCTTGTCCTTTCCATGTCAGGACAGAAGCTAGGATGGTTCTCTCTGCACATCCATGCCTTGTAGTCAGCTCTGGCCTTGGCATCCCTGGCAGTGCCTTTCCTGCAGAACCTGCTCTACACTGAGCCAGCTAGGATGAAAGGCTGCCTCTGGAGTTTGGGATGGCCTAGCTGCAGTGAAAAGATGCTGTGTATCAAAAACAAGCAGTGAGGCAGAGAGTGATAGCCAGTATGGCAGGGTAATCACAGCTATACTGACACTGCTGCTGCTGCTGCTTTTAGCACTGTGTAAAGATGCACAGGAGGAGAAGACACATCCTTAGCGCCCCCAAACTGGGACTCCACAGTTTGGTCAGGCTTTGTTCCAGCTTGTGAGTGATATGGCTGTGACTGTCTTCCTCTTTCAAAATTTGGAAAAAACAGTTCATCTCTGCAACTTGAGAAGGGGTATGGAGCTGTAAAATGAAAATCTCTTTGTACTTTATTTAAGAATGGAGATCCATCAAAGATATCAGCTTGGCTTTTACCTCTGCTGCAATATATTTTGGATTTGAGATTAATGAAAATTAATTTGTGATAAGATTTCTGTTGTGATACAGAAAGGAAAGCATAGTTTGTTCTGACCTCCTTTAGGATAAAAGTATCCATATCCAGCTGAACAGCCCCTTTTCTTTGGCAGCAAACAAAGTGAATAGCCCAAAATATATGCAAGATTTATGTAGAGAGTTCATATTTAAGAAAAGTGTAGTGTAATGAGAATTGCCCATATATAGAGATCAAAGTTAATATACCAGACCAAAGAGTAAAGGAAATGATCCCTATCTTCTGTTCAGTCAAGTCACTAAATTCAAGTGTGTCATTGTGTCAGTAGTGTTTGATTTGAGGGCTTCATTATTAAGTGATTGCTTAACATCAGTAGACATCAGTATAATGAATCTTGCTGCTTTTTGAAGTCTACATCCTACAAATCTTCTGTATATTACTTGTTTTCTTAAATCATCCTTTAGGGGTAAAGCCAAAAAAATTAAACCAGACCAAAACCAAGCTCTCTTCCAGCAAGAAGAGAGTATTTCTAGTTTAAAATAAGCACTTTTCTGTACAGTAGTGCTGTGCAATGTCTATGCATCTATGTGCATTGCAGACTGCAGTGCATGCTCAAGAATTGTGGCAAGGAAGGTGTATACCAAAACATCATAAAGGACTGACCTATTGCATACCCCCAAACTGATAAGCTAGCTGAATTTTCTTTCTGGAAAGGCTCCTAGACTTAGAAAGGTGAATGTGTTTTCACTGTTTAAACGGCACAAACTGACATCCTGAGGAATTGACACTTGCCTTGTGTTGATTACTGAACAGAAGAATTAATTGTTCTATATGGCCTATAAAAAACTACACATTCAAGAAATTCTCTACTGGTAGAAGCCCAGTTACCATGTTTGTATACACAAATAAGGACATCGTTCACCAAACATTTGCATGTGTCAAAAATTTAATTAACAAATCTTCACTCAAAATTATAACCCATTCATGTCATGAGTACATTTGCCATGTCCTTCATGAGTCTCTGCCTTTCATGTTGAAAAATGTAGTTAATAATGTAGTTAAAAATATGGTGCCTAAACTGTGCATAGGGAAGCACAATTGGGCCCTTGATGTTATTTACATCATAAGAGGGTTTCAATGCTGGAAGAAATCTTTATAATATTTTACTGCATATGGAAAATGCTTGTAGCCCAGTGAGGGTTGTGTGTGACATGATTCCCAGAAATTAAATACCCCAGAGAGAAAGTTATACAATTAATCATCAACTTTTGTGTTACCACTCAGCAAGATTTTTATTTTTTCATGCTGAGAGACTGATGGGAGAAAAAACAGATCTTGAAGAGATTATATCCAGCCATGCTTGCTTTATTTGGCTTTGAATTTGCCTGCTCTTCAATAATTATAGAACATCTGGTTTCTCTGTTAATCAGAGAAAGCCTGTTTTATTCCCTTGACTTTTTAATAAGAAAAATGAATTTATTGCAGTCGGCCATATGAGAATCCACTGCAACAGAAACAGTTTTCAGGAACTGATCATGATATAATGCTATTTGTGATACGACTGTGTATGTGTGCGTGTGGGATGCTCACAATAGTTAATATTTTCCCACAGGATTGAAAACACATGCAGGAACTCCACTGCCAGGGACAGCCAGGACTGTATCATCTGCTTATCACTGTGATGGCCAACTCAACACAGCCAGGGAAGGCAGAGGGATTCACTCAGGTGATAAATAATTAATCTCTTTAGTGATGTTCAAAAGAACTTAAAGATCAGAGATGATCAAGTCTTTGCCTCCTGAGATATCAACTTCTGATTCTCCATTCCTATCCAAACACTCATCCTAAGGTTTGATTTCCACCCCAGGGCATATATGGCCATTTGTTGCAGCAGAGGAGCAAGTTTGAAGTCCCACAGAGACTTTAAGCCTGTTCAACTGGCCAGCAACTGCTCACCTCCTGTTACGCAGAGAGGCTGGAAGCTTCCCTCTGCTCCCTTTGCCCTCCTCAGAGATGTTTTCATCACCACCACCTTGGTTATGCCCACATCTAGGGAGAAGGAGAAGAAAATATAGCTGCTTCCTGTGACATCCAGCTGGAGCAATGGCAAGTGGTGGCAGACAGCAAGAAATAGAGCAAAGTCAGGACCTTTTACTTCATTTTAGCAGCTCCAGTTTCAGATTGGGGACCTCCCATTTCACCAGACCACAGACCATCACTGCAGCAAGGAAAGCAAAGTGTGATGCAAGAGCTCTTTGTGCATTAGGCAATCAATCTGCAGATAAGGATTTGGAACTTGGATTTTATAGAGTTTCATTAAATACATATCAAAGTGCAGCAGCAGAGGAGATTAAACATTTGTGGTTTAATCAGAAAGGTGGGAACTAATTTTCATCAAAAAATCTTCTCACTTGTTGCTTTCTCAGAGAATCCAAGAAAATTGTAATAACAGGTAAGGTAGCTAGTTTAAAATAGAGCCTAAAATGTTTTGTGGAACAATATTTCCAAAATGCCTCTATTTTGTTATCAGTGAAACCTGTAGGAAAATACTGTTTTTATATTATGCTGCGCTGTTTGGATCTTATGCCACACATATAAAAGCAGTACTGCCTCAGACTCTCAGAATATCATGAATTATGAATGCATTTAGGATGCAATAAGAGATCTTTAATGATTACCCTCATTGTGCAAGGCCCTTTACTGCAGACCACAACACAAATGCCATGCTCCTGTCAGAGCACTGCTGACTTCTGCTGACTTCCACCATGAAGGAGACTGCCCCTCTGACAGGCTCCAGGTCTCCCAGTCCTCCCAGGCTCCCTCAGCCAGCGCATTCCTCACTCTCTGGCAGGACCCTGTGCACACTGTGCTGCCAAACACCCGCAGGGCCATGGGGGCTGGGAGGTCATCCTAAGCAGCCATTGCACCGAGGGCATCCTGGCAGCAGGGCCCATGGCTGTGCTTGCCCATTGTCCGTGGGCCAAAGGAGCTGGATGCCTAGGATGGGAAATGGACTAGTGGAATCATCAGAGCCATGCTGGCATAGTCTGCAAAAGGCTGTGAGATACAACAAGCTTCCTCCTGGCTCCCATTGCAAAGGCCATCATTGCAATGGTCTTGGCTCTTCCCCAGTCTCCATGTTCAATTTCAACTTTTTGCATTGTTATGTTTTACAACTCTGATTTCACAGACTTCATGCCCTTTTCCAAGCAATTTAGCTTTCATATACATACCTGGACACGCACAAGAACATGTGGTTCCTGCCTTGCTGCCTCTGTCCCACACGAGGACAGCTCAGGTGTTCTAAGGTCATCTGAGGCATTGCCAATCAGTGCCTGGGCAAATGACTGTGGGGATGAGGGAACTTCCTCTGACAGGACACCCGAGTTCCCCCAGCTAAAGCAACTCTCTCTGAAGCACGCTGGCTTTCCAAATGCACGCTGGCTGAAAGAGGCACTGACACAAACAGAGGCTGCCCTGTCGCCGTGTGCCAAGCGTGCTGGCAAGGCTGGGGCCAAGCTGGGCTGCGTGAATGGCAGCGCTTCCTCTCAAATCCCGGCAGCCGTGAGGGCTCCCTTCACCCCCGCCCACAGCCAGCCCATGGCCCAGCCATCGGGGAGGAGCTGGTGCTGCCACAGCAGCTGCTGGACACCATGCATGGCGCGGGGAATACGCTCTGCCAGACACCCGGAACACGCTCCGGGCCGAGGGCAGTGCTGGTTTCCAGATGCCCTCGGGGGTGCCACGCAGATTGTTGCTGCCCCACCACCAGCTCGGGCTGCTGGGCAGGCCGCACCTGACTGCCTGGAGATCTCAGTGGGCCTCAGCAACTTTCTCCTGCTGCCAGTGCTAACAAAGAGCCTCTGTGGAGCCATGTAGAGCAGAGAACTGCCGCTGAGTGTGCAAGGCTACTATTGAGGAATTAGCACGATGGGAAAATTATTTTGGCACCAAGCTTCAGCAATGTCTGGAACAGCAAGACAGGCATTCACTTCTACACCTTCTTCTGATGTTCATAAGCAGTCTCTGCCACTACCTGTTTTTCTATTCAAGAGCTGGTCAGGGGAGGCAGGGAGTCAGTGCAGATAATATAGGCAAAATTAAGTATATTTGCAAAAGCTCTTCAAACTGCAGCACTTAAAATAGTCCTGAAGGTAAAAACTTAACCTTACTGGATTTAGGATGCAGTAAAATTTTAAATGGGCACATGCTCTTGAGGGAATTGTTGTAAAAGAGGTTACATGGGCTTATATAAGTGGAGATTCTTTCTAAATTTCACTCTTCTGTGTTTTTCCAAATAATAAAATCAGATGAAACCTTGAATGCTGTTAAGAATGACTGTGACACCAGACATGAAAGGACACTGTTGATCTTGCAATCTTGTCAAAACTCTGGCCAAGTTGTCAGATTTTAGTCAAAAAACTAGTTGTGAGTTATTCACAAAAGCAAGTCAGAGGCTGAATCTATTTTTAAATGGTCTTACTAAAAATTTCACTCAGTTTCTAAATCAAAGAGAAGACCTAATCTATTTCCAGACACTTCTGGTTAGTTTCTCAGAAACATCATTTAACTGTATTAACACAGCTGCCAGAAGAGGCTTCCTTAATAAAATGTAGCCTTTATGGGAAGAAAATAAAATTTTATTAGTTTGTTGACCAGGGCATTGCTACAGATGGCATCTAGTTTACTGGTTTATGTCCTCGCTGAGATCTGACTCTTGTCATTGTACCATCTGTATAGTTTAATTTTGCTAATATGAGCATCTGAACTGATTATGGAGAGATACTAAATAGGAAGCATATATGAAAGATCTTATTAAACAGCATTCCTCCATTATCTAAAACAGATGTAGTATTGTAAAACAAAAATGCCTTTATTGAGCCTCCAAAGCTGTCTTTGTCCATCTGCATAAATTGGCAGGTTGCATGAAGACCTTTTTGTTATTTATAAATAGAATCATGCCTGAAATACAGCCACACATCCAAACAATCTCTAATTTAGGAAGGGTTAAAGTCCTTCATCTTGATATTCATCTTGCAGCTAAAGCCTGTCATTATTATCTGAGGTTTTACTGCTTGCTTCCTCTGTTTCTTCTTGTTTTTCACACGTCCACCTCCAGTACACCCTCACTCTTTCATTCATGTCATTGGCATCTTGTATGTGTTACACTAGATAAATGAAGACATCCTCATCAGACTATGAAATGCAGATGCTCAAAAGCCCCGAAGGCAATTCTGTTAGCCTTTACCTCTTCAGCCTAAGATTTGCCCTTACATTGTCTTTCTCTTGCAAATACAACATAATCTTATCTCTTATAAATACAATTCTCTTATCAATACTGCTCGTTGTGCATTGTTGGCTTCAGCAATTACCTTGTAAATCCAGAGCAGGAAAGCTCAAATGACCCTATTCTGTCTCCTGCTTAGGTGTGCAATACCCCCAGAATACCACAAGCTTCTCCCTTTGCAAATTACCATTTGCAAGACAAAGCCCCTCTGGGTGAATTCTGCACCTGAATACTTTTGGATTGTGTCAGTGCTCTAGCTGCAGAGGTCTGTTACCTCCGCCAAGTCCAAAAGCAGCAGTCCTACACAGAAGCATACAAAACTCACATCCAAAGCTCACGGGGTGCAGCAGGTCTGCAGGCATTTATCCATTTGTGCTGTGCAGTGGGGGGCTGGATGGCTGCCCTTGGGTACCCATCCAGTTTAAGCCTTCACCCACTGCACCAGCTCTGCTCTCCAGGCCACTCTGCTCAAGAAAGCCATGCCCTTTTCATGCAGATGTCACTAAACAAGAATTGAAGAGCCCAGTATAGGGGCAAAAAGATGTGGGTTTGCAGGTTTTCAGAAGTTGTAAAATTAAGAGGTGTAACTCAGTTCAGTCAAAATTTCCTATAGTTCCAGCTGAAATATAATTTCTTTTTTCTCCCGTCTTGCTGAGTGATCTGTAAAAACTAAGCCCTTAAACTTAGAGCATCATGTTCAGTGGCTGTGAGGAAACCCTTTCCTCCTCAGTAAATAGAGGAGTTATTCTCCTTGTTCCATCGTGATACACAGAGATATACGCCTTGTATTCGTGGTTCCAGTAGTATGGACAATTCTGGTCCCCTCAAGCTAAATAGCATTGAAAGGAAGGTAAATAGCAATGTTCTCTTTCTAACCCACTTTCAGGGCATTACTGTCACTTGGAGATTTCTTCTCTGTTCATTTCTGAATTGCTTTAGTTGTAAAGAACAGGCTCCACCGTTGTTTCTGCATTTATCAGTAGAGTAGAGGAGATAGGTAGGTGTCTGTGTGCCCTGGGGCCCAGGGATGAGCACTGCATGGCAAAGGAAGGGCTTGGATAACAAATGCCATCATTATCAGAACCTGTGATCTTCATCTTTAGATCCTCAGCACCTGATATTCACCATAGTCAGAGACCAGAGCATTATATTGTGGTGTTTAAATAACTTTTACCTTTCTCCTGTAGGAAAAAAAAAGCTGCAGTGAGGTTTCCTCAACAAATAGCATTTACCAGCTGGGAGTGGGCAGGCAGCATTACTTACTGTGTGGGCCAGAGATGCTGGCCTCTGCTTAACATAAAACAGCACCATCAATCCCTACTCTGAGGAATCACTGCTTTTAATCACAAAATTTATTAAACTGTAAAAGCTGCTGATACACGTCAACAGATCCTGCTGGTGGGAAAGGGATTGGCTCTGGCACTTCTTCTCGAGATGGATATAATTCACGAGCTTCTTCCAGTATCTGGTGCCAACTGCACAGGAGATTTATGCAGTGTCAGTTAAAAATGAGGTTGTTATCACTGCCATGTTTATGAAATATTCTCGGCTTTACAGTGAATATATTCTCTTAAGCAATGTGAGGAAATGCCTGAGAACCTCACAATTGGGTGTTACCCCTCCTTCCACAAACCATGTCCAATTCAATCCATACAGACTGTTTAACAGTAGATTTCTCTGATTAAACAAGTAGGATGAGCAAGTCTTTGGTTCCACAAATACAGGTTGATCATGTTTTCTGGTGGGTTTTTTCTAATTACTGTCTGGCTTATATTATTTTTTTTTTATGATGTATGCATGCATGAAGAAAAATTTGGGACAGATGTGCTCTTTTAAAAAACACATACAAATAAATTATTTAAATCTAATATTAATGCTGTGTAGTTACCAAAAACACTTCCTTGTACCTCAAAATACAGTACTTTAGTCCTTTCATGACTGAGGCTTTCAATGACAACTCCCCAGACAGGTCTCCAAGTCTCTGTTCTTCCTCAGATCTGCTGGTACTCATACTCTCTTCTACAAATTTTTCTCTCCATCTTTTAATTTCTGCTCTCTGTTTATCATTACAACAGCCTTTTTGGCGGTGTCTGTACTGCTTTTTTGAGACACTCTACTTTTTTCAGGCCACTCTGAACATTTCCCTGCATAAACTGATCTACTCATTTTTCCAAACCTCCTCCTTATGTCAGTTCCCAACATTGTCTTGCATATATATTTTTCCTCCCTTCTGTTCCAGCCTTGTTCTCCTCTTTTTTCCTGATCTTTCTAGGAGATGCTTTGCTGGTATGAATATGGTTAAAGCATAATCCCCCTACACAGTCACCAGTGGAGAGAGCTGTAAGGGGTGGCAAGATATCTTCTTCCTCTAATGCAAATAAATATTTACTTATCATCTTCTTTCCAGTATTTCAACACACCCTTAGAAAGTGTCCTCTAATGTCTTTATATCTCCTCTAATATCAACCATGTTAAAAATTAGAAATTTTCTCATTCCACCATCTTCTTTCCTGCCTACAATGACAGGTGATCTCTCCCTGTCTCTCATTTGGTTGCCATGTGATTCAGCAAATGTCACACTTCCACATACTGTATTGGAAGGGTTTACCCTGAGGATTCTGTCTTCCTCCACAGTTTTATCTTGTTTGTGAACTAAGAAAATCCTATTCTAGTCCTAGCAAGTCTGTGTTCCAGAGATACTCTTATTTTGTTCTCTTTTCTCTGGTCTCTGCAAATGTATTTATATCTAAAAATATGAGGCATAAAATCAAAGATCCTAAGAGGCTTCTCTGTAATGACCAGAGTCCTATTTTCTAGCCTTATATATGGATCTCCTGAGTTTGTTTCTTTCAGCTTCCATTTCTTTCCATGTTGTGCCACTAACCATGCTACTACTATAACTTACCCTGGTGCATGGCATGTACTGACAAATCCAAAACTACAAGAATACACAAGATAGTTCCTCATACCTTTGTTGGGAGGATGAGAAAATGTACACTGCTCTTCTTATTCTGCACACTGTCCCTGTGAAAAGAGTGAAGTTTTCCAAGGTTACCCCAAGGCTACAGTTAAGCTTGCAGCCTGCAATTCTGATTTATAAACTTATTGACTATCTCAATTCTCATTACTTTCAGTGCAAAACAAAATAAACCCCCACTGAACACAATTTTCTCCTCCCCTCAGCATTATTCACAAATGAGGTTGCCTGAAGGGAAGCGTTAAATCACTGCCTGTTGTGGATTCCCTCCCAGATTGCTAGTACTTCCAAACTCCAGTGCTTCTCCTTGAATCTTGTCTTTCTTCTATCATCATTTAAAAAACTGGCAGTTCTAATTATTGTACTCATAGACAAGGACTTAATTAACCTAATCACCCTGCCATGGAGCTGACAGGTATGCTTTTCTGTCAGAGTTAGGTCAAAACATGTAATCTGCAATGAATAGGAGCTCTTTTTCAGCTGCTCTGGCAGTGGTTCAGTGCATCCGTGTCTCTCCTCAGGCCACGAAATTGTGTGACCTTGCAGCTCACAAAGAAGAGTGATGATTATAAAGTGTATGTCAAAAAGCTAGTCTTCTCTGACCCAGTTTCCAGACACAACATGATGGATAAATGCCCGGGAGGCAGCAGCCTGTGTTATCAGACAGAAACAGGGCCAAAGCAGATGGGAGCATTGCTTCAGTACTGCCCAGAAACAACCACTGTCAGCATGGAGCAGTGTGGAGAGCTGTGTTTTTCAGGGCAGGATTAGGACACACAAGCTGAGATGACATAGAGACACCATTCTAACACTCTTGGGTATCGGTGCCTGTACTGATTCAGCACCCTGATAATTTTCAGGCCATCACTAAGGGAAACAAAGACAGGAGTCCTTCTGCTTCCTATGGCTGCTGTTTATCACCAGGAACAGGCCACTGCCACATACCTTGCTGCTCTACTAGCAAAGGCCAGAGAGGGAGATAATGGCTGGAGAAAATTGTGACAGTTTGCGTCTGTTTCTCTCCCTGACCCTGTATGAAGCTGGAGCTGCTGCATGCCTGAGTGGGAAGCCCAGATTCTTATTAACTTGCCAGTTTACTCTGGGCTAAAAATAATACAAAGTACTTCACATCCTGACAAATTATCTAAAATTAACTCAGCTTGGCAGTTACCTAGAAATCAAAATATATTTTAAAAGCACACACATAAATAAGTCCTTTAATGCTAGCTATTTTTTTGTGCAAAGGCTGGAGCAGCTGCAGAGCTGTTGTCAGACCATTTAGGACTCCCTCTTTCTCAATTTCCTCCTAACATACTCACTTCCTTTGAGAGTTTCCTATCCTAGGAAATATCCTCTTGATGAAAAATGAACCAACAGAGACAAAGGTGTTTCCCCATTAGCAGCTTCCTTTCTCCCATCAGGGAAGTCAGCTGCTGCCAGCAGCAGGGACAAATCTGTAACAAAAAGAATCAAAGAGGAATTGGAAACTAAGCTTCCAACTAAGCCACAGGCTGAAAGAACATTATAAAGAACTGGTGTTTGACACTTTATTTATGTGAAATCTAACTGTCCTTGGACCCTTGTAAGAAGGAAAGAACTTAAACTTGTATAGACATTACTCATTATTGTGATTGCATCGTTAACCATGATGTCTCAGATAACCCACTGCAAGAGCCAGCCACACAGTTCTTAGCCCTGGACTTGAGTCTGTGCAGTCAAAAAACAAGCAGTGTTTCCAGGGCTTCCCTCCTGCAGTGCTGCACAACGAGGAGTGAAGGCAGACTGACACACCAGTCCTGCTCAGATGATAATGTTTGTTTCACTCAATCATTGAGTTTATTCAAACCTAGACTTACTTCACTTAGTCCTGTTCCTATTAAAATATTAAGGGAACCTGGAATTTATAATTGCCTAGACAACATCAAAGTGTGTCACTATTTATTGATTGTAACTAAATGTTTTTGCCCAGGGAGAAGATATACATCCTTAAAGGGCAAGTCAAATTAGGTATGATTGGGTGCATGGGACTGTAGCCCTCATAGTTGAAGCCTATAATGTGCAGAAAAGCAAAGTGCAAGAAAAAAAGTCCAAGTTCAAATAGTCCCCTTAGGAAAATGAACAAAAGCAAAACATTAGTGTTTATAATAAAGAATATGAAATCTTATGATCTTAATCTAGTCCTGCAGAAATGGCAAATGCACTCTGAAAAAAGAAAAATTATGTAGAACACCAAAATTCTGAGAAGGGCATGAAAACTTTCATACAGAACCCCAAAAGTATAGTCATGATGTGCAGGACATCAGTGTGTCAGGTCTCTATGACTCATCAGAGCATTGACCTGTTATGCAACTCAAAACACAGCAAGTAAGACATTTGTATGTTTTAGAAACTGTGCTGCCAAAGACAGCTGATTTATGCAAACCTTCATATTTTCAACTGACATTGTAGTGCTGGCCAAAAGGAAATCAAGAGCCTAAAATAGGTAGAGATTACTTATGTTTAGCATTACATTCAAGCCAAATGTGGGACCACCGGAGCCTCAGCAGGCAGATCTGAGACAGGAACCCAAAACCACAAACGGGACTGTGTTGCCTAGGGCATTTTATAAAATCACATTGAAGGGCAGCTACCCTTAAAGGGACAACAAAGTCCAAGGAACCCTGGCAACCCCCAAAGTCATTGGACCCTTATTGATTTTAACACATAGGAACATATGGATTAAAATCAGAAGATGGGCCTCTTTAAGCAGTATGGAATCCTAGGAGATTCTTAAATTTATTCTGAATCTATTTAGGAACAGGAGGGTGAATTCTAACTTTAATCTTAAGCACGCATCCTCACAAATTGGGGTCATTAAACACTTCACAGTTTAACTGTGAAGTATAGAGAAGTAATGTTTCTGCAGTAGAGACTGTTTCCATGTGCCTGTTTGCACCGCGTCCCGAGGAAGAAAACAACATCCTGATGGGTTCCACGGTGAATCCCAGAACCGGTTCTCACTGAACAATGGCTTTCCATTAGCCTGGTGAAAGGATGCCTCTGATCACAGATACTGCAGAGACAGTCTTTTCAGGACTATTTCTGCTCAGACTTTCTCACGCAGGGTAAGTAGAGCAGGGAAACAGCTTTCAGTGGAAAAGCAAGCAAACAACAAAACAAAACAAACCCCTCTAAGTAAGGGTAGATTAAGAGTCTGGGAATCTTTTGATCTTTTGGACTCAGCTGTCCTCCAGCAGAACAGAGAACAGCTGACTGAGGAAAAAATAATGCCAAATAACTGGGTTTCTGGAGAAGAAAAACTAAAAGGAGGCTAGGAGTGAATGGAGAAATGTGCTTGTCAGTAAAACTGGCTGAGTGAAATCCTAGAATTGCCACAATCAATCAGGAGCTTTGCTTTTGGCTGCAGGGGAGCCAGGTTTTAACCACTGAGTTCAGTGAGGACACACACCTTATAAACAGCATTCACTCTGGGAGTTTAAAAGCTTATTATGAAAACATCTTGAAAATTTATTATTTGAATGAATTATCAAAATTATAAATATAAATAAAGTATTACCCAAAAAAACCCTTATTTTCCATTTCAAGTGAACAACTACAATGGGCACTTCTGAGAGATACATTTAGATTGTTCATGCTAAAGATCAGCTACAGTTCTCAAGTAAGGTACCTTTCTCCTTTCAAAACAAAAACAAAAACAAAACCACCTGCCCAAGTGGGCTTCAAAAATAATGAAGTCTTGTATTTCTCAATATCATAGCAACTTTTGGAGTATGTACATATGTTATACATCTATGGGCATATATACAAACAGAGAAAAACTCATTGAGTGAGACTTTTTGTCTAGGGATCAGAATATGAAATATTCATATTCCTGGGTATATGAAACATTATATTGGTTTACAACCCTTGAATAAAGAGCATTGTTATGCTAGGCTGCACCTAACTCAGCTCTACTCAAATCAAGACTGCTGGAAAACTTTTGACAAGAATTTTTTTCATTTTTGAAATCTGATTTTGAAATTTCAATTTGAAATTCCCAACTTGCATAAAAATTTAAAAGTTCTAGCTGCGTGGTGAGTTTTCAGTAGAATTTTTCTCCTGTTCTTTCCTCACCTGTCTACCTAGACCAAAGGGTGACCAAGGACCCAGGTGTTCTGGCCTCCCAGAAAATAAGCCTTTGGCACTTCTCAGGATTTTTTAAGCCCTCAATACTCAGATCAGATGTCTTCAAGTTAAGACTATGGCCTACAGCTTAGAAACTATATGCACTGTAATCCAGTATATTCCCTCTTATCAGAGGGTCCTTTTAAAGTCTTGGTTAGATATAGATAGAGATATAGAACAAGATTTTATTTTTTGTATTGGTATCTTCCACAAACTGGAAGCAGTTTTTTCCACCCAGTTCTGATTCCATTTTCAAGCGTGAAATGTCTACTTTTATTTCAGCAGGAAGCTGAAAGTTTTTCTCATCTCAGCTGGTGCTATTCCACAATACTAACCACAGGCCAGTCTATGCATTATAAACTGGAACTGGCAAGTGGGTTGCGTCGTACTCTAGAGATACTTCTCAGTGTTGGATACGAACATATTTATCTTGGGAAGAACCTTTGAAGAAGCATCTCCTTAAGTGCCTTAAGTTACCTGGGAATCAGCTAATACAAGAACACAAACATCAGCAATGCACAAACACATAGAAACTGAAGCACACAGAAACTCCCATTCCACTCTGGGATCCATGATTGCCCAAAGGTCAAATCTTCACTGTGAAAGAGGCATTTGGGCATGGGCAGAAACATGAACATACTCCCCTTGCAGTGAGTTGAACTAAATTTCAGTGTTGTCATAGAAAAAATATATTGTCTTCCAAGGACAGCAACTGTACTTTGAGTCATATAAACTTGTCAAGCTCATTGTAATTACTCAATTCATTTAAATACAAACACACATATATATATATATATGTATGTATGTATGTATGTATGTATGTATGTATGTATTGATATGTATTTAAATGATTGCAATATATATATGTAGTTCCATGGCAATAATAGCAGTGAAGAAATATAAAGCTTATGCAAATAATGGCATTACATTCAAATGAAACAGAAAAAAAAATAGGGATAAAAAATAAACCAGATTTTTTTACAGATCTATTTTTACACTGATTTCAGGTCTTCATTTACTAACAATAAGTTTTTTCCATAAGCAAGCCAATATTGATCCATAGGCCAAGGGAGAAAACATAAAATATTTACTCACTCAGAGAATAACAGAAAGCAAAAATTTTGCTAGATAGCCCGACATCTGTGCAGGATGCTGGGAATGCATGGGGAGTAGTTTATTAACAGAGCTGTTCTGCATATTTTGTGTAGGTTACTCCTCTTGTTTTGAGCTTCTTCTGAAAGATCAAGATTTACCGCCTGGAACAGAGGCGGTTGTTCATTCATCCAAAATAAATTAGTCTCCAGTGCAGGTTTAAGGCAACTGGCAGTGCAGGCCTTAACTCGATGAACCTGGAAAGGCCCACACCTCCCACACCACTGCTTTTCAAATGAGAAATTCCTCGGCACAAAAGACTCAGCCCACGGGACTTCTCCAGACAAACAATCAGCCTGCAGTGCTTCACTGGGCATGAGGGTCTTGGCAAGGCGCCATTCACTATCATTAAAAGTGTTTATAAAAAAATTGTTCATTTTTGGCCAGCTTTTTTTTCCAAGGCCAGGCCTCCACCCCCACATCTTCAGTGGAATGTGTTAATAATTTGCTTTGTGGAGATGAAAGGCTCTTTGATAGGAGCAGCATAAACACATCTCACTGTGCTCAAAGGTCTTTGTACCACAATAGAAGCATAGTTTCTGTACAGTGGCTTGAACGGAAAGAACAGACACATTTCTGAATCATTTTTCACTCTTTTTTTCTGCCTTTCCTCTACACACACACACACACACACACACACACTCATACACACACACACACACATGCACTCACACACACCCATTTTTCTTTTCCTTTACTTCTTATAGTCTATTGTAGATCTTTCTGTGAAATACAAACAACTAAGTGGTTCCAAACAAGAATTCCTCACTGATATTTGCAGCAGATGGATTAAAAATACCAGCCAGTCCCCACAGTCTGTGGTGTCAGAAACCAAAAATCACAGCAAAACATGGGTCTATCCCAGAGTATGTGACTGAGCCTAGCTTGGAGCAGTGTGCAGCATGGGAGGGGGGAAAAGTCCAGCTGCTATTGTCTTCTGATCCTCTCTTCAACAGCAGGTTTCAGAGCCTACTGAATAAATACAAATGAGAGTTTCTAATTCATCTGGGGGGAAAAACCACTTAAAATTACCTGAAAATGCAGTGTATACTAGCAAGCTCTGCCTAACTGTTGTCTCCTGGCTATAATGCCTCTCCTTCCCTGCCCAGTTTGAGCCATTGTGTGCATCTCATCTATACCAGCACTGCCTCTTTGAAAACACAACCTGTTGATGCTGAACCATAGCATCAGTCTTCAATGATTCTGAATGGATAAAGACATAATTGAGATGTGGCCTGGGTGACACATCAGCACAAGCCTTAATCACCAATTTTTGTCTGTTCTTTTGATAAAAAGATGGTGCACTGTCCTGGATTTATCTGTGGTTTTGTTTTCCAAAAGTGTTCACTGCCCTCATGCTATGTCTCTATTTACTCAAGAGATTATTTAGTTTTCTATTCATGACAGCCATCACTAAAGAAAAATCAAATTATTTTACAGATATGTCATGTTACACTTCTGAAGCATTACCACTCAGCAACTAGAATAACACAGTCAGACAGGTTGAAGTGACTTGAGCACTTATGCTACTTTTTTTAAGGTAGTTTAGACATTAAAGGCATTTAACCACTGCTCCCTGCAGTGTTAAATTTTATATGTGGCACACTACATGAAGGCATATTTGGGAATGGACATCTGCCCAATAGCTCAGATTGCACTCTGCAGCAAAGCATCTTCAGTCTAGAACAGCACAGTCACCTATTTCCTTCTGGGAGAGACAGTACTCCTGATAGCCAGTGCTCTACCAGTGCTTTTCACATATATGTTCTGTTTACAAAAGGATTTTAAATTCTTAATGAACTCTGCTCAGAAGGTCACTGCTGAAAAGAGATACTGAGGTTTGTTAGCAAAAATGTGAGGGTTTAGGAAAAATATAAGCATTGTAATTTAAATGTAGGCTCGCCCCAGTACAAGAAAAGCACAGAGCCTCTGAGCTCACCTGAGGTGACAGGGGTGGATAGCTTTAATTCAAGTCACCAGCTATGAAGTTTGTATTGTAGGTTGAGGGGAGATTTAGCATCTTTAACCTACAGCAGCCCAGCAAGTGCTAATCTGGTCACTATGGGCTGCTAATCTTATTCTTTACTGTAATTTTTTTTATTTTTTCCAGCTATTCTTCAGCTAACATAATTGTGCCTTGTTATCTGCAACACCTCCTCCCATTAAATAGTCTCTGGTAATATTAATGTCAAGCCTGAGTTTCAGCTGTGGCCCTAGTCCTCCCCTAGAAAGAGAGGATTGCTGACACCACAGACAAGGAATGAAGGTGAGTCAGGACCTCATCTGGTGCTTTCACATCTTAAATGGTGTGGGATGAAAGATCTTGTGTTGGAAATACTGCTGAATGAATATGGACAGCATGAAGTTTAGCTTAACATGTGAGAGGTCTGGATGCACCATTCAGTGTAAGGTAACTCTTAATACCACAGTTTGCTGAAGTGTCTCTGCCCTTTTTATCTTTTCTAAATACACCTTTCCACAACACTCAGTGAAATAGTAATCATGTATCTTGATGTGGTTTCAGTGCAAAACCACCTGAAGAATGGGAGTTTCACTTGATCTCAGTTTAAGCATTTTGGCCCCATTCAGAGCAGAAACTTAGGGAGTGCCATGATACTGTGGAGCAAAGCAAATATTTGCACAACCCATGGAGACCAAGCAGCATGCACTTTAAAGCTGATCTATTGTGTGCTGCTGCCCCCAGCCAGCATCTCTGTGTTTGTGGTGGGAGTAAGCAGTTTGGACCTGCTATGATCCTCTCCTGTGCTAGTGGCAGCCTCTGTCAGATAAGTGGAACAGACAGCTTTGAGGGGAGCTGGGGGAAGGACAGCATTTTAAAGTGTAATTGGAAATTCATCAGAGCTTCTTTGCGTGCATTGCAATTCAACATACCTTTGATTCAGAGGGGTTTTTAAGTGAAAGTTGTTTTCCTGCAGGGGTATAGTGCTAATGGAAGGTTCCTGAAAGAAAGGATCTTCTGCTTGGCTGCTTGACTTCTGCTGCATTTTGGAGATAGTTATATATTCAGTCTATACTGAAAAACACCCAGGTTTTTGTCAGCAGATTTTTCATCAGCTTGCAGGATAATTTACAAGCCCAGCTACATCTGTAGCTACCTACAGGATAAAGACAGGCTGTTGGTAAAAGAGGCTAAAACAAGATCCTGAACAAGATTTGCTTTACTCTTCATGTGATGTGTTGAACTGGGTCCCAAACATTCTGCGTAGCAAGCACTTTGGTTTCCCCAGCATGCTCAGAGTTAATGTGGCACAGCGATGGCTGGCTGCTGCCTAGGAGGAGTCTGCCCTGCTCTGACCAGCCTCCTTACCCCAGGAAGAGTCTGAGACCCAAGAGCAGAGCTGCTCTGAGGTGGGCTTGGTAGCACAACCAGTCCTGACCAGTAACAGTGGAAATTTGTCTGCCCACAGAACTGAACAGGAGGACTTGGCTAAAGAGCTGGTACAGAGAGTGTCCAAGTAGGTAAATAGGTATGACAGAGTGCATCCAGCCCTGTTCCCATCTGAGTCCATGAGAAAAGCTGGATAAAGAAGGAACTTGAAATATGACTGGGATGCCTGAAATATAAAGCTACACATTTTTTATATGTTTCCAGACAATGGGCAAAACTGTGGTTGCAATTTTTGTTCTGTTCTTTTTCTTGTATAAAAACATAGGGAGTATGGCCAAGCTTCTGATCATTTTCCTGTTTCCTTAAATAAAAAAATCTCTGAGAACATATAAGCATAGAAGGGCTGGATCACAGCTAGAAGTAGGAACACGCCTTTGGGCTGAAAGTTCTAGTCACAGTTTTCTGTATTTTAGAAAGAAAAAACATAACAAATAAGCAGTCATGACAACCTTGGAGAAAACTCTCTTGCATTGTTTCTTATTATTTTACTCAGACAATAGTATGAATGGCTAATAAAAAACCATTGTTGGAAGATAAAAATAAAATGTCAAGTCTCTTTTCATCAATATGAAACATCCCTGCTTATGAAAAGACCAGCCCCTTCAGCCTCTGCTCATGTGAAACGTGTTTACTTACAACTGCAAGGACTAAAGCATTAGGTGCGCAAAAATAATGGTGATCTTCTGTGTGCTCAGAGAAAGAAAGCTGACACGCTGTGTATTTTCAGCACAGAGTAAAAGTAGTACTTTTTCAGAATTGTGAAATGTAAGAGAGACATGGCATTTGCAAGCAGGAGGGCAGTGGGAGATCCCATCCTGTCCAGGCTTGGGTGCTGCCATTGAAGCTCTGCTTGTGCTGCAGCACACTCCCTGTGCTTCTGCAAAAATAACACTCCAATGCTAATTTTAGCATCAGTTAAACACAAAGCAATTCAAGGCATCCACAGCGTATTTCATGAGGACAGTATTTCTCTTTTGCTTGTGTAGTTCCCAGGCTGCAGTGCCATTCTGCTCACCAATCTTAAACAAACACCGCCCTTGAGATTTCCTAAATAGTTCAAAGTGGTGTCTAGGGAAACATTAGAAACATAGATATGGAAAGCCTGAATATGTTTCAGATGAAACCACTTTGAATGTCCATTTTTGTGCAAGTTCTGGGCTGGATGATAGTATAAAGCAAGAGTTTTTTAAGATAAACTTGTCAGGAATGATGCTATGATAGCAAAGTTTTCTAAATATTTATTCCTGATAAGATTTTCACAAGCCCTTTGCTCATCATTTCATTCAATTTTTAATACAAGTAATATTTGATGTGGAAGAATTAATGGGTTTGAATTTTCAGTGCCCTTGAAGCTCTAAGTGGAATTTTTTTTCATGTTTTTTCCCTGCTTATTTGTTATAGGGAGCACGTACAAATACATTAATTGCAGAAGCCAATGTAGAAGAGGCAGCACTCCAAAAGTCAGGTTTGACAGCAGAGGCCACAGTCACCACAGTTATTTTGGATTCTAAATACAGGGAGGAGCTGCAGTAACTGGGACATGCTAGTTTGCAGTACTAACACCATCTTATCAATGGATAATTATTGTTTACATGTGCTGGCTATCAGTGCTTATAAACTCTTATAACACCTGAACCTTAACTCTGAGGAAATTTAAGAGGGCAGCCCATCTGTCAAAAGTAGCAGCAGAAGTCACCTAACATGAAAAAATCAAACATGGGACAATACCTCCTGATTTCCACTCCTCATTTTTCTCTTTAAAAACCTCTTGGGACATTCTCTGACCTTTATTTATCTCTGTCACCATCCATCCCTAGTTTCAGGAATGTCACAGGTCATGATTAAAATAGCTGCCACTTTCCCATCCCTTTTGTGATATTTTTGCAACATGGGACAAAACTATGTCTTGTGTATCCACAGGAGGGAAATCCAAACTTCTCCCTCTGCCTTAATGCACTCCCCCATCTGCCACACACATTCTGGAAGCTGGAAGAGTATTCTGAGGAATTATTACCACAAGTCTGGTTTTATTCTTTTTCTCTTTGTGAATGTAGCCCATTTTTGGAGATAGGGCACTTGGCTAGTAGGAGATGTGGACTGACCTGGTTTGGTTAGACTTTGTTTTTTGACAATGACCAAGATAGTCAGTCCCGTGCTCAGGGCCCTGAAGGTCTGGGCAATCCTTCTGTGGCCTTTTCTGTGATTCCTATAGCTAGACCCAGAGAAAGAGATCAACCTTGCTTCTCTTCAATGTGGTCAGGGCTACAAAACCTTCTCCAGTCCTTAATTAACAAAAGCCTACCCACTGGAACATCCACCAGCCCCAGTAAAGTTCAGTCCAGAGACTGAACCATGGATCACATCTGGCTTTTGCATGCACCAGCAGGATATTAAGCTCACAGTAGGTCTCACACATGGCATATGTCACAAGTGTAGCCCACTAGTTGCTTCAGGACATGCAGCTTACCAGGAAATCTTGTCCAGAATATGAATGTTTTGGTGGGATGGTCAGGATGCCAGGGAGCAGGACAGTCTGAGGAAGCTGCTGATCAGCCCCAGGAATGCAGTCAGCACATGAACAAGATGAAAATGTGGCCAAAGAAGATAAAAAAAGCAAAAAGTCTGCTGTACCTGGGGGATGGAGGTTAGGGCAAGAAGCAGGTGGCCCCTCTGTCCTACCACTGTCTCCCAAGACTCTTCCTTGTCTTCTGCTCTCTCTTATTCCTGGTCCCAGCTGACTTTTGGTCACATTCCAGGCTTGCTTGCTTGCTTAACCATCCCCAGTCTACTGTTACTAATGTTTTTATTGGCCAAAGACCTAAAGACTGGCTCCCCACCACACTGTTGCCTTGTGGTCTGCCCTTTCCTTCCTGGCTCCATTAGTTAGGATCATGTGTTAGGTTCCATTATTTAGGATCCTTTGCTGGAGCAGCAGCAGAGGCAGAGGGCTGCCTGCTCTGCCTGTGGGAGCTGGGCTGGGTGGGGACAGGGGCACAGCCAGCATCCCAGCCAGCATCCCCAGGCAGCCTGGCAGACAGGATGTGATGGGGAGAGCTCAGCATGGGCAGCAGGACACGGCTGCTGCCAAGAGGCAAAATGCCAAATTTCAGCGGTGGCAGGAGGAAAGAACTTCCTCAGCAGCCAGGCAGGAGCTGCTGCCATCCAGAAAAACATTAAAATCAGGCCTGAGGCAGGTGTTTCACCCCATTATCCCCCATTTTTGTTTCTGAGTTGTTCAATCTTCTTCAATTAAAGTGGCTATCCATTCTAGCAAGCTGCCTCTTTTATAGGGGGTTTAATAAGAGCTATAGATGCAATGGCACAAGAAAAAAATCATACTAACAATTTGAAATAACTCCAGCAGCAGAGGGAATCTGCTAAACAGAAAACATAAGGGGTCTATCCATTCAATTTAGCGGGTTTTGTGTGTTTTCCACAGGTTACAACTGTACAGGTTACAACCTTTCAGATAAAGAGCCATCCCTCTGCCTTGATAGGTAATCATAACCACCAAGTACAGGACTTACTGGCATTTATAATTAATTTGACTTCCTTTGGCCCCAAAAACTTCTGGGTGTCAGTTAAAAAAATGACAGATTCAGACATGCAATTTCATGCAAGTGTACAGCTTGTCCAATGAGTGTGTATGTTTTGGAAGACTACATAAACAGAAAACTTTCCCAGTTTAAATGATCTTATTTAGCAGTACAAGAAAAACTTACAAGAAGCTAGCTGTCTTACACAATTAAGTTCTCTAGACTCCTCCAGTATTATTAACATTGAATTATAATGTTTATAAAGGCATATAAATCTAAATTTTATACACTAAACATTTACAGGACACAAATTAGTCTCTAGTGCATCTGACTCCATTTCAAAAGTGTGATTGCTAGATTGATGATTGTGCTGTAGCTTCTCCTGAGTTTTTATTTTAAATAAAAGCACTTTTAAAAGCCTCTGTGTTTTACATAGAGCCTAATCTTGTGGAAATGCATAACGTGTGCTCTGATACTTCTTTCCAGTAATAGCAGATGAACTCATGTTTGTATGACCCAATGGCATATTAGTGGGATATTGGGATTAAGCTGTTTAGACTTTGCAAGGCTGAGGTATTTTGACACTGATGCAGAATGGGAATTTGAGGAGCATGATTTTTCATTTTGAATTTAGGCAGGTACTGAGGCAAGGCTTCTGAAGCTAACAAATCTCAGACACATGATGTCCAGTGGTATATACAGTTTTGTGCCTATGGCTTTGCCCGCTGCTTGCCTCACACCTCTGCAGTTATAAAGTCTGTAACATAAATGTGCAATTGGTAGGATTTGGCAAAGAGTCAGCACAAAAAAAAGGAGGTGAAAAATTCTTCATGTGAAAGTATGTTAAAAGAGAAAGCAGAAGTTTTGAAATCAAAGCAAATCCACTTGTCTTCTTGTTTCTGTTTTTTAAGAAGAAGTGAAAGCATTATGACATAAAGAAGGCTGCTGCCACTGGTGTATCTAGCATCAGAAAATAATGAAACCCTTATAAAAGCCTCTCATGAAACACCCAAAGCCAGGGGCTGCAGAAAACAATGAAGGGTGGCTGAATGGAGAAGGACCTGTGTCCTTAGACGTGAACCTGCTGCTTTGCAGTATATGGTACAAAAATAGCACACCCAGCATGCTTGTGTCTAAATTGCATGTGAAAGACTGCTTTTGAACAGGAAGCTTCCCCACTACAGGAACTGGAACTGAGCCTGTTGCAGTCTAAAAGATTATTACTTAAAACACACTACACAGAAGAATGAATGCAAAGGTTTTTACAAGTAGACTGGGAGAAATCTAGGACTCCACAACCAAACAAGTGGGAAAATATGTAGGTCTTAAACCTATCTGAAGACCTTGGTCATTTGGCAGGTATGTTGATTGATCAAATGGAAGTGGATCTAGAGCAGCAGCAGACTGATTTCTTCCCCCCCTTCCCCACAAAAGTGTACAAGAAATCTAGTGGATAGGACCAGGGGAAGTTCAGATCAGCCAGCAGGATCTCTATGCTGGTTTGTGCCCAGACCTGCCCCACTGCTCCTTCATGACCACGAGAACTTGACGTTGTGCCTAATGCTGATGTACTCATAGTTTGCCTACCTTTCTCGTTCCCAGCAGAGTCAAAGGAGTGTTCTTTAACCAACATTTGTTCAGATGTTAAAAAAGGAAGTTAAAGTATCCACCAATTTACTTTGCAGCACATTGCTGAATGCATGACTAAGAATGTAATGCAGCTAAAAGCCTGAATATATCATATACAGAAGAACTACATAATAAGAAGGATTTTTTTTCCAGTGCAACTAACTGTTTTGCTTCCCACATAATAAAAATGAAAAATAGGAGACTTGCAACAGAACATTTTCAATCTGTGATGCTGCTATGGGATGTGTTATCTAAAATATTCATACAGAGAAGGGTAGCCAGGGGATGTGAGTATCTCTCACCACATTGTGAAGGCTCTGAGTAATCACTTGTCAGATGTTAACATTACAAAGAATATTTCAAAAATTAATGAAGAAGCCAGAACATGTTAGACTCATTTACTACAGCCTTATCAACCAAGTAATCTCAGATTTTGAGGTAATTATGAGTCGCTGAAATAATTAAGGATTCCCTTCTCACATTTTATTGTTGGGATTCTCTTTTACAGAACAACTGCATAGTAAACACTATGCATGTGTTCGTGTTCAGACAGTTGCTGGATTTGGTAAACAGCCCTTGTTTCTGAGGAACTTTGGTAGCCTTTGTGAGCAACAGTCAATGACAAATAATACGAACAAACAACATATGTTCAGAGAGGTTTTCATGGAAAGATCACTTGAGTGGGGAGGGGTAGATAAAAGAGAACCTGATATCTGGCACTTCAGAGTGGCTCTGTAAACTGTGGGATTCATTTCTAGACAAATGTTCTCTCTATCCTGTTTGCACAGAGCAAAAGTAACCCCTGATGACTGATTACATTAACTGGATGTTATATTAACTGGATGTCTGCATTCCACAGATCTTTCCTGAGGATTTATACCATACCAGGTCATTTCTCATATTCATGGTTAATCTAGGATAAAGTCAGAAAACAACTTGACTTTTCCTGACAAACATCCAACAAATGTTAGTCGTACCAGTTGCAGCTTTCTGGGAAGGTTGATCCTCATTCATCATAGCTCTGTACACAGATACAAATACGCATATTTTTGTGTTCACAATCAACTCAAACATTAATACAAGAGCTTAGCCCAGACTGAAATTAGACATGTTAAATTCTTCATCGTAAACACTGGATTTGCTTCTTATATTTAAAATACAGTTCTGATTTCATCTTGTTAGATCTTTTTTGATGCTAATTTTTACCCATTATTTATTATACAATCCAATTTTTTTTCTTAGAGTGCAGCATCAAACTTTACAATTAAAAGCAGGTGCAGGCCTAATCTCAAACGATTAAGGGTCTGCTAACATTCTTTACATATTAATTGAGGTCAAGTTTCAGGGAAAGCCACAGGAGTCTCTGACCTGAGTCAGAGTCTCTGACCAGAGGAGTCTCTGAACTTAAATGCTTTCTGAAACAATCCATTTTATTATCTATGCAGATCTGCCCTAACAGTACTGTGAACAGGGTAAACTATCAGTTCAAATATGAGTCACTGTATGGTGCTTCAACCATAGACAACGCATTTTTGCTGAGGAAAATACTATAAGCCCAACATGGCTGAGAAGGCAAAGCCTTCTGCTAATCTCTCCCAGCCCCCTCTCCCTACACTTGTCCTGAGTGTAGGGTCATCCAGGCAGACAATGGGGCTGTATCCCCAACCCCAGAGCACACCCCATGCCAAGCAGGGCTGGCACAGGAGCCCAGCAGCATTATATCACCAAAGCCTGAGTCCTGTGTGAAAATTATGCCTGACTATCACTTTCACAAGTCATTAACCTCTGTGGGAATGATGGAAGTTAATGTTTTCCCTCCCTTTCCCCAGTTACTGTCCTGCTAATCATTAAAGCAATTCCTGGGAAAAAGATGAGGGTTCAATCCCTTGGGGCTGAGGTGAATCTACAGCCATTTTCTGGGTGGTGCTGCTTAGATGGGATTAAAATGGTAGATTTTCAGGAGAAATCATAAAGCTCTTTTTGGTTTTGATATTGCTTTTTTATTAGCTGCACATGACAAACTAAGACAGAATTATTTTAAATCCAGAAAGCACTCACATAACAATGATTTTCAGCCTCTTTTCTCTAGGGTTGGCAATTCTTGATACAGCACAGTCCAGTGGATATCAAGCATCCCAGGTATAATCACGATCAGAAAAACTCTGAATTCAGGAATTAAGATATTAAAAAGCACACAGTGTTCATCTGACATTTTTCAAACATTTTATAGTTTATTGCAGGATGGGTTGGGTTTTGTTGGGTTTTTGGGGTTTAGTTTTGTTTACTTTTGAAAAATAACCTGACAGGAAATATAAACAGGCATTTGCAAACTGCATTAAAATCACTCTATCTTTCATCACATTTGCTAGCAGCTATGTTTCATTATAAACAATATGAGTGAAGTTGGAGGAACAATATAGGTTAACGTGAACCCATGAAAGAATGATGCAAATGATTATGAGGAGCTCTTACAGGAGACTTTTTTTTCCTTTTGTCTTCTGCACATTTGTGCACTTTCCCCAAGAAAAAAGGCATTCCATCCCAATTTTGCTACAACAAGTAAACTTTAGTTTATTTTAGAGACCATTACGGTCTTCATTTAAAAAAAAAATTCAATGTTTATATTTTGCATATTTGTTTATAATGGAATTTTTACCACTTTAGGCCAATATACATCCATCATACATCCTTAACAATTTTCCACATTCACACAAATCCTAGACAAGTTAGACATCAATTTAAGGACTTTGTGGGAAGTGGGAAAAAATGAGAAAAACTGGAATAAGAGAAAAAATGGATTGCCATTTAGTTTCTTGTAATTCCTGGCTTTCCAGTGTAAAATGGTATTTAATTCCACATATGAATGTGTGCATGAATATAAATGTAGGTTGTATGAAGAGAGAGAGAGAGAGATGCATTTATTTCTTGTGCACTTCCTCCTGGCAGGCCTATTTCTACAGAAAAAGCAGATGTGTGTGTGAGGCTTTATCTCTTAAGCATGACAAACTTCAGCTGAAGGGTATTCGACAGAGATGCCACGGACATTTGTCAGTTACATTTTACTTAAAACCAATCAATTTCTTTTTCCTTGGTCTCTCTTCACCTGTCATCTCTAATCATCTGCTAAATCTCTTTCATTGACACTACTTCAGCTTGAATGATGATCTCTATTTCAGAAAGGTTTTAAAAATTTCTCATATATAAAGCTTTTATATATTTTCTTCTTGCATGGCAAATTTAGAGATACTTTATATTTTTGATATCTCACAATTGAATTGGATTATTTTTATATGACTTGACCCTATGATTCAAACAAAACACCTGTGCAGCCCCCTTTGTACAGGGAAACATTTTGAATGTGAAGTTCATACATGTGATATCAGGATGTATTTCTTGACCTACACAGACTTAGCCCAGAACTGACAGCAAAAAAATTAATTCAAAACTAAAGTTTTAGATTATGATCTATTATTTTTGTTTCAGACAGGAAAAAAGATTCTCCTCTGATTTTAAATGAATTTATTTGTGATGCCATGTGATAGCAATGATATCCTGTCTCATACACACAAATAGTTCCATATGTAAGAAGGGAAGATACAAGTACTGGCACTAAATACCTCAGCATTTTTCACTTAGAGGTCATTTGAAAGAATCTTGGAGCTGCAATCCTTGAAGTCTGACTGTCTTCGCTTTGCATGCAGATAATTTACTGGCAGTGATGCTAGATGTACAATAGATTGAGGAATGTGTTACACATAGCTTTCCTAAATATTTATTTGTTGACATGTGCTACTAGGTCAGAGAGGCAGCCATGGGGTGATCTGTTGCAGATCTCACTGAAGTTCAATAGAGCTGGAGCACAGATGCTCTCAGGCAGCAAATGGAACTAGCTCATGGCAGTCAGTATTTGCAACTCTCAGTACTGGTTGCACGGACCAGAAATGTTGTCTGTGCAGCATCAATGAGACTGTGGGGAGACCTCATTGCAGTTACAGCTTCCTCATGAGGGGAAGCAGAGGGGCAGGCACTGAGCTCTTCTCTGAGTGCCCAGTGACAGGACCTGAAGGAATGCCCTCAAGTTGTCAGAGGAGGTTTAGGTTGGTTATTTGGAAAATGTTCTCCACCCAAAGGGCTCCAGTTGAGCACTGGAACAGGCTCCCCAGCGCAGTGGTCACAGCACCAAGCCTGACAGAGCTCAAGTCTTTAGATGTAGACAATGCTCTCAGCAACACTTGGAGTTGCTGTCATACCCTGTGCAGGAGGCAGTCGGTGCTCCCGTGCAGGGCCAGGAGCTGGACTCAGTGATTGTTGTAGGTCCCTTCCAACTCAGCTTATTCTGCAATTCTGTGAAAAAGAACCAACTAATAATATTGCATTCCCTCCACCTTAAAGTTCTTTTCTGTGGCGAAAGCTGCCCAGACAGAGGAAAAGTAATACATTGAGGCTCTTTTTCTGAATTAAATCAATATTTATTGAGACAATAAAGAGCTAAAGTGTTGATGTTGTTGTTGTTATCATTACTACTACAACTACTACTACTACTACTTCTACTAATACTACTGTCATTACTTTTATTGTTATTTTAGCGCCAGCACAATGCTTGTACTCACAATGCCTCCAGAAGAAAAAGAGCAAAGAATAAGCCAACATCCACAGCACTGTCCTGCAGCATTAGGCAGCATGATCAGCACTGTATAAATCTTGCCTTCTCCACCCTACATCCCCCAGTTCTATATCCCACTTACCTTCGCAGCTACACCTCAGTTTCATACCAGCGATGCTGCTGGCCCTGTGGGCAAGAACTGTGTGGTGCAAGAGGACACAGGGGAGAAAAGTGGTGCAGCACAAACATGGCTGGCTGGGCACCTGGTTTAGAGCACCTCCGAGCTCTGCCTTATTCACAAGCACAGGCTCACCAAAGCGGGCTAGATAGGTCACTGACACCAACTCCAGGCAAGTGTTGGGGAAGTTATTAATGGATGACAAAAGATATCAGGCACTGACTGGGAAGGCTTACAATGATGGTCTCAGTGACAAAGATGATACAATGTGACAGTGATAGAAAAAGAAATTATATGCCAGTATCTCCAGTATTTTCTTTACATTTAATCTATTGTTGTTAACAAAAAGTGAAAATGAGACAAGTGGCTGATTGGCAACTATAATTTTTTTAGTTATTTGTCTGTTTACTATGCTGCTTTCCAGCTATGTCAAACAGAGAGTATAGATCAGTCAGTGCAAAAGTCACAGACCTTTTGTTTTTCTTATCCCTGACATGCTGTGTCTTTATCAGTAGAACTATTTAGATAGTGAACCCATATAAAATGTAACCTTAGCTAAAATATGTCCTCTGTTTTATGTCAAAGTTGGCTGATTTAATGTTTTTGATCTCTCAGCTAGGACATTAAGGCCAGCAGTTTTAATAACTCTCACTAGGCAGAATAAAGTCTGTGTCTGAAAAAGCAGGCATGATATCATTGATTTGTTTCTAAACAAACATGAAGTTATAACAGCTCTTTAATCTGAGGATGATAGATCCTGAGATGGAATGAAGCACCTAAGTGCCAGCCAAGTTCAGTGAAAAGTGAATAGAGTGTATGTCATAATTTATTGTGACGTTATTTTGTGATCTACAAGAAGGCATTCATTGTGTTGGAAGTTCTTGAGAGAGACAGCTATTTGTCATCAATTGGTGCATATGCTTTATGTTCTTCCCTTTTGAAAGACTGACTCTTTTTTTTCTGTCTATAAGGGGTTTTTTTATCTACTCAGTTATTTCATTATCCTTCCAGAAACTTCAGCAAATGGGCAAATCACTAAAGTACTTTAGGTTACTAACTGGAGCACATATACCATCAGCCTGTATTTATGAATGCAAATGTGCAAGCTGTAATGCCTTAATCAGTGAATTCAGAATTCAAAAATCTGTGGTTGAGAAGACTATCTTAAGATGAAGACTGAAAAATGCAGTTTTACAGACTTGGGGGGCATTTCAGGATTTGCCCAACCATGATTAGATAAACTAAATATTCTCTTTCATGGTGACATTCATGGAATTCTTTGAAGACAGCAAATGAGCAACAACTCATGATAATCAAAAGAGGATTAGAGAAAGGTATGTCAGCAAAATACAATAAACATATTGTTTAAAAGTTGAGGAATTACATATATGTAATTCCAATGCTTTGTTACCAACATCACAATAAGATGAAAAAACATTGCAATAGAATCACTCATAAAAAAATTGCAATAGAACACTCATAAAGAAATTTTTAAAAACCAAACCAGCAAGAAGTCTAATACCAAAGGAGAATGAAAAGGTTTGGTGTTTTGGTACTGTGTTAGACCAAAGGCATGTTCACACCGGGTGATGTGTCAGTCACCAAGGCCAATGGTGAAATTAGGCATGACATCTAGATCAGAGTGCTTTTCGACATTCTGCAAGCAGCATGCTTCATATCTCAGTTGCAACAACAAGACACAGTAGACACTTTAAAACAAAATAAAAGCAGATTTCAAGGGACATAATAATGAGACATTCCAATTTATTAAAGGCTTGGCAAAAAAAAAAAAAAAGGACACAAAGAACTGCAGTCACCTTCAGACCCAGAATATCTAATGAACTAAGGGCATAATTTCAATTTAGCCTTATTGACCTTACAGAGCTGATGACTGCAGCTTCATTTTTGCAAGTTTCTACATCTTTACTTTCTGAAAAGCAAAACAACTGATGACATTGTTTTAGATCAAGCTGGTATGCTTTATTTTGTAAGTGCTCCAAACTGGAAGACAGTTAATTTATCAATCCAGTGAGTACTGAAAATTTATTGGGTGAACTTATAGATATTGCTTGTTCCATCACCCCTCCCCCTAAAATCAGGAAATGACAGAAAGCACAAATAATGATGTACAGATCTTGGAGGGAAAACAGCAATACAAGCATTACATGGATACACTGAAGTTGTCATTGGTATCTAGCAAAATCCTGCTGAATAAAAGCTTTGATAAAATAGGCTGCTAGCATAACACACAGAAGAATTAAGAAATATTTTCTGCATGTTGATAAGGGTACATCACAATGAGCTTACCAACAGACATATAAGTAATGCAGAAGTAAGCAAATTGGTTTTGGCATGCCCTCAGCTGGAAAAAAAGTGTATTAAAGGAGAATTGAGATATCTGAAGTCATTGTTGGGTGAAAAACATAATACTGTAATTTAAAACACAATACTTGTTATAAATGCTAAAACATGTGCCAAAAATGTGATAAAATTAAACAACTGAGCAAATTTAAAAAGAACTTCCCATATATCTACTGGCATAAGCCAAGTTTAGCTTCTGCATGACAACATTGTGGACATTGTCTTCAGATACTGAGATACTTGAACTTAGTGAAATCATGACAAAAGAAAAAGGTGAAGTATATATAGTACTGTGAAAAGAAATACCTCCTGAGAGATAGGGTTATCTTGGCTTGGATTGCAAGCTAAATGTAAGGTAAATTTTATCAAGCTGTTCGGAAATTAAAAAATATTTTCGAGGAACTGCTTGCATTTCACATGTGACTTCAGTGATTATAGAGAGCCTGTCTTCAAGAGTTGCTCTCTCCATTAATGTTAATCTTGCTCAACTGATGCAACCTGATTGAAAGGCAAACCTGTATTTTCCACCAGCATGGATTTTTTTTTTTTCACAGATACTTGAATAGCACATGAGTGAAACCTGTCTAAGATAAAGTCTGCATAAATGGAAGATATTATTTTGTTTTAGTGGCTCTGGGTAATGTTCCTATAAATTGACAGCAGCTTTGAAAACATAAAAAAATCTGACATCACACCAGTGTCATTTCTTAACAATGGGAATTTCCATTGTTAAGAAATGGAAAGAAGTTCATAGGAACCATATCATAGTGCAAGATTTTGTGAAGACACCAGTTCCATGACCCAGGGGTCCTGGAGGACCATTGAGTACTTTTTTAGTGTTCTGTAGACTATTCAGAACAGCCTGATTTAATTTCAATTTGAAATCCCACAAAAGAAGTACATGAAGCATGTTGCTCCAAGTGTAATTCTATTTCTTGTATTTCTCATGTGTCCTACATATTAAGAATGCCATTCATCTGACATGCTTTTCACATTTGCTCCAGGATGAGATTAGTTATGTGCTGGCAGCATGTGTTTTTCTCTTGGCACTAAGGGACTCCTGAGTGACTAGCTCAGAACCTGGTATCTTCAGTGCAAAGCAATATCCACAGCATAGTTTAGTGCAATAGATAGCATCTATGTAATTCTAAGTACAATATGCTTTATTTACAATTACACATTTATTCTGAAAGAAAGGGATTACCAACTATGTAATGCAATCTCTTCCTTCTAGGATCTCAGTCCAAAACCAATGCCTGTTTACAGGAGGAAAACTCTACCTTCGGAATTTACCCTGGTCAGCAAAGATAACAAAAATCTACCCAACTTCTCCAGTTATCTTTTGCAGGAAAGTAAACATCTTCTATTGCAGCAGTAGCTGGATGGTTTCTTGCATCACAATAAATTTTAGGAGTGTTATTTTCCCTGACAAAAATTTCAGAGACACAGTAAACTAGCTGAGCTCTATATTTGTTTGTCTGCACAGTGTTAAGCACTATCAGCATTCATTATGCAGTAACCTTTACTAAATCAAACATCTCTGACTTAAAATAGCATGTTACAGTCATTTTTTAGGTATATATGATAGGAAATTTGAAATAATGCAACCTGACAATCTGTTCATTACTTTTCTGTACATATACGGTTATACTGGATATCGTTTAACAGTCTGGTCTGTTTAGAATATTTTATGTAGAGCTATAATGTATGGAGGGAAAATATTTTTCCCCAGAATGGATTTGTAAAAATGATCAAAAATAACAAACTCCATGGACTAAAGAGGCTTACCCTCAGCAGACCTTGAAACTTGTTATTTTAATGTTTCTTGATACAGTTTTATGCTGACCATGTAAAATATGCTACCATTTCACACACCATCTCATATACTGGGAATCTTAAAACCAGACAATGAATGCTTTTTGATGAAACTGAGGTTTTCATGCCAAATTTCTTCTAAACACATATCTTAATTTATTGATTAAAACTTGTTTGAACTGTCTCCAGCAAGTAGATACTTGGATCAGCTAGCAAGGAATCAGACAACGTACATTAAAAATTTAGCAGATGCCCTCCAAGCATGTCACACTCTCCTGACCCCTCGTCCACTACTTTTTTTTTTCTCATTCTACTTAGTAATGTGGATTTGTTACCAGGATTGCTCCCCTTTTGCTGGTAGCACAGGAAACAATCAGAACTGCCTGCAGAGAGCATGCTCCTTTTCAGACTGCTTTAGGTCCAGAGATTAAGGGTATATTTCACTCACAGCCTCCTGTGTGCCAAACACGGGGTGCCTAGGGGTTAGCCCAATTTTTCCTTTTGGGTAAAATGGTGTTATTGCTGCTATTCTGGCTTTCAGCATCTGAGGACCTGCCCTGCTCTGCTGCCGCTGTTTGATCAGGAGGAATGATAAACGTATATCCCCTTGAAATAAAATCAATCTGGTGATCAACCAGGTCTGTCAGAAGAACCAGAGTGACATTTTGCCATTTACTAGTTCCAGACACGGATCTATATTTGCCCTATGGGAGCTACTGTTGTGAGAGCATGATTCAATAGAACACTTTAATTACAACACAAGTCCAGTCCACTAAGCTGATCTTCCCTTCTGTGACTGCCTCAGAGAGAACCTGATCTATGACTCCAGTCTCCCTCTGTGAGACACAGTAGTATTAGGCATGCCCTCAGCAGTTATTGGAAAATACTCACTCATCCAGGGAGAGCCTTCAAGTAGGTTTCATATGTTTTAAGAGAGTGCTTTACAGATAAGTATTTTAATTAACATAAATAAGGGGTTGTTTCCTAATACAGTTTTGGCAGTCTTTCAGGAATGGTGGTTTGCAATGTCTTCAATCTGAAGTCATGGAGGGAGAAGGTAAAACTTCCTTGAAAAGTCTTTCCATTTGGGAAGAGCCACAGTAGCCAGATAAAGTATATTGCTGAGATGTGAATGTTCAGCTCTCCTAGATGAACACACAAGAGAGATGACCCAGGGGACAGAGCTACTGTTGCCTGTGGCTCACTGTGCTGAAATTGATGTGTGAGTGAAGCACCAAGCAAATACTATCTCCTTGCATCATCTTGTACTGGACAGTCTTCCTCCCTTCTCCCTTCTCTCCCTCCCTCATTCCTTCGCTTGCCTCTCCATGTTCCACTGAGAGATCTGCAAAAAGGTACACATAAAATCTGTGGCAGAGATAACAAGAAGTGAAGGAGTCATAGCAGGTGTTGAGCATTACAGTACCATCTGGGGCTGTCTAATACCAGCTAAAAGAGTCTCCTCCACAACCACTCAGAAGGGTGGGATGCCACAGTTACTCGAGGTCAAGCAAGCAGAAAGAAAAGGAAGCAGAAACTCTGGCTCAAGCTTGAAGATGTTTACAGGAGCCAGCAAGATTGACCTATGCTATTAATTACTAGGCAGTATTCATACAAGTGCCAGCTCACATTCTTTCTCTAATTACTTTCACTGGTGTATCTTGAAAGTATTGGACACCTTGAAATCACCCTAGACTCTGGCTGTGTCAGCCAGATTCCAGAAATGCAGTGTAAACCACATTAGCAAACACAGGAAAAGTATAGAACCTCCCTATCAAGATTAAATTAAGCTGAAATATTTCTCATCCTCCTCAGACAAAAACAGAACAGACTTGAGGCCACCAGAATACACTGAAACTCAAGCACATCTCAAAGCCTGGCACATGAGCCTCAGCAGGTTATTGTCAACATTTGAAAGGTGAACCAATATAACTCAGTCCAGGCTTCACATCTGCTGTTTTGTTTATCAAGTGTCCCCCCAAGTCTGGCAATATTTAGTTATCTGTATTCTCTATCAGCTACAGCTAATGGGGGAACTTAGTGATTCCCTGCTCCAAAACACGGTCACTGCTAAATGTTTCTGCAGTAATGATCAGCTGAAATGCACACATTTTGCGTCTGGCTATACTGCGACAATCAACTAGGAAAACACTTGTAAATTCCTTTAATATAAAAATGCATTTGACTCTGGATCTACTCTTTTATTGGGAAATTAGCATGCAATTTTTAATTATAATTCATAACATTTAAGGTATCTCACATGCTCAAACTAAAATATGGTGAAGATCTACAAAATCAGACTTTAGATAACTGGAAGACGATGAAGCTCTCTCTTTTCTGCTCTAGTTTTTTTAGGTTTTTGTTTTGTTTTTTTTTTTAATAACTTATTTGTATAGTTCTTGTTAGGTAAGATTTCATTAGATGCTCTAGAGAAATGTTAGCAAGCTATTTTGCACTTGTAGTTCACAAACTTGATTAAAAAAGTGTTATGATTCCAAATGAACTATCCAGATGAAGAATGGCTATTCTGATTCAGAAAGCAACCTGTGATTTTATGCTATTGCATTGTACAGCAGAGGATTTATGCAGAACTGATGGTGCATGCTATGATCCACTGGGGATGCCATGCCTGGCAACACTGCTGGTCATTCATACTGTCTCCTCAAATGTTCAGACCAACACACAAAACAAGCAAACAAAAAAACCCCAGAGGGCCATAAATGAGATTTTAGAATGTAAATTCTGTAACTGCCTTTTAAATATATGTACAGCTCATAATGCTACCAGTAGGAGAGAGAGATCTTGAAATTCAATTGGCCAGAATTGCATTTAAGTTTCCCAGATTTCTATTTCATATCGGGTAGATGATTCTGAAGAGCTGAAGCCAACAAACTGAATCATGGAATGATTAAAGTTGGAAATGTCCCCTGAGATTTCAGAGTCCAGCTGTTAATCCAGCACCACCATATCTCCAGGTGTCACATGCACACACCTCTTGAACACTTCAGGACTGGTGAGTCCACCGCTTCCCTTGGCAGCCTGCTGCAGTACAAGAGGCATTGGCAAGGACTTGGGTGCACTTTGAGCTAACCCAGCTGGCTGAACACAGACTGAATACTTTGCAAGTTCCACCTTATCACTGTGTCATCTTGTTCTACTGTAAATACATGGACTTCATGATCTTGCTGAGGTTATGTTTAATCATCATTTCTTCTTTGTCATTCTTCAAATGACAGAATCAATTAGTTAGGTAAGACAAATATTCTTTAATTATATTCTCCTCATACATGCTGATTTTTATTTTAAAAAAGGATCAGTGTGAAGGAAGTTGATGCAGTTACGTGCAATATGTATATATACATATACATTTTGTGTTTGTTATTGCCACATTTGTAATGCTGAGAGGAAAACAATGCTGTAATATTATGATCACAAAAGCTATAAGGCTCTTACATATTTTCATGTATGTTGCATATTCAAGGCCAGCAGCTACCAGTATGATCACAACCACCTCACAGGAGTTAGAGGCCATATCTTCCACTCTGAGCTCTTGGTTGAGTCTTATGATGCTAGGAAAAAAGTGAATGTGCCGTCTTGTAATGTGGAAAGGATAAAACCCAAGAGCTATGATTTTTTTTTCTATGTATTTCAAAATCACACCATGCTTTGTAAAATCTACATGTAGGTTTGTTCAGAGGTTTTGGATTCAGTTACTGGTATCACAAAGCCAAAATGCTATTATTTCTAAACATTAGGATTTTTCTTACTGTAATACATAGGAATCAACTGCAGATGGAGCCCTGGAAGGAAATCTTCTGCATAGATGTGCCCTCCTAGGCAGCTCCTGCTTTTTTAAGCAGTCTGTTGATGCAACACAGTAACATCTCAGCTCGTTTTGCATTATGTGTTAGAGTTTGGAAAAGGTTAGTCTTGACATACACTTCTTTAAACTAAATCCAAATGTCAGTGCTAAGCTTATAACCACTGGCCTCTCTTCAGAAAAGCATGCTTTATCACAGATTATAGGCATATAAATGATGGAAAAGGCCTCTGATATCATCTTGTCTCTCCCCCTGAGCATGGGGTTTTTCTCCACAATATATGTCAGGCAGCTTTGTTCTTTCTGGTCTTAATGAATCTCAGGCTTTCATCCGACTCTTTTACAGTCTAATTTATCTTACTATCATGACATCTATCCAGATGTTCAGCCTACATTTTACTATGCTATGTTTCATCCAACACTTTTGAATTGTTGTCCTTCATTCTAAGCAAATAATTGGGATTTGTGTTCTGTTTTCTTTGAAAGTGGAAAGAATCTGGACTTAAGTAGAAAATGTAAGAGGGTCTCAAGTGCATACAACACAAACAGTAAAGGTGCTCACCATAACACAAACATCTTCACCTCAGAACTATTCAGAGAAAGAAATAAGTTAGCTCTTTTCTAATAGTTTTTTCCAAAATTAGCTTTCTCATTGCAATTTTCTGGTTTGGTTTGGTTTGGTTTGAACTGCAGTCTGCACACATCTTCTGTTCAAATACAACAGGTACATTTGAATAGTAGTTGAATAGACACAGTTACTTCTACAAACGTGTGTCTATTGTGGAGTTTTCCTAATAATGTCTTTTTAATTGGCTGTTTTAAAAGTACATCTGTGCTAACGCTCATGTTTGCACTGTCATATACTCTCCAGCGTCCTAACACTGATCTTGGTTTCACAGTCACTTGTCCTCCAAAGCATTCTGCTTCATACATCCACATGCCCTTCAGAAAAATCTAGCAGGCATCCACCCTAATTAACAAGAAATGTTATCCAACTAATCTCCTTACAGAGCATAATCCTGATTAAAATGTCCAGGTGACCAGTATTTAATGGGATGAGTAAAACCATGGATCTAAAGAAAATCCGTAGTTTTAATTGGTTTCAATAAAATACTGGGTTCTTCTGAAGGCTGTTTACAAATAGTATTAACTAAAAAGGGTTCACAATAGTTTTCAGTCAACAGCACTTTCAGTACCTTTTCAAATAAGCAACAGACATATACATTAGGCTGGTCACTATATAGGTGTGTGTAAATGTGTATGGGAATGCTGTTTACAGATATTTGTACATACAGATGTGTGGACTGGCTGTTGTGCTGTTGTTCTTAGCACCCAAAAGAGGGATGTGCAGCAGGAACACCAAATTAGTTGCATCTTTTGTACAAAGAGAAGCACCAACACCTGAGGAGTGCTGTGCCACATGAAACAACAGCTATACCTATCGCTACCTACACCTATAACTCCTCTTGTCACTCTGCCTTTACTTGGTTTGGCATTGTGCACACTTTCTACTACAAAGTGTGTGGCCCAGTCACTCCCGGAGTGGTATTTGCTCCAGCTCTGATGACAGCTCTTTGAAATACAGTCCTCCCTGCTCAAAGTAAAATGTTGCAGCAGATTGCAATAGAATTGGCCTTACTCTAAGCTAGAGTTTGCCAGTGTTTGCTAAGCAATTTAAAGCATGCTAAGCTTTCTAGCCTCTTTACAGCCTAAGTAAGAACTTTATTGTCTCCCCTCTCTTGAGCACCCTTCTACCAGAAGAAAAGCAAACCTAAGATACTTTACAGCCTTTCTGGCAGGTATTTTAGTAGTATTTTGTACTATAACCTCTGCCTGCTATATTTAATTTGCTTTAGTAATTACAGGTCTAAATTCATCACTGCCAAAAATCCATAGATTCAGCAGAAGACCCCCTATAGCAACCTCTCCCCCAATTTTAAGTGTCTGCTGTACATACTCAGGCTCAGCTCTACATTGACCATGAGGTCCTTAGAAAATGCCCATAGAAATATCTCCATTCCATTAGCTCTGCTATGTAGATATTTATTCCAGGAAAGTTTTTCATTATTTCATTCAGTTGATTTCACAGTGCTCAGTTGCAACAATCTGACAGAGAAAATGCATTTGTTTCCACTGGAAGAAATCACCACTTTTCTTTCTTCACTGTGGCAGATATTCACCAAACTCAAAACATCTGCACTAGCTACTGGCTTCAGTAACATTATATGGAAGGAACCAGAGACAGAACCTCAGAGGAATGTAGGTCCCTGAGCACCACTGACGGAGTTCCTACACTTGAAAGCACCTGCTTCTCATAGCTGCTGGAGAAGACACTATGGTAGATTCCTTTTTGTCCCATAAATATTGGAAATTCTTTAGTATCTTTGAAGAAAAATGTCCCCAGTGCCTCTGTCATCACGCAGCCCTATTGCAGAGTTTTGATGAAATTATTTCATGTGGCCCCACCTGGGCTGAGTTTTAAATTTGCCATGAATTATGCAGAGATCAGTACAGCCATGAAGTGGATTGAGGAGGCTGCACAGCTGCTCTCCTTGCATGTGACATGAAGCATGTGCCACTTAGGAGAAACAGGGACAGTCTCCTGACCCCTCCCCACCATCCACCAGCAAATCCTCTCCTGATTAAGCAAGTTCACTTAAAGGTTGTCTGTTATCTGGCTTTATTTCATACAGATTTCCCCTTTTTTTTCTGCGTCTGAGCCCTCTGCAATGTCTTTTTGGTGAACTTTCATAATCTGTCTTGGCTTCCCATTAAAGATTGGTTAAGGCCCTACAGTGAGTTTGTGTGAAAATACAATGTGTTTTTCTGTGTCTGCATGTGTGTCAGTTTGCAAATCTCAGTAGGCAAATGACTGTAAACTATTTATTGTTCATCTTGTTTGGATGATCATCTACAGGCATTATGTGTAATAAAATTTACATACTAAAATGCTTTCTGGAGATTGTAAAGCTCCAGCCTTGCTTGCATAAACTTAAATCCCTGCACAGTCAGAATTGCCTGAAAAGATTTATGCATACTTATCTCTTCTGGGTAGAAAAGAAACCAGAAAAAAAAATCTCAAAAAGGACATAAAAATGGATATATTATTATAACAACAGAATAATACACACCAGCTAAAATTTCTTACTCATCCATAGAGACTCATGACATTTTCATGGTTTGCAGACACAACAATTTCATAATCATGCAGCTGCCAAGACAGTTGTGGATTATAACCAACCCCACAACTCATGGTAAACCAGCTGTGAAAAGAAAAAATAATTTGTGAAGGATTTCTTTAGTGTTAAGCCAACTTGAATGTTAGCACAAACAAATCAAGCATGCTTTTTCACACACTTAAAAATATCTTGGTCGATTCCATAACACTCTCTTTTTCTAAAAATGAAAGTGCTTGTTATACTTACTTCTATGCAAGCCTATCCGCCCCTGGTAATGTTACAATGAATAGTTTAGGACTTAGAGACTGCCAAAGTGACTCCAGTTACTTTAGAAAAGAAAGAAGCTATATAATAGATGAAAATGCTATAACTTAAAATAATTCAAGTACAGAAACATGCTCAAGGAACTTCCAAATGCTTCTGTCTTCAATCTGCCACACAGCAAATCACAAAACCACTTTTAGAATTTTGAGTGTTTTTCTCAAGGTTGTTCAAGTTGCTTTGCAAAGTGCCCAGAAGGGCTGCAGGGATGGGCCTGCAGGCTGTTCATTTTAAAGGCTGAGGTTAGTGAAAAGTGCCATCACCACCACTGAGCACCTCCCACTACACCTGCCTTCCTGCTGCTGGGAGGCTGGCAGGGTGAGACCTGGCTGCACCTGGCAGCTGCTCCCCACAGCGAGGGCAGAGCGCGGTCCAGAGACCCTGGACAGGATGGGAACATCCTCCTGCCCCATATCCCACCCACCAGCCAGCAGGAAGCACAGCCAGCAGTCACAGGAGTAAGAGAGAGCCCAAATCAAAAGGCACACAGTCTGATAGGAAAAAGAGAGTTAATAATGTCATGGGCAGTACTTGCTTTCCTGATATTCTCTCTTGCTGTCCTGAGCTTGCTGTAGTCATCTTGTCTGGGTAAGGAGCTTGGGCAGGCATACAAACACAGGTGATTCCATAGCTCCTTCGTACAAAAATCACACTTCAGCACAACCCCAGGCTGACACTCAGGATGAGGGTAGGCCCAGAGGCATGGAAATTTGCAGGGAGCTGGTGGAGCTTGCTGGGAGCCCTGGCCAGCTGAGGAGCCGTGCTGGCCTAAAGGTGCTGCACAGAAATGCAACTGCTGCAGGCACAGACCCCCCCGACACCAGACAGCTGCTGTGGCAACCATGTACCCCAGCCAGGCTGGATATGCAATGTCCTTGCCACTGCTGACAGCTTCTGCCATGAAAGCTGTCTTGACAACCAGCTGAAACAAAGCAATATCATTTTCCCACAAGCTGTGTCTCCAAAGAAGCTGCGCATGTTTCCTTAGCCTGCCGAACCAGACTGAAAAACATCTCCCTCTTTCTGAAAAACAACTGAAGTGCAGCAATTTTGCCAGGAAAGCCTGTACTTGTCTAACCACTTGTGCCACAGAAAGCCTGGCATGCATCACAGCACTGTGCTGCACCCTAGGCCATGTGGGACAGAGTCCTGCACAGGTGCTGCATCCCTTTCAGCTGCAGCACCTCCTCTTGTCCACTCTCATGCTCCTGTTCCTGCATCACATCTATGTGTGTCATCCATTCATTACTTCTAACCAATATATATCAAGGTTTTTGTTACATTTGTAGCAAAAAAAGTTCCTCTTTGCAATTATTTTTTTCCATTCATATATGTTGTATATATGGATGGACACACCAAGCTGAGAAATGTGAGATTGCATGATTACAATGCTAGGCTTGAGCTAAAAAATCTGGCTTATCTTTGTGTGGGAGCACAAATCAAGGGAGTTTGTGCCTGTCTGTCATATGCAGAATAAACACACACAAAGTATTCAAGGGGTCCCAAAGAGCTTTCAGTTTCTTTTGCCAGGCCATATTTCGACCCACTTAGATGGTTGTGCAATCTCTGAAAAGGTCCCCATAATTCAAAATTATTTTATATAAAAGCCACTTGTCAGCACCAAAATATATTTTCTAAATTTCTGTTATACACTCATTCTAGATAGCACAGTGAGAAATGAGCACACTTTACAACAGCCCTCCTTCAAACACCCACTGAAGTATTTAAAAGTACATCAGTTCTGTATATGAACCTTTTTCTATTAATAACCAATGAATATTATTACAGTATTATTATTTCCAGTAAACTGGAACAGCAAAGCCTGTGCAAACAGACTGCAGCAAAAGAGAGCAGTCTCCCAATTTAGTATTTAAGTATTTCAGTAAGGCCACCTTGCTCCCACAGCCAGGATATCAAGTGACTGAGCACTGACCCATCATGGCCATTTGGAAGCCCTTTGCTAGTCCCAGAACTGCTAGCCAGGAGTGCAACCCTGCTATGGCCTTCCTTATATATTGTACTTGACCTTGGCCACTTTTCCTAACCTTTGTATGTTCTTCTCTAGGTAGACTGGAAAACCTCGGGAGCTCAAGACTTTCAGGCTGGGTTTCAGTCCTGTAGGACACCATGGGAGCACAAGGCCTGCTTGGCCCTCCCAGTGCCACCATAATTTCACCATAACTACAAAAGTAATTGTACAGGTGAAGGGGATGTCCATAAAGAGGTCTGTAAGTCTGAGAACTATCACAGCTGCATCAAAGCAATAATTAATTCTGCTGCAATCTAGAGTCTGGATGAGTTGCAAATCTGATGCCCCTTGGGATGTGGTCATAGTGTGAGTCTTCTAAAGGATCAGGTTGTTTAGCCCAATGTTTTTGGACTTCTCCTGAACCTGCCTTTGCCTACTGAGCTGCTTAACTTCAACTTCTGACAGTGAGTGCACTACGTATAGTGAGATACCAGTTAAATGTTTGCATTTTTGTTTGAGTTTCATTGGGACATGTTTAAGTTGCCACTTCTGAGCAAGTACAACAATGCCCAACCGCAGACTTGCATGCTCCATTACTGCTAATGCACTTGTCACCTTACAAACCTGAAGTAAATCTCATAATCCTGGTAAGATATCGACAGGAGCCCCAGGTATGCCAGGAATGCAGGACTAAATCCTTTGTGTCATAATTTACAGTTTGCATGTTACAGACACCTTTTTTTCTGTTTGTTTCTCATTTCTGGGGCTCTGGCATACTTTGGCAGTGAAATGTAAAATATAGCAAATCAAATGGACATGTACCTTTAACTATCCCAAACACAAGGAAGTAAAAATATGTTAAGCTTTTCTTGTATTTTACTAGTGCATATCTACTACCACAAATGTTTTCAGCGAGGCTCTCAAAGCTTACCATTCATAGATGATTAGTCATGCTATATACTGTTCTTTGATATCTGGAATGGGACTTCATTAATTTGCAGGCATTCTTAATGCACTGCATAAGGTCAGAGATTACTGGTTTCCCACAAATGAACTTTTCTTCCTCCATTTAGAAGGATTTAATGGAAAGTAATATAAATGTTTCTGCTTAAGACCTGCTCCTGCTGGTTCATGGAGCCAAGTGCTGATCCCACACCACCACCTTCTGGAACTCTGCAGAATCAGAGGACGGCCTTGGAGACTCCTCTCTGCAGGCGTCTGAAAAGGACTGGAGACCAGGGGTGGTCAGAGGAAACATCATTCACTGCACACTTGTCCTGCAGATTGCCAGACAACTGCTGGTGAATGCCATTCAAACACTCGTTACTTGGCTAGGAGAACCTTTGATCTAACCTGGAACAGACACTTTTTTTTCACCTTATGTTAGCTTGTAGAATAAACAATAACAGAATTTCTTAAAAAAAATATAAAAGTGAGGATTTGCACAGAAATTTCTCTTTATCAGTGTAACACCATGAAAGCATCATGCCCCATCTCCAGCTCCCTGGTGTCACAGACAGGACAGACAGAGACCTGTGTACCCAGGACAGACACACCGGACACGCCGTGACTCCCCTGACTGAGCAGGTCTCCACACCCACCCCATCTGCTCCTCCAGAAGCACACCTGGCTCAAGCACTCTGACAGGCTCATCAAACCAGCCTTACACCATGCCAGAGGCACTGAAAGCAGCTTTACACCTGGAATATGATGAGGAAGTTTTTGGAAGGTAACAAGAGAAAGCTAGAAGATGGTTAGGGTGAGAAGCTCAGTGAGAGACTCACCACTCCTTCTGAAGAGGGCACAACAATCAGTCTTAGAAAAAAGATTTAATTTGGATTACTTAATTGTAATCAGATTATCCTTTGGTTAAACAATACCCATAAACCAGTAACTGTTTAACAGTCCATAGAGAGGACTTTCAAGAGTATTGGCTCATTAATAAATTTGTTTCACAGGGTGCTCCTGATATCCCAATAAGTCACACCACAAGAGATGCCCTGATCCCATCAAAGTCAAGGGCAAAAAGTCACATTGACTGAGCAGAGGATGTACTTGGCCTTAAAAAATAGGGAGAAAAGTAGAGTAGGTCCTCACTCTGTGAGCACCTCTAAGATACAGGCGTGACTTTATTCTCCTTTCTCTAGTTATTGTTCATCTGCCAACATTTCAAGGGAGGTTTTGTTCACTTAGAGCATCCTAGACCAGTTCCCACCAGCAAACATAGCTGACTCCCTCTGCCTGTTGAGTGCTCTGACTTCACACATCTGAGCTTGGTGCTAATCTTCCAGACAGAAGCAGATGGGGCTCAAAATTGTATGAGGAGTTAGTAATGTACTTTAAATAGTACATAGCATTGTATTTTAAAAGCTTAACAACCAAATTATTACTAGTATATATAAAGTGGAAATGAAGATTGATGGTATCCCTCTGTCAATTTTGGCTTCTGTTCCCTGGATTCCATGCTTACCATGCAATACTGAGGGTGTGATCATTCAGGCTTGTGACACACCCGTGAAGAAAGCAGGGAAGCAAAATTTACTGCCGGAGCTGCTGCCTCTGCAGTGCTGGCTGCTGGCAGAGCGCCTTACAGACGGGGGCACTGCTGCTCCAGGCGCTCTGCAAGGCGAGAGGCTCATCCTTCCTCCAAAGCCTTGCCTGTGCCATTACGTCAAATGGATGCAAAACCCTTGCTCACTTGCCAGTGTCCTCCGCAGGGGCAAGAGAAGATCTCCAAGCTGAGTCTCTGCTCGTGATGGCAATGTGGCACAGAGCAGGAGCTGGCAGCTGTGAGCACCCATGAGCTCTCAGCCTCTGCACTGTCACTTTTCAGCCCTGCTCTGCACACCAGTAAATAACATTTACACGGCATTTTAATATATATTTTGATCACTGTGGTTTCACCACAGCTTTTGCATTCACCTAATGAACGACAATTAGAAGGAGGAGAATCAGTTAATTCTAGCCTACATACAGCAAAGTGCTGATGCAAATGTGGGCAAACAAACATGCAAAAAGAATGCCCGGGTTTCTTATACTCCCTCTTCATCAGTTTTCTGGACCACTAAAAACTTTCGAAAAAGCCGAACTACTTCTGACAGAATAAAAAGTCAGAAATACTTTGCTAAAATTAAAGAATAGCGTAAATTAACAATATCAAAGGTACAATCTTTATCTGCTGCCTATGCTAGCCTCTAAGTCTTTTGTGACTTTGTTATCCCTAGCCAGAGCTGCTTTCATAGGCACTGCACACCGGAGACCATAAGGAACTTTGAGACATTTATTTCTTCTAAAGAAGCAATACGGAAAGTCAATGACTCAAGCCTCCCAAACCTCAGCTTTTTTGGCAGCATCTAAGCTGTGATATATCTATACTGTAGTTGAGGAACAGAACTGTGTTCACCTGGTGGTCAGATCTACATGGCGAAAGGTGTTTTGCTGAAGCACTGGCCTCACTTCCCTTCTGATGGATGTAGAGGGGAGAAAATGCCCCCTACACACAAGACACCATGGTTTTCAGTGCATGACACCATGACAGCTGTGGACACCAGTTTCAGAGGAGATGCCAGGCTTTCATGTAGCTGAGAAGGCAAGCTAAGCCCCAGGCAAATGTGCACAGAGCTATAGGGAATATTGTGCCACACAGGGGACACAGAAGGAATCAGCAGACAAGTGTTTCTCCCCTAGATTGCCTGGCTGCATACCTGAGTGTGCCTCATTCCCAGGCTAATGTATGCAAGAGTGAGACTGACCCAGTAATCCCCAAAGCCACAGCCTTCGTCTCAGGAGCAGAACGAAGGGGCAGGGACACAGCAACAGCAAATGGGCAGGTGAAACTATGAGTACATCACTGACTGAACTGGGTGGAGGAGGGTGGGGGATCCAGCAGCTGTGCCCAGGGTCAGAAATCCTGTGTACACAGAGGACAAAGGGCCTCTTGTCATGTGCAGAAAGCAAAGGTCACTTTTGTGGTCTTTCAAGATCACTAGGGGTGACAATTTGCAGGTCAAAATTTCTGACCAGAGACAAGTCTCTGTGCCTCCTCAATGAAGTCAGCAGCCGTGGCAGCTGATTGAACAGAGTCAATGTATTAGACTAGCCTAGACTGGACTTCACCTGCTGGTGCCACCCCTGGAGCCACCCTCCCACCAAGGAGATGCCAGCCAGGAGCTGACCATTTGCCCACGCAAATGGTAATATCCTGCTCCCAGATTGCATAGACAGCACTTGCCATACAGTGGGTCCCTCCTCAGTATAACAAGGCTGGCCGGAGACAAGGCAAACCACAAAACAATCAGCAGCAGAGAAAAGAGAAACAGTCTGTCTCTGGATTCTCTGTCTTACCACATGCCTCTTCACAGTTAATCAGATCAGCAGATCACACTGCCACATTCTGGAGAGTTTCAGCTCTGGTGTTTAATTTCAAGCTGTTGAGTCTGTGTTGCTTCCTGGAACATGCGATCCTTTCCCAAACACATAGTTTGAATTTATTCAGAAGGAGGTTCTTAGGATGTGAATGAGCTCCAGACTCAACTCTTGTTGTATCGACATGTAGGATATGTCTCTAGGATGTGCTGTAGTAATAGGAATTGGTCAAAACCCCAGTCAATGCTGGTAATCTAGTGTTCAAGGTAGATTCCAAGTCAATACATTTATTACTCTTTCTTTCACAAAAATAATGTAGCACAAAGCAAAGATCATGAGGGTCCCCTCCCCTTAAAGTACAAGGTCTGAGTTCTCAACTTAGGAAGACAGAGGCCTGATCAAAAACAAAGTGCGAAGACAGTTTGGCACACACTGGGTTTGAAGTTACGGACCCTGGGTCTGACATCCCCTGTTACCACGGTTTGATCTAAGCCAGCCCCATGTAGCCCACAGTGGGATGCAGGAGAGAATTGAAGGAGTAAAAGTGGATTGACTCATGGGTTGAGTTAGAGACAGTTTAATAGAAAAAGCAAAAGCTACATTCACAAGCAAAGCAAATCAAGGGATTTATTCATCCCTTTCCATGGGCAAACAGGTGTGTTCAGCCATCCCCAGGACAGCAGGGCTCTAACAGACACAGCTGTGACATAGGTAGACAAATGCCATCTTTCTGAATGTCCCCTCCTTTCTCCTTCCTCCTTCCTCCTTCCCCCTGCACCTTTATACATTGAGCATATGGAATGGGATAGTCATTTGTGTCACTGGTGGGCAGCTGCCCTGGCTGTGTCCCCTGCCAGCTGTGACCCCTCCCAGGCTCCTCGCTGGTGGGACACACTGAGGAGCAGACAAGGCCTTGACACTGGGTGAGCACTGCTGAAGGAGAGGTAAAATATCGCTGTGTTACCAACACTGTCCCCAGCAAATCCGCACCTCAGCCCCATACCACTGCTCTGAAGAACGTGAATTCTACCCCAGCCCAAACCAGCATAGCTGTGCACCGTGTATCTGCTGCACGGTTCTAACATACAGCGTTGTAGCTAACGCTCTCTGTCTGCTTCAGCCGCAGCAGTTTGCCGTCAGTTGTTGTCCCTTCACTGTCCCTTAACTGACTGTAACTCTGTGGTACCAAACTGAGGGAGGACGGCCCTGCGAGCTGTGCTCTCCGCGCTGGCGCTCACTCAGGGGGTGCCTGAAGGCACCAGGGGCCTGCCCGCGCTCAGGCACAGGCGGGGCGGGCAGCGCGCCCCAGGGCCCCGGTGAGCCCCGGCGGGCCCCGGTGAGTCCCGGTGAGCCCCGGCGGGCCCCGGTGAGTCCCGGTGAGTGCCGCGGAGCCGCGACCCCCGGCAGGGACGGGCGAGCGGCGGGCCCGGGCTGGCTCTGCACATGCTCGGTGTGCCAGCCCGGGCCGCTCGCACTGCCCTCGCTGGGCTGCGAGAGCTGCGGCACCGCCGAGCTGCTCGCCGGCTCTTGCACTCGCTGAAGACCTGGCATTTTGCAGGATCTCAGACAGGCTTCCAGGAGCATCTTTTTAAGACAGTCCATAACAGAATATAATGTTTCCATCAGGCTCTTGCCTTGGCAACAACCTGCAGCCGTAAAGCGTGTTTAATTCTCTGAGAGGAAGACTGGTGACAGCTATCGTTTAACTGTGTACTGTAATGTATGAGATTCTACCCTGAGAACCCTGGAGGTGGCATTTGTCTGGTCTGGTTGTAAATCATGAGATAGATCACAATGGATTTCAGTTCCTCATCCGTGTTTGACCAGCACAAAGGTAAGTCACATGCTACTAATTTCAAAATCCTCTGGTCCTCCAATGCGTCCCATGCAAATGTACTAAGATTACTTGACAGAATAAATAACATTAATTTTTGGGAAATATTAGGTTTATTTTGGTTTCATGTAAAGGAATTTCTTCCATCAGTTTTAGACTGGATGGATATTTCAGTCTATTGCTACAGTGATTTCAAAAAATTAATTTTCAGGAGAATAGCAACAGCATCTAGCTACTCTTATGGTTAGCACTGAGATATATATATATTTATCTTTATATTGTATTGGTCTTTTTGTGGTTATGGATACTAAAAACAGTTGCAGTACTAGCAAACAGAGCAGTTTTAAATGGAGTAAAAAATTTAGGAACAGCTTCTTTTCGTAAGTCTACACTAAAAGGACTAGAAGCTGGCGAGTGAAATACTTTGCTTTAGGAAATTTATAGGTGAGTATTGGCACAATTGCAAATTTAAGATATCACTAAAACTCCCAGTGTAAAGATTTTCTACATTGTAAGGTTGCTATGGAAATACAAATGTCTCTTTCTTGTCTATTTTGAAGTTAAAATGTTAAATTTCATGTCTTTATTTGTCAATGCAAGATTTATGTCTTACATCTTAATCCACTACAAGTGTAGCGACATTCCTTTTATGTTCCCAAAGCAGGACACTGTCATTGCTTGATTATGCCTGTTGCAACAAATTTCTCTTGTAAGTTGGCTTACCAAACAATATGTGTGCAGTGGCCACAGTTTCCAGTGCAGACCTGCAAAATACCTGAGCTGACGTGGCCACACAGTCCCCACAACAAAAGGGCTGACAGTGGGACAAAAATGAAAGCAGGAGGAAGACAAGGCACTGACTTTTTGGGAAGCTGAATGCTACAGGTTGTACTTCTGCGCTTGCCTATACTTCTTTGGTGAACCCAAAGTGAATACAGCCCATATAAAGTGGTGAGTTTATGTGGCTGCCCTTCAGCCACAGTAGCACTCAAAGCCTGAGCAGTCTTGGGAGGACTGGTCTACATCAACCCAGCTGGGACCCCCATGTAATGGGGGACGAGTGGGAAGTAAAACTGAGTGACAAGAGAGAAAAATCTATTACCAACAAGTGTAAAGGAGAAAGGGAAGTGCAGTGGTAAAAGGGTGATCTGTACTGCAGGAAAAGAGACAGGTATTCCTAAATCATGTGTGGATGACCTAAGGAGCATTTTTCCCAACAGGACAGAGGTGTGGGGCTGACTGAGCTTCTGCAGCTCCAACCAGCCATTTCAGCCTCTGCTTCTGCAGCACTATGAGTGTCCTCTGTGCCACATGCCAGTCCAGCAGGGCTCAGAGTGGGGAGGCAGAGGTAAAATCCTGCATGCTCAGTGCCATCGGGATGGCTGCCAGGGAGCCAGTGGAAGTGGTACCAGGAATGAGGCTGGGATTTCACCGAGGCTGGAGAAGGCAAAGCCAAATCTCCAGATTATTTAGGAGGGCAGAAGGCAGTGCAGGAGACCTCGGACCCAAACGATTTTATCCAGGTAGAAGGGATAGTGTTGGGAGGCAACATCTACCTATACCTCCCCTTGCTCCTAATCTGCCCCTCTTCTGCTGCCAGCCCACTCTCCACACTGAGCCCACCCTAATTTCTGTCCAGAATCACCTGCAGCCTGTGTCACTCTCCACCTACATTAGCTCCCCTGCCAGAAGGTCCCTTCACTATACATTCATCACCTCTGCTGTGCCGGCGCTGCAGGAATGCTTGCTCATTAGGTGCTTTGTGATTTACTGCGTGCCTTCCCGGGTAGCTGCGTGGGAGGTGGATGGGAAGCAGGAGCACAAAACATGCAGTAATGGGATACTGAGCTCATTGGTTACTATGCAAAGAATACTCTGTTTAAAACTTACTGTGTATAGTGGATCGTGTCTAAATACCATCTTATTGTGTTGGTACATTATTGATTTAAGCAGGTATCCTTTTTTTAGCAAGGAGAAGGGAAATGTCTTTCATTGCAGCAATTTATAACAATGGAAGAATACAAACTATCTTTCAGACACACTAAATTTCTCTCTCTTGGTCCAAAAAAAATTCAGCTGTCCACACAAACCCTTTTTTCTCCATCCCACGCATCAGAAGATTCTCCCAACTATAAATAAAAATAAATCCCCAGCATTTCAAGTCTGAAAATCATACTGTCTCTTTACAATTCTTTTGCTCAATAATATCTCTTAATACTTACAATACTAACAGGAATGTGGGAGTTACAGAAGGCAAACAGCACCAGAACCCCTTCCTTCCTAATATTGCTTGGTGCCATTTAAATAAATGTCTGCTGTTTCTGATTTCAAATGTTTACTAAATAAACAGAGAAGCCAGACAAAGGCCTGCGCTGGTGCATGCGCTGCCAGGCACCCACAGGGATTATTACTTTGTTGAGTGTTCAATAAAATTGCAGTAGTAGAGAGTAAGTTACACTTTTCAAAAACTGCCCCCCCCCCCCCACCACTGCCCCTGGATGCTGATGTGCTGAAAACCAATAAACTACACAGTACTGTGTCCTGACAGCTAGGTGTAGAAGGTCATATATGGCCTTTGGCTAGTGGTGGAGACAAGGGGGATTATGAGAGAGAGGGTAATAAATTACATGCATAAATATTTTTTTTCATAATGAATGTGAATTGTCCTATTATTCTGTCTTCAGTTTTTAATATCTTGTGTTTAGGAAGTCCAAAATCAATCATTGTCATGTACATGTACATGAACATGTACACCAAGCTCCTGCAAATTTATATAGAACTTAAAAATCCAATGTGCTAGAAAGCATGCACTTACGCGCCTCTAATGTGCACTTTGTAGAACAACAAATCAGCCAACATCGCAAATCATGTAAAACATGCACTCTTCATAGTACATCAGAGGAGAATTAAGGAGGAAAATTAAGGTAATGAAAAGCACAATTTCACTGCTCTGAATCCTGTAATAATTCTCTTTTGGTATACTCTCTTTCTTGATCAAAAGAAAACTACTTTGCCTTGAAGAAATTATACATTCTTAAAACACTGCAGGTTATTTCAGAGAGACTGATGTGTAACTTTGATTGTTTCTGAGGATTTTAGCACCACCCTCTATCATTTAATCTTTTCTTCAAGACCTTCCTACACCACTACTGTCAGCCTGCAGTTTCTCCCCTGCCTTTCTCTATACACAAGCACTGAAATGGATCTTCTGCCTTTCTGAATGTGAGTAACAGCTTCCTTTCACCAGTATCACAGCAATTCTCTAAAATGTAAAATGTACTTGAAATGGGACCGTACTTAGTGGCATTTCTTGAACTGCAGCCTAGCAATGGAGTAACTGTAACACATCAGAAGGTGAAGAGTCAGGCATTTGGTTGTTCACAATCCCTTTCTGCCACGTGGTGCTTATGACCCAGTCACAGCGAAGCCCCCAGCAGGGTCAGCTCACAGAGGGTGGGACACAAGCACTCAGTACTTCACTGTTGCCTTCTGCAAAATGCCCACTCTCTGAACCATTCCTCTTCTGCCCAGGAAAATGTCTTCAAAAATAAATGTCCTACTAGCTTTGTGCCCATACTTCTCCATTCCTTGACAGGGTAAGCAGGAGGAAGATGAAGTGGTCATGTTGTTCGCCTGGAGCCAAGTGCGTCCAGCACAAATGGCATCCGGGCTCTCCCAGCATTTTCTGCTCTCTGTCATGTTAAGCATCAGAGGACCATTTATCTGTCCTCCTTCTCACTCCCCCTCCACAATCACACAGGTCAAGACATGCCACTTGAAGTTGTGTCACCCTACAGAAATGGAATTAGTGTCAGTCATCTTTATTCAGATCCCAACAGGAGCACTCATCCATTCCTCCTGTCCCAGGCTCCCAGGCAGGTGACAGCCTGCTCCACCTGCCTCTCCTTGCTCTGGCAGATTGGACTTGTGGGTGGGGAAGTGTAAATCTTTGTGGCTTCATGCCACCATCCTTTAACAGGAATAGAGCCTGTGTTCTGCAAGAAGAGGCAGGGGCAAAACTTCATTCCATTCATTTTTCCATCCATCCATCCATCCATCCATCCATCCATCCATCCATCCATCCATCCATCCATCCATCCATCCATCCATCCATCCATCCATCCATCCACAGTTTTACTTCCCCTCCTTATGCAAAAGGATAATGAGCCCAGCAGAAGCAAAGGGGAAGTGTCTTGGTTTTACCTGGTGGAGAAAGGGCAGAGATGTTCAGAGACATCCATGAAGGAGTGCACCCTTGTCCTCATCTTCCTGCCACAGCACCCTCCAGGTAAGAAACTGCTCTGCTCAGGAGATGGAGACTTCCCTTTGGTGGCTAGATTTCTGTGCTCCTGACTCTCAGCAGGAATACTTAACAGTACCTACAAGGCAAAAAAATAGAGTACAAAATTTACATGGGTAATGCATCAAAGGAGGTGAGGGCCCCTTTGATTCGCAGCCTGCCTCACTGCATCTCGCAGTTTCTTTCCCAGTGCCTGCAGCATCTTCTCCCTAGCACACCCACACAGCACCTGCCCAGCTGTACACGACAGCAGCCGTGAGAGGAGCCATGCTCAGGGCTGGCTCCACCCTCTCTGGGTGTACCTCCACAGACTGGAGGACAAGAGGAGCAGCACAAGCTACCAACCACTCAGACCTGAGCTTGTCATTAACATGTTTTTGCTGAGTGTACTGATTGTGGGAGGCATCTTCAGGTCTGATGTAGTAAGGAAATATTACTAACTGAACCAGTGGTGAAGTCACTTCTTTTTCTTCACCTACTGATGATGACTCTCCAGCAGCAATGACTCCTCATCCCTCTGGATTTCCCAAGCCCACAGGACAAACCTCCTGAGCCAAATGAACAGTTGCCTCAGCAACAGACCCCTCAACAGAATAAAACTCAAGTTAACATTTTTATTCACAAACTTTATGAAGTGTGTAATTTAAAATACCAGTTAAGAAAGAAAATAAATTAGATTCTCTTTAGCTGAGGAGAAGTGGAGAGGGAATCTGTGGCAAAGGCAGATTAACATCAGCTTTTTAATTTTCCCAGAGTTCCAGCTTTGACAGACTAACCCATTCCAGGGTAAGAGCAGATTGTGTTTCCATGGCAGCCAAATTTGAAGTCCAAAGTACTGATTGCACCCAGTGAGAGAAGATCACGAGCAGAATTAGGCTAGGCTGTGAAATCCAGCATAGAGCTCATGTAAGTTCATCTGATACAACATCTGATCACAACATGAACAATGTGGCTAATACTTTACAACATTATTTATAGATCTTTTATCACTTAAAAAATATAAATAGTCATACTATCTCCAGAAGTTTAACAGGACAGATAAGTCACCAGTCACTTAATCTGTCATCAGATTATCTTTGATCAACTCTCTAGTGTGACTTAGGCATTTTCTCCAGCTATCAAGGTAGTGGAGTGGCTGGACAATGTTAAGTTTTATAGCTCTGACCCTGTCCTGGTTTAGCCTGGAATAGAGTTGGTTTTCTTCTTAGCAGCCAGTGCTGTATTTTGCTTTTTGTATGAGACTAATGTTGAAAACACAGTTCTGTTTTAGTTGTTCGTAGTTAGTGCTCACCCTAAATCCAGGACATTTCAGTGTCCTGTGCTCTGCATTGCTCAGGTGCCCCAGAGGCTGGGGGAGCAAGGCCAGGAGAGGTGACCCGACCTGGCCAAAGGGATGTGCCCAACACAGAGCAGCATGGCCAGGATGGAGCTGGGGGAGCTGCAGCATGACAGGCTGGACACCAGTGAGCAGGTGGCGAGCAACTGTATTGTGCATCACTTGCCTTTCTTTGGTTTTATTCATCTGTTTCTCTCCTTTTATTACAATTATTAATGATGCTGTTGTTGTGGCCGTGGTGATGATGATGATGATGTGTTATTTCAATTATTGAACTGTTCTTACTTTAACCCAATAACTTTACCATTTTTTGTTTCTCCTTCCCACCCCACAGGGGTCAGGGCAGTGACTGAACATTGGGGACATCTGGGGTTAAACCCCAACAGACCCTCAGCCATTGTGAACAGTACAACTCACTGCAGCTGTGCTTATTTTTGAGTTAATAGGAATAAGAAACATGAGACTGTTTCTGAATACAATACATATCTAGAGCATTTTACCATTACATCAGATCTGACCCTACACCCAAAAATCTAGTCTTTTGACTCCTTGAGTTAAAAGGTTAATAGTCCACTTGAAGCCAAAGGAGGTGCATACATGTGGAGCATGACATGACAAGTCTGAAAGGAAGTGAAAAGGAAAGAAGCAAAGAGAGTCTTATTTCTTTAGAAAGAAAAGCCTGAGGAATGTTCCAGAACAGGTCCTGCAAGGCATCTGCTTTAAATAATAACTCACACTGTAGCTGCCAAACAAAATAAACCTCTCCTGGCTTCCAAGCAATAGTCCACTTTTCCTTTTTGCAGGAATTATCAACACAAGCCATTGCTGCCAGAAGTTTACTCTCCTGGGAAAAGAATTCCCTTGGATATTACAGGGAAGTGAAAAGCCTCAGTCTTCTGACTGGTACAAGGATAACACCGAAATTGAAAACACCTGAGTCCTGATTTCATCCTATCTCATAAAAGTGCAGCCAGAAATATTACGAGCTAGTTCAGTTATTACATTTTTTTTCAAGTCATGTTACGTTAGTATGATGTCTTACAAGAAGTGGAAACTTTCCAGAATCTTTCTTAAGTACTTTCAGTGTCTATGTTTGAAAGTTTTTGGAAGAAGTTATGATGAAAACCAATTTTCAGATGACTAACAAAAACCACAGTGCTGTTTAGATACACTTTGTTCTGCCCCAAGTTACACAGTTATTTAAACTCAGTGAGACAAGTGTCATTATTTTTCCTGTTTGTCATTTGTGCTTGCACTCTCTTTGCTCATGGATGTGGTCTTTGTCTGCAGGTGATGCAGCAGAGGAGATGGACCTGGCTGTGGTTTACCAAGCAGCAGCTAATGGCGATGTGAACACCCTGACTGCAGTGATCCGAGAGGATCCTTCCATCCTGGAGTCTTGTGACAGAGAGGGTAAATGAAGGCCCAGCTTGTTCTCAGGAGATCTGTGGCTTCAGCTTGCAAATTAAACTTTTTGTTCTGATTTTTTAGTTCAGAAAATTAATTTAGTAGCAGAATATGGGAAATTTGAGTTATTCCTTGGAACATCCACTGGAAATACACAGTTTGGATAATTCCTTCCCCCTGTAATTGTAAGATATTTTTATATGATTACAAATAAGCTGTTTTACTATGATATGGTCCTTTACCATTTATTTAATTTGTCTTATTTAGGGGTATGCTGAGAAACTGCTGACATTTCAGGGGAAGAATATTTTTACCAATGCCAAATGACATTCTGGACATCTCTAAAGCAGAGGTTATAGTATGTGTACAGTCACAGTTTGAATGGTTTGGTCAAGTAATTTTTTTGCCAATGGTTACAATGTGCAATTATCTAAATGATCTGTTTTATCTGTCAGGCTGTGCTCATTTTGTGTTCCAGTTACTATTTAATGTTATTACAAATTATTGTACATTGGCTGAGTTTCATATGCATCTATTTCCGAAGTGATCTCTGGAAGCTGTTCTCAAGGACAACTTTTTTTGTCAGAAGTATTTTTTTAATTGCAGTTTCTTATAAGGGCTCCATATGAACACTGTCTTTTCTAATCTTTAACAGCTTTTACCAAGCTACCAATTTTTCATATACTTTAAACCAGGCATTCTAAATCTTTAAAACATCTACTGGTTAGCAGAGGTAATTTACTCAAGACAAAATGGTCCCTGTCCATTCGTTAATGGGAGAAAGACTAGGTGTGAATGGTGGGTGGAGTAGGAGGAGATGGACTGGCCAGGAGTACTTCAGCTCTGGAACTAACTTATCTCCTAGGTTGTCCATGCAAATGTAACTAAAGAGCAGTATTGCAGCACAAAACATACAGCTCATATCCTGCGCGTTTTTTAGGCTCTGCATGACCTCAGGTTGAGTAGCACATTTCCTCAGCAATTCATTGAGTTCAGTAAGAATAATTATTCTTCAACTATAGGTGAAGTTTCTACTAGTCTTATAGTTTCTAATACTCATGTTTATTCCCAGCCTAGTAATTTTAAAATGCTTTGTCAGATTCTGCAGGAAAATCTCCTGCTGTTTTTCAACATTTAACAGAATGGAAGGAAGAGGGAGCAATTAAATTGTACAACACTTCATGAAGAAATTAGAGTATTAGGTTTAAAAGGAGATTTCAGGCATTTCTCAAAACGGAAATTTTTTGCAGAATATTAAAAAAGTTTCTATAAAAACAGGAAATAAAATATCGTAGAGCAAATCCAGACTTCAAATTAAGTTGTTCTCTGCATAAAGGGCCAACTTTTATACCTTTGCGAGGGAAACAGCTTGATTTTGTAAGTCTTTTGAATATACAGACATAATGAAGCTGGGGTTTGAGAAAATTAGACAAGCACCATCTGGTCACTAGTCATTCTGAAGGATATCAGCCTCCAAAATGGCGTACAAAGCCAAAAGTTCATTTTGGGAACTTATCAACAGAAAAGCAGAGTTAATGAGGCAAAACTTTTGCTAATATAGTCATGCTCTTTTTAAAAACAGTGGTCAGCGACTGTCATAGAAATTACTTCCTGACTAAAAAAAGCTGAGTACAACTATTGGACAGTTGTCAGAGAAAGGATTTGTTAGTTTGCCAGTGTTAAGATTAGAAAATAAGAAACTATATCTTATAGACATGACACAACAAATGTTAAAATAAATTTGGCTTTCTTCTCCAGGTTGCACACCTTTGATGCATGCTGTGTCAGGACGCCAGGTTGACACAGTGAAGCTTCTGTTGAAGATGGGAGCTAATATTAATACTCAAGATGCTTGTGGACGTACCAGTTTATCTCTGGCAACTTATTTGGTACCAAGACTTGGGGGACAAGGATGGAGTGAAGGGAGTAAATGTGCAGACCAAACAAGATTTCTGCTTATACCACAGGAAGAAAAAAAAAGCACAAAACATTTGGTTCTAGACAAGAGAGGAATTGGTTTTGAAGCTTTACTACAATGCAAAGCTGAGCAGTGATTATTACAAGAGGATCAGGTCTCCTGTCAGACACTCCTGTCAGAGTGTCCTTTCTCTTTTGGCTTGTAAAATCAGTGCATGATATGAGGATCTCACTAGAAAATTGCTTTTTTTTTTGTACACTGCAAGTCCCCTCTTGTTGTTATTAGGCAGATTGACTTCTCCCTCTTGCATAGCCAGCATTAGATATTTATGCTCTAGTGAGGGCTTTCCTGTCTCAAACTCTGAAGATCAGCAGGCAAGTGTTACTGCACACTGTATGAACCAGGGCATTGCTTCTTTTCACTGTGATGCTGGACTTTGGATGGCCAGGTTGGGGGCTGAAGTTCTAGGTGCTGCAGGTGCTGGTGCACTTGCTCAGATCATGAACAATGCAGCCCCTGATGTTCAGCCTACCTGCAAATTACAGGAGGGGCAGACATCCCACTCAGACATTTGGGAAAAGAATTGTACTTAAGAATCTGTCTGAACTGTATGAAGCAACAATAGTCTTTTTCTCCTTAGTCTTCTACTCCTTGCAGGAGGTAATTCAGGTTTCAGAGACCAAGTTAGCTGAGCAGACTGGGCTTCCATCATTAATTGGACAGAAAGGAGGAAGGAGTGTGCCGCCATGGCTGCACAGTATGAGTTAAGCTGGATGACTGCCAGTGCATTTAAACAGACACTGTGGCAGCCTAATTAAATGACATCCCTTGCACGTAGTTTCTTCCTGAAAATTTAGGACAAAAACAATGTTCCTGCTTAGCTATGCAATATTCAGCCAGAAAGTAAGTGTAGAAAATAACAAAACAGGCAGTCTCATCCAGTGCAAGGAGCATGCCCCGCTTACTTGACAACAAACATTTCCTCTGCAAGATATTTTAAAAAAATCCCATAATAACTGTCACGCTTCTTTTTTCCTTCCTCTTTTCCCGGAGGGGAAAAATATTCTTTGGAAAAAAATAAATGACTGGAAAAGACTTAAACCACCCAGGCTTCTAAGTTTCCATTTCTGTTTCTGTGAGGGATATAACAAGAGGTCCAGAGAGAATTCTGCTGTGATGTCTGTCCAGACAAATGGATTCAGGAGCGTTGCACAGTCAAGACTGTGTGTGGTATTTGGAGGTCTTGTACTTCCATCAAGAGCTCCAACAGGGGTGTTTTGACCCTATCATTCCACACATTTTCCCCAGAAATGCTCTTAATGCGAATCCAAAATAGCTCATACAAGAGGGAATGGTCTTTGTCAATTGTCTGCTGAAGTTTTAACAAAACACTTAAACTCATGCTTGGTTTTTCTTCAGACAAGTATATGCTGAAAGATTTATGCAGTCACAACCAGACTGTTTACTTGCTTTTATGTTGAGGTGATCAATAGAAGGTTTTAGTCCAAGAACTGATTCATCCCATCTGTTTTGGTGCTATTTTCAGTCTAACACTGCCACTAGTACAAACTTCTGCAACAACATTTATAAGACCGCACTGTAAGGCTTTTTACCATTGATTTGCCATCTTTGCTAAAATCTCACAAACAAAATCAGATTGAGTGCTCGTGTTCTTGGTTTAATCCAGCATGATTGAATTCACGTGCAAGAATATGTGTAGTATCTGCTAGTGATAGAGGAATTAGCAGGTTTTTAATCACTGTTAGTGCTCGCAGGGGGAAAAGAAACAATCCAAAAAAAAAACCAAAAAACACAGTGTAAATGAAACACTTCATCAGAGAAATTAACAACTGAGGTAGTTTGAGACTCCAAAGAGGAACTACTCCTAGTGCTTAGAAACCTCTACTGGGGAAAAAAATTCCAGTTTCTCTGTTGACAGAAATGGCTGCAATCACATGTGAATCCCAGCATCAGCAAGAAAATATCTGGCCTTATACTTTTCACTTTCCTCTGTGATATGGTCCAATTTCTTTTTTAGGGCTGGCTGGAAGGCTGTGTCAGCCTGCTCAGGAATGGTGCTAAGCAGAACATACCTGACAAGAACGGGAGGTTGCCACTACACGCTGCCACCGCAGAGCCTGACGTGAGGTATGTGCCTGGCTCCCCAAGGAGAGCCCACAGCAGGAAAAATAGTTGTGACAGCTACGCTTGTGACCTCTGTCTTTGTTTAGTGGTTACCGTAAAGTGGGTAGAGAGGAGGAAAAACATTGTGCAATGCTTGTGTACCAGATATCGATGGCCGGGTAAAGAGAGGAGCCTGTTTTAGTATTGCAATAGCTGGAGGAGGGAAAATAATTAGAAGAGAGATTGAAACCCTATATTTCCCCTGCCCAACTACCTTTTTGTCCTACCACATGAAATAGTGCAAGACTCCTTCTCTGGACTTCTCCTCTGAGCAGCATGGCAAATGTGAGAAAAGTTTTCCACAAGACAACCTCTCTGAAAATCCCCAACCCTAAAGGGGAAGTTAAGGACTGGTGGTCTGGCTCATTTTTAACCACTTTTACTGAAGGTAGAGTAACAGCTACAGAGTGTCTTCACAGAACTCTTAAGAAAGATTCTCTTTTTCTGGTTCCAGCCTGTGACAATAGGACAGTTTGATAAATTTTGATTTGTATATCTGAATAAATTCACTCAAAAAACTCTCCTAAGTCATGCCTAAAGGTGTAGAATGACATTAGAAACAGGTAAAACATTCAGTACATGCAATATGTTAATGGGACTTCATCACTGAGTCCATAATTTTGTTGCTGTAGCCATGTCAGACCAGGCCAGACACCTGGCCATTTCTGCTGGTCTTGTTCTCCAGCCTTTTTTAACAGCTTTATTAATTTTCCACATTGTCTTTTCTTTTCATGCATCACTTGGAGAGGATGATTTGAGGTTTCTGCAGAAAGAAGGTCCCTATCATTAAACAAAGCCCACGCAAGAAAGAAGACAATGTTTGTACAGCACCACACATGTTGCTACTTGAAAGGGAACACTAATCTCCTCTACCAGGAGCACACTAGGTCCCCTGAATGTTTTTCACGGACTCCAAGGATACAGACAGACCCTTCTTTGCTCTGCATGGTTTTCGTCTTCCTCTGTCTTCCCACTGGGTTTGCTCCATGCTCAGACACAGGCCTGGAACACTGAGCAGAGGTTTTCCCATCATGGTCATTGTCAGTGCCTTGTCATCCTATGTCATTGCCAAAAGAGAATATGCAATGGCCAGTTGTGAAATGCTTTTGCAGCTAAATTTGAAAGCTAGCAGTCTGCTGCTACAACCTCACATGCTGAAGGCAGCATGGAAAGACAAGAGACAATTAATGTATTGATTTGATAATTGATTTATGTGCTCCAGTGTATTCCACAGAGCCTAACAGGCAAGGTGGAAAGAGAATTCATTCCTGATCTATGCCTTTGAGAGTAGATAGCAGAGAAACCTCCACTGCTTGGGTGGATATCTACATATTTAAATGTAGCACTTATGTTGCCATAGTGGTCTAATGGTGTAACTGAGTCAAAGTTTGTTCATGATAAACATTCTAGTCAAATAATCAGATTTCTTTCACATACAGTGGTGTCATTGATCATATCAGGAGTTGAACCACAGAGTCCTGTATCAGATTACGAAACTATGTGATAAATGGTTTTACAAGCATATTATGGTTATTTCCCTTTGGTTTTCCTCTCTAGCTGGTATTTACCAAGACCTGTTTTCAGACACGGAATTTCTGAAATTCTGAGTAATTTTGCTAATCTTTCTTAACTTTTACAAACTTCTACCCAACCACTCACAACAAGCATAGTGTCATCCTTTTCAGATTTCCTGCAGTATGACTCCGAAACGGAGATGTGACACTTCTTTTCTACAAGAATTTGTATCCATATGCAAATGGATTTGAAGTCAAAGCAAAATCCCTGTGCTGGAATCTGCCCAATCATCACCCTTTAGGGACTCTACTTTAAAAGAATCCTAAATTTGGACTTTCAACACCTGAGGATGATGTTACCTATAGATAAGATTTCCACCTGCAGAATTGTCAAAATCATCCCTAAGCAGCTGTAAATATCTTCTTTTGAATATTTTATGTAGCTAGTTCTTTATTACCAGTAGGGAAGAACAAAGTTGACATGAAACGTTAATCTGATGCACACGCCTGAGCACAGTTCAATCCAGAAGATACACTAGAAGTGGTTGAAGATAAAAAGTAGCAAAATATTTTTATTCAGTCTCCTCTGCATAGAAATAAATGCAGGGTTTTATACATTTGTTTCTGTGTTATCTTTACATTTATCAAATTTCCTTCCTTTATACTTCATTATTTTTTACTTTCCTTGCTAAGCAGTATGTCTTCTTCATGTCCGTGTTCTGAAGGTTTCTACCAAATTCACACCTTTAGATAAGCCACAGGTTTGCACACTGATCCACTGAGGATATATCCTTCATTTTGCTATAATCCTAAGAACTGCTCATTCATATTAGGATTGGCTTTGCTGCAGCATGTGAATGGAAGGAACCACGTACATGATCTAAACAATTAGCATCCTGCTATAGAACACAGCCAGCTTTGCCAAACCTGTAGTGATTTCAGAACATCTTCACAAGATAGCAAAAGGAAAAGGTGTTAAAATATTATGGTACTTGAATAATATTTCATTTAACTACATTATTTTTCCCACCACCAGACAGGAGTGCTTGTAGTCCAATATTCTATAAAATGTGAACCTATGCAGTGCTATATTTTAAGCCATAATAATGGCCCTATTCCAGCAGACATTCTGTATGGTCTTGTAAAATATTGGGGTTTGTGTGTGTAAACATTCAGCAAGCATGCATCTACACACATATGCACACAAATGTGTACACTACATCACATTACTCCGAGAGTTAAATAGAGTGAAAAATCCTTACAGAAGCTGGCATCTCTGTTACTTAGGACATTATAAAATATGTTGGCAGCAAATTCCTAAGCTACCAAAACCTGCACACATGTACAGTATTTTACATTCTGATTCTAGCCCAGCAGTCAGCATAAGAGTTATTCTGAGTGGATCTTCTTATAATTCCAAACTCTAAACTTTTGTTGTTTCCATAAGCCTTAAAGTCCAATTTGTTTTGCTCATATGACAAAGCTGAGACCTAAGATTCTGACCTGTGCCAATCGCTAATACTGATTTTTCATGAAATTGCACGTTTTGTTTTTTAAAAACTGTCGGTTTTTCAAGTTTAGTCAGGAGTACAAAACACTGATTGTATCATTGCTTCCACAGGCTTCTGAGCTTGCTCCTGCAGCAGTCAAATCTTAGTGAAATTAATCACCAGGACAATGAGGTGAGTGAGCTTGTGCTACAAATCGCAGTCCTTGGCACTGGAAGCATAGAACTGTTCAATTTTACAATAAGGCTAAGTCAAAATTTTCTATAATGCTTTTGTAAACTCTGCAAAATATTATCTCTTTCTTCTTTCTATGTACTATGCACCTGTAGGCTAATAAAGCTTCCCTCTATTGAGGCAGCTATGAGGTACCTTGAATCCATCTCTTAATTATTTGTCAAGACAAGAATTTCCCTTTATTCTTCTGAAGTTAGACACTGGACCAAGTCTTCACCTTTACCAATCCTAAGTGTTCAAGGCCAGGCTGGATGGAGCTCTGGGCAGTCTAGTCTAGTGGAAGGTGTCTCTGCCCACGGCAGGCAGGTTGGAACCAGATGATATTTAAGATCCCTTCCAACCCAAACTATTCTATTATTCAATGATTCCTTGATCCCACCATTCAACTCCTGTTCTCACAAAAAGTATCAGAGAGCTGGCATTACACAGAACAGTCATGGAAGCACAAAAATTGGTGCTGTTTTCTTCCATTATGGAGTTGTGTCCTGCATGTACGTACATCGTACATAGGAAAGAGTTAACTTCCCACATGTTTTTCTCCAAATAGAGAAGCCAAGACACAAGAGAAATTTTGAGTGTATTTTCATATGTTTCTATTCATTTTGACAGTTGCTCAAGGATGTGTCTCTTTTCCACAGAGTCAGAATGGCCAGAGGGCTGTATATTTTTCTCTTTCTTACCCACTGAAAGTTTTGCAGACCCTGCTCACAACACTCTAAACCAGACACATGCATTGTCTTGATGTAGAACTACGTTACTAATGAATTGCATGGAATGGTGGATCATCATTTCAAACCAGAATATTTTGCTGTAATGCACTGCTACATGCAATTTGGAACTTTTAGTCCATCTCATTGTCATTTGGCACTGACAATATATTTGTTCAAGTGTCAGTATTAAGCCCTGAATACTCATGTTTTTTGAAAAATGTGGATCCTAATAAATGATTGCAGCTAACAGAGCTGTTCTCTTGGCATAAGTAAAACACTTCAGTTTTCCCATTTGACTCTTGAGAAAATCACCCTGATGAATGCATGAACACATAAACAATAAGAAATACATCTGGAGGTTTCATAGCTTCCACAACCGTGTCTTTCTGTGGGTTTATTAGTGAAGCCTGTGAGATGACAATGTGAAGAAACATTCCCTGTAAAAGCCTTGAATCTGAGCAAAACAAGTGTCCCACTATATTTCTCACAACCATTTATTGGGGTTTGTCTTTTTATCTCCCATATTGCTCCTTATTTTTTATGAATGTGAAGTTGTTTGTCCATCTCACCTCTAAGACTTTTTTCTGCTGGACCTTCAGCTGTGGCAGTTCTGATACCACTCTCATGTTTCCATTTGAGAACAGCAGTTTGTTTACCTACAGATGCCACTCCAGGGTGGTATCACCCAGCGCAGATGGGGTGGGCAGGGCTGCAGAAAGCCCGTGGGAGCGAGCTGCTGCGACAAACAGCTCAGTGCTCTTTGCTCAGCCGGGTGCTCCGAAAGGACGCATGGAATGCACAGAATATTAGAAAGGAAACGGAGAAGAAAACAGGAAGCTCTGTTTGAATCCTTTGTACAGCCACAATGGCTACAAGAGTAAGCTGAAAAAAGATGTACAAGAAAAGGAACAGAAAAAGGACTACAAAGATGATAATAGTTACAGAGCAGCGTTCTCACATGGGCAGGCTAACTAGAGCATACTAACTGTAACAGGACTTTGAGCTTGGCAACTACATCAGAGGGATGATATAAGTCTGTGATATCATAAATGGTGTGGAAATGAAAAGGGAATTATTATTAATTGGTCTGGAGGTTTTGCATATAAAAAAATGGACACTTCTACAAAAATTACCATTTTCTACAAAAATTATCAAAAATTTCAAAGAAAATTAAAATAAATATTTTTTCAGAAAATGCATCATTACCTTTTAGAGGGCAAGATTTCATATGAAGTCTCTAATCTGATTACCAAAATATTAGGTGGCAGTATATTGTCAAGCCTTGTTCCTTATATTTTTGCACTAAGCATCCGCTACTGATCTCTCTGAGTTTTGTCGTTGTACTATAGCGATTTTTGAAAACTATCCACAGTTTTACACTCTTATCTTACAGCTGATTCTGCTGGCTACCACAGTAGAAACAGAGAGAAAGCTGATTTTTCAAGGATTTTTTTTCTTGGCCATATCAACACAATGAGAGAGGATAACAGAAAGATGGCCTAGTACGCTGTAGTTTCTCTTCTTCAGTGATTTGCATGCTCCCCAGGACCTGTACTCATTTCCCAGCTGGAAATCACTTCTCTGATGCCTCACAGATAATGTGTGTCCATCAACAGTGCTAGGCCCCTCATGTCTACTGACGTAAATGGCAGAGCTCCCATTAATTTCAGTTGGTGCAGGAGTTTACCCTTAGTTTTGGTGTTACAAAACTGAAACCTCCATGATTAAGCTTTGCAAACCCTAAGTAAAACCAAAACTGCTCTCATTCAACTGCTTTGTTTTGTTATCACCCATACTTAGGCCACAGGGGAACTTAAAAGTCTTAGAAGATGTGTGATGAGTGAGAGAAATTAATGCCATGGCATTCAGGCTTTTAGTCAGAAAATCACTGCAAACAGCTTCCACTATAATGCACTGATAAGCTGTCTGCATCAATATAGCTCATACTTTACCTGGGTTGTTTCCAACTGGCTTTACTGGGGTTCTAGTTAAAGTTTTAATTGCTTTTCCACTCAACTTTTTTTTTTCTTTTTTTTTTTTTTATACTTTTTATCCTTTTGGAAATCAGGCAAGACCCTTGAAATGCATTTTTTCTCATAAGAGAGAAAACAGCACCTACCGAAAGGAAAACGTTGCCGCACCTGAAAATATTAGAAATTTGTTAGAAACATAATAAATTAGTCAATTTATGCAGGAAATTCTTAATTATTATGGATATAGAGTAAAATACAGGTGAGTTTAAGAATCCTGAAGGTGCAAATATAGGCCATGAATTCTCTGATCTATTAAGACTGACTGGATGTAGCTAAGATGGAATAGAAATGCAGCTGAATAACCTACCATTTGCTTTGTTTTCTCCCTGAAGAGTAAATATATAAATGTTTATATTGTGACTTTTTTGTGGGCATCACTCTGTCAGTTCTTTAGCTTGCTGACAAGTGCCAGCTGCAGTAATAGCTTATAATATTTTTTTTGGATCAAAGATAAGACCAAGTACAAACATCATACTGTGTAATGCCAAGACACCAGCCTAAGCCAGGCTTTTCTTGCAGGATTCAAGCTGAGCAGGGAGGAACTGTCCCCCCAGCCATCATGGCCTTGACCACGTGTTACTACAGGCTGTAGGCACATATGGAGGAAGCATTTGTGTTTGTATCCATTTTCTGTAGCAATTCCAAAAAGCTAATTGCTTGGTTCCCCCTCGTGACTCCACTAATTCAGAAGCTGCTACTAAATATTTCAAATCAGGGTGAAGAGGGAAGAATGTGTCCACCCTGGATGGTTTCAGGGCTGCCTAGCTTATCTACATAGACTTAAAGGGTGCTCCTATGAGTGACAATAATTTGCCCTCTGGGTTTGTGGCTTGCAGGGAATGACTTCACTCCACTGGGCTGCATTCCACAACAGACCCCAGCACACCCAGACTCTGCTGCACAAGGGAGCAGACCCAACTCTGGTGGACAAGGACTTCAAAACAGCTCTGCACTGGGCCGTACAGGTGAGCCACAACACGCCCCCAGTGGGATGTTTATTGAAATGAGTTGGCTATTGCGCTGTCCTAAATACTCCTAAGGAAGTAGTTTGGGCTGTGGAACAAGGAAATTGGATGCTAAAAATGCCCACTAAGCCCCAGCGTTTTGCCAGTGAGTATAGATCAAGGATCTAGCATCTTCTTTGGAGACCAAGGCATACCTAATAGAAGCATAGCCCTGTTGCCCCAAAGTTTTCATTTATCTCAAGTGGGACTATGTGTATGCTTCATGTTGAACTTGTGCCTATTTTATTTTCACGAAATCAGGGTTGCATAAACTAGCAGCTTACTTACCAAAGGCCTTTGGGAATAAGATAGCATAAGCACAAGTGAAAACATATTTTAAGAGCTACAGCTATGAAAGAATTATCTGAAGGGTTGAGACCCTGCTTCTCTGGAGACTAGAGAAGACATGGAGCTAAACACATTTCCTGTTGAACTGTGTGTTTCTATCTCATGTGCAAAAGAGCATTGTCAAATACTCAGGCCATCATTAGAGAAACAAACCATACAGGTTTAATATGGCATTAAAAACTGTATTATGTAATTGTGTTAATAAGCGATAAGTCAAATACAGCATAATTTATTGGTATTCCTAGTTTAGTGCAGAAAACTGCCTGGATGAAATTGTATGTTTTCAAGTGCTCTCTAAGCATAGCAAATTCAGGTATCAATGTTCAAAACGCATGCACAACAGGTAAACCAAAATAGAAATCACAAAGATCACAAACCAAAATAGGACCACAAAGATCCAGCAACCTTTTCATACAATTACCAAATGTTTGCATTCTCATCTTTTGGTCTAAGTTTTCTCTTCTTAAAAGAAGTGTCACCAAGGAAATTTGAAATTCTGAACTGCCATATACAATATTTATTACAGGTAAGGACATCTGAACAAACAATCTTCAACCATAGCCTCACAAAAAGGATTAACATATAATAGGCCTAACTTTTTTTTTCTGAAGGATATTTTGAACAGGTATATTTTCACCTCTGAAACTGGTACTATTTCAAAAATTTTGTTCTTCTTTAATCCTAATCAGTCTTAAATTGGACTTGTTATTTGCATTAGAAGATTAAAGGTATCTACTATACTACCTGTTGTGCATTTTCACCACGCTTATTCCAGTTCTGTCTGCTTCCAGTGGGAAACATCTGAATCCCATGCCAACTCCTGCATGATAGCCAGTGGTCTATATCATAGGTCTGGGGACAACCTGTCTGACAAACAGAAAGACAAAAGTGAATCCACTTTATAACCCTCAGAGTTCCCTCCTTTCTAGAGGGGAAAGCTTTCCCTGATTCAGTTTTTTGTATGTTTCATTATTTAATTCCATTGTTAAATCTCACCTCCACACTTCTCTCACAAATGTGCAGAAAAAGTCTTGAGAAATGGGGAAACGGAAACTGCACAAAACCCACTTGGCCTCAGGTGGAAGGAACTCACAAATGCCCTCTTTTCCTTTAAGCTGCTCCCGGAAATCAAGAGGAAGTGTGCAGAATGACACACGCACACCCCTTTTTCCCTTATTGTGAGATTTATGCTGTGAAACCCTTTAAGTTACTTCTTCCTTCCACATGCTTCTCCACTTTCTAGGTCCAGAAGTGGCATTTGAAATTCCAGAGCATGAAATAGATCTGTTCACATTTCTACATTTCTCTTACTCAAATAAGAAAACTCTTGGCCAAGAAAACAACAACTTGCAGCCAGTGCTCTCTGCTGCCCATTTAGGCCCAGGAGATTTGGATACTGTGGACAGGCACAACTTTCTCTGCTGTGACAGAGAACAGAACAACAGCTCTCCTGGATGGGATCATAGTTATGTCTAATTGCCTCCTCTCCTCTGTGACTGCTGGAAAGGAGATATTTTTCCTTTAAGAATTGTATAAATATCTTCAGAGAACAAGAGACTCACAGAGCTCAGGCAGTACAGCTGCAGGGGTTATTTTTGGCTGAATAAGGCCCTGTGTTTAATTTCTTTTTTTTTTTTAAATGCAGTGAGGGGAAGACCAGTCACTGCACAGAAACTTGTTTCAGAAGTTGCAGGAAAGAGGCACTTTGTTCACATTGGGCTGAAACACACAGTAGGACCATACGAAAATCTTTGCCCACCATTCAAACCCAAATTCATGAGCATGAGGCATATTTCATATGAAATCATTGTTCCGTGCTGACTCTTTCCAAGACTGCACGTGTGTGACTTTGTCTTCCATCAGGCATTGTGGGATGATCAGTCCCATCCATGTAGCCAGACTGACCTTGCCCACACCAAGGCCTGCTCTTTTGAGAAAAACTCAAGTCTCCTGCCATTCAAGTTCACATCTCAAGTGCAAATGTATCAGTTTCAAAAACACTGATCATTACTGTTTGGTATGAGAGTATCTCATGTCACATTTTTTACACATGCAGTATTCTATGTGCTGGTGCAGACAGGCCTATTAAAAGTGTCTCAGGAGGTATTTCTCTCCTTTCACTTCAGCTACCATTAATTACTGTAGTGAAAAGGAAACACACTTTTGAAATACAAAACTGTAAATGATACAGGGACAAAGGGTAAAGCCATTCTAACAATTCTACATAATGGTATTATTGAAATCCTGGTAAAATATAATATAAAATATACCGTACAGCATGCATTATGATGCTACACAGTTCTGTACTATAACACTATTAATAGTACCTTGGAAGCAGCCTGGGAAGATTTGGAATCTTGCTACATTGCCTTGCCAGTTGTCATCATTTTTACCAGAATTTTCTTTGTCTTGTTCTCAGTCTCTGGCTCCCAAAGTCAAATGATTACATGAAAATACCAGTTTTCTACTAAAAGAAACACAAAAAAAAATCAGATTTTTTTTTTAAGTAAAGAAATTCAAACCTGTAGGAATAAAAAGAATGCAACTAGAAAGAAGCTATTAAAAATAACAATCTGCCATGGGGAGACGTGCCTATGATTTTTAAATAGGCTGATTTGGAGTGTAAAGTTTTAAAAAATTGGAAGCCAGAGTATTTGTTCCATAGCAACAATGCAGTTATTTCATTCCTCTGTTTCCAGAGAGGAGAGTGAAATACCTGTATATATAAAACACACTGTAAAGGAAATGCATAAGTATTAATTTGTGTTTGGTTGGCCAAGCACCGCAGTTTCTCTATAATTGATTGGAAGGTGAAAGCACACTTAAATGCCAGGATCTCTAGGAAGGAATGTCTCTGTTGCTGCAGGACATCTTGAGGACACAGCTGGCTATCCAGCCAGAGCAGAGGAAGGGGCCAGAGAAATGAGTCGTGGCTCAGAATCTCTCCCAAGGGATCACTTCTCTCCTTCTCTCTGCCCAGCATCCAATTTTTTCATGTGGGCTACATACAGTGGAAGAATTCAGAGAGACTTCCAAAGCCATCTTAAAACCCAGTGAGTGTTTCTCTGCTGCAGATATGTCTGTTGTTGGACTGACCAGAAAAGGTGCATTTGCTGGGCAAGGTTCACTGTTTCACTTGGTTTCAGAGAGACTTCTTTCCCTGCAAAGTTGTACTTCATTTCTCCTTGTTTCATGCAGTTTTCTAAAGATGGCTTGAAAGGAGGAATAGCGATTTCCTTTTTTATGTCGCTAAGCTTTAAAGACATTTTTGACTGTTAACAAACAAGTCAAAAAGATATTCAACTTTCATTTTTTAAATATACACTTTTAAAATCACCTTCTTTTGTAAATATTGTCATTCTAGCAATGGTACAACTCTTGCTTGTGGAGCCTGGAACATTACATAGCAGCAGGGATCTACAGAGTGAGCTGTCAAGTCGCAAAACAAGATAGAAGAATTTGCAAATAGTTTTGAGTAAGAAATAAACTTGCTTTAATACCAGCAGAAGCTTTTTCCATTAAGTGCCCTAAATATTTGTGACACTGTCTAAAAAAGTGAATTAAATGTGCTTGAGTGTTGGCTCTGGCACTGAGGCAAACTATCATGGGACAACCTGTGTCCCTACTGCTATACTCTCTTACCCAAGCAGGATGTTCATACACAGACCACTTACTGGCAATGATCTGGTACCCATTTTAGCTCCAGCAACTGGTAGGGAAAGTATTAATTGACCCAGGCCTAAAGAATGCCAGGGAGGATTTTAAGAATTATTTGGTACAGACAACTAAATTCCAGTGCTGAAGGATGTTCCTAAGTGCTGCTTCATTTTTTATGTAGCTGTAAACTATTTCTTCATTTTAAGTTGTCACAGAATAAGCTGAAGAGACTCACGAGGATCAAGTCTAACTCCTGGCCCTGCACAGGTCACCCCAAGAGTCACACCTCTGCCTCAGAGCATTATCCAAACTTTCTTGAACTCTGGCAGGCTGGTGCTGTGACTGCTTCCCTGGGAAGCCTGTTCCAGTGCCCAAAAACCCACTGGGTAAAGAAACTTTTCCTGATATCCGGCCTAAACCTCCCCTGACACAGCTTCAGGCCATTCCCTTGGATCATGTCACTGGTCACCACAGAGAAAGAGGCCTGTCTGCCCCTCCTCTTCCTCTCATAAGGAAATTGTAACTGCAGTGAGGTCTCCCCTCAGTCTCCTCCAGGCTGAACAGAACAGGTGACCTCAGCTGTTCCTCATACAGCTTTCTTGAAGTCCATTCACCATCTCCATTGCCCTCCTTTGGATGCTCTCCAGTAGTTTAGTGACTTGATTATACTGTGGCACCCAGGAGTGCCCCCAGCACTGGAGGTGAGGCTGCCCCAGGGCAGAGCAGAGCAGAGCAGGACAATCCCCTCCCTTGCCTGGCTGCTGATGCTGTCCCTGATGCCCCCAGGACACGCTTGGCCCTCCTGGCTGCCAGGGCACTGCTGGCTCATGTTCAGCTTGCCATGGACCAGAGCCCCAGGGCCCTTTCCATGGCACTGCTGCCCAGCCTCTCGTTCCCCAGCCTGTCTGTACATCCAGGGCTGCCCCATGCCAGGTGCAGAATCTGGCACTTTCCTGTGTTGAACTCTGCATGGTTGATGGTTGCCTCTCTCTCTAATTTATCAAGGTCTCTCTGCAGAGCCTCCCTGCCTTGGAGGTTGTCAGGAGCTCCTCCCAGTTTTGTATCTTCTGCAGACTTGCAGTATTGATATAAAAACTCAAAGCCAGAACATCAGAAAAACTCTTACTGAAATAATAAATAATAAAAAAGTAAGTCTTTCAAGTGTGAGCATGCCACAGACAATGTAATTGTTCACGCCAATCAAATGTCTGAGGTAATCAATTGCAGAATTCCCACTGAGCTTAGCAGGAATTTGTCTTGGGCAGATCCTGTAGGTAGGTACAGAATAATTGCCAGACCTCTTCCCAGCGCACAGTCTATGTGTAACTGCACAGTGGATGCCAGAATATGAGTAATGTATGTGCAACACATTTCTTGCATATCTATACATGTCCTGATCTCCTATGCCTGACAAAAAGGCACTTGAAGACAAATACTTCCATTTCTCTGATAGAATAAATCCTTATTCTTCTGCAGATTTAAAAAAATTACCTCTTTTCCAAAGCATGTAAACAGCTCATTTGGAGAAATCAGTCCTTGCAACAATGCAATAGCAGGGGAAAGTTGCCATGTGATTTTAGTCATAGTCATAGTCATTTACACAATAAATCATATGCACTTAGACTCCAAGGGAAAATAAATTCTCAGAGAGACTTGGCCAGTGTTTCATGAAGGGTTTTGTTTGAGCAAAGAGAGGGTTGGAGAGGCAGGGACATGTGATAGCCGGAATCATGCCTCCATGACTGCCTTTGTCATTCGGTACTTTTTTCCAACACACATGAAGGCTGCTAAAAGGAAAAATATTTTAAAAATATTTTAAATGCCTTAGCTGTACCAGAGGCAGCAATGCTCTGAGGACCACAGGACTTTCCTGTACAACAACACATTTTCTTTCCCACAGTGCCACAAAGTCAAGCCAAGCTGGGTTGCTCTGACTCTGCAGAGATGCTGTCTCAGTGGGTGTGTAAAGCTGCAGCACTTGGGTGAGGAGAAGACGAATGAGCTTCTCTCTGAGCTGACTAAGTCTCACCAATATATCTACAGTGGTGTCAGAGGAGTTGTTAATTTGTATTGGTTTGCCATAAGAAACACACTCTGTGAAGTGCCTGGGCTGCATTCAGGGAATCTCTGGCACAGTTTCTCTGGCAGGAGGTAAGATGAAGATGATATTATGACTTGCTTCTTTCCTCATCACAGAGACCAGTTTTCCGTGTCCTCTCAGGGTAGAAAATCCACAGGGTGCTCTGAATTTTTGCTCACTTCCCCACTGCCAAGTTCAGCTATCTAGCAGCCAGGAAATTAGGTAGAGTGAAGGTGTTTCCATTTCTTAGCTTTGTCTCATCTTGGGTGCAGAAGAGGGAGGTGCTGGAAGTCCTCGATGCATGTGTGCAAAACTCTTCAGTAAGCCAAACTGCCAATATAAGGACATTTCCCACAGCACTGTTTGCTGCAGACTAGAAGCAACATTATGTCTCTGTTTTTGAGTCTGGCATTCTCCATCCTTAAAACAGCAGACACCGCACCTACCACAAGATAGATTTCTGAGAACTGCCTTAATATCTCATTCCAACCTGACTTATCCTCACAGCTGATGCAACATTTATCTTGCTCTGATTCTAGAGTGGAGTTCTAAATCATATTACAATAAAAGTAATGATGTGATGCACTGCTCCAGTGCTCTGCCTGTGAATATGAGGAAAATGGCACATCAGTGAAATTAATCACATAAGGGAAAAGAACGTATTGGAAGAACAGCTGAGTTTTGCCAGTATAGCTGTAACTAAACACAGTTTCTGCCAGAATAGCCTTGAGTTAAAGACCAAGGCTTTTCAAGATCCAGTCAAGAGAACCATGTGGAAAATAATGTGGAATGGCTTCTGCTTTTGGTAAATACTGAATTTTAGAATAAAGAAAAAGGTTAAAAAGTTATTTGAAGGGAAAAATGTATTTACCAACATAATAGTTTCATCTAGGGTTATAAAGGAAAAAGTCCACAGACAAGTTATTTGTTCAAATTTTGCTATAGGTTGCTCAAAAATACTTTAAATGGCTCATGTTTCCTTATTTCAGCAAAGGGAAAAAGATTTTTATTTCATTTGGCTGTTTTATTTTCTAATGGTCCTGCTGGTGTTACAGTTGATTTCAGATTAAAGTATACTATGTGTGTCTGTTTGTGAAGGATAAGAGGAAAGACAAAAGGGATTCTCTAACATAAAACTCAAACGGCACCCAGGGATAGTTTCCAGGAGGAAGCTAGAAGTACTTTTGTAAATGTAATTAATTTTGCTTTTTTTTGTAAAAGTGAGTTACCTCCCAGAGTAGTGCAATGGTGACAGTATTTGTTTGTTGCTGCAGAAAGGAGTGAAATAATGCTAAAAATCTCAAGCTGCTCAGGGGTAGCTTTGAGTTCATAACTGAGAAATCAGAAAATGACAGAATGGAAAAGAGGAAAACACAGGCAGACCTAAAGTTCAGTGCTAATGATAAGAAGCCACATCAAGAGCTTCTAGTGGGGACTTCCCTGACAAAGATGGCTGTACATATAAGAAAGCTTTAAACTGCATGCTAATGCAAACGGACAGGAAATATAAGAGAACTAATACGACCTAACCATATAATCTCCAGAGGCATTTACTTGGTAGAAAAGTATTTTATCTGGGTTTCGTGAGACCAGTTTAGTGGTCCATAGCTTGTTCCTCTACCCATCCCATCTCTCCATTACTGGTTGAAGGCTTAGCAGACTCCTTTCATATGACTCCTCCTTGACAACCCATTATCTAGTTTGCTAGAATATTCTGAAGAGGGGAAAAAATAGCCATCTATACAGTGCAGTGTAAACAAAAAACAAACTTCTCAATGTTTATTGACACTGAAAACCTGGCAGAATAAAATGTAATGCTATGGTAAAATATTATGAAAGTGGCAAGAAACTTTCTAAGTAAAATTATTGTTCTGCTTATCAGTTGGACATAGAAAGGGCTGAAATGTAAGAACCATGATTGTAGTAACAATGAGGATAAATTGAGTAGACATAGCTGAAAAAAGTGTCAAAACTGGAAAAGTGTCACAGAGGTTTGAGATTCTCCTCATGGTACTTGATTAGATAGATACTTCTGGAATAATTAGAATAATTATTTTCTTATTTGGAAAGCACTGAGAGACGCAATTCTCAGAAGTCTGACTCTCATTAGCCAACTTATAGAAACCAGAGTTGTAATCAAGTGTCAGAGTTAAATATCTGTTAGTGATTTGGCTGTTTGCCATTGTCTGGAGATGATACAAATCTCAGACAAAGATTTGCATAAAGCACAGAGATTTTCTTACAGGGGCTCAGGCATACAGGCTTTAGGAGATTTCTTCTTCATAAATATCCTGGTTTGAGACAAGTAAAGTCACCCTGGAACAATAAAGTATGTTTAATTGAGACAAGGGATCGAAGGAAGAAAATTTCACTGAGGAGAATCAATAATGGGTGGAAGCAGATAAAAGTGTGAGATGGGACAAAAAAGTCCTGGGGGAGGAGCAGGGGAGGGGTGGGGAAAAGTCCTGCAAAACTATTTAGAAACAAAAAAACAAAAACAAATAGCAAAAATTACTAATAATCTCTGAGAACATTTTAATCTCTGCTGTAAAGAATTTGAATACAAAAAGGGAACATGAAATTTAGTGATGCGTACAGTAAGGTTACAAAAACACATAATTTTCCTATGGTAAATTTACCAGAGAACATCCTGGTCTAACAATAGTACTGCGGTAAATTTACCACAGGAACACTACATTTTTGGTGACCACAGCTCAAAGCTATCAATCTCAGAATAAGGGCTCTGTAAGCATTTTTGGAGAATTTTGAGTGCAATTTCAAAAGAGTCAAGAGGAATTTAAAGATAAGAAGGCATTCCTAAGAAGAGAAAACTGGAAAGCCACCAAGCAGTCGCCCAGAAATCTCATGCAGCAGAAAGTTCAAATATTAGGAAATATTCTTGATCACTTAGAAAATGGAAGTAACAATTTGATTGAATTGTTGAAATGAGGCAGAATTTTTATAGCCATCTTCAAAGCAATTACTGCTTCCTCAGATAAGAGGCTTCTATACCTAATAAGGTATAGTATGTTTGAACATCAATTAATCATTTTAATCCCATGTAATAAAACACAAAAATTCTGGAAAAGTGACAAGATAAAGCTCATCACATGGCACAGAAAGCTTGCTAAGCATGTGGCAAATACAGTGGTCATTAAAAGTCTAATTCTTTGTTCCTTTCTCATTTGAGAAGTTTAATGCAAGTTTAATCACATTGACTAACATCAATAACACAATTTTTATAGGCACAACTTGCTGTAATAGAACTCTCTCCAAGATGTCCCACAGGGGAATAAGAAGGAGTGATGCCATCAAAATCAACCAGAGACTTGTATCACACATCATATATTCTCTATCAGCCACATTCAAGACAGTTCAGATAATCTTTGGAGGTGAATATCTCATAGACTGTCCAATCAGGGGTGTATCATAGGAATGTTTTTATTTGTTCCATAATGAGGTGTCAAAATACAGCGCACACATATAACCCACAGTGAAAATCAAATTACAGGGACATCAAGTACTTCATGGCTAAGGATGAAATTCAAAAATATTTTGAGAAATTGTAGGAATTAATAAAATAACACTGTATACGGAATTGTGAAAAAATTAAAGGGTTTTGTGCAAAATTAAGAGTAATAGACTAGCAGATTACAAAAGTGGTAAGAGTTTAGGTTATGGTGTTGATATAAATCAAACAAACATTGTTCTGGGATATATTAACAGACATATGGTACATGTGGGCTGCAGGAAGTCATTTTCAATGTCAGGAGAGAAGCCTCTGCTGGATAATTGTGTTGTTTGGAGTGCCAGGGTTGAAAGAAACTGTAGACAAACTGGAAATAGGCCAAAAGCAAGCACCAAGTATGATAAGTGCATTGGAAAACATGACCTGCACGGGGCAGTTGAAATTGTTTGTTTAGTCTAGAAAACAGAAGATTGGTGGGAGACAGAACAGTCTGTAAAAGTATAAAATGCCAGTCAGAAAAGTGGGAAATTTCTTATGTGAATGCTAAGAGTTGTGCAAGAACATGGAGGGACTGAAACTGCAGCTGCAGGGTGTGAAATTTGGACTTAGCAAGACAGCGTAAAACTGGAGGAATAGTAACTAGGAACATGAATACAGAAGTAGTAAGGTACTAATGTAAATTATTTTTTGTATCAAAACTGACTTAGAGAAGGATGATAACACATAGATATTTATTATGGTAGTCCTAGAAGTATGTAATAGACTTCTAGATTTAGTTGGCCTTGAATGTGACTAGGGATTTCACTGATGCTAATGATGAAAATATGTAACTGGGAATTATTACCAGTATGGAGGATATTGCTATCTGGCATAAGGACTGGACGATAAAAACAACAGTTATTCATTGGACCTCAGTATTCCTGAATATGGGGATCAACACTCCTCTTCCTAGATATTCAGACAACCATAACTTAATTTGAGCATGGTTAATCAGGATGTTACAAAATGCTGGCCATAGAAAATAAGCTTGGATTACATGATCAAGATTAGACTCTAAATTAAGCAAAGTACATGTAAAACTAAATTCCTGATTTCAGAGGGACATGTTTTGATAGATTAAGGAAATTCTCAGCTGGACTGAGTAGTTGTGAGATCACAATGTTCCAGGGACCTGGAATGTATCCTCTCAATGGTTCAAAATATGGCAGGAAGCTGAATCCCAAGAGCAGAGAGGAAAAGTGTATAGTAGAGTCTTGAGATAATGGATGTCTACCCATTTTTAAAAGATATATTTAGAATAAGTAGCTATCTTACAAAATAAGATACAAAATACAGAGAAGCAAAAGAAATTGTATCTTAAAATCCAGAAAACAAGAGTATGATTAAATGTTGAATAGAGGCTGGAAGGAAATTACTTTCAGGGATAAGACTTGATATTACTCTTGTTTAATATTTTCATAATAACTTGACGCATAATACAGGAGCTTTGTGATGAAATCTGCCCATAATAAAAAACTGAAAGACTAACAGGAAGGAATGGGGATATCATACAGGGTTATGGATCACCTTTAAATCTTGAGCAATATAAATGGGACAAAATTGGATCAGATAAAATGTACAAGTCAGGCACTTTGGTGTTAGTAACAGAAGGTCCTCCCCAAAACTAGAAACTCTATGCTTGGAAAAAAACTTGAGGAAGTACTGAGGTGCAAAGGGTCATTCCAAAATGACTAGGAGCTTCTAATGGGATGCAGCTGTGAATGAGGCAAATGCTGTTCTGTGACATACTAAAAGAGGTATTTCTAACACAAATAAGGAAGAGCAGTGTCACTGTAAAAGATCTGGCAAAAACATCTTTGTATGACTAGTACCATTTTAATCATCTCTCTTCAAGGAAACATAACTAAAACACAATAGGAAATTGGTTACTAGGTTAATGAGAGAAACAGAAAGCATATTTAAAAAAAAAAAAAAACTTTAAAAGACCATGATTGGTTAGAGCAGCAAGAGAACAATTCAAAAGAGATGTGATGATTGCCCATAAATACATCTGAAGAACAAGTACCAGTAAGAGGAAAGGAGTATTTAATCCAAATAATAATGCTGGAACAGAACAAAAGGATATAATCAGCCCTGAGTGTGAATAGAATTTAGAGATACAGATCATAAAAACAAAGAAGTTCTTGAACTGTGTTCCTTTGAGAGTAATGGGGGCAAAAGTAACCTAATTGCCTTTAATGGACAAAGTTTATAAGAGGAATGATGTAACATAGCTTCAAGTGATTGCAGAGATTGAATTTGATGATACAGAAAGACCTTTGCAACCTTGTGTTTCTGTTGTTATAAAAAAGTAATGAATTCTTTTGCTCTGTTTCCACTAAGGTAGGATATAAAATGTTCAATTTCATTTGCAGGTTAGAGAACAACGTCGACTTTCTATTAAGACACCAGACACCAGAGCAAACTAGCTAAGAAAGTTTTCAAGAAGCACTTGAACAAATATTTGACATGGTTTTTCTAAGTGTACTGAGACAGACTTACAGATATGGGTTGGTTTTCTGAGGTTCTTTTCAGCCCTAAATTTCTATTGGAAAATATAAGTTTGTGTTTCTGGACTCTGGCTTAGCAAAACAGGGAAAACCACAAGTAATTTCTATTAAGTAATTTACACTCTACAGCTTCTGGAGATATTTGCAGTGGTTCATTATTTATTATTTTTCCAGTGTTCAGAGTGTTTTAGAAAATTCATAAAGTAAGCACAATTCCCAGCTGGAGATTGGAAGATTTTGGCTTTTATATCTGGAGATTCTGGTATACACACAGAAGAATAGCATTACTGTATTTAGCATTCTCTAGCAGAGAAGATGCAGCCTGGTGTGAGCTCCATTGTAAAACACTTTCCCTCTCTGAACTTCCTTCCAGAGTGGCAACAGGATTCTGTGTTCCATCATTCTGGACCACTGGCAGGGACCATCAATAATAAATTGTGATGATGAGAATGGCAAAACATGCATGCACATTGCTGCTGCTGCAGGCTACAGCGATATCATCAGTGAGCTGGCTAAAGTCCCAAAGTGCAACCTGCAGGCCCTTGATGTGGATGACAGGTAACCATGGAAACTCTGAAATTGCTGCTCCCTTTCTAATAACCTGAGACCAGCTCTGTCTTGTAATCATGTTTCCTGTTTCACAGGCCATGGCCTAGTAATGCCCTGCACTCCGCAGAGAGCTGTGCTTGCTCAGAAACACTGCAAACCCGTCCAGCTCACATGTATTGTACTTAGTACCATAACTGACTAGAAACAATTATATTTAGCTTTCTATTTGTTCTAGAAAAAGAGCTTATTTCTGTATGGACTTTGCCATGACTCACTTAAGTTTCTTTCAATCAAAAATGAACATTATTTTTAAGACAATACAATAGGATCCTGCAACTTGAAGCCAGGATGCTGCTGTTATTTTTATTTAAGAAATGGCAGTGTTCTCTTGTTGTATTTAAGATGAAAATATCATACTCCTACAGGACCAGAGGAACCTCACCTTCCATTCTGAAAAGACCTGTGATTTCTGCTGCAATTAAATCTCTATTTCATAAGTACAGAAGAGTCATCTTTCCTCTTTTTCACCCCACACCTACCTTCCTTGGAACTTTGCTCATAAATGTATTTAATGCAAAGAGAACCTATTCACATTGATTATTCTGCTCAGTGAATCAAAAGCCAAGGTTTTCTTGGCTTAGGCCTTTAGCTACTTAAAATAATATCATTCTTCATGGAAAAGTGCAATAAAATGGAACAGAAATAAAATGAACAGGGTTCTGGAGCAGTTTCTAAACATCATTAAAATGTAGTTGAGCAGGCTGTGTTTCTATGGAAAGAAGAGCAAAGGGAGCAAAGCCTACATTTCAAAGTCCATTAAGACATGACCATCTATTCCATGTGCTCAGATATTTCCACAGAATGTGTTACACTCAGAGAGGGAAAAGGTAAGCTTTTCACTACAAACATATCTATAAGATTTTCATTCTATTGTGTTTCTGATTGCACCCAATCTGAAATCACTGGGACTGAAAAGGAATAGAAAGAAAACTTTCAATTTTATTTTTTTTTATTCTTAACACTTCTTTTGTGATGTTGTCTGTGCTTTCAGGTTTTTCACAAGAACAATTTGGAAACAGGACAAAAGTTTCTAAATACAGGATGCAGATTTTATGCCAACAACAAAATCAGTTTGATTCTTCTGCAGAGATTCAAAGAAATTATATGTGCTCTGGGTCTGGGCCTGTACTAGAACTCAGAAACTGGCAAAGTGGCAGTCTGGTAGATGTGTTCAGTCCTTGTCATTCATCTGGGAGAGGCTTCTCTAATTACCTTCATGGAGAGTCCTCTGCCAACCATGGCTAATTGTGGTTGGTGTAAAGATGAGAAGAGTTTGCCCCTATGCAGTGGACAATGAATTTTTTTTTCAAATTCTACTCTGAAAACTTCAGTCACTTTTCCTACTGTACAATTCCAGCTGTGGAAGAGATGCTATTGTATAAGGTATAAGCATTTTGCAGCCCCATGTCAACTTTATCTGCAACTAAATAAATGCAGCTGCAGCAGTTGGCTGGAGAATTTCTTAAAATGTATATTATTAATCTGCACAAGCATATCCTGTGCACACCTCACTATGTCATTAATAGCTTCAATTGTAAATCTATTCATCTATTTTAATGATACTCCCCCTTTCCTGTAGGACTCCTTTGCACTGGGCTGCAGCAGCAGGGAAAGCTGACTGTGTGCAGACACTGCTAGAACTGGGGATAGACAGCAGCCCTCGAGACATCAATGAAAACACTCCTCTGACATATGCAATATACTGTGGGCACACGGCATGCATCAAGCTGCTGACTCAGGAGAGCAGGTAAAAGCAAAGTTCACGTCTTGCTCACATGTTGCCACTGACTAGAAAACAAATTTGTTTGGTTTTGAATACTCCCGAAGGGTTTGGGCCTTCAGTGGTGTTTCCCTGATCCATAGGCAATATTTGTTCCATATTCCACCAATGCTGAATCATTACAATCAGTTCTCTTCACAGAGACTCTTCGCTGAGGTTGAATACTGCTCTAGCAAGCAGCAGAGGGCTATGAACAAGTGTGTATAGCTCTTGCTCAGTCACCTTCATGTAGAAAACTTGTATAACAGAATAATTTCAACCCTCAGATATATGTAACTTGCACTTCTTTGAAATCTCTGCACGCTGTCTGTGTGCTCATATAATCAGATGGACAGATAGACTGAACACAAAGGCAGATTTGACAGAAAATAAATCTTAAGTTTTCTTTCTCAGAGTAAGGGTTTGGTAGTATTATCCTAGCCTTCTTTAGTTCTTTACCTTGATGTGTTTTTTTATTCTGAGTTCTTGTCAGTTAAAAAATATAACAAAAGACTTACCGGTTACAGTCTTCCTTTCTTTGTATTCTTCCTTTTTCAGCAGCTGTTGTCTAATTAATTTCCATTCTTCTACTTCAAGTATGCACTTACATTTATCTCCCCATTTCTTTGCACTTTCCCCTCCTTTCCAGTCAGAAGTTAGTATTATGTGAGACACAGGTAATATTACCTCTCCCTTTTTCCTGCACTCTGTGTATTAGAGAAGGTCAGAAATTAACAAAAATTTTGTCTCAAAACCACTACAGCAATACTGACACCATTTTTGGTTTTGCTTTTTTTATATGTTCTCTGCATTCATCGTGCTTATATTTGTAGCTCTGTAGCCTATTGTACTAGTGGCTAGTTTTCCCAGTAATTTTCCATGGCCTTTCCCTAGGCAGAAAGACAAAATAAATTCCAGAGCTCCAAGTCCCATGGGGGACAAGGGCCCCATGCTGTCTTGGTTCTTCCTGGCTACCAAGATTGAGAACAACTCTGTGAGATACATTCTCATGGACAGAGTACAGCTAGTACCAAGAGAGGGGCTCCAGAGAAGGGGCTTGATCTGGGGCGGGGGGAAATTCCATCACCACCCATCCTCCTAATTGGTTCTTTTTATCAATTATGCTAATTTCCTAAAACCTATAAAAATGTACTCGCCCTTGTGGCGGTGGGCTCTTTTGGACATCTTTCCAAAACTGCTCCTGAAGACCTTCAACAAAGGTCCACTTTTATATTGCCTCCCATATTAAAATTCTCTTGAGTTTCATTTCTAGTTTGGAAAAGGCAACAACATTAGTGTAGGTAATTATCTTGACCAATCTGAAACTGTGCTGGACCTCTTTAGCATAAGCAAGGCAAGGGAAAGGGCAAACAGGAAAGAGGAAAAAGGAAAGGGGAAAGGGACAGTAGGAATGGAGAACTAGTGCCTTTTTTTACAGTGTTTGCAATGACCAGAAATACCTTTTTCCAAGTATGACATAATACAAATACCTGATTTAAAAGATCACAGCATGTTCTTCTCATTATCATTAGATCTTCACATCTGGTAGATACTGAAGCCACAAAAATGTGTTTGCTTTTTTCCCAGATATCTGTGCTAAGTTACAATCATTAAGATGATTGTAAGATAATTCACCTATAAGAAAGAGTGAATTAACACAGTAGCATTTTCAGTCTTTTAATTACCAATTGGGATCCTAATTTTCTTGAACCACCCATGCAATATTGCTTCTTTAATGGAGTAACACAATTGGTATTTTCTCATTGTCTGTTAGTATTGACATCACATTTTGTTTTGTATTTCCAGTAGATCTGAGTCTGTTCATCAGTTGCACTCCCAGAACAACAGACTTATAAAGAAAGAAGGACGATTCAGCATGCTGAACCAGATCTTCTCTTGCAAAAAGAAGAAAGATGATCAGAAAACCAGTCAGAAGGAGAGAAGCAGGGATCGGTATCCTGGAGAAGAGACCTCAGAAGTAGATGATATCATCACCCGTTTTGATGGCATTGTGAATAAAAATTGCAAAGACATTCCAGATGCATGTAAGACCACCCCTGACTTTGAAAGAAAGAGGACAGACACTAAGTACTTCATAGCAGAAAAGAAGAAATCAGTATGTCAGGGACTCCCACCCATCACCACCCAGAGCTTCCCTCCAATCACTGCAGGCAATTCCTTCCTAACTGCTTCCCAGAGCAAAATGTCAAGCTTCTCCTCCAGCTCCAGAACCCACCATTTTCCATTCAAATCTCAAAAGAGTAGGGGTGAGCACAACTTGCTGGACAACACAGACAGCTGCCTGGCTTTGCTGGATGGTCCCTGGAACACAGATTCTAAACAAAGGCTCTCTTACAAAGTCTGTACTAGGACTTCTTCAGACAAACTGATGAATGGCTTAGACTCTGATAGGTCTCACCATGTGCTTTTGTGCCCTCCCTGCCTTCCCTCACTTCCCAGTTCTCCATCAGGTAATTTTTTTTTCTTCTCTATATCCTAAATTCTATAATATCTACTCATGTAGCAAATTGAGCCAGAAAAAAAAGTAGAGATTAATAACTTTTCTGTTTTAAATTTTTCAGCGTCTCCTTTATGTGGCCATCACAGATAGCATGTGGGTGGGACATCAGTTGGAAGCTGAAAAGAATTAGGAGAAATAGGAGATTTAATAGGTCTGATGAGCAAGCAAAAATGCAGGTATCTAGGAAGTATATAAGGCACCTGAGCAATAAGTGCCTCCACGTAATATGTATGTGCTTTGTGAATTGCACATTAACACCCACTACCACACCTGCTGCCTTGTGTCCACATCTAGTCCTGGATGTAGGTGTGCAAGGGAACAGTCTTGCCCTCAAATCTCTAACTGTGCTGAGAGCTGCTTCTGGATCCAGCCAAGTCCAGTGCCATGCTGGACAGCTTTATGCCATGCCCCCTTACCCATATAGTTATATTCTGACTCCAGGCTGCAGTGGCACCTCTTCCCACCCTAAACACACCCTGAGTGCCAGCTCTTTGGTCTGATGTGCTGTTCTTATGGTTTCTCCAAAGCTGAATTAAGGTTGCTAAATTTACAGAGCTGGGACAAATGCTTTTATGCTGTGGTCTGGAAGTTGTAAAGCAGCAGTAATGAAGCAGAGCATTAGAATTCTAAGGTGAACTTGATACCAGAGTTTGGCTGGATTTGGGATCTAGTATTTTGTTTGACTCACGTCCATGTTTAAATGAATCTGCCTGGCTGGCCTGCATTCTGGAGTTTACTTTAACATATCAGTGTCTCCAAATTCATCTCCTTTGGGATTAGTCCCATGCCAAAATTAAACACATCTAGCATACCTTCCAACCTCTGCAATATCTAACTGAAAATGAAGCAAGCAAAAGCAAACCCCAAACTTCCAGTATACCATTAAAAGGAGTAAAAATTTTACAGTAAGTTAATCTACACTTAGCCCAAGAGACGTGAGCCCTTACCCTTCAGTGGAAAGAGGAGTGAACAGAAACCCTGAGAAGAGCCCCCAGTTAGCTGTGTGATAGTGCAAACTGTTCTGAAATCTAAGTGAAGTGAACTACAAAAAAGCAAATCTTTGCACACAGGTCTGACAACTAGAGCAGAGACAGCAATTTCAGAATGACAGGCCATTATACATACAATGTGCAAATAAAGGCTGAAAATAGCTTTTTGGTGTAAAAAGGAGCTACTTTAAAAGTGCCCCTTCCTGGATACCAGGCCACATTCCTGAAAGCTTAATAGAACTGCTCCAAAGGTGTCACTACTTTTTTACAGTGCACTCTTCAGCTGCTTACTCAACCATACGAGCCCCAGACTCCACATGGCCAGCAATGATTGCTCCTGCACGACTCCTTCCACACCAGATTCTGCAAGGTTCAGCTCACATGTGGAACACACGAATACCTGCAGGGCTACTTTACAGCCTCACTGCAATAGGGTACAGGGAGGCTAAGATATTTGAGATCATTGAACTTGACAGCAGTAGCAGAAATGAGTTCAAGCTGGATAAACCAAACTGGAGGGCAGCTATTTCTGGGAAAAATTCCTGTTGGAATTTGCTAGACTATTTATACATTTGATATGGAAGTAACTACCATGTTATTTAAAACGTGATTATAGATTTTTCTTAATATTGTAGTATACTACAGTGCTAAGAAAATGGCTAAATCCTGTCTGCTCTGGACAGAAGGATAGGTGGTTTTCCTGGAAAAAATGTTTTTGTGGAAAACCTTTGACAAAAATGTAGTTTTTATAATGGGAGCCATCTTTGAATGCCCAAATGGAAGGTAAGTTATCTTATTTCTGACAGTTTGTTATCTCTCTCAGAAAATAAAAAGCTTGAATCTTCTTTAAGTCTTTTCTTTGTACCAACTCCATTTTAAAATTTAATACCATTTTCCAATAATGAAACTATGCCTGTAGCTGGCAAAAAGGACCTTCCTCTGAAACGTGTGAATTAAAATTCTCTAAGGAGGAAGAGAGTGTCTGACATTGCACAACACAGATATTGTCTCACATTTCTTCATGATAAAGAGATCTCCTTATCCCTCTTCATGCCTATGTGTGTGGTTTAAATCTGTCTGCTCCTGTAATTAAAGCCACCTGACTTTTTGTGAATTAGAACTGCATTTACTGTATGAGCTCCAGGGCTCCCAGGTCTCCAGTGTGTTGTGCCTGCAGGACTTACAGGGATCAGCAGCAACGTCTGGTTCCAGCCTAGCCAGCAAGGCTGTGCAGGCTGCCCTCTCTCTGAGGAAAAATATCTTTTGTTGGTTTTTGTTGGCTTATTGTTGGTTTGGGGGTTTTTTTGGGGTTTGGGTTTTGTTTTGTTGTTCTGTTTTGTTTTGTTTGGCTTGGGGGTTTTTTGGTTGGTTTGTTTTTTTGGTTTCTTGTGGGTTTTTTTGTTGTTTGGTTGGGGTTTTTAATTGATTTTTCTTTCTTTCTGCAGGAGACTTAGCTGAGGGGGGAAAAAACAACATCCGGTTTTTGAAGACACTGAAATGTTAATACTTCATTTCTCAATTCATGACTGGGGGGGACTACATGTAATTTCCTAATCACTGAATATCTAGGCCAGGATTGTGGGTATCAATATTCTAAGAAAATGCAATTTTAAAATTCCTCTCTGTGTTGACACAGAATGTTGATTGTCTTGCATGACCATGTCTATTGTCAAAGTCAAAGCTAATTTTTGTGCTCACTTGCTACAAAGGCATCTGGCACATATATGTGTCAAAGCCTTTGGAGGTTTTTTGTTCTATTATCTGTACTCCTGGGAATGAAAAATGAGTCCATTTACTAGCTGAGCATTACCACTCACACAAAGAGGAGAGGTTGCTGTGTGTAGCAATGAGAATTACCTTACTACTGTGCCATTGGTTTCTCTCAGAATTACTGCCCTCCACTGAGAAGAGCAAAGACAGTCTATACTAAAAACTGTCAAAATTCCATGAGAGTTGGCCACCCACAGTACTGAGCTAGCATCAAAAATCTGAAGCATTTACTTATGAGCTTTGCAGTCATCTCTTTTTGCAAAAGGTACTCCCATCTACATTCTACAGGGAAAAAGAGTGGAAGTAGAAAATTCCAAGTGATATGGGTAACAGGAGCCTGTCTCAAGTATAAGACAGCTCTGAGACCCCTATCACCCATTTGTCTTTTGGGTTACTAAATTTCCAGATGTAAGATGATACTTTATTACAGATTTTATTACAGTACCTTCTGTTTACTTGGATAGGTAATGTAAAAAATGGGCTATTATTAAGTTTATGATGGTATAAGCAGTATGGTATAGTTCAACAAGAAGCATTTTTTGGCTAGGAAAGCAGAGCAAAGCTGATCAGTGTGGCTGTCACTTTCTCAAATTTAAGAACCAATTTACTCTGAGACATTCATCATAACATTAACAACTTTTACGCAAAATACATTACTATGTGGTTCACCTTCCTAAATGCAAGGAAAAATTAAAAGAAAAAAATACAGCCTCTAAAAAGACCCAAATGTAGTCCTGCATTTTATAAGAATGAAATTGGTTTTTTTCCATTTATTCAAAAATAACTGCAATCATAAATGTGCTCTTGGGGACAGCAAAGATGATGTTTTAGAGAGAGAAAAACTGTTTTTCCAGATGTTACTGCCAAAACTTTTAACAAGGATTCTTTTCCAAGCATTCATATAATCCTTGCAAGCATGATTATGTTTTGTACCATTGTTTAGCTGACAGATATCCCATTTATGAAATGAACATATCTCTTGATAGCAACAACTACCTCCCGTCATCAAAGCTATAATGGTACATACACAATAAGCCATTAGTTCTCAACATAAGCATCACAGAAACCAATATAACTTGAATTGCTCTAATAAGAGCAACAAACGATTCTCTGCTATATTGGAATTGATATATTTAGTCCTTTGTGCAAAGTGGATGCAAGGTCTATAGAAGAAATTTACCAACTAGACACTAGAGATATTAAAAAGTAAAACACAGGGAAACCAGACTGAAGTCTGTTTCTGTTAAGCAATTTCTGTTAGAGATTCTTCATGCAAGATTCTTCATGCTTTAGCTCAAACACATCAGCTTAACCACAGGATCCAGCAGACTGACCCAATGTCTATCAACTGTTGTGGCTTTTAGACCAGATCCTTGCTCCATGCTGGACTGAAGGCTGCACTGTAACATGGTGGTTTGCCTGACCAACAGCACAGTAACTCCTTTCACACAGAATCTGTTTAGTCATCAACATAGTTACAGCAGCCATGACAGATACTTCTGTGCACCTTTAGAAAACTTTTAGAAAACTGTTTTTCTACAGCTTTATCTTACACAGCCCAACAACACATAGGTCTTTTCAAGTACCAGCTGCAAAGCCAGAAAGGCAATTAATGTCATTCCATCTCTTCCTCCTGCCTAGGATGTCCTGCTACATCCACCCCGTGTCTCCCCTTGTCCCTGTGTGCTGACAGAGCATATGCCTGCTCTTCAATGAGCTACGTTGCAAAGCCATGCTGGATGAGCAGCTGCTTGACAAGACATCCCATTACATGGCTCATCACAGACTTGGTGATAACATGAAAAATAATTTGAGGGACTCAAGCATCACAGAATAAGATCAGCTCAGGAAAAAGATCTGGTAAAAACGTTAACTTGGTGCTTGAGTTCCTACTTTTTTCAGTATTAGACGTGTCCTTTATGCAATGAAATGCTTTACATCATCTAACTTACTGTCTTTTTTAATAATATTAGACCTGAGTTAACTTTAATCTTAAATAATGACATGCCAGAATTAACCAACCTTTCCTTTTCCAGTATATACTCTTCTTGATGAAAATGGTACTGCCATAAACATGGTTTTATAAGGATCAGTATAGCCTTCTGTCAGTTATGATGTGCTTTCATCTGCAAAAAAACCCTTTCAAAGCTCATCTTTACAGCTAATAGCTTTCAATGTCCTTTTCCAACCAGCATTTGAACTCTGGTTTTGTTTTAATACTTATAAAGGCTGAGACCCTATCAGGACATTTTGAAAACTAAAGCTTCAATTTTAAGATCAAATCATCTATTTGAATAATTTTACAGGTTTAGATTCCAAAGATTCTTACAGAGACCTAGCTAATAAACTGTGCCCATTTTAAGACCTAAAGCTATATTATATGAGAGGAAACTATAAGGGTATATGTGAAGGTTGTACTCAATCAATCAGCCCTTTTTGTGAGTTAAAGTGAACTACGCAACAGCTTCTTTTTTTTCAGTCAGTGGTTTCTTGTTATTACATATTTCTGAGAAATACTAAGTAAGTTTTCTTTTCTGGAAGCCAGAAATGCACAGTTCAGCACACTAGTTACAATTGTTTCCATTATGATTTTCTTTTTCTTTCACAGGTAGAAGTTTTCGACAGATGTCCATAGACCAACACAAAGTGAATAATGTTATACCTGTACAGAACAGCCTAGCTCCAATACCCAACCACAGTGCTCACAAAAGTAAGTACAGACAAGTGTCAGTTACTGTATCACACTGCATGCCTCCATCTGAGTGCTTGAGAGAGGTTTCATGTTTGTTTTCCACAGCATCATGGAATGACTGAGGTAGGAAGACACCTTTGGAGACTGTCTGTCCATCCTCATGTCCACAGAGAAGTCACCTACAGCCCATTGCCTAGGATCACACCAGTTTGTTTTAAATATCTCTGAGAATGGAGATTGAGACTACACACTTTATCTGTGTCATCTCTCAGTGTTTGACTACCCTCAGAGAAAAAAGTTTCTTAGTACTGATTTGTGGCCATTGATTCTTTTCCCTCTGTAGGACTCCACTGAGAAGAGTCTGTCTCCTTCTCCATTACTCCACACAATCAAACATTTATACATATTGACAAGATTCTTTGAGCTGCCTTCTCTTCTTGAGGCTGAACAGCCCCAGCACTGTCAGTCTCCCTTTTAAGGCTGACACCCCAACCCTTTAGTCATCTTCATTGCCCTCCATTGGATCTGTTTCAGGATGTTCCCCTCCCTCTGTGTACTGGGAGCCTCAGAACTGGACTCAGAACTCCAGATGTGCCTCAGCCAAGCTGAGTAGAGGGGAAGAATCACTTGTCACAATCTGCTGGCAGTGATCTTCCTTAAATACACCCACGGATGCTGTTGGCTGTATTTCTGCATGGGCACATTGTTGGCTCATGTTCAGCTTGGGGAAGCAGTGGTCCCAAGGAGCAGGAGAGCTTCACCCCACTTCCAGAGTCCCAGCAGAGTGTCAAGACTGGGATTGTTCCAGGCTGTAGTTTTCTTCATATACAGACATCAGCCCTACTCCCAGCAGCATCCTAACCTCACATTCTTGTGCTCAGTGGATACTGGATGAGGATTTACAGTTTTCTGACTGTCATCCTGTAGATCAGCCAAGTCCAAAAGACATTCAGATCTAAATTTAAGATTCCCTGCAACGTATAATCTGAATGTCAGAAGCAATTCTGCAGTAATGACAATATTGCTAGAAATTAGGCAGAGACAGCCTTACAGGGACCATCAGATTGGGTGGGGATATACAGAATCCTGTGCTGCTGCTGTTTTCTACATGAGACAGGAAGAAGAAAAGGTGTTTGAATTACTGAGGTGGTATTCTCTGTCTGCTCAGAAGGAAGAAAATAATTTAATTGCTTTTGATTGCTTTTAAAATCCTAGGTCAAAGCATTCTGGTTTTTAAGCTTTCTACTCCTGTTCTCTGTGTCTTCTAGTTAAATCATAGTTGTAAGCAAAATCCTTAAAAAATCTTTCCTAATAATTGTTGTTCTTGCATTAATTCATTCAAGTGGTCAAGAATTTAGCTCTAAACTCATGCCAAAAACTGTTTTACAAATAAGATACAATTGTCACAATTAAGAATCATGTTTTTTTAACTAACACAGCACATTTATCCAGGTGCCATTAGTGCTTGAACATTAGTTCAAGCCAGTAACAGAAAAGCAAAGTTATTTGAAAAATAAACTGTATTTCTTGTTAACACAAATGACATATTTGCTGATGAAGCTTTCTAAATTACTGTTTCAGAGTCTCATCTCAGTATGAGATTTCACACTCATCCTCCATCCAGCCCTAAAAATATTATCCTTTTGACATAGCCTTTATCCAGGTAAAGTGCTCCAGCAACAAAGTCTGAGTATACTGAGTATAAATATTTGTGTTTTCTCTAGTATTTTTAATACACAAGATATGTGTTAAAAATACACTAAGGAAAAAAAAAAAAAAAAAAAAAAAAAAACCGCTACCAGGAAGTTGGAACAATAAAATAAGCAAAAACTAGAATGAGAACCGAAACTACTCTGAAATAGAGAAAGAAGAAGTATCTCCCCCCAAAAAGGAAGGGCAATGAAAAAAGAAGGAAGAACTTTTTAATCTCTCAGTAAAAATGTTTTAAAATACATATTAGAAAGAGGAAAATAGGAATGAAACAGTAGCCTGGGAAGAGTACTTGAGTGATTTTAAACAATAAATTCTGACCCTTCAGATATTCCCAGGGCCAGAGATCCCTCACATGACTTCTTGAGTAGCCTCAGTGCAGACTGCATCTCCTATTCTGCAGGCTGCTGCTTCATCCCCCACACACTCTTTCTATCTCATCATGCAACACTTCCAACACCCCTTGGAAAACAGACTGTCACACACTCCCCACAAAGTGCCAGAAAAAATCTTCAAAAAAATATGGAATTTCTAGATGTAGTTAATAAGGTCAGATATTTCTGGAAGCATCAGAGGAGACAACATGTGTCTGATACACAAAAAGGTGACATTATTAATTGCTGGGAAAAAAACCACCACAACAATAAATTCAAAAACCAAACTTGAAATCTGTTTCTATAGGTCACTTAACAATATTTTCTGGAGATCTGTTGTTGTTTTTTGCCATTTTTCATCGTGATTTGACGTTTCTTCTTTCCCAAGTTAATAGCAAAGCATTCCACAAAGCACCCACACCACTGCAGAAGGCCACTGTTGTCCAGTGCTTGCAAGGGAGGGGAGTCTAAGACTCATTCTTCTGTTGGACTCCATATTCCTTGGGCAATGCCTTTCTGACAGCCTTGTTTTTGCCTCTGCAGTTTGTAATAGCAGCCACTCCAGAGTCTCTGCTGAGTGGAAAAGGCTTCCTGAACCAGTAGCTCCTGCTGTTCAGGTCTTTGGTGACCAACTCTGCCCTCTGTGTGAATCATTAATGGTGCTTTTCCTGTGTGTAGCTCCTGGGGCCTTAAGGGCTCTGCCTCCCACAGATGCCAGCTCTGGGTCCAGGCTCGTGTGTTTCAGTACATGTACTAATACTTGTCATTATATGCATTGTTTCAGAGCCATCCATGTACCAGCCCTGAAGTCCTAAATTGAATATCCTAAACTGAGCACAGTATGTAGGACAGTGTGGAAGGCATTGGTGTTTGGATTCTTTGAATGAGCATGAGTTTGTGATGGCTGCTCAAATGTTTATGATTTGCTGTCATGGGGCTGAAGTTAAGCTACAGTGGTTTTGGCCTACTTAAGTCCATCATTTAATGCTTTTAATGACGTACATAAAGCACATAAGGCTTTATAGATATTTTTCACACAGACGTGAACTTTGAATATATTAACATATGACTATGTTCCAAAGAGGGACACAAGTAAGCCTCTCAACATTTGCTGAATGCACACCAAAATTTCAGTGAACTCAAAGTATTCTACCACATGCCAGAAAACAAATGGGCTCATTTATTGTATATAGCCCTCCCAGACTCACACAAATTCAGCACCAACTAAAGCAAAGTATTAATGATTTGGGTGTTTTTTATGGAAAGGAGAAGTGATTTACTGAATTTCTGAACATGAATGAATCTTAAATATGACCAATGAATTACAGTACACTGCTGGAGGCCAGGCAGCTGTAGTAAACACTGTCTGCTCAGGTAATCACAACTTGAATAGTAATTGAAATTAGCTTAAAAAGAAAAGAATCTGTCAAGTTTCTAAATCCTCTCTATAAAGATCCTGCTTTGGCCTAAATCCATACCTGGTAAGCTTTAGAAAAGTACTGCTCCTGAAAAATAAATAATCAGTTATTAAATTAGTATAAGGTGCATGCCACAGTGGATTATGACAAGAACTTTAGCCTCTTTTGTACCATGTGTATAGTTAGATAGATAGATAGATAGATAGATAGATAGATAGATAGATAGATAGATAGATAGATAGATAGATAGATAGATATAGATGATATAGGTAGATAGATAGACAAATATATGCAGTGTGGGCCCACAGCCAACATTAGAGAGGTAGCATTTATTTTCAGTGGGACAAATTAAATGAAGCACAAAATTTCCAGCAAGAACACTGAAGAGGAAAGTGTTAATAGCCTTTCAGATAATTCATCACAAATACACAGATGGAAGGAAATCACAAATACAATGAGAACGCAACCAACAAAAAAATGAATGTAAAGAATTGCAAAATTCTGTTGCCAAAACAGAGATGATATAGCTCCAGAAAGAACTCTTTATTGCTTAAACTATAAAAAAAAAAACTGTTTGTATACAAAGAGCTTGTGAATAAAATAGAGATCAAATGAAAAGAAGCTAATGCAATTCACGATAAATTGACAGCACAGAAAAATAGGTCTACAATTATGGCTTTGAATTCTCCTTTTAAAAAAATCAGGGAATCAGTGAGTTGTCTGAAAGAAGGATCCTGATAATTTCAATTTAAAGAAAATACAGAACTATATTAGCTTAGAAGCACAAACAATGTTACACTGATGACTGTGAGCTGGAGATTAGGCATTATCTAAAGCCACAGTTTTTTAAAAGACAACAACAGAGATACATAATGGGTGTGCCTCTCAAGTGTTTTGGTGTGTCTTGGTGTGCTACAGGGTCATGGGCTACTTTTGTGGCCCATGAATAGTAGAGCATGTGTGGACTTTTGTTTATGATTGACTGTGCCTAGAGGAACCCAGACACAACATCCCACATTCTTCATTTCATCTTCTTTAGATTTTGATCAGCATTTACCTTCAGCAATAGAGCATTTTTGTTAGAAATAATATATTCCCATGGAACACTTCTGTTGCAGTCAGTCTGTGATTTCTAATGAAAAAAAATATTGTGAAAATTTCTCAAATGGACCAAATCTCCTCCAGAAAAATGATGGGTTCTCTGCTTATCAAAAGTGAATTTTTGAACTTTTCAAGACTTACTGGTCACTAAATCAAAAGTAAATCACTTAACACTGGAGTTGTTTCCTTCAGATGAAGATAATCCTTGCCAGGCTTATCTTCATCTGAATACAAAAATACAATATTTTATTAGTATTTTGATCACATTTTTAAAGTACAGGCTTGAGTACACACAGTAAGAGACAACAGTTCAAAGGAAGTTGCAAAATCATTTGTAAAAATGCCATGCTTTTCACTTTCTGTGCACTTTCTCTTTTTTCCTATTTCCTCTAGTTCAGCTGCCATCTCAGGATGCTAGGAAGTTTAAGTCCGTACAGACTGGTGCAGTTGTTTTCCCACCAGCTCCAGTCTCCAGATCTCCGAAAACAGGACATTCTCAGAGTCAGATCCTCTATTCTCTCCTGCCTGGTCTATCAGGAGAACATCTAAAACCAAGCTGTGTCCTACCTGCTATCCCAAACCAGAAGAAATCTAATCCTGAAGAGGAGCTTGAGAAATCAGTTGCCAAATCAGATGCTGAAAATTAATTAATTACAGTGGCCTAAATTAGTTGAAATATGTCCAAGTGGCTGCTTAAAAGATAACTTTATAGTTACTGTTTAAAAGATAACTTTACAGTTAAATCTCATTAATTTGCACTAATGATGGAGCATAACAAAAACCAAGGTAAGGTAGCACATAACAAAAGCTGCGCTGTGTGTGTATATATGTATATGCATTTGCATTAAAATTTTCATTTATGATGAAATTACTTAATCAACATCTAATGTGTAGTAAATTTATTTTGTGAATGGAACCCACCCTCATGACATGATTTTGTTGCAGCAATGTGCTGTTAAGCCTTTCACAAAAAAAAGGAAGAAAGAGTAAGGTTTTCTGCATGATTTAAAAGTTGAAACTAGGGAAACAAATTGACAGGGCTTCTCTGTAATTTGTAAATGCAAAGGTGCTGATTCTGATGCTGTGTGCCGTAAAAAGAATCTTTTTAAGATTGAAAAAATAAACTCAAAATAAAAGGCAGCTTTAGCAGTTGAAGTCTTTTGTTTCTTTGTTTTTCACACATTTTCTAAATTGTAAGTTTGTGGGTTTTGTGAATTCAACAAGTTTAAAAAGTACAATGAAACACTAATTACTGTGGAACAGACAGACCTTTAGCATGTACTGTTCAAAACTGTTCATTTCACAGACAGATTTACGTCTTATTTAATTCTCCATACTCCTCAGTGACAAATATGCAAGTGTGTACTGTTATGTTTATAAAACAAGGGTTGCACAGTCCTGAGTTTTAGGCATTGTTTCACTTTGATCGCTGAACTGGAGGAAATTTTAACTAGACTGCTGTTCAGTCAAGAACCTTTACAAGTGGTATAAGCCTTTAACTAAACATTGCACAAGACTGTCCTTTCCTAGAAGCTAACAAAGATGCCAGCGTCTGCTTGCTTCAGGGTTCTTATCTAAATCTTGCTGCAATTGCTTTAGAGGCTTCTCTGCTTCTGATTATAGAGGGGCTGTGGGCTGGGGGAGGTTGTCCCTTTTTGTCACACTTTTGTATCACCACTTCTAGTAAGCTGGTCCAAAATTAGCTCTACATCAGCAGCTCATTCACCAAGGACATGGCACTTCTACTTATCTCTAGATAAATGTCCTATTAGCTGTACAAACATTTATTTTGCTGTGTCACAGTAAAAGACAAATCTGACATGAAGAAGAAGATAATCATGTTCCAGTAGCTGCAGTTTCCAATTTCCTTGCGCTAACGACTGTAAACAGGATGGCTGGTGGCTGTCACAGACAGTCCCAGAAAGAAAAAGCAGAGCACAACAACAGCTGCTCTGATGCAACACAGGGAAGAGGGAACTTTTGCACACAAATAAAATAATGTTTTATTTTTAAACATCTCACCCAAATGTCAGGGTATAAAGTTCAAATTCAACAAGTGATGTAAACATCTAGCTTCTTGATGCAAAACATAAGAGTAAAAAGCTCATGTGCTTGGACCTTCCAGACAACCTATTCCCTGAGGCTAGATGCAAAAAACACTGCATGACAGATGCATGCACTTTTAAAAGAAAAATCAATTCTGGCATGCTCTGTCTTTGCACCTGAGCCATCCTGTTCAGGCCAGCCTCACTGAAAGTCCGGAATTTCTCCTGCAGTATAGCAGACTGGTATTTGCTCCACAAGATCAATGGCTTAGCTGCTCTCTCTGCTCTACAGAGCCCCTGACCTTCTCTGCTTGAAACTCCACCTTTGCAATTCTCAAAATCTCTGTTCTGACTTACGCCACTTTGTACCTGTGTGGCCTCACACAATAGACAAAGGGTTCATAAGTTATTTCCTAGAAACATTAAAGATTCAGCGCAGACTTTATGCCACTACTTGGTAAAAAGAAAATGGTGTTGGTTTGCACAGGTTGCACAGATTGCACAGAAGAGAAGGGAAATCTAATTCCTACAGCTCTGGCCGTAACAATAATGAGGTTTTTCTTCACAGAATGAAAACCTAAAGTAACCATTCTGGCAGAGATAAATTATCTTTAGTTCAACAAACTGATTGGGAATGGGTACAGCATGTGGAAGTGAGGGAAGACCAAATGGCACAACAAGGAAATCCCAATGAGGTCAAACATTTGTAACTCTTTTGCCACATTAGCCCTTTTCAGTGGGTATGGAAACCATGCCTTTAGCTATCTACTGGAATGCCTCAAAAGAGTCCGGTCACATGTTGCAAGTCCAGATTTTCCTGAATAGAAGGGGATCCTCATTGTTACTGCTGGATTTGAGAGAGAAGGTGCATCTCTCTCTTTTCTTGCATTAGCCTGCATATCCAGGGTCCAGGAGTCCTGGGCTTCTTAATGGCTACCATGAAAGCTGTGGTGGCCCTCATTTTTTTGCCAGCTGCTGTTCTATGCTGGAGAGGAAGATAGTCTGTGTTGGCTTCCCATAGAAGCTTGAACAAATTTAAAATGTTTCCAGTATTACAGCAAAAAAGAAAGTGAGAGAAATTCCCCTGTGCCTTAGGCTAGATACTTCCATTCCCAGAAAAGAAGCAATCAGATTTCTGGTTTTCCTGTTCAGCAGTGTTTTGTTAAGGCAGCATGGGTGAACAAAGCTGAATAATGAACAATTTCTGATCAAAGATAACACTGTCCTTACAATTAAATTCCTTTTAAAAAATGTAAAATTTCAGGTACAGTCACTTGTCACCATGCATGTTACCACTGTCTACACAATATACTTGTGTGACAGAAAGCAGGTGCTAGGTGAATTTTTCCTATCATTTACCCTTTTGTTCCTCATCTTCTTCTTGGAATTAATTTTTTTGGGAGGGGTATGCCACCCAAGAAAGGTTTTTTCAGGAAAGGAATGCAAATCCAATTGCCTGTTCAAAGGTAAGCATAGAATACAGCTCTTACCTGAACAGAGACAGTCTTAGGAGCTGGAAATCTGAGTTAAGATCCAGCCCACTTTTCTAATGTGCTTTTTCTGTAGACTGCCAATGAGGAGGGAATTTGTGATTAACCAAATATAGATCTCTCAAAAATTAATTCTCATAGAAAGCATTAAAAGTTATTCTCAGAAATGTTCCCACCAGAAAGTACTCTTATCTTTTGAATTTTGTTGCCAAATTCTACAGTAAAGGAACATGACAAATTAAGGTGAAGTATTTCACCTTCAATGGAGAGCAGACTGTTGACTGCAGCATACTGCATGAAAGATAACAAATGAACCAATACCTACTTAAGCTACTCTGACCTCTTGCTCAGACCTTTCCTGGAAGATAATGGCAGGGGAGACAATAAAAGGCTAACGTTGTTGATTAGCAGTTGCCAAGAAATGTCTGGTTGGTAGGTCATGACAGATTTTTTTCCCCTCTGTCTAATGATTAAATAATCCTGGCACATTCTTCTCTGACACTAGCCGAGTGAAGAGTGTGAAGTATTCAAGTGTCTGCAGAGTTCAGCTTGGCGCAGGGAGCTAAGAAAATATATATGCACAAAGGATAAATTTTCTGAACAAAACACAATGTATCTCCTCACTGGCATAGGCTCAACATTCCTTATACCATTCCTATAATTTCAAAATGCTTTTAAAAGCAGCCTTTATTCCGGTGGACCATTTTCTTATACACTCATACTGAATGGACTGGTCCACTCTACCATTAATCGGTGCAGGTGATAAACCTTAGTCCATTATTTAAAACTGAGAAAAATATTCACATGTATTACAGAGGATCACCCACTTTTAAAAATATCTTTCAAAGGCTGTTCTATTGCTGAGCAAAATATCTGATGAGCAGGCTAATTTTCTTGTACAAATACCTACAGAGGAAGCTATGTCCTCCAAAATTCAGTCCTAATTAAGCATTTTAAATTCATCTACCACTGGCAAAGGTGGAGATCTCTGTTCCCTCACCACTTAACAGACTGCATTCTGCTACCATCACCAAAGGATTGTCTGCAAAATCCATATATTTTTTCACTGCAAAACACCAGAGGCATCATAGCTACCACTTTAGCTAGGGACATTAAAAGCATATCAACTTTTCAAATAATTGTCAGAGGGCTTAAAGAGCTCATGTGGTCATCCTGTCATCATGGCTCATCACACCTCTTCCTCTGCATCTTCATAATTACTTAGGAGAATACTGCAAGTATACATTTTTTACCTTTGTATTTTAAAGGTGGACAGTTTTTTCTCATTATTTTCATAGGATTTTCTGAGGATTCAGAGAATCATAGGAAATTCCTTAGATTCTGAGATTTTTCTTTGCTGGCCCTATTTGTGCAAAAGCTCACCATTATAATGGAAGAAGTTTGGACCAGTTTGTCCAGTGTGCAGCCTCAGAGCCACCTCAGACCAAGGTCACAGATGAGTACTTGATGTAAAGCAGTTAACACAGAGATAAAAATTAACCCCATGCCTGTCAGGGTCCTGAAGTCCAACTTGTCCTCACAGACAGCCAACACTGGCAAGAGCCTGCCTGATGCAGCTGATACTGAGCTTGGCAAGGTCACACAATCACAGAATGCCTGAATGGTCAGGTTGGAAGGGACCACATTGGGTCATCTGATCCAGCATCTCTGCTCACTTACATTGTACAGCTTTCTGTAGTTAAGTTTCCATTCCCTGTAAGTGATGCTTTAGGGTACTTGGCATCATGGTGTGAATTTCTGTGGCTCTGCAAACACTAGAAGAACCTGCAGCGTCAGGGGTATGTTCATACCTGTCTAAGAGTACTATTTGACTCTACACACATGTGCCTTCCTGCAACTTTGCACAGGTTTCTATGCTCAGCATGTGGAATTCCGTCCTCCGGAAGCAGAATGTGCCAGGGCTCCTTGTATCACACATGAGCAGACTGAAACTGTCTGAATGCACTAATGCACTAAGAAAAGGCTTGGTCCAGCTCTCCCAACATGTCTCTGTAGCCATCACCACCACTACAAAAGACCCCACAGTCACAGATTTTCCTTTCAAGATTACATCAGGAAGATTAGTCAGTAAGAGTAGAACTGAGGAGAAGGGGCGGGAGAAGCAGATCCCCTACTCACACACAGTGCCACAAACTTCAGCTATACCTTCTTACTGTCCATCTATTGCCTTCTGTTCTGTTGGGGGGGGGGGGGGTTTGCCAGAAAAATTTACATCAGGATTTTATTGTTTTCACTACTGCATATATACCTACTGTACAGTTAATCGAATGCTGCATTTATAGGCACTTTAAAAGCACAGCGAAAGCCTCTCCTATACTGTTCCTGATGCAGACCTCACACAACTTAGTTTCAGAAATGCAAAAATCAATGTGTAAGGACTTTCAGCAAAATTACTTTTACTGGAGTAGTTCTTAATTCAGACACCACCTTCTTTACTGAGGCAATTGTTACACACAATAGAAAGAAATACTTTTCCAAATTCTTCACAAATAAAATTTCATTTTACTGCCAGATTTATCAACATGAGCTTTCAATATTGTTTTTGTAAGATCAGCACATGTCAAACAAAGGTAAAAAAGAACACTGTAAAACTGGCAGGAATCAGCGTAAGTTCCTCATGCAAATAAAAAAAAAGCAAGTACCAGTTTTTGCATGCTTCTGGTGTTTTCTGGTAAGGTGACAGACAGGAAGATAGTCTGCTTTCACAGGGGTTTTATTTTCCTCTCAGCTTTTATGTGATGATAGCAAATGCTTACTAAAATCCATAGAGATCTCATAGCCAACTGGAGGATATATTTATATGTTCTAATGAAATAAGCACTTGACAAAAACGGAATCATTCCATAACTGCAAACTTCCCCATAGGTTAGTAAATAGTATTAGCCCACTGTCACATACAAAGAAACTAAGGCAGAAAGATTAGACAATAAATTTCCAATAGTGGCTTCTTAGAACTGTGGCCAGTAGGAGCTAACTTTAGTTAAACCTCCAAAGTGTGGCTTATATATTCCTTTCTTACAGGAACTTGCTTTGAGTGCTCTGTATTTATGACAATCAGGTGGAGGAATGCAGGAAGCAATATAAGGGGTGAAACATAAAGATGATAAATGATTTTTCTCAGGATACAGTGCAGGGAGTCAGAGTCCGACAGCAGAGCCTGACCACTGGCTATGCTTATTCTTGACCAAAAGCCACCTTGGCCAGCTCAGCTGCAGGGCTTCTGCTGGGGAATACATAGTAGTCACAGACTGGAAAGCAAAATGGCTACGGACAGTACACTCTGGGAATCTTACCTGGAACCACAACTTCAGAGCAGTAGGAAAGAACTGGAAACAGCCTGTATCTTCAGAAAAATTAAGTGGAACTTTCTCTTGGCAATTACTTTGTGTGATTACTCTCTGGGCTAGGAAAGGCACAGAGTTGCCAGCTGAGACTAGGTCTTTGTCTCCTTAATACTCCTTGTCCTCTCCGCTCCATAATCTCCTTAGATGATGGAAGAGAGTAGGCAGGGTTTTTGGAGTCACAAAATCACTCTTCCCTCCCAAACTACAGAAGACAGATTCAACAAACTAATCCATAAAGAGTACATTCCAGCTGCTCTTGTGACATGTTTTGTGAACCCTAACTGAACCCATCACATAACACTCATCATCACAATAGATTGTTTTGTTTCACATTCCCTAGGTGATCCAAATTAAAATGCTGCTGCCTTGTAGTACCAGCCATGAAGGGACACCAGAAATGGTACTTGTGGTCAGCACAACCTCTCTTGGGCAGCACCCTTTGGTAAGCACCTCAGCACATCATATTTTCATCCAAAAAAGATGCTGGGTGAACAGCACTTGAGAATGCACAGCTGTATTGACAGCTTCACTATAGCAAAGGGTTATGGTTGTCATGTTCTCTATTTATACCAAATGGAAAACCCTCACAGCAAAATCTAATCACAAGTTTATTTGTTCTCTAACTTGTCTTTAAGATTAAAAAGGCCAGCGCTTACCGCTGGCTTCTGTAAGCTTAACCAAAATCATCAATTCAAACCACAGAGGCCAGAGGAAAGCTGTAGGATGAGTCCAGTTCTTCATGACGCACTCTACTTTAGGCAACAGCCTGATCTGAAAATTTTCTTGTGTCACTGTGCCAACCAAATGATATGAAAATAAAATCCACATTAGCTAACTCCCTTGTTTAACATTCTAACTCCATAATACAAGTTTGCTAATGCAAATTTGGGCTAAACTCAATAATTGGGACAGTTCAAACTAACTAGTATTAATTGCTTCAAGTGATGATTTAAACTATCCTAATTTAAAACATGAACTTTTTCTCTGCACTAGATGTCACTTTTTTATAGTTTTCTTTCAGTACACTCTTACACCAGTAGAAGCTTTAGTTGCCTCCTAGCCCATCTTTTCAACTCTGTCAATCATATGCATTTCTGCAACATTACAATCTGCAAGAGCGTGATAAATTCTGCATTCCACACATCAGTATGGGTGGGGGTTTTCTGTCGGTTGCCATGCATAACCATGTTGTATTATTTGACTAAGTAACAATATTAGAGTGGTAGCCAAGCTGAGTTTTTTTTAAATTCTAAACAGTTTTCAAGAAAAAATTAAATCCCTCAGCTGACTGAGGATGAGAGATGTCTGAGATCTGTGTCAAAATGTTCTCTAAATGAGGAGACCTTCAAAGAAATGCCACCACAAGTGTGAACTACTTCCTTTCAAGCATGTCTAGCAAGAATTTCAAACCTAGAGCTAGTCTGAAAAATTGTCTTTCAAGCTATTTTTAATTACATTTTCATAACAGAAATCAAGTCTCAGGTCAAAAGTGAATTTTTACAGAGAAAAACATGCTAGAGGATGGCCAAAGCTCAAAGAGTGTTTAACTGCCTTAAAAGACAGTAAAAAATGTTTCCATAAATATATCAACAACAAAATGAGAGGTAAGGATAATCTCCATCCTTTACTGCATATGGGGAGAAATATTGTGAAAAAGGAGAAAACAGAAGAGGTACTTAATGCCTTGTTTGTGTCTGTCTTTAATAGCAATACCAGTTTTTCTTTAGATACCTAGCCTGCTCAGCTGGAGGACAGGGATGGGGAGAAGAATGAAGCCCCCTTAACCCAAAGGGACATAGTCAATCACCTGATGCCCCACAAGTTTATGGGATTAGATGAAACCCACCCAAGGGTACTGAGGGATCTGGCAAAATAGCTCACCAAGACACTTTCTGTCATTTACCAGCAATCCTTCTAACAAGACGGGTCCCAGTTAATAGGAGGTGAGCAAATAGGATGCCCAAATCAAGACAGGCTGGCAGGAGGATCTAGGGAACTACCAGCCTGTCAACCTGATCTTGATGCTGAGAAGGTCACGAAATAAGTCATCTTAAGTGTCATCACACTGCACTTACAGGACAACCAGGAGATCAGGCCTTGCCAGCATGGATTTATAAAAGGCAGGTCCTGCTTGACCACCTGATCTCCCAAGGAAGAAGCTGTGAATATTGTCTGACTTCTGTAAAGCCTGTGACACCATATCCCAATATTCTTCTCAAAAAGCGGGCAGCCCATGGCTCGGACAAGTGCTCTGTTCACTGGGTAAAACCTGCCTGGATGGCTGGCCCAGAGAGTGGTGGTGAGTGGAGTTACATCCAGCTGGTGACCGCTCATCAGTGGGGCTCCCCAGGGCTCAGCACCGGGGGCATTTCTGTTTAATACCTTTATCAACGATCTGGATGAGGGGATTGGGTATCCTCAGTGTTGCAGACACCACCAAGTTGGGTGTGAGTGTTGGTCTGCTGGAGAACAGGAAGGCTCTGCAGAGAGATCTGGACAGCATAGATCAAGAGGCCAAGGCCAACAGTATGAGGTTCAACAAGGCCCAGTGCCAGGTCCTGCCCTTGGGTCACAACAGCCCCAGGCAGCTCCACAGGCTGGGGCAGAGTGGCTGGAAAGGAGCTGGGGGTGCTGGTGGCAGCAGCTGGACATGAGCCAGGCTGTGCCCAGGGGGCCAAGAAGGCCAATGGCATCCTGGCCTGGATCAGCAATGCTGTGGCCAGCAGGGCCAGGGCAGGGATTGTCCCCCTGTGCTGGGCCCTGCTGAGGCCACACCTCCAGTGCTGTGTCCAGGGCTGGGCCCTCACTGCAGGAAAGGCCCTGAGGGGCTGGAGAGAGCCCAGAGAAGGGCAATGGAGCTGGGGCAGGCTCTGGGGCACAAGTGCTGTGAGGAGCAGCTGAGGGAGCTGGGGGTGTTTGTCCTGGAGAAAAGGAGGCTCAGGGGGGGACCTCATCACTCTCTACAGCTGCCTGAAAGGAGGCTGTGGCCAGGTGGAGGTTGGCTTCTTCTCCAAAGTAACAAGAAACTGAATAAGAGGAAACAATTTAAAGATGCACCAGGGGAAGTTTGCATTGCATACTAGGAAAAATTTCTTCATGGAAAGAGCTGTCAAGCATTGGCACAGACTGCACAGGAAAGTGGCAGGTCACCATCCCTGAGGATGTTGAAAGCAAACCTTGATGTCATACTTCATGACATGGTTTAGTAGTAGTACTTGGTAGTTCTGGGTTAATAGTCAGACTTAATGATCTTAGGGGTCTTTTCCAACCTGAAAAATTCTGTAATTCTAAAACATTTTTGATTAGACAACATTTTGGATTTCTTCAAGAGTCTGAATTTTGCAGGGGAGTATTCCTTTTTAATGTTTATGGGTGACTCCTGAAATCTGGAGCACTGATTCAGGAGATCCTCCAGCTGTTATCTACATGGTAGGATGAAGAGTAGTAAGCCCTCAATGCCAACAATACAGAGTAAGAATGATGAACTGTTGGAAATTATAACATGTGAACTCTGTAAAACAACCATGTCACAACATTAGGCACCTGCAAGTAGTTGCAGTGTACCACCTCACTGTATTGACATGCATTTGTTCAGGCATTATATTTTTGGACTAAAACTTTCACTTTGTCATTTTTAAACTGATTACCCAATCTTCCTGGGCAGGTCTCCCAGAGTGTGTAGTTTTGTCTGTGCAATGACTAAGAAAACATTGAATGTGAGTATCTGGCGATGTGGGGTAGTTGGGTGTGGTTTTGTTTTGTTTTTAATGGTAAAAGAGTGTCAGCTGAATGTTGAACATGCATCTTGGAAAACACAAATGGCCATCTCAAATCAGCACTTAATTTCTGCTGTGTACACTGAAAAAAAGTCATTTAATTCATAAAAATGGCATAATCACATTCACTTATTTTATTGGTGTTTTCAATAGATTTGTAAGATACATTAAATTGAAAACAGAACTTGTTTCCTGAAGCTTACACTTTTCACCCCAGCCTCTGCAAAGAGGAAATTGTAGGGCCTAGTTCAAAAGAATAGAGAGCAGAGCAACAAAATGGAACTCTGTGTGATGAAAGTCCCATGTGTCCACACAGAATCATGCTGGAAAGCTCTTGCAAGGGGGAAGGAAGAAACTGAGGAACAACCGCATGATGCTCTGTTTCCAAGGTGAACCTCAACATGCGATTTCAGTTAAATTAAGAATTTTCAGGGAGGTATTCCTGAAAGTAGGAAAGCATTCACAGAGTAGTTGTGAGAGCAATTATTGCATGGATCCTAAGGGACTAGCAAATAAATCTGAATAAAATCCATAAGAGATAAGCAGCATGGTCTCTGACTTGGTCTGCTTGTTTTTCAACATCAGCAGGGTTATGCTTCCTACATACAAAGAAACAAGCACCAGAATCAAGTTTCTGTTTCCGTTTTCAAAAATGGGAACATTCTTTCCAGGCAGACCCAGAGAATCTTACTGTTTCTCTTCCCATTGTCATCCTAATAGAGTCTCTCCCGGTGGATTCCTGGCCAGGAATTCCTTCTGCAGTGATCTGGATTTCATACCACCGTGTCCATACAGGCCAGCACCAGGATAGCTGGCGCACACACCACCCAGGAGAGTTTTCTATTTACACCCAAGCTGTTTAGCACCATACAGCTATGCCATAAAATGCCAGGACAATGCTAACTGTTTTGACTTTCTGGGAATATTTATCCAGTTTCAATTAAGATCTCACCAGTGAGTACTTTAAATAGTCTCTAGCAGGAGTTTAGGAAAGTAAGCAATTAATACATTATGAAAGAGCTCAATGTCACAGAGCAGCAGGGCACATGACAGTAGTCTCTGCTGTGATTTATAAAAGAGCAAACATTTAGGGTGTGGTTCATGCAGTTGGTTTATCCAGAAAAATAATGTGAATTCCATTATGCAAAATATTCTTTCACTTTGCTGTTGGCATAACTGGAAATACAGCTTGTGCAGAAGCCAGCATTGTCTCAGACTGCATCCATCCTCTCCCAAGCTGCAGGCAAATCTTTTGCTATTCATTCTTGTTCCATTAGGCTCCAATCGCACTAAAGTGCATCCTTTATACATAAGATGTAACTACTTATTTAACTGTTTGTAATTTATTCCCTCATATCAAAGTAGCACGTAGGCATTCCAGTGAAGATTTAAACCTCATTGTGCTTCTTACTTTGCAAATATGTTACAATAAATAGACCCTGTAATGCCCAAATTTATGACAAATAAGCAGGCTATGCAGAGGGGGAAAATGAAACTGTTTTGGTCAAGGTGATACAGCAAAGATATCTCAGTTGGTTTCTCGATTCAGCCATGCATGATGCCCATTTACAGTTAATTACTGAAAATTGTGGTATTCTCAAGTCGTCCATTAATATCAGTCACTGGTTATCTAACATATAGAATCCTTGTAGTGCTGACAAGCCCTTTTGAACAGTCACTATTTCACCCTAGGAGGGGGCTGCATTTTAGCAGTGGATAAAGCATAATTATCACATATGCATGATTCCTTAGACTTTATCTAATTATTAGCAATTTTTAAATTAATGGTAATATCGCATGCTCCTTGAAACATATCAGCAATGTATGTAAACTAAGAAATACATGCTCTTTCAGCTTAATTATTTTGAAGACTCTTTTACAGAGTGCTCTTTAGTCTTCCTGCAAAGCATCTCTCACCCTTCACCTCATTCCTGTTACCATTTTTAGAAGCCACAGATGTAAACATATTGTCTAAAATGGGAGATTGCAAGGCCAGTTGAAAAGTACAGCTGTTGGAATTCTTGCATATGCTTGTGTAAAATGATTGTGGAGGAACATAGGGCCAGTCAGAATTAAACACTGACTTAGCGTCAGATGTTCCAGTCAATTCTAAAACAATGTTTATAGCACTCTGGGATGCAATTGCACTGCAAAATATATTAGTAGATAAGTGCAGCAGGACTGTCAGAACCCTTTATGTCTTGTGTCACAAGAGCCTCAAGATACATTGTGTATCATGTTTGTTAGTAATTCAAAACAATTTTTAGAATTTTACAATCTTTTTCTGAGCTCATTTACACTCCTGAGGTGAAGAGAAAAATTAAATACATGCTAGACTCATTTGCTGTAATGCTTATATGGGTGTTTCTCTTAGAGAGGAAGATTACAAGAAGTAAAAAGGAAATGCTGTAATCAGCATGCACAAGTTTTGAATGATTTAATACGGAAAATGAAAATACAAATACCTTTGTCCGCAAATATTTCTTGGCTTCTTTAAAAGAAAGTCTAATTTGTGTCTGAACAGTATTTCTAAAGTAGTTCAAATGTTTCTATTTTTTAAAAATAAAAAAAAAATTATATCTTTATGGTGTCCAGTGCTTTAGGGAAAAAAAGTTTCTCTGTCATAGGGTTGGGGGCCTAAGGCCAGCTAGAAAGTGTGGCAGCTGCTCAACAACTATTTGAGGTAAATCGTAGACAAAAGTACTTTTATACATGAAAATTCACTCCTCCCATTTCAAACCAGAAAAGCAGGCAAGATGCCAGGAGCTACAGGCTATGAGCATGTTTTGAAGGGGGAATTCACCTGCCAAATCATGAGCTAGTTGAGCACTGCATGACTTTCTACACCCACTCTTCCAGAATACACTCTGCCTGTGTTGCAACCTGGAAAGATTAGAAACCATAACCTACTCCCAAGTTCCTTCCCTGGATTTTTCCCACCAATGTTATTTGAGTGTGTTCTGTGTCCTGTATAAAAACTTTTTCATTCATACAGACACTCCTATCACACTACACTGCCCGCAGCCTTTCTTAACATAAGATTGAAAAGTTTCAGAAACCTCCATGACAGCTTTCTAAACTACACTGACTTCAGTCCATTCAAAACTGATTTAAGGCCTGATTTAGATGAACCAGTGGATAAATAAAATGGGAAGGCAGACTTCTTGCTACCAATAATTATTTAGCCACAAAGTTTAGATCAATGTTTCTATTTCATTTCTTATCTGTATTTCATGGGCTTGGCATTGAATTGTTTCAGTGAAATGTAGTAGTCTGTCTGCTGAGAATACTACCTAGGTACAACTTGAGAGTGGGCCACAAAGTACACAAGTAGAAAGCACCAGCTTTTCTTCTTTCTGACAATACATTGAACAGGTTGAGTAAAGCACCATCCTCATAACCCTTAAAAGTAAACAACATCAGTATAACTTCACCTTAGCTTCACTGGTTTCCCAACACTGCTAAGTGCATGAACAGTGTGTGCTTTCCAGTCTTGTAGAGGTCATTAATCAATATATTTAAAATATAAACTCTGTACATTGGACAGAGGATGGAGAAGCCATGTCACTGGCATAAAGCACTACCAAAACTGTTGTGTTTGTCTCTATAACTCAAAGCTTCCACAAGCCTCCACAGCATGCAAATATGGCACTCTTCCAAACCAGGAGGAAAACTACAGAAAATGTTGCAGTGGGGTTTTTCCACTTTTTTAACAATTCTTATCTTGGAATTGAGCGCTATTTTGCTCTTCCTGTAATCTGAAGCAGCTGTTTGTTTTCTCAGTTGTCAGCCACAGCTAGCATGAATACAGAGCTGCATGAAGCAGGGGAGAAGGCCTGGAGCACTTCTTTAGAGCAGATTCATTCTTCTGCTTTTATGCCATAGTCAAAGCAACACAAAGCAAGGTAAACAGTGGCATCTAAGAGATCTCTATGATCATCAAGAATTGCAGCCATGAAAGAAACCCCTTTTGAAACATATTATTCCAGTGGTATCTTGTTTCATTATAGCTCTAAAAAAAAAAAAGAAAAATAAATCGGCATTCTTTGGAAATGTGCTGATGTGCTGAATGTGAGGAAAATGGAACATTCTTCTCCATCTGCTGGAAATACTCTAAAGTAAACAAGGGTGCTAAGTACTGGGCAGAAATACTGGAAGTAATTTTTAAAAATAACAGAAAGGCAGACGCCAATGGAGGCCCCTAGTCATCCGCCTAGGCTTAGCACTGGAAAGAAATTACGGTTTGGGAAAGTAAATCTACAGATAGATGCCAGATGGCTAATCTTGGTTAGTGGAGAACACAAAGGGCTTTGTTTGATGATCAGGTTTAGCAAAATAACAGATGTCACAAAAAAGTGAAAATTTTACAGATTCTGAAAAGTCTGGAGTCTGTGAATTTATACAGTCTGGCCCACAAATTCGAACATTTATTTAAATGCAAGGCATTGCTTAGATGTTGACTGTTGTCTAGGAAATACAGGAAGCTGGGAAAAGCTTTAACAAACTTGTACCTGAGGAGAATGGTGCAGGGTTTGACTCTACTACTAGTATACCACAACCAATTATACTAAGATGATAAAATTATCCAAACTCCTCCTAGTGTCATTAGATGGGCTAAGAAGCATTTCCTATGCCTACATTAGACAAAACAATGCTTGCTATACCTGAAATGGTCACCTAAAATACCTTTGAAAAGCCAGCAAATACTATCAGCAGTAAGAATCCAAAGTGAACTAGGTAATATAACACATTCATGACAATTAGAGAAATATCTTTGGTTTCACAGAAGAATCAGTTATATGCCCATTGTACTAATGTAACAAAAAACACAACAGAAACCCCAGAGGTCCTGGCATAAGAAATAGAGAAGGTTAAAGTTGAAACTTGGTGGGGTTTCAAAGAAATCTATTGCTTAAAGCAATTTATTTGAAGCATTATTTGTGTAAGGTAATAATAAATTTCCTTCTTCTTGCAGTAGCTAAAATTTATACAGTAACCTAATATCATTGACAGAGGCACAATGTCCTCTGTATCTCTTCAATAATCTTGTTACTTGTGTTTTCCTCCTTTTTACCTTGACGTTTTTCACCCTTTTCACATAACCTACTTTGTTGTTATTATCAGTGATTCTTTTTTTAGAATTAGGGTTTGACTCAAATAGGAAGTGGATTCACTGTGCTTCCCTTCCTTTCAAGATGTGTGTCGGCCAGTCATGTAGTTGGCATCCTGTCTTTCACCATTACACTGTAGCTTCATTTCATAAAGAAATTGACACTAGTCTTGTCATCCCTGTTTCAAAAATCAACTGTAATTGAAAGGACACACCTTTTTTAAAATGTACCATTAAAGGCTGAAAGTGTAGAGGACCTCTACTACTGTATTTGTTTACAGCTTGGCTATATTGCATCTACTCACCTGAATAGTCCGTTTTTTGAAAACTGAAGATGAAAACTGACCTTCTACAAGACCATGGAAAAATAATTAACTTCACTGAGTACAGAATTTCCCTTTACTTTTTCTTTTATACATTAAGCTTTTCCAAGAAAACACCTTTTTTTTTCAATCTCCATTTGTACATAAGCAATATCACAAAGCATTATTTGGGCATTTGAATTTTTGTTCAAAAAACAGATTAAACTCCCTTGCAGAAAATCAATTCTGCCTGCCAGAGGTTACTTTTTTTGTCTGCATTTGGGCTCATCATCAACAACAACAACAACAACAACCACAACAACAAAGTTCTACAAACAGGCACAAATAGATCCAATTCATTCAACATAGATATACTGCATTAACAATATCAAGCTTTATACAGCTTAAGAAGGTTCCTGCTGAAGTAAAGGCTCTTTTACCTGACATAGGCTGTATGTATCCTAGAAAACTCTTTCTCCTCAGTTCATCATAACAACTTATGAAAAGGAAAAAACAATGCCATTGTGTCTTCAAATAACCTTACTTTTGTACCAATATTTTATAAAGTTTCTTAACAGTTCCAGGTAGTTTCAAATGATCCTATTTTTCTGTAAGCAACTCAAAATGTCTTGATTGTTTTAACTAAAAATCAGTATTTTCTTCTTATTGATTTCTGAGTACCAACTTGTCTTAAGAGCATAGTGACAGTTTTATTTATTTATTTATTTATTAAGTCTGAGTTTCATCCTCCTTAAAGCTATTTTAGAAGGCAATACTAACATCATCCTAAGTATGGACTATAACCTCTAAAATCTTTAAACTTGTTTATTAAGTCAGATTTGAAGTTTTAGATTAAATAAGATAATTCTCATGAAAATTCATTCTCTTGAGTATTTTCTTAAAAATCTTTGCCCATTTATGGTACTGATACTTTAGGCTCCATATAAATAAGAGGGATTAGCAGAGGTCAGCTGAATTTTGCGGAATTCAACAAGGGAGTCCACACCAGCTGTTAGTGAACTCAACAGCAAACACCTATTTATTTAAATAGAATTAGGATTAGGGTTAATATAAAATCATACTTGTGTTTAATTTTCTAATAATGGCTGACAATTTAAATCCTCAGAGAACATTCTTATCCTACAGGGTCACTAATAAAACACTCATTAGGTTTGCTGGTCTAGATTTTCCTCAGTAAGTTTCACTTCATTGTTCAGGAACCAAATCTGCCAGCCCTTAAAATGACAAAAATCTAGCCAGCTCTTAATACGACAAAAATCTAGCTGTGATTCTTCAGAATAATCACACCACCAAGATAACATCACATTACTACTAATGAGAACAATGGAAACATACTGGTCACGTTGACCCTGACCATTTTGAGGGGAAAAAAGCAAAACCAAGGAATTCTAAACTATGACCTGAAAAGCTTCTACTTGGATTTTTTTTCAGTAAGTATTGGGATATTATGTTAGCTTACATTCCTTTTCTCAAGAAAAGTGTAATTGAATAATGAACAGATAAAAAGTTGCTTCTTGAGCTGGCTGGGGAAACACCTTCTTACAGCATTGCACATGCTCACAATGATTTTTAAAAAGTGTGTCAGTTACCACATTGGAGCTATCAAGTTTACCGTGTTTGAGCCGATAAACCTAATCCTGATCTGGATCCAGCTTTGAATAATTAACTTTTTCCTGCCTGCAAAATTCCTCTACAGAATCAGCTGGATATAATTTAAGACTTCACATTTTAAAACAATTGTTACATTCACTCCAGACATGGCTGAATTCAATCATCTGTAAAAGGGACTTCTTACAGAGAGAAATGAGACTGAACTTCCTTCAGACTTTCAGACTTTTTCTTAAGGCTGAGGACAAAGAATTACTGCTTATAGAGAAAAGAATTGCGTGAACATAGATAATAGCTTCCTCTCATCCCTCAGATACAAGGGTCAGCAATTTGTCAAGGATTATATGTCAGATTGTGTTTTTCTTTTCTAACTCAGTGGTTGAACTTGCTGGAAGGAACTCAGCAGGAGCCAGGAACTGCTGCTTCCCAGGGGACAAGTTCCCACCACCATACCATCAATAGCTCATCTGTATGTGAGGTACTAGTTTCACATAATCACAGAATCATTTAGGCTGCAAAATGCCTCTAAGACCATCAAGTCCAATTCTTTGACCGATCACCACTAAGTGTCACATGCACTAAGTGCCATTTCCAGCCATTTCTTGAACACCTCCAGGAATGGTGACTCCACCATATCCCTGGGCAGTCATCCCAATATTTATTAACCCTTTCCATGAAAATCTTTGTCCTGCAGTCCAATCTGAACCAACCTAGTCACAGCTTGAGGCCATGTCTTCTCACTGGATGCTTGGGAGAAGGGGCTGACCCCCACCTGGCCACAGCCTCCCTTCAGGCAGCTCTAGAGAGTGATAAGGTCCTCCCTGAGCCTCCTTTTCTCCAGGACAAACACCCCCAGCTCCCTCAGCTGCTCCTCACAGCACTTGTGCCCCAGACCCTGCCCCAGCTCCATTGCCCTTCTCTGGACTCAGGTCAGCACTTCAATGTTTTTCTTGCAGCAAGGAGCCCAGAACTGGACACAAGACTCGAGGTGTGGCCTCACCAGTGCTGAATACAGCCACCATAAATTCCTAACTCAGGCACTGAGAATAGCACCTTGTTATTCACTGCTTCCTTTTCTCCCCTGTCTGTACCTGCTCCTAGTACTTCTGTCAGCAGCAAGGGTTCCCCACAGTCACAGGCTGTGATACCAATCTATCTAACCAAATTTGCCTCTGGATGGGGAGACATGCCCTGGACAACACTAAATAAATTCAGAAGCACTGTCACTTAAAACACTGCAGGAGATCAGGCAACTATCAAGTCATTCCTGAGAACACCAAGTGTTCTACAAAACCCTGAGCTGCCAACAATTTGCAAAGCAACTTCAGACCATGGCTTAGACAACATTTGAAGAGCTTTCCCAGAACTAGGACGGGTAATGCAAAGGCACTTATAGGGTAGCTTTTTTCAAAATGATATATGGAATACATCTTTACACTAAACATGGAATCACTCCAACAGAGATGGTGAGTTATTGTGAATGTATTGCTGTATTTCCATGCATTAATGGTCATCTAAGTCTGTGTAAAGTAGGTATGTTATCAGTGATGCACATTTAAACTTGTAATAAGGTATGCATAAATGTAACATTAAAAAAATCAAGAAGGTGTGTTGAATACATTTCAGTAATTCTGTAAGTAGTAAATGCATTGCACAGCATACGGGCTAATAGCCTGATCTTTAGTAATAAGTTATTGATTACCACAGAATTGTAAAATAATTTAGTAAATAATTTAGAAAGCAAACTCTGCAAGTGCTGTGGATCTACCCATCTCTCAAAGCTTGTATTGATCACTTTCCAGCTTGTGGGGGAACAGTGAACTCAACACATCCAAAGATGAGGTGATCCAATTCCACGCTACAGTTTTTCAAAAATTTTGTTTAAAAGAACCTACATTTATCTTCTATACCAACATGTTACATGTTGACATGCATGCAATTTACATTATGAAGCTGACTAGAAGCTTGGAGAAGAATATCAACATAATCTGAGAAATTTTCATCATATCCAATGCATTAGAAGTAATAATGACTCCTGTTGAATCAAGTTTATCAGACAATAATGAGTGATATATGAATTTATAAGCATTTCTGAAATACATTTATTCATATGGTTAAGGACTGCATACAAATTATCCTGATAGTAAGAATGTTAATGCCTCTTCTGAATGATGAATGAATTATTATTTTAGTTGATATTGATTGTCACAGATAGTCATATAATAAAATTCAAGTAATGTGTAATAAACTGTAACTTTGGAAGAAATATTAGCAAGCAGTTTCATAAAGGATCTGTTTAAAAAATGCACTGAAATATTAAAAGTTTGTATCTCTCAGGATATACTGATGATGATGTGACTTGAACCTGATCTTGAGTATATAGAACTCTTCAAGAGGATTCTCCCACTGCTTAATTAACTATAGACAAAATACATTTAAGTAAACCCTTACAGAATGGATGACAAGTGGCTCCAATTACAGAATAAAGGAAAGGCAAAAGGAAAAAGACAGGAAAGTAAAAAATAAATGAGCAGACAATGATAAAGTAAAGAATGATGGCACACTAGTCTATGTTTATGCAAATAGTTTGGTGTGTATGTTACATCTCTTACCACTAACGTTTTTCTGCCATTCTCATTTATCTTTTAGGACCTCTGATTCTGGGGAAGATCGCCATTTTTTCCATACTTTCGCACACCGGCAAAATAATGTACTCCTACTCCAGTCTGGGAATTGTGAGTGAGAGAGAGAACAAAACAAAAAAGAAATCACAAAACATACCAAGCTCTGTTCTTGGAAGTTAAAGTTTGATTACAAATATTCATAGCAGAATTTCAAGTAACAATGACAATTTCTACACTGGGGCCTTGGCTCTGAAAAGAATGCTTCACAGATCAGTGAAGGAGATGCTCTCAGGCCAGGATTTGTATGTTTCTGGCTTATCTCTTAATGCAATCTTTTAGTGCTATTGGCATTATGGAAGAGTTTCAATACTGACAAACTGGGCTTGATTATGCATGACCACCATTTTGTTTGCTAAATTTTTAATACAAAGCACTTTTTGTGCCTTGGTGGTAAGGAACTCTGTCATTTTTGATTTTTGGCAGAATTTGATTTGTTATATAGCTGAGTTATAAATTGAGAACAAAAGTACTTTTAAGCAACTAACCTTCTCCTAAAATAACTCTTAAAAGGAATTATTTTGACAGACTTAAGCTGGAAAACTTGTAAATACAACAGGTATTCTGCTAAAGGGAGCAGAAATAACAGGAAACAGATAGGAAAGTACATGAATGGGAGTTTGGCAATGGCAAAGGACAAAAAGAGCAAAAGGAGATAAAAGAAAAGAAAAGCTCTTAACAAATGGCAAAGAATGGTAAATAAATGGTAGGGTAGTGGAACAAGAGAAGATAGATCAAAGGCAGTGAAACATATGGGGCAAAGATCTTTACCTATCTCTTTGTACCATGAAGTGACCACATGAATTGGCTAATACAAATCGTTACTATTTCTATTTCTTTGACTTTTTTTAGTGAAGTTTCTAGGTACTTTTTAGTCTTGTAGCTGATGGAAGCTATACTCTCTCTCTCTCTCTCTCTCTCTCTCTCTCTCTGTGTATATATATATATATATATATATATATATATATATACACACACATCACACACACACACATATATATATATACATATGTCTATAGTATATTGTCTCAGCAATTAGAAATTATTACCAAAAGCCAATGTTCTCCTTTGTACTCTTTCATTCTGTGGTTTACTTTATGTGCTATACAATTTCATGTAAAAAACCCTACATTACTTTCTGCATCTCTTAGTTGCTCATTTACAAACTGGTATATTGAATTTTGTTGCTGCTTTTTCAGTTTTTCTTATTCTGAGGTCTTCATTCCTTCATCATACAAAGTTGTTACTTTTTCTCACAAAGCATTCATTTTGGTGACATTATCAGTAAAGTGCTCAGGACTGAATATATTTTACCATGTCTACATTGCTCTGAATAGCATTAGCCAATTTAACAGTAAGTCAGCAGTCAGTGAGGAGTTATCTAATACTAACTTAACTTCAGTGTTCAGTGTTAGTGATGAGAATGTACTTCCCTGTGAATTCCTCAGTCTTTACTTGTAGCAACAGGCTCAAGCCTTTTGTGTTTTCTAACAGCTCAACCAGAAAACTTGAAGCTGTCAAGGCCTCTTTTTTAAAACGCGTCACTTCAAGACAATTACCTATCTCTCACTGATGATAGCTCTCTTCCTGGCAATCAAGTGGTATCTCACTGTACTGATTTCAGTGGCATAGTGTAGACTACTAGATATAGCATGGAAAAATACAAAAAGGACTGGTCAGCAGCTTGCCTGTAGCATATTTCCCTTCTGTAAGGTACATATACACTGTTTCTTAAATATGTCTCTACCAGCCTTTATTGAGAAGTCCCAAGCTGTAGTATCAGAAAGCCAACATTTCCAACCACAGCTTAAGTCATAAACACTCCTTGTGTTTAGAGTATTCCACTAAGACCAGCTCTCACACAGACAAGTTTTAGCCTTAGTCTGGAGTGGCTACGGCTAAATGGAGCAACCACAGTGTGCTGCACAGATTTAGACACCCCTATGCTGTGCCTGCTACACTCTGTAGTTGAGGACCATGAACAGGAGCTCTATTTGTGATTCTACACCTTGTATGCCAGTCATCATACAACCTGAAAAGGCACGTCCATGGTGCTGCTCTGCACCAACTAGAATCTTGTTACAGCCTGCCCAAAACTCAAGGGAAGGCCTGGATAACCATGGCCAGTGCTAATTTGCCTGACTAGAACTCTTCCCTTACTCACTGGAAAGGACAGAAGCACCACCCATGTGTTTTTCAAGAGGTCGATATCTGAACGGGATCCACAATTACATTGATGTAAGACAGACTGGCTTCCCAACACAGAGCAGACTGAACAACAGCCTTGGTTTCAGAATGTCTTTTTCTATTGCTAGCATGCCTTTTGTCAGCCCAAATAATTAGGCCCAGCTCAGCTGTTCTTCGCACATAACTTTATTCTGTGCATGGAGTTCATTACTTTGACAAAAAAGTACTGACTTATATTTTCTGGCATATTTTTTATTGGCTAAACTGCCCATGAAAGCCCTTGTGGCCAAGTAGGAAACATAATTCCAGTCAATCTGAGATGTCATTTTCTATTTAATCCTCTTCTGCTACTCTTAGTTGGGTCTTCTTACTTACTGGCCAAGAGTTCTGCCTTAAGAACACATCCACATTCTTGTCTCTGTGTGCAGAATTACTCCAAAAGCATTTTAGCTCCAGCAGCTGCCAAAAGTATACTAAATTCAAGGGCAGCTCTCTCATGTGGTGTAAGAGACTGCAGCATAACATCTTCACCTCACCCTAGTTCTGAACGAGCATTTCTTCTCAGTGAAGTGCATTGCTGATTCTGACTTAACCATTTTCCATGTTTGATCAATTTAATCCTTTACAGTATTTTTATCTTCATTGAAATTTAATATTTGTTTTCCTTTTTCTGATCTCACCTTTGGTTTTGTTCCTCCAGTGAAGACCAGACCACTTTTTTTCTGATTATCCTACTCTCTATCTTTTCATTAAAAACATCCCCTAGCAACATGTTCCATCAGTTAAAGCTTCCAGTCTAGGTCTAAAATGTCATTAGCTCTAATTTCCACTGCAGAAAAGCAAGCAGATTGCTAGGCACACTTCTCCACGAGATGTGCCATTAATTTAAAGTGGGCTACAACCATTCTTTTTTCTATTCTATATGCCAGGCTGTATTTTCATGGTGTTATTACTCTTATTCTTGAGAATCAGAATGAAAGAACCAGGTCAAGCCCTCTTCAGCAATCCAAAGCTTTCCTATCACACACAGAGGAGTCAGTTATCTCCATTCCTAGCTTCTTCCAATGACCACAAGATTCTCCTGAATTTCTCAAGTCCTGATGAAGCGCTACACTCCCTGGCTGAATTTTGCAAGGTCTTGTCCAGAGTCTCATGTTTTGTGCCCTTTTACTGGGCACAGCAATGCTAACGAATGAGGTCAGTCCTGTTGCAATATGCATCACTCACTCTCTTGTAAAGAGATGCCATCAAGTACCCAGCTGTACATACGAGGTTGCCATGACTGCTTGTGGCTCAGTGAACTTTACTTGTTTGTCACACAAATTACACCTACGTGCTCTCAAAAAAAAGCAATATGCTCACATCTCCCTCAGGAAAAAGTAGTGAACTACAAAGTCCATTTTTTGCTGCCACTGAGCTACTTATGTTTGGTAAGTTAAAAGGCTGTGAAGCGCTGTAACTGTCACTAAATAATTTCCAAAAGTTACATCAGCCTTTTTTTTTCCTTGCTGATGTGTCCTCCCTACCTCTTCAGAGGACATCACCATGACTTTTTGACCTACAAGACTGTGGCTTCAATGCAACAGTCTGCTACTGTTCTGACCACTCAGGGCAAAGGGGGAAAAGTTAAGTGACTCTTCTTCATGTTAAAGAACGTTAGACATTGGAGATTATAAGTTCAAGATCAGGAGAAGTGACACAAGCTGAGACAGCATTATCACTTTAGCAAGAGGCTCAAATGTTTTACTGAACCTCCCAGGCAAACAGTTCTACATAGTGATTCACTCATCTCACAGAAAATGTCTGGGCATGGGTCAGAACGCTGCCATTAAAGGGTGTTGTTGTTCAGCTTCTCCCTTACTGAATCTTTCCCAACATCTCTGTTCTGAGAGTCCTGAATTACCAAAAAAACCCCATGTGTAGTCAGAGTGAGGAATCTTTTCACACCCCTGATGCTCCACGTCCTTACACTAAGATAATAATACATTCCAGAAAGATTTTTCCTCTCTGTGGCTCACCTATTGTAAGATTCAGTGGATTATGCAGACTGCAAATTTTTTCACAACTTGTTACAAAACCACTGAAAATATCTACAGTGTGGTACAAGATGGTTCCTCAGCAATCTCTAACAGCTCCTCCAAAAATATCTCTGCTCCCACAGTTGAACAGCTATCAACCTTTGCCAACAGCTACCTGTTTTTCAAGTGTCAGTGCCCATCTCTACACTTCCATGCTTCCTTCTTTCTGGGACGGAGAAAGCAGAGGATGTGCAGGCATGCTTCACCAACTGATATCCTAACTGTGTATCACGAGAGCTTGGAAATATCCCACATAGCCTGATGTGAGCACTTTGCTGGAACACAAATTGCAGTGTGAATAAGAAGAGGGTAATTGCTAACAAAGACCTTCCAATTCCTGACAACTAGCTTTATTTTATTCTTGCCTCATATATTTAGGGAATATATGACCAAACATTTAACTAAATATATAAAATAAACATTTCATATAATGCTTTATTCAATATGCATTATTTTATTAAATATGTGCAATATTTTATTAAAATGCTAGCTGGCAGGAACATTTTTAAAATGTGGTCAGAATTTTTAATTTCTCTCAGTATTTGGAAGTTTAAATAACTGGTTTTTATATTACCTATACACCAGAACTATACTACATACACAGTACAGTATAAAGCCATAAAGGAAGACTATGAAGCAGTAAATCAAACTAAACAGTCTTTCCTGGAAATCATCCATGTGCAGAAAAGCCACTTCACAACATGCTTGAATGGCTTAATTCTCTTCTTTAACAGGGATCCCAAATGTCCTGAATCCATCCAGTGGCAGTTGTAATGCTATTAACTTTTTACCTGCTTGTACCAGAAAGTGGCTGGTGTCCAAGAGCAATCAGATTTTTGAAAACTAAATTGCTAATGAATAAATGGTACTTTGTGTCAATACAGAAAAATTAACTACTGTTGCAAACAAATGATTTTGTTTCTGGACATAACATCAGATATGTGTACACAGTTTTACACTGAATTCTAGATAGTCTGTGAAATACACAATCTCTTGCTTATTTGAAGAGCTACAATGCATGTCACATGTAAGTGAAGCCTGTCACAGGACTGGTTTTGAAGGGAGATGGAAGGCTGTTCTACAAGTTCTGGCAATATACCAGGAATCGCTTCAGGCTATAGGATTTCAGAATAAGAATGTCATAAGAGGTTTTCTGTTGGCTGGGGGAGGGAGGAGAGTGAAGAGCCTACTTCTGGAATGTCTACTTAGCAGCAGAACACAAGTGATCGTACAAGAGACAGAAGACATGCTAAAACAAGAGGAAAAACATATTTTTTCGGTCCTTCTGGTTAGAGCCTGGTCCCACTTAAAGCTTTGTTGCCAAAAATTGATTTTTTGAGGATGCTGAAACAGGCAAATCCATACACACTGAAATTCACCAATTATACAATCAAACTGTACTTGTACAGTCCCAAACTGTAACCCAGAATCAATGTAGACACAAATATAAAAACCATTATTTGGTGGGAAAGCAAAAGTGACCAACTGTTATACTTTTGTCATGCTGAAAAAAACTGTGAAACTTATTCTGCAGATGCCATTTGTCCTGATACTTTAGGAAGGGTTTGAATTGCAAAATTCTGTAGGAGGAAATGGAAAGGACTGAGTTTATAGAGTGCAGAGACCACCAATGGGAAAAAACAGCAGTACCTACAGCATCTAAGGTTACTAGACAGCATCAGCTGCAAGCAGGGGCAGAAAGTAATGAATTTAATCTGCAGCCTACATAAATAGCCTATCAGAAATTATGTAAATACCAACAACTTTGTTGTTAGGAAAGCAGAGCAACTAAATGACTGTTGAAAAGTGTCCATCCAGCTTTACTCTGTTACATAGAAAAAATACAGCATTTTCAGAATTAGCAACAACATTTTTGTTGGATTAAGCCATCTGAGACAGTACACCAAGCATAATCAGAGACTGGTACTAAATCTGTGAGAAACAGACTATGTCCACTGACAAAATTCCAAATCTTTTCTTATTAGCAGCTCATGTCAGTGCCTGAAACAGGGTATTGAACTAGATGTCTTTCTTATCTAGCCAATCTGCCCACTCATCTAATGATATAACTACTAGTGTAATATACCTCATATCCCACTTGAGCCCAAATATAACTTAAGAAGTAAGGAGGCAAAACCCTAAAGCATTCAGTAGAAAGAAACTCGGACATGCATCAGTGATGTCTTGTACTTTTCTCATTAGGAACAGCCTCTTTAGACACTCTCAGCACCAAGCTTCTGGCGTGGCAGTGTTCTTTCTTACTCATGAACCAGAAAAAAAATTAATCTGGAATGAAGAAAGCATCTTAGAGCACACTATTCTGATTTACACAAGTAATTTTTCAGAGCTACTGAATGAAGAAATGTCCATGGATAAGGTGGGTCATGATCATATTAACGATCTATATTGAGGACCATTCCTCAGCAACCTTTCACAAACACCTTTCTCAGGGACTGGAATCCTGACCGATTTGCAGGAACTGAAACATCGAGACTGCTCTGGATGGCAGCGCTATACTCGCACGGCAGCTGTTGACAAGAGCATTCTCCAGCCGCCCGTACTCCCGGGGGAGTCTTGCGAAACGCCGGGAAGGCAGCTGGCTGCTCAGGCCGGCTCGGGACAACTCCCCCGCCGCGCCGCCCGCGCAGGCCGGGCCGGGCAAGGGCCGGGAGAAGCTTCCAGAGGCCTGGCCGGCTGCGGCCCGGGTAGGGTCCGGCGGCTGCCGCCCAGAGCTGGCACACTCCCTGACGGGGCAGCCCTGCGGGGGGCGGGCGCGGCGGGCGGAGGGGCCGGAGCGCCGCGGGGGAGGGAGGGGGGAGGGCCCCGCCGCCCTCAGGGCCCCGCCGCCGCCGCCGCGCCCGCCCCCCGCGCGCGCCCCCCGCGCCCCCGGGATCCTGGCACCGGCCGCCGCGTTACGGGAAGCCCCGCCCCTTCCCTCAGCCCCGCCCTCTGTGATGACGTCACGGGCTCCGCGGGCCAATGGCGGCGTGGATGGAGGAGGAGGGAAGGGCGCGCCGGGGCTGGGGCGGGGCGGGAGCGTGACCGGGCGCGGGGCCGCGCGTGCGGGACGGCGGCGCGATGGCGCGAGGCGGCCGTGCCGCTATTTAGGGGCAGGGGCCTTGCAGCGCGGGCGGTGGCGCCGGGTAAGAGCCGGGATGTGCGGCCGTGTGCGGGGCTCCCCTTCCCCTCCACCTCCTCTGCGTCCTCTCCCTGAGGGACGTCCGCCGGCGGAGACCGTGCTGGGCCGTTCTTTTCCTCCGGGCCGTGCGCCCCGGGCAGGGGCAGCGGGACATTCGTTCAGGGCTGACCTGGGGACGGGCCGGGCCGGGTTGGGCGGGCGAACGGCAGTCTTGCGCCACTCGGCTCCCGGGCCGATCGCCAGCCGTGCCCCGTGGCGGTGTCTCGTCTCGTCCAGCCTGCCGGCGCCGGCGGAGCTGCCCGGCCGTGACGCTCAGAGCGCAACATGGCCTCGCCCGGGGCCGCGGCTGCGGGGCCTGGGGGTGCCGAGCCCCGCCGGGCCCATCCGCAGCCCTGCCCCCGCCCGGCGCGGACGGTCAGGCTGAAGGTTATCTGCGCCTTCCCCAGAGCGGCGGTGGCTGGTGCCGGCCGGCCCAGTTGGCAACCGTGTCGCGACCCTCGCGGGACTCGCGTCTTTCGGCCTTTTCGATTGTCACACAAGCGTGGCTGTGGCACCGACACCCATTTCCTTGATGAAGAGATTTGCGTTTTGTTGCCGTCACCGCAAGTGGTCTGCTCTTGTTGCCTGTAGATGATAGAAAACTGCTGCCCTGAAAGATACGCACACTTTGTCTTATTGCTGGTCCAAGTAGTGGAGGGGATTCCCTGAGGAATTGGGGAGGAGCGGGTACAGTGGCCGTCTGGTTACTTCCCATGTGGTCCTGGGCGCCAGTCATCCCTGTAGCGGGGCTCTGATGCTTTCCCTAAAAAAAAAAACCGGCATCATTATTTTCATCTCTCGAATGATGAAACTGAGGCACAAAGGAAAGCAGGCTGCCAAGTGTTTTGGCAGGATTGAGGGGAATAATTCCCAGTCTCAGTTTTCATGCTTGTTTTAGGCTGACTAGGGTTTTGCCAGCTGGTGGCTGCTTGTTACTGCTGAGGCATTCTGAAGGCATAGTTCTACACGAACTGTGTGGGATTATAGTTCTGTCGTTAGTGATATGTTCTGTCGCAGAGGGGGAAAGGGAATCCGCAACCTTCCCAAGAAGCTGGATATTATTGAGAGTGAAGGCCTTTTTTCTTACACCTTCTTTTCTATAGAAATATAACATTTGTGCTTCCTAAATGCTGTTACTTTCAGAGGCACGTAGAATATTTCAAAGCGTGTAACTTCTGAACAGATTTATCCATGTGTTGGTGTAGCTCAATAAGAATGTAAATGTGGATGATTAAAATTTGAGATTACTTCTTAGAAGTTGAGCATTCAAAGTAATTGTTTGGATGTTGTTGATATGTCTGGAAATGTGGTGCTTCAAGTAAAGTCAATAATAGATAAATATTTTTGGCAGGGGAGAAAGATAGGCACCTCTGTAAGTGAGTACACCAAATGGAGATACTCTTTCCATGCTGCTTGTCTGGAGGATTAGCATTTGCGCCGTTATGTGAAATTAAATAACCTTTTGGCCATTTTTAAAATCAATTGTTCTTGTATTAGCAAGAATTGTCTAGAGTAGAGAAGCAGTGCTGCTTGTGATCAGTCTGGAAGGTTTGATTTCAAAATGCAACCACTGAGTGCCAAGACATTGCTTTGTATAAATTAATTTGATTTTTGAACTAAAACTACTTGCTAGCTGTGAGAAAATTCTGAAGTATTCCAGAGAAATTGATTTACAGTTTTAAAAACGCACCAGAAATAATTCAATTATTGCAAGCAAATATTTGATGCCTCTAGTTAGGTATTTCAGTAATTTTAAACTTTATGCCTGTTTTGGTTTTTATTTTTTTCTTTATATTTTTTGTTATGAGTGCCTTACCAAAACTACAAGGATAAGCCTCCTTCTAGAGGCAGAGGAATAAGTACAGTGGAGAAATTACTTGCCTAGATGGTGAAAGGGATAGTGATGTCATTTGTACATAGCGATTTTAAATACAAAAATGTATTTCAGAATATTCTGTTCATATAACATTACATAATATTTTCAACTGCTTCTCTTAGAGGTGTTTGGTGTTTTTTGAGTCTCATAAATATTTCCAAGAAGGAAGTAGCTTGGAGGAAGGAAGGAAGCTTAGAGATGAAATACGCTTAATTAGAAAGCAGTTACGGTTTGAGTAATCAAAATTCCTTGAGGATAGCTACAGCTTTTAGATGGCTTTAAGTACAGTCTGGCTTGTTATAAAACCTCAAGCAGCAGCTGCTTTGTGAGGCATCTCTGGATCTGTCTGCCTGAGCTATGTGGATTCCTAGTGACAGATTACCTCTTGAAGCTATAAACATAGGTCTTCTAGGTCTTCTTCTTTTCTTTTTTTTTTTTTTTTTGAGGAACTTCTGGAAATCCATTTTCCCAAAACCTTTGGTCTCTTGCGATTGATGTGATAATGAGCTTTAATAGACTGAACACCTTCCTGTGGTGGTTGTGGTGTTATCTATACTTCCTGGCTTCCAGGCTGGCTTTGCTGGCAAGTACGTGTTATTTTAGCTATAGTTTTTTAAACTGACATGGTGATTTGTAGGTCACTTGGACAGGAATCGCAACTTCTCTGAAATGGAGAGATAACCCATTTTGTAATGGCATATCCCTGTGTGCATTTTGGGGCAGGTCTCATGATTTATGAAATAAGATGAATTTTTAAGATTTCTCTCTTGCTCAGAATAAGTAGTGATACCTGTTTTGCACAAAAGCCTGATACTTCTTCACAAACTATTGGTCACAGGTTGATCGTAAAACTCAACATGTGCTTCTTTGTGCATATAAGTTGTGATTTTAGGGTTGTTAGTAGCTTTTCATTGACACGGCATGAAGCATCAATTTATGGATCAGACATAAAGGCTTAGTGCTTTCCTTTCAAAATGGCTGCAGGATGTGAAGGATAACAAAAGTCCCATTTGATAAGGGTATTAAATGGGATGATCTTATGGCATATGCGTTTTAGAAGTCTGTCTTTACAGAAATAATCAAAGCATTTTAACTTTTTTTTCCTCTTTGAGTTAGTTTCTTTTCTGTGAGTTAAGGACTGTCATCAGCAGCGTTCTGAATTGACCATGTTGGTTTTACTCAGTATTTTGATGGATTTTGATCTTTGGCCACTAAACCATGTGAACAACCTGGCATACTTCTACAGTCAATTTCTTTCCCTGTCTCCCTTGCCTCTTCACTTAGTGATCCACAACAACTTCATAGTATAAAGTGTTGGTTTGGCTCTTTGGTTTTGTTTGTTTTTAATAGAAGGCATCTGAACTGGCCAGCTGTTTCAGTGTTCATTCAGCATTGGGTTCAGCTTTCACCTTAGGTGTATATATATACACTGTACCAGTCAGTAAAACATAAAACTTGGGTTAAGCCGTCCATAGCGATTGAAAGAAACTGAGTTTTCTGTTGTCTAGACTAACAGCTTAGTCTGTCTTGGAATTGTGAATTGTGTACAGTTAGTGTTTAGCATCACTGTTGAATGATGGCACTGTCTTTTAAGGTTTGATGTTGCTTACATGCAGGGTTTCTGTACTGTCTTCACCTGAGCATTTTTACACACTCAGATAAGAAAACAACAGTTTGCATAGAAGTATTTTCCTCATTCTAATATGAAGTGTGGTTCCTTGTTTTGTTAGTTTTAAGTCCCACCATTTATTTTGATTTTTTTCATTTCCTTTATGGTTTTCAGGTAGGCAGGATGGATGGAAGTGTCGAGTGTAACTCTGGATCTTTCCCGTAGAACTAAATTTCAATGAAGAATCGGTCTTGTAAAAGCCAGAGACACTAATGTTTTTTAAAATAGCACACATTAGAAGGGATTGTAATAGCCCCTTTGTGGGTTTAGAGGTGTGTAGCTTCAGTCTTCTTCAAACCATGTTGATCATCGGGGGTGGGGATAAGCAAAATACCTCAGAGCAGCCTGAAGCAGATGCATGCTGAATCGAGGCGTGGCTTTGACACTGCGGTTTCAGCTGCTTCGTTCCCATACTGGAGGGGGGTGGCTTTCCACTTTACTCTCCTTTGCAGGTGATGGACATGAAGCTCCATTCTCTTGCCTTTTAGGAGCTGACTGCAGTGGAATTGAGTAGTATGATTTGTGGAGGGTTTATCTGCTCCCTCATAACAATTGCTAAACTTTCCAAAGTGCGAAGTAGTAGAGATTTGAACTTCAGTCTCTTACATGTGAATGAATCTGCTTGGAGCAACTGAAATGTTGTTTTTCAAGTTTGGAAGACAGCTGAATATAGAAATGGCATTTATATGAAAAAATATAGTAATTTAATTTTCATTTCCAGTGGAAAAAAATCATACTTTAGGACAAAATGTGTGATAATTATTTATTATTGTTTACTTATTAAGTTGGTTATTGCTTTTTATTTATTTATTCTTTCATTTGCTTTACAGTGTGTTTTTAATAACCTGAGCCATACTTAATAACTGCTGGCATAAAAATCAGGTAATAGTTTAGTGGAAATATTGTTTGACTTTAATAAATAATGACCCAAAAGAAAATCAGTGACCTTGTAATGATGTAATAGCTTAGGTGACCCTGCCATTACTCTAGGGTGGCATGAATCACGATGGCAAATGAGAGAGAAATTAAAAACTTTAATAACTTTTCTTTTTACATCTGTTTCATTCTTTCCCCTTCAGTACAAAAGGTGCTTCTGCTGTTGTTTTGCAGCTTTTGGCAATTAGCAGTGAAGCAGAGCTCCTGTTTCTTTCCACTTAACTTGTAGTTGCCCTTAGGCTTCTGATGAATTTCAGATCTTCTGCAACTCAAATTGTTCCAGTTAAATAATTTAAATTAATCGTGCTTGAAATAACAGATCTGTCTGTAGTAGAGCTCAATGGGCTTTGGTTAACAAGCAGTATTCTGGTAAGTGTTAGCGCAAGTCTAGTCATTAAAGTAGATCCCTATGAGCTGGTTTTATTTGTAAAAGAGACTACTCTTTAGAATTTGGTTGTATTCACCATGCAAATTTATAAAAATGTGTTAAACTAGTTGTTGTTTTTTTGTTTTTTTAATTCAGACATTCATGTGTGGGTAGAAATCTTATTTTTCAGATGTTGAACACTTTACTTCCAAAATAAGCAAGAATCAATTGGTATAGTTATTTCACTGTACCCTTGTAATAAATGTCCAAATATACATTGCATTTAAAGCAGTATAGTGGTTCTTATATCCAGCCCAGTGAGAGTACTTAAGTAGAACATAGAAAAAATTAATAGCTTTTTGGTTCTCAATGCCATATAGCTATAGTCTGATGACAAATGACTTGTTATTTAGTCGAAGAATGAACTAAAACTTTCAGTGACAAACAAATGCTTGTTAGTATATTTATCAAGTCTTCCAATCAGCAATGTTTCTACTGTAAAGTTTCTGTACAGGAAATTTTGGTGGACTTTGGGTAATGAACTCACAGGTATAAAAGCAAATAAAGATACCTGGATGATTCTGATGGCTTTTATTTTAGTTCTAACTGAAGGACACCTAGGCTGGCAAACCCTGCAAAGACTCTGCTATAAATGTTTGAGATCTGCTTTCATTTAATTGTTCATGTGACTAGAGATTTTCTTTACATTACACTGTTTATCTTAGTTTGTAAAGAAAAAAATGGCTTAGTTGTGTTGATGTGTAAGGAATGAGGTTCTTGCTTGGGGGTGATCCATGCTTAAATGTGTGTCTAGTTTTACTTATATATATGTGTGTGCGAAATACCTTGTGTCTGTCGCTATTATGAGGTAAATTACATGCAATCAAAGTAAATGGATGTTTACTGTCATAAATTGAAGTTTCTTCTGATAATAGTAAGTGGAGCTTATTAGATTTCCTGTCTAGGGAACAGTATGGAATTCCCGTAAAATTTTTAGTGACTTTCCTTTCATGGGGCAAAGCTAAGAATACTAGTTTCCAGAGAAGTTCTGTCAGGTTAGTGAAAATAAAGCTTCAGAAACAATGTTGCTCTAGGCCATCTCTCCTCACGTCTGAGTAAACATAAAGAGCCTGTGTTAAGTTTCTAGGTGTAAGAATAGCATGAAGTCTGCTTCTAGAAATCAGCTTGTGAACTAAATGCTTTATTTCACTAAGCCAATCTACCCGTTCCTGTAAAGATGCCTAAATGTGGCTAAAAATAATATAGCTTAGTAGAGAGTGGTCACTTGCTTTTGGTAGTCTAGGACTGCTTTAAAACTGTAAGTTGAGAAAACCAGAACACATAGTGGCTTCATAACAATGGGGGCGTGTGAATGCTTCAGTATCTCTAAAGTGTATTCTAGAAATGTCAAAACTTGAGAACGAGTGGGCTCTGTTGCAATACAGAAATAAATATGGTATTATAAAAGGTGCTTCAGCTTTTGGGAAATTGCAAGCTCCCTTGTAAAGTTTTGAAGAATTAATTAGTGCTTTTTCTATAGTAGACAGCAGTTCTTGATACGGAAGCATTGTGCTTTGTAATTCCTGAGTGTATTTTAAGTCACTCTTGTGAATGAGACACATGGTTTTGTGGTGAGTTGTTTTGAACCTTGTCTGAACCTTAAGGGCCTGAAGATCAGTGCCCTTAAAAATTAGGTAAGTATGAAAACCATAATCAAATTCATAGGGTTATGTATTAAAACCTGAACCACACCGTTACACTCTATATTCTAACAGAACCTCCTACAGAGTTACCTGTGAAGTTTGTTTTTATATACAGTGTGAAAACCTAAAGCTGATGCATTTCTTAAACTAAACCTAAAGCTGATACATTTCTTAAACTTGTAATTAAATCAGCTTTAAACAGCCTTAGTTTTTTTTTAGCAAACATTTGATTTTGTTTTAGCAGTCAGGAAAATGGAAACAATTTGCCCATTCTAAGGTGAGAAGATACAAACACTTCCAGTAAAATAAATGTGTGTATCTACAAATATGTGTATTTGTTAGAGCAAATACAGATCTGATTTTGACATTGATCTAAAGTAAAGAGTAATGGTTTAAATTTAAAAATATATATCTTTCTCTTATTACAGAAATTCTGTGCAGCATGTTTTCTAGGTGGAACTGGGTGGCCTGTGGCTTCTATCTGGTGTTGAGTATTTGTTCTCCTGACGGTAAGAGTTCTGTGTCTCAAATACAAGAGGCTATAGAGCTAGTTACATCAAATGTTTGAAGCAGCTGCTAGCTTTTTGTCTAGATACTTGTTGGATAAGGACAGAAAGTAAGGTGTGTTAGGATAGACATGCCTATTCTTCTAACACTAGTTCACCATAACACAGGTGCACACTTACTCCACTTTTCCTATGCTAACTTTCTTAATAAAAAATACTTTTTTATCAAAACAGTGGCCTCAAGTACAACAACGTCCTCCTTCAAAAGATATAAACATGCAACCCTTGACTCTCCTCTCTGTCTTATACCTCTATTTATTAATAGAGCTTTCCTAGCTTCATGAAATGCTCTTGCAGAGCCTAAAGAACACAATGCTGTTTTTCGCCCTTAAATCTTCATGGTAGTCCACAAATGCATTTCAGTTTTTTTATTGTCAGGTAACTATTTAACTTGCTGCTTTGACAGATGTAGTATTTTTAACATTGCACTAGTGATGTATCAGCAATATTGGTTAGGGGGTGTTGTGTAGTTCTTAATAAATGTGAAATTTGTTTTCTTTTTAGCTTCAAGTGGACTTGTGCAGTCATGTGGTCACATCATCCCGGAGTCACCTGTCCTGGCCCTTGGTTCCAATTTCACAGCATTATGCATTCTGAATGAGAGTTGTCTTGACTTCGGCAATATCTATGCCAGTCAGATTATCTGGAAGATTAAAAATAGAGTGGTACCCAAAGAACAGTATCGTGAAATAAACAGAACAGTTTCCAGTGTCACATTCAATGACACTTCTACACTGGCTACTCCTCTGACATGCAACATTTTAGCAGATGGACAGATTGAACAGAACATTTATGGAATTACAGTTACAGTAGGCTGTGAGTACCATTTTTTTTACATTTTATTCTGGTCTTAAGAAAATTGCTTCTGAGAAATGGGAAAATGCAAAAAAATAGAAAATGTGCATATCTTTAGGCACTTCATTTTTAATCCCTCAGTTCCTGGATAGTTGAGTAGAAAATCGTCAAATTGCATGCCACCACAGCTGCTCAATATGCACTGAAGAAAGTTTTCAGAAAAGTAGAAAATACTCTGCAGTATTTCAGTGTTGAAATAGGAAAAATGAAACAACAAAAAGCAGCAGATTTTACTTACAGAATAAAGTTGTGTATTTAAATGAAATAGGAAGTAGGAAATTAATTTTTCCTTACTTCTTGATTCTGTATCAGAGTTGGAGGAAATACTTTTAGGTGACATGTCCTGGTTTCATACTAACATTTTGGAAATAATGTTTTCTTCATTAATGGACTGAGAAACATTTAGTTCATCTGTATCACTAAAGTTAACCTGAATTGTCTTAAGGATGGAACATATTATTTGGATTCCTTTACCTCTATACCAAAGAAATTACTTTTAACTAGTTATAAGCTTCATTTATTCTAGAATGATAGCACTTGCATGGTTCAGACCAAGTGCTTTTAGAAAGACTGACTTGAGAAAGTCACGTGAATAAATGCTACTTCTTAATTACTTGGTATCCTGCTAATAATAGGACAAGTGTTGTAGTGTCCTAAGTATCCTATGATATGGCTGATTATCCATTCTCATATGATATGGTTGTCTCCTAGTGATGGTAAAAGGTACTGCAGTTGTGAATGGTCTGCATGCAAAAGGCCTGCTTGAGTTCACAATTTAAAATTATATGCTTCTAGCATGACTTAAAAAATGCTATCACAGGAAAGTAATGTTTTCTATTTCTGAGGAGTAAATACTGTACTAGAAAAGATAAAATAAATATTTTAAAAAGGTAAAATATATGGAAAGGTGAGGACAGATAAATTATTCTAAGATTATAAATGTAATGACAGTGCAGATGACGTTCCACATGTGTAATTCATGTTACAATTCTTGAGATGCATTTTTATTTAAAGCTATTGTACTTTGATGGTATAAATTAAAGAAAACTAAATAGTGAGACTAGCAACAGATTTGAGAAGAATACAGTTCTTCAGGAAGAAAGCAGTAAGGTTCATAAGGTTGTTGTATTGAAACTCGCACTCTGCTTGAAAGCAAATAAAATTCTCTAAGTACATTATACTGTTGTAAATAGTGATATTATAGGAGATAGAAACAAATTTGTATGTTATAATTTGAGTTTAGGAGGGAAGGAAAATAGTTTTGCTGCATTCTGAATAAGTTCCTTACACACCACAGTGCGTGGATGAAGATCTCTTAAGCTTTCCTGCATGGGTTTGCAGCTCAAGCTTCTTCCATACCTCAGTTGGGGGAAAACAGACCTATGAAATTGCTTACAGAGCTCAGGTTACTAGCAAAGTCAGTATGTGCCAATTCAGTAGTGGTTATTAATTTTTCTTATGTGTGAATTAAAATATATTTAGATGAGAGATGGTTAATACAAGTTTTTCTGCCTCAGAATGACAAGTCTTTGTTGTTCCTTACTAGCAAATGCTTAATCCTTCCATAGCCTACTGTTTGTCAAAGCAGCTATTTAAGCTTCCTTACTTTGATTGCAGGATGGTATCCAGCACTTTTTGCCACATCCTTTAGAGAAAAATTATTAGATACTTCTAATGTTCACAGAAATCACTCTAGTGGGACAGTTAAAAGGATTCCAGCTGGATTGAAATGTGTGTATAGATTAATTATTGCTAATTTTTTCTGTACAGTGCCTCCAGAGAAGCCTAAGAACTTAAGTTGCATTGTGCATCAGGAATCAAGATTCACATACGCTATGACTTGTACCTGGAACCCTGGCAGGCATACATTCCTGGATACTCAGTTCAGGTTGAGATACAGGTGGTAAGTAGCGCTCCATAGAATATCTGAATTACTCTGAAGAATATTTTTATGCTAAATCAACAGTCCTTGAAATTCCTGATTCTTTGGAGGAGTGCTTAAGGTTAAGTCCAGTTTTCTGAGGCATTGCTGTCTGTCTGGTATGAGGGGGAAGGGAAGAAGTTGGCATTCAAGAAATTCTAAGTCAGACATGAAGTTTTGTTGCTGAACTTGTTTTGGAGTGACAGTAATGTCATATTTTTCTATTCTTCAAATACATAATTAGTATGGCTTTAGTACAATTCATCTCATAAAACTCTGATATTGATAGTTCTGATATTTCTGAATTGATAGTTCTATCCCATTCTAAACAAGCAGATGTCCCTGCTCATTGCAGGAGGATCAGACTAGGTGACTTTTAAAGGTCCATTTCAATCCAAATCATTCTTTCATTCCAAGTAGAGAAACTAACATAAAATGACTGAGTTTTGTAAAGTTATCTATCTGCACTTCATAGAAACTGTGGACAAACACTATTCTGAGTTAATCCTAACATGAAAGCTTCAGCAAAGTATTTCTCCTGTGAAAGCAAATTAAGTTACTTTCCAAACTCTTTAGATGGCCTCTTGTAAAGCAGAGCTTTTTCGATGGCCTCTCAGTTTAAAATGGAGTGAACAGGATTGCTGCATTGGAGACAGGAATGATTGCAGACAGTTTTCCAGCTATCCTGTTCTGCTGAAGTGTTTTGCTAACAGGTGTAGTAGAAAGTACGCACAGATAGTTCTAGGCACATCAGGAAATGTGCAGAGCATTTCTATCTAGTGTTAGTGTAGCAGAAGATGGTGAACAGAAATTATCTATTGCACCTCTAACACTGTACTCTTGAAAGGTATGTAGTAGCACTGACTACATTTTCGAATGCATTGTAGTTACTGGTCATACTGCTTTTGAGTGAGTGTATCAGTTCTTGTTCTTTTCTTTTTTAAGCCAAGTCAGGTTTTTATACAAATTTATTGACAGTGCTCGAGCTTTTGAAGTGCTTGTGCTTTTGAAGATATGTGACTGGAAGTCAAGAGATGTTGTTTTAGTTTCAGTTCTGATGCAATCATGCATTTCTGGCTGAAAAAGCCATTCCCACTTTTTCTTTCCCTCCCTCTGCTTACAAAGTTAAGGCAGAGGGGAAACATACAAGATAAATCAATCGCTCACTCTGATTTACTCTAAAATATTCTCTAATGGAAACCAAACTTACTGCTTTGAATCTTGTTTTTTCTTTCTCTTTTATTTAGGCCAGAACAGATCTTTCCGGACTGTATACCAAAAGATGTTAATAATTCTTGCACCATTGATGATTCTCAGTTCTTTGTTAATACGGAGATCTGGGTGGAAGCAACAAATGCACTTGGGAAGGCTGTGTCTGATCCTCTTGTTGTTGATCCCATTGACATTGGTAACTATATGCCCCTTAAAGCTTTGATAGAACATAACTACTGCTTCTGTATATATTGCTGAACTGGTATGTTAGTGTTTCTTCACTATAAAAATTATCACTTCATAAGTGTTGTTGACTAGAGCTTGAAATGTGCTAGACGAGGGTAGACATGGTGAGAGATTTTTTCACAATTCAGATAGCAACTTTGTGTTTAGTAGTCTTGTTTAGAAGATAGTGTAAAGTAGCAGCCATTTCAGGTCCTGAAAGACTTTAATAGTAGTCCTGCAATATCACGTGCAGCTTCTAAAGGCATGGTAAAGTACAGCTGTTGAGTTAACTTTAACTTCTTCTCTTTTAGTTAAACCACTGCCTCCACAAAATGTATCAATCACCTCAGGATTACTACCTACTGTTCTGCAGCTTGTCTGGGAGAATTGGATTTCAGACGCTGTGATGACGCTGAAATTCAATATTCACTACAGAATTGTTGGCGACACAAACTGGATGGAGGTAATACAACCAATGTTCTTGCCATGATTCTGCTGTAATCCGTACGTCTGTCAAACTGGAGTTCCCCCTGTTCCACTTCAGATAATTCAGTTTCATTTCATTATGTCTTACACGGCCACCCAAGGAAGTTTATCTGGCCTGTTTGTGGAGGCTGTAATCTAGGTAATTTTTGGCACAGTCTGAGTGTGGTGACCTTTTCATATCTTCATGGACTTTTCTGCTGTCCTTCCTGTCACAGTGCAGTATGTTTGTTTTTAATTTTATTTTGCACAATATGTAGAATATTAATGAATTTTCATCTTCCCATGCATGTGCAGAATGGGTGGTCATTCAGAACTTGGGTAAATACTGTATCATACTGGAATGCTTTTTAGAACTCAGCCTACCTGCAGGTGGACTACAAAAGCTCCAGACAGGGCCACAGGCTGGGTCAGAGTGGCTGGAAAGCTGCCCAGTGGAAAAGAACCTGGCAGTGTTGGTGACAGCAGCTGAACATGAGCCAGGCTGTGCCCAGGTGGCCTACAAGTCCAATGGCATCTTGGCCTGGATCAGCAATGCTCTGGCCAGGAGGGCCAGTGATTTGTCTACCTTTATTTGTCACTGGTGAAGCTGCACCTAGAGTCCTGCCCTGTATACATGCCTCAAGTGTGAGGCAGTCAAGAACAGGAAAAGTGTAAGGAGTAAGCCTTACCTGTAATGTACTGTATGTTCCTGTCATCAAGAGCTGTGAGGGATTTTTCTTTATAAATCAATCTTTATACATCAATCTGTCAACATATTTTTAATAGCTCCTCGGTTTTTCCTTCCTTTAAGCCTTTTCTCAGAGCAGTAGTACTCCAGCAGAGGCCCAAATGTATTCTGAATTCTTTGAGTTCTTGGAAGAAAGACTGCTTTTGATTTTTACCAAAATGCTCTGTTTGGAGCAGGTAGCCTTGACACAGGTCCTTGTGACTAATTGGCTTTAGATGCAGAAACTATTTGTTAAGATCACATGTATTGGTATTTTAAAAAACACTGGCCTGCACAATCTAGTTTGCAACTCCAGGATCGTGTATATGTTGTCCTGATAGGACAGTAGGACAAGTTCTTCTAACTTGTCTTGCCCTTTTAACATACACACAAAACAAATGAAATAGTATCTTTTAAGTCAGCTGAACTTGCTTAGCTGTGATAAAATTGGACTATTTTGATAATTCTTTACCCTCAGGATTAACCTCTGAAGTGTTCTTAATCTGTAGTCATTCCTTGCAGGGGTCCTCACTGTAAAAAGCCCTTAGTTGCAAGTGGAATAATGTGAGGAGTCAGTGTGTTACTTACTTGCATCCGTTCTCCACTCCACCCTGCTTCCCTACATACATACTAAGAATACTCTTCTGGCATTTGGTTGCTCACCTAAGATGAATAAAAGAGCTTATGAAAAGAATTTATTAACACAACTATAAGCTCCTCTAAAACTATTTTCAATTTCACTCAAGAAGTACTGTTCTGGATCAGTGGAAGCAATGATCCTGGACTTTTAACTTGTAGTAATCAATTATTTTGCAATCAATAATCAAGCAGGTCACCTACAAAAGTTCTGAATTGTGAGGCAGGGTACTACAGATCAGTAAGCAGCAGAATTATGTGGAAAGGAAGGAGAGAGATGTAAGCTATTTATCAAATAAAAGATGAGATTGTCCTGAAGTAGCTGTCTAACTGTTCTAGTGTATGTATCTTCTTATACCTGGTCAAGACACACAACTCTGACTGAACCTTTATGAGACTGTTTGAGAATTGAAGTTTTTGGAATTGAGAGGGAAGGAAAGCTTGTTTTTTAATGTGTGTGGTGGGGAGCCTGCTTGGATGACAGCTGAAGGAGTGCAGAACTCAGCTTTACAGTATTTTGATCATTGCTTTTAAAATCTTTGTCACTTTTGCAGGTTCCTCCTGAAGATACAGCTTCCCCAAGAACTTCATTCAGTATTCAAGGTCTCAGACCCTACACAGAGTATGTCTTTTCCATTCGTTGCATGAAGGAAGATGGAGTAGGCTACTGGAGTGACTGGAGTGAAGAAAAGACTGGGATTACCATTGAAGATAGTAAGTAGTGCATAAAAGTAGGTCACTGACTTCAAGTGTGAGTGCTCTGCAGTTTGGCAGTGGCCACCTGAAATGGTGTATCCTTGCTTGAGCTGCTTGCTTGTATAAGCAACAAAGCTCTCCTGAGTTACTTTCAACACTGACTTGACCCATGCATTCCAAGGAGCATAAGACTAGCTTCTTGTTAAGCTGGTGTAGAGGAACTCCCTGAAAACAGCTAGAACAGCAGCAGGGGAGAAGAGCCTTCTTCACAGGAAACTGTGTTCTCAGGGTCTTCTGGAAAAAATCTAGGCTTTATGCTTGGTTTTTTATTCTGAAGGTTGTTCTCTGTAACAGAAGTTACCCTGCCTAGAAAAGGTTGTCTTAGTAGACCAACTGCCTTAGTTTATGAACAACTTGATGTTAAGGAGGCTTGTAAAAGTCATAGATGAACAATCATCAACAGTTAAGAAACAGAAGATCTTAGTCATAGGGTGCACAGATTTCTTCACAAAGTTAATAAAGCAATAATATAAAATAATGTGCATGTGGTAAGTGTAGCCTCTTATGCACTGAAGCATCCAAATAACACATCTTTTACATCTCAACAAAGTATTCATTTTGATTTCTTTTCCACTTCAGTAGCCTGCAAGGTTGGCTTTGTTTTTGGCTTATGCTGATTCTACCCCATAGAAAGCCAGTGTTGTGTACTTAATACTCAGTAGGGAATCAATTCTTGCATCCAGTTGCTATAAGTAATTTGTAATAGCTATTTAGCTTCAGTGTCAAGCTGATTGGTATTTTTCTGGTTTTTAAATGTGCTTTAGCTTTTCTTGCTTACACCTTCATAATCTTGTTGTGTGTCCCAAGGCATGTCTTTTCTGGGCAGTCTGTTCACTGCAGCATTTCAGTGCACATCAAGTTAAACCAATACAAGTTCTGTTATTAAAACAGATTGGAAATCCTTTTTTTATCCTGATTGAGTTCATTTATCATCTTAGGTAAGGAGTAAGAGGGATTATTGTAGTTTTTGTTTAAAACAAGTGGAATTTGTATCCATGTTGCATTGCTTCAGTTCTGTTACTTTCACTTCAGCTACTTTCTCTGGGGCAGATACTGTAAAATATGTCAATATACTCATCTCTGCTTTTCAACTCCTAATGATAGTATGACTGCATTTTCTGTTTCCTGTCGCAGGCTCAGCCATGATTTCAGGACTGCCTGCCTATTTAGATTGCATTGCTGTTCTGCTGTGGTGACTGGCTTTGCAAAAATACTGCTAATACTAAGTACCCATGTCTTACTTTAGCCTCAGAACAAAAGTTTTATAGTAGCAAATAAACATCAGACAGGTCATGTTAGAGTCATGATCTCTATTAGGCTATATGTACAATTGCTTCTCTTTTAATGTGAATCAAATTTGGATACTCAAATGAGTAGAAGAGCTCCCTTTGCCTCAATTCATACTTCTCCTGTCATGATGTAAAGCATAAAAGATAAGATGCATGCTGTACACTTGGTACTGAGGGGTGTTTGAGGTTAAAACCAAAACTTTGTAATAGACTAAATGGTATGAAAGAATTCTGAGAAGAAATAGTCTTAAAAGATTGAAGATGTAATTCATTTTGAGATCAGCTTTCTCTTGGGGCTAAGATGCTCACAAAAGATTGGGCACTTTTTATCGCTTTTGCATTGGTTAGTTCATTTTACTTTGAAATGGAATTTGTTGTGGAAGTACCACTTTTTCATAGTAGAGATGCCAAAGTGTACTGTAGTATTGTACAAAGGTACTGCAGTTTTGTTATCCTTTTAGAATCAAGGAGTCTTACTGCCAGGAGAAATTTGTCTCCTTTTTTTAACTCTTGTGCACTTTCCTTTTTTCTGGTAGCTTGATATTGAGGGGTAGGGACAGTGTTGGGTGCAGGCTGTAGCAAGGTTTGCAGGGTGCAGGTGTGCAGGGCTGTGCCTCTGGATGCAGGCTGCACGGTGTAGGTGTGATCATGCCTCACTCAGCATTGTCACCTTTAGTCTAATCTTGCAGATGCCCACCATTGTGATTCATACTTTTTTTGATACTGTATATTTAAAGCAGAACTGGTGTCTTGCTCATCTTTTCAGGAAACTTTCCACTTAATATGCCAAGCATTATTTTCATTGAGAAAGCAAGAAATGCTTTTTAATATGCTTTTATTTTTTTTAAGAAAGCAAGCATATAATGATAATCAAAGGATGAATTCAAACAGATTGAATAAAAGTTATTCTACTCTCAAGCATTGTTTTTTTCATTAGAGCCATCTAAAGGACCACCCATATGGAGGATCATTGATACATCTCAGTCACCAGCTTGCTGGACTGTGCATCTAATATGGAAGGTAAAGCGAATTGAAAAAATTGAGCATTCTTTTAAAAACGTGCCTTTTTAAGTGGAAAAATCTACCCAGTAGCCTTGAGAGATGACTGGCATAGCATAGGGTTTTTTGATATGAGAAGTGACTTTAGTATTCTTATGCTAATAGCTATGAAAAATTAAATGTACAGATGTAAAGGCCGTCATTTAACTGACACACATCTGTGACCTAAAATACCCAGAATATACTCATATTCCTCATTTGTTGACCTTCTGTGGATTTGGAACTGCCACTTGAACAAAGCATAGCTTGATGTCGTGTTTTCTGCTGTAACCTAAAATGTGGCAACACTGTCTGGACAATGATACCCCAGCTGCAAAATCCATTAAGCCTTGGTACTGCTGAGACCAAGGTTATTAAAAACAGCGCTGTGCATTTGTGTGCAGTAAGGCTGCTATGTCCAGCCGGATGACTAGTCCAGCTGAGAAGGGAAAGGTAATTATGGTCACTCCCCAAACCCTGCTTTCTTTTGGTCCATAAACTGTGTCATGTTTGTCATATTAACACAACCAAAGGTGAGATTTCTTTTATGTCATTGTGTTGTAAAGTCATGTAAAACAGAAGTTTTGTCAACAACTGCTGCAATCCTTACAGAATAGCTTTTATTAAATTGCTAGGTATGAGCAAAGAAAAAAAGTATTTAAACAAGAAATGGACTTTGGAAGGGACTGCTTTATAGAAATATGCACAGGTTATTTGTGTTTTCCTTAAATGTGCAGGTATTTGATCTATGGAACTTGCCTTGTTCTCATATTTTTTAATTGTACCATAAGGACAGTAAGGGTTACATCACATTTGTTCAGTATCAGCTTAATCAAAGATGTGTTTCTGACAGGCACTGAAGCCATACGAAGCCAATGGAGTAATCTTGCAATATGAATTGACTGTCAGAGATAAATCATCCCTTTCCAGTCCAGTGAAGAAATACAATGTTACAAGTACCAACTATACCTTACAGCTGCGGGAAGGAACCTACGAAGTGACTCTGATTGCCCGTAACAGTGTTGGGCCATCTCCTCCTTCAGTTTTACTTATCCCAGCAAGTAATTCAAAAGGTGAGTGTCCTAGTAATGTTTCTGTCAGGTAAATCTGCATAGCCCTTTTTATAAGAAATCTTCAGTGTTGTAAAATAATACCTTTTACACGGGCACATAAAGTATTACTGAATTATCAGTACAGTCTCATGCCTTTTGTATATACTGCCATTATGTGCCAGGGAATGTGTGGATTTGTGTATTCACAGTGACATTTGAAGCTGTGTGTGTTGTTCTGCTGGTTTTTGATTCTTAGAGCTTCTGTGTACTATATTCCTTGTTGTTTCTTCTCTTAGCATACCAGGCATTTTTGTGTCTTTCTTAAAAAAAAAGTAATCAAAGGAATATATACCATTCTGCCATTGTTCCTCCTTTAATTTTCTGGTGTCCCTCCCACTCTTTTCCTTGTTTGTCCCAGTCTTCTCCTACATTTTCAGTATCTTACCTGGTTGTTCTGTCATCTGCTTCCACTATTTCTGTACTGCTCATGTTCTTTTTTATGTTTTGTTCATTAGTCACTATGGTAAGGACAGGCTGGTTTATCCTTCTTTCCGGCCTTTTCTTAGACAATCCCAACACTACCAGGACAGGAAGCAAAAAAATAGGTATATGGATAGGTGCAGGTAAACTACCAAGGGAGAGCAACTGGTTCTAAAGCTATTAGATGAATTAGTGATGAGTATAAATTCACGCAAAGTAGTTTTGCAGCCAGGAGGAAGTACTTAGTAAGGTATAGATATGTGGTATATAAGCATATAACATGTATAATAAGCTAAGATGGGAGGCACACACAAGTATCTGAGGCCAACTCCTGGCCCTGCACGGGTCACCCCAAGAGGGTACTGTGTACCTGAGGGCATTGTCCTACTGTGTACTGTCACTACTTGAACTCTTTCAGACTTGGTGCTGTGACCACTTCCTTGGGGAGCCTGTTCCAGTGCCCAGCCACCCTCTGAGTGAAGAAACTCATCCAGCCTAAACCTCCCCTGACACAACTTCAGGCCGTTCCTCAGATCCTGTTACTGGGCACTCAGAGAAGAAATCAGGGCCTGCCCCTCCTCTTCCCCTCTCAAGGAGGTTGTAACTGCTGTGAGGTCTCCCCTCAGTCTCCCCCAGGCTGAACAGACCAGGTGACCTCAGCTGCTCCTCCTATGGTTTCCCCTCAAGGCCCTTCACCATCTCTGTTGCCCTCCTTTGAATGCTCTCTAATAGTTTAGTGACTTGATTATACTGTGGCACCCAGGAGTGCCCCCAGCACTGGAGGTGAGGCTGCCCCAGGGCAGAGCAGAGCAGGACAATCCCCTCCCTTGCCTGGCTGCTGATGCTGTCCCTGATGCCCCCAGGACACGCTTGGCCCTCCTGGCTGCCAGGGCACTGCTGGCTCATGTTCAGCTTGCCATGGACCAGAGCCCCAGGGCCCTTTCCATGGCACTGCTGTCCAGCCTCTCGTTCCCCAGCCTGTCTGTACATCCAGGGCTGCCCCATGCCAGGTGCAGAATCTGGCACCAGCCCTTGTTGAACTTCAGATGGTTGGTGATTGCCTGGCCCTCTGATTTGTCAGGGTCTCTCTGCAGGGCCCCCTGCCTTTGAGGGAGTCAGCTGTCCCTCCCAGATTTGTATCATCTGGGAACTTGCTTAGTGACCCTTGCAGTCCTGAGTCAATATCAGACCACAGAGCTGATGATGGAGCCCTGGGACCACCCCAGTGAAGTCCCTGGAACAGGTCCCAGGTCCCCAGTCTGATGTCGCTGCCTTCCCTGTAACCCTTTGTGCCTGACCCATGAGCCAGTTGCTGCCCCATCACAGGATGTGTTTATCCGGCTCTAGGCTGGAGATTATATGTACTATTTACTTCTGTATATGCACACTCTACTTAAAGTATAAGTACTTAAAAAGGTATTAAGTGTAACTGTTTGATACACTTGTAAATTCCCATTCTAAGTCTGATTTCTCTCTTGAAATAAAGCATTTTTTCAGAAGAAAGAAACACAGTGTCTGTAGGAATAGAGAAGTTGAGTCTAACTTCCAGTTTTTAAATAGCCTGATACTGCTTTTGGATCTCTCATACAAAGATCCATGTGTAAATCTCCAAATTTCAGAAAATGGCATCTACGTTTACTTTAGTTCTGTCAAATTGCTACCATTACCCAAAAGTATCAACCAGAACAACTCCTATCATGAAAGAACTGTCAATATTGATCGCTTTTTTCTTTCATTGCAGCTCCTGTGAAGAATCTTAGAACATTACCTAAACATGACAAGTTGTGGGTAGGGTGGACTGCTCCTAACAATTATGTTCTTAAATATGTGATCGAATGGTGTCTGATGTCCAGCAGCTCAGACTGCATCATAGAATGGCAGATTGTACTAGGAGATGTTCAAGGAATTGACTTAAAAGGTATTTAGCTCATAAATCTGTATATAGTTTGTAGAACACTCTAAAAACTGTTTAGTGGTCGGAAGATGAGAAACATTCTCAATAATTAGAATTTTATGGTAGAACGGGGTTAGTGCTGAGGGTTTCAGTTAGTTTATTGGGAGTGGAGGGAAGTATTTATATGTTTTTGTCAAATACACAAATCTATCTGATATTGAATTTTGAAATTTATATAATGTAAGAAGGGATTTATCTCAATTTTGGTTATAGTATTGTCATTCTTGGAAACCATTAAAATAGTGAAAAGGCCGAGTTCTTTCAAAATCAGTCAAATTCTTTGGTTATTCAATTCAAACAGTGAAACTTGATCAGCTCTATTCTTTTGAGATTATGGTCAGTATCTAAAATCAGTTTTCTAGGGACTTTATGCTACACATAACTACAGGCTTTCTATTTAAAATAATGTTTAAAAAAACCTGACTCGTCTAAATTCTACTTTTTATATTTTACATTTGAATGTGAACCATTATATTGTTAATTAATATTTTGAGGCAGTGTTTTTCCTTTAGTTAATATTTTGAAGAAGTGTATCAATGAGCGCTAGAAAATACTCAGCTGCACTAGGCACTAGTCCTAGTTAGACAGTGCTCCTTTGAGAGGCCTGTGTTTGAAGTAAATGGGAAGGATAGTGAGCAGTTTGACTGTCTGTGAAACACCAACTTTTAAATTCCTTTTATTAGGTATATATTTCTTCTTTATTCCTTTTATTAGGTATAAAGCCTTTCAAGTGTTACTTGATAACTGTGTACCCTCTGTATGCTGATGGTCAGGGAAGTGGACAGTCTGTGAAGGCTTATCTTAAGCAAGATCGTAAGTATAAAATTATCACCTTGAAGCACATACACTGACCCTTTTTGACAAAAAAACGAAGAAACCTTTGCTTTAATGTGGACTGTGTAATGAAAAATGGTTTAGTGCTTGAGGGTCAGATGACATCTCTGATCTTTTCCCATCTATTATCATCCATTCTGCTCCTTTGCAGTGTTTGGGAACTAGACCAATAGCTGACTATGACTGGCTCTGTGTTTTTCCAACCTTTATATAATAGATAATTAGACATGAATTTGTTCTTTTAGTGATATATTTATTTTATATAGATTATATTTTAAATTTATTACATATAATAGTGAATTTATATGCTGATTTATTTTAAATTTCAAGTGTAAAATCAAGACTTCATTTGAAGGTTTCTTGCAACGTGCTGATTTTTCTTCTCATATGTGTTTCTGAATTATTTTTTTAAGCGTCTTTGTAGTTTTTATGTTATTTGAAAACAGTGCTTTCCGGATGAATCAGTCAAACTATTCCATTGAAGTTTTTATCCTGTTACAGTTCAGTGCTTGTTAATATGTTGCTTCTGTGAATGCAAGATTGCCAAGCAGAAACTGATCTTCCTCTCCCATTACAGGTCCTTCAAAAGGACCTACCGTTCAGACAAAAAAAGTTGGAAAAGCTGAAGCTGTTTTGACATGGAACCATCTCACAGTTGAGGAACAAAATGGATTTATCCGAAATTATACCATACTTTACAAAACTATTGATGGAAATGAAACAGGTACTAGAAAACAGAAGTGTTTTGGGGCACTGAAGTTTTTCATGTTTCCTTCCTAATATTTGTTCCTGAAAAAATACACAGAATCAGTTATAGCTGACAATCTGTTCTGAGAATGTAAAGCCGGTGTCTGAGCCGTAATTCTCCTCCTTACAGAACAGAAAGTCCCTAGTAAAGAATTCAGAGCATTCAGTCTATATATAGCAGGGTACTGAGTTAGTTTCTCAGAGCTGATTTGTGAGTATTGTGCTCCCATATTGCATCTAAATACAGAATGAAATGGTGGTATACCAAGATGATGGCAGACTATCAAAAGGAGTTGACTGCATTTAACTATGGTAAAACCTTAAGAAAAGGAAGTGGGAAGGAGGTTTTTTAACCCTTCTGGAGCTGTAGACCAATATGAAATTATGTAAATGATCTTGTTTGAAGTGCATCTTAGTTTTCAGTAGTGTATATGACCTGCAGGCATACTACAGGCGTCTGGCACTGTCCAAACTTAAATTTTTAGATTTGCTTAAATTGGAAGGGCCAGGTACTTATGCCATACCTATGTCTTACTATTCCTTACCTTGGTTTTTTTCTAGTTAGTACTAGCAGTTCCTCATTAGCACTATCTATTTGGCTTACTAGGCAGACTTTAAGCCTCAATTATACTACTAGTTTAATTTGTAGATGCATTCTAGGGGAAGAAAGTTCAGAGGAAATGAAATATAGAAAGAGACTAAATTCAGACACCTAAACAGAAACAAATGAATCTCAGCATTTCTTGTGCAAGTTTGTAGTCTTTGATTGTTCCGTTTTCCATCTGCTACATGTTCTGTTAAAACTATCTTTCACGTCTGCAGTCTTGATGCCTTAATGTTGCTGTTTTTGTGGAGATGCAATTTGTTTGTAGTTTACAGAAAACTACAATTTCTTCTTCTCTTTAGTTGTGACAGTGGATCCTTCCAAGACAGAGTACACTCTCTCCTCTCTGACCAGTGACACGCTGTATACTGTGCGGATGATGGCATCCACAGATAATGGAAGTAGGACCGGTCCTGATTTCACATTTACTACACAAAAATTTGGTAAGGCAGAGTGGCACAATTGGTAGAAGTAGGAATTAATGTTGCAGCAGTACAGCAGGGCTCTGTGAAAGATGTGTTAGAAGGGGAAGGTGATTTTATTTTAGAGTTTCAGTTAGAGTCAACTTGCAATGTTCGTAATACCTGGGTGGTTTGTCTAGTGCTCTTTCACTAAGAGGTAGTTTAGTCAGGATTTTTCTGAATATATAGAGAACAAGATATGCTCTGCAAATCTCATGAATTGCACTTTTTATGTTATTAAGCATGCTGGTTTGGGTGTGTTTTATGTATAGTCAGGTTATAATGTATTGCCCTGACCTTTAAGGAGTTATTAGGATTTATCCAGTGCCCTTATCTCTTTTGGTGTCTAATGGCATCTACCCCTAGTAAGAGTCTTTGTTTTAATCCTGATAAGGTGTACTGAAGAAGCTGTAGAGATGTGTGCTCGTATCTTAATCTGCTGATGTAGGTACCAGTCAGCATTCTCAGAGCGCTTTCATGTTCTTTCATATCACTGTGAAAGTTTTCTGCAGGTCTTTACAGAGACTCATTTTGAATAGTTAAATTTATTGTATGTTCAGCTTTAGAGTGCTTCTTATATGTAAGGGTAACAGCAACATTACTAACTGAATTTAATTGTGGAAGACACTTAAATTTAGTGGAGGTTTTTTTTTCCTGTGTGTTGCTCTTCCCTAAGCATTCCCCAAGGTTTACTTAAGAATGCGTATTACATTAGAAGGAATACATAACAATAATGCAAACTTTGGTGTTTGCAGGCAGAGGAGAGCTTCGTGTACAGAATAAACTGATGGATGAGTAGTGATGTTGTTTACTTATTTCACCATTACTGTGTTATGAGAGCCATGGGGCACTGAAATACCTTGGCAGCAGATGAATTGGCAATGTTACTGTCATACCTGCCCAGCTACTAAATTATTTGTTCTGTCAGTGTTACAGCTTCTAGTTCAGCCCAGGTTTTTTGTTGATGCAAGGCACTAGATTGTCAGGGCAGATCTTTTCATGTTTCCACCAGAAGACACTTTCCATATGGTGAAAAATTCTTCTGAATGTGAAGCTTTAAGACTGAGCATTGACGTATTTCAGTTTCAGGTCCTCCTTAATCTTTTGGAAATATTTACTGCTATTGAGTTCTATAAATGCCAAAGTGGGCTGCAATTGCTTCTTTTTGCCTCCTTCAGGAAAAGGAGAAATTGAAGCCATAGTTGTACCTGTGTGTCTAGCGTTCCTGTTGATTGTGCTCCTGGGAGTTTTGTTTTGCTTCAACAAACGTGACCTGTAAGTGCAAATGAACTCTTCCTCTTATATTTCTGAACATAACAGAAATGGCAGTGATTTATACTAACTCAGTTAAGTACTCTTCAGGTAGATCAGAAAAAAAGTTAAAACATGCATATATTGATTGGTGTTAAAAAATTCTGTGTTTTCCATGGGAAATGAGGGCCTCTTCTGATACTAATTTTTTACTGTTAATTACACACATACTAAATGTTCTATGATTTAATAGTGCAAGAAATTAATGCTTTTCTTGCTGGATATAGCTAGGATTAGCTTTGTTAGATTTTGATCAGGATAAACTGTTCCTTAGTCATCCTGTGAATGGAGTTATAGTCCCTAGGTGTGAAGATTTGGAAAGATCTTCCTTGTATTTGAGCTATTTAATTACAGCATTAACGAACGTGAAGCTTTATGACAAAAAAAAAATTAGGCAGACATCATGATCTGCAGTAACTGTGCCTGTTTACAGACTTCTGGGAAGCAACCTGCCTCCTCCTGCTCCCCCACCCCAGAGCTCTTGTCTGTGGCTTTAACCAAGATGTCATTGCTGCAGTGTTTCCCCTGCAAGGTGTAGCACCTCTCCTATGTCCCCTGCCAAGTTTCCTTTCTTTCTAATTAAAGACAGCATTTTATGCCCTTTTCCTTTTGGCCTCTGTGCAGCTCCTAAAATTAGTTCTTAATGGGTGTCAGCTGGAAAGCCCATCTTGAATTGTTCTTCAGAGTTCTCCTCCTCAACAGAGGATCTGTTGTTGGATCTGTTTATAAAGAGCAGGATAGGTGGGTCAATTTCAAAGCTGATTTGCTTGGGGGGTGATGTATCAACAGAAGCTTCTGGTTCTAAGTAACAGTACATTCTTAAGAGTTCCAAAGTAAGTTTTTCTTCCTTTTTTTTTTTATTTGTGAAGTTAGCTTAGTTTTTGACCTTTGGTATTCGTCGTTATAGTACAAGAAGTAGGATTGAATTTTCGTAATGGCATGCATCATAAACTACCTAAGTAATAGCTCTGTACATTCTAGAGTGCTATAAATTTTAAAATCTCTCACTGTACCATTAGTTGTTTTGTGTTACATTGATAGCCACATCTAATGTGTGGAGGAGTTAAGTGCAGTGCTGCGTTTTGCTAAGTAGTACAGCCTCATACAAAGATGAAAAGTAACCCAGACAGCATTCTTTTTTCGAATACAACATTTCTATGTAAGGGAGTGGTGTTCTGGATTCTGCTGTGGTTGCTATGAACAGGAAATTTGGGGAGTGCATCTTATGACTTTATTCCATTTTTAATCCTTTACAGAATTAAAAAACATATCTGGCCTATCGTACCTGATCCATCCAAGAGTAACATTGCTCAGTGGTCTCCTCAAGTTCCAGCCAAGGTAATACTCACTTTTCTGCATCCTGTATCTTCCTAGTCTGCAAGGTTTCAGATAAAATAACTGGTGGGAATCTTCTGTCTTTTAGCAGACATGGATTTCAAGGAAAAACTTGAATATGAAGTTTTATTGACATTGTGATACAATATGGTTAGAAGACATCTTTGCATCTGTAGATTCTGCATTAGATTTACATGGCTTTTAGCACAAATTCATAGTCCAGCATGGGCTTTAAAGTTGTGAGTTAGTTTCAACTTACTAGTTGGAATGATCAAGTACTCATTTCTTTGCTCATTCATGGGAAATCAGCATTAAGTAAACAATTAATGATTCCCATTCTTAAAACCCTGAAGTGGCTTGTTCACACAGTTCAGTCACAAATGAGAGAGAAGACTATAAACAGTTCCTCCTGAATGAGAAGATGGCAGCAGAATTTATGCCACATGTGGGATGAATGACCAGGCAAACTCTTTTCAACAAACTGTTGAAATTTCTTTAAAGAAATATTCTGATGTTGAGGACATTATTTGAAGTAATGTATGGTATGTTCCTGTATGGAATGTTCCTGTGCTGCACAGCAAGTGCTTCCATCTTTACAGCTCTTAAGAATAATTAAAATGAGAGCAAAGTCTTGCTCACATATCCACTATCAGTTTAGAATAGCTGCATAATTAAGACTCTGTATTGGAAACAAAGCTGTATCCTTCATTTTTTAACACATGCTTTGGAGATATTGACAGACTTAGTAAAGAGAAAACTTAGATGAAGAAAATCAAAGACATTATGAATAAAAATTCATATTTATTGGGGCTTTTGATTTGTAACATAACCTTCCTCTTAGGCAACATCCATCTCTTTCTTTCAGCATAACATCAGTTCCAAAGATCAGATGTACCCAGAAGGCAGCTTTACAGATGTAAGCGTTGTAGAAATAGAAGCTGACGACAAGAAGTCTTTTTCAGAACAAGATCTAAAACCTTTTGACTTGCTTAAAAAAGAAAAAAGTACTTCAGAAGGACACAGCAGTGGTATTGGAGGATCCTCGTGCATGTCTTCTCCTAGGCAAAGTGTCTCTGACAGCGATGAAGGTGAAACGACACAGAACACTTCGAGCACTGTGCAGTACTCGACTGTGGTGCTTAATGGCTACAGAGACCAGACACCTGTACAAGTCTTCTCAAGGTCTGAGTCAACTCAGCCCCTGCTAGATTCAGAAGAGAGATCAGAGGATCATGCTGGAGGAGCTGACAGTACACCACAGAGGCAGCAGTATTTCAGACAAAATGGTGGTCAGGATGAAACCAACACAGACAGGCCATGCTTTGAAAGAACAAAGCAGATTACTCATGCTAATGAGGGAGATCTTGTTGGATTTGTTCAACTGCAGATCTCAGGTCAGAGTTCACAGCCATTGGGACTTGGGATGGAAAAAAATACCCAGGAAGCTGCTGTATCAGATGTTTTACAGGCATGTACTGAAGGACAAACTGTGAGACCTGAAACAGTGGAAGAAAATCCACTTTCAGTTGATGAAATGCCAAAAAGTTACCTCCCGCAGACTGTGAGACAAGGGGGCTATATGCCTCAGTGAGAGAAAAGACTGGCTCTGTTTAGGCCTTCCTTAGTGCCTGTTCACATCTTCCCTTGTGTTTCTGATAAAGTAAGCTAGGTATTTTTATCTTACTGCAGATAGAAAAACTGAAATTAAGCAAAGAGTAATTTGACAAAATACAGTAAGGACTGTTTTTGTGGAAAATTTCCAGTCCAGACCTACTGGAGATTTACTTTAATGCACTACATAAAACCTTACATCTGGATAGCTGAACAAGCCTTTGTGCTACATTGGGCGTTTTGTATCTCTTCATAACAGAATTTCACATGATTGAAAAGGTCAAGTTTTAAATATCCACATCAGCCAATAGACCTCCCAGAAGAAACACTCTGATGCGTGGCAGTACGAGCCTAAAAAGCCAGCTCTAGTTGCACAGTGCAGCTTTGTGCAAAAGTAAGACTGAAGCTCAGTATTCTGACATGGAAGAATACTTGTGTGAAACACTTCTCAGTAACTTAATTGACTTACTGAATTTTGACTTGGCCCAGTGTCTCAATTTTCAGCTTACCAGACCTGCAAATCATGTTTAAAACCCATAAAAATTAAATAGAACTTGCTATGTTCTATTTAATAGGAATAGGAAAACACCAAGATCACTTGAATCTGAATTCTACTATAGTAACTGATACTTTACCTACATTTAGGTATGTGTACACATGAACTATAGAGTAATTTGGCCTGAAAAATGTGCCTTGCAACTTGACGCACAGCAATTCAGTCTTATAGTCAAAAGTTTGGAAATCAGATGACAACACAGATCAGCTGTTATTTAAGGCTTTGTACCCCAGCCACTGTTTGATTATATAAGACTTCTGTGATCATACATGCCTCTGTTTAGTAAGTGCACCTTTGTTGTGTACAGCTCAAGTGACAAGCTGTAAGCTTTTACCATTTTATTCAGTGCTCAGGAGAAAGGAAATTTGACCTTCTTCCTGACAGACTGCAGCTATTAGTGTGCTGTAACCTTGCTGCTAATACTGCAGGACATCCTTGAAACTAAAAGCAACCAAAGCATTGAAGCCATTGGTGCTCTTGGAACTAACACCAAAACCTATATTCTGAATTTGAACTTTGCTGGTAGTACATCTCTGTTAGCAATCATGAGCCACAAAACACACTTCAGTGGTTGTTAAAATTCCTGACTTTTTTCTTAATGTCTCACTTTTTCTCTGATCACATGGTTTATATTTTTTGAGGAAGCTACATTTCTTGGAAACTTCCTCTACCACTGTTTAAACAAAAATTAAATTACAGGACAACAAACCCCTTTTCCAGTGATAACCAGAAATTTTATGGCATTCTTTAAGATTTTTTTTAATTAATTCTAAATCTAATATAGGCTAGTCAGCTTTCTAATCTGACACTAACAAAAATGTATTTCAAAACACTAAATGCTGTTTTGTGAGACTAAAACAAGTGTTTTATTTCTCCTTCAGCAAAATAACTATGTATTTAAGACCACCTGAAACCTTTTGTGCTGTGACCTCTGGTACTGCTGTTCTGCAGAGCACTTGCTAAAAGCCCTTGAAAGGCCTGTGTCAGTATCATTTCATCTTCCCTTGTCTGCCAGCTTGTGTGGAAGGATTAGTGTACATGTAAATGTCCACATGTGAATTATGCTTTTGTTACAAAGAAATCAAGTGCAAGAGTAAATTTGTAAGATTACCTCTTGAAGTGTGGGATATTTAAAATGGATAAGAATGCAGAGTCTTTAATAGCATTTCAGTATTCCACAGTTCCTTTCTCCTGACAGTATTTTTCTGTATCTAGGCACTTTTTTTTTAATTAAAAAGCTATGTTTCAGCTTACTATAATTAGACCTTTCTTCAGACCAGTCCTCTTCCTTTTCACCACACTGCACCTCAGAACCTTTAAACTCCCTCTCAGAGGGCAAAGGTGTAATGAAAACTGCTGCCATGAGACAGCAGAGAGACCATCTTTCATTTTTCAGATGTTGAAGAAGCATTCCTTTTTTGGAACACATTCCTCTTGGAAGAAATAGCAGTTACTTTACTGGGGGATGAGTTCTCTTCTCTATGCAAGCTTCACAGTGACTGTAGAAACTACAAGTAAAAGGGAAAGTCTCTGTTGGGCAGTGTGCATGCTTATTAGAACTGCCCAGCAGCCAACTGCATTCAGTCCATCTTCTCATCTCTGAATATTATGGGCCACTACCTGGCTTAGTAGTTGTCCTGGTTTAGGGCAAATTTGAGAAGAAACTTTCAAAGGGGTCCCTCTAAAAAGCAAATGCAAGCAGCCCCTCCCCCTACTGTTTTGGGCAAAGATCCACTTTCCTTGGAGAAAAGTGGGGAAAAAAGCTGTTTATTTAACAGGCAAAGTATTCACAAGCGTAAAAAATGAGTAATATTAAACACTAAAACCTCTCAGTGTTCTGAGGAGATGGCAAATTCAGAAAGTCCTTGTTGTGGGGTGTACCTTGGCTTGCTCAGTCTCTTATCATCCCTCCTATGCTGGACAATGCCACCTCCTGGCTCCCAGTAGCCACAGGTGTGAGCTCCCGGTGTTTTTCTGGGTTTTCAGTTCAGAGCAGGGCTGAACAGCTCCAAGAAAAAGAAAAGCCACAGTCTGGGGAACTTGTCTGCCTCAGCCAGCTAAAAACTAACTAAAAGCAAAGGAGAGCTTCCTCCACTGTGCGTGCTGCAGAGAGTGCAGTCTGTGAGGAGGATGCAGGGAGCAAGGGCAGTCCCTGAGAACAAACTCTGTGCTGCTTCTCCCCCCTCAGCTCTCAGAACCAGTCTTAAAGGTGCAGAACTTATACCCAGCATAAACAGAACAGACAACTGGGGATACAAGCATCATAAAGTCACCCTAGGACAGTAGTCTAAACAGTGCTGCAAAGGTCTGAATATTTTCAAAAACATGCTGATGAGTTTTTTTAATGTGTTTTTGTGATTCAGTAATACTAACTTTTGATAGCATATGTTATTTGAGGGAGAATGTCAGGTAGTCCTTAAGTTGCTACTTGCCTTTCTGTAAAGAGAAAGCATTTTCTTCTCAATTGCTGTTAAGTTTTGAGTGGTCTGTGATTAACTGCTGCTTAACAGCAGCAAGAGATTCTGATTTTTAAAATCTGTGCTAACAAGAGTTCTGGCTGTCATTTCTGGTATCTTTCATTTAGGGGCCAGTGGTAACAAACTCAAGGAATTGAGTGGGTCCTCGAGATAGTTCTGGCTGGCTGGCAGTGACGTGCTCTCCTTTGAGATAGAGTATTTATCTAGGGCTAAAATACTAAAGACTAAGCAGGAGCTCCTAGTGGGTGAACAGCTTGTAGAAGCCACAATACATATGAATAACAGGTATACAGCTAGTTCATAAACCTATGTGCCAAATACATTGTGCAGCGTTCAGGGTTTAACAAGATTTTGTACTTTGGACTGTAATAATCTAAGTGTATCAAACAGTTGCATACAGGTTTTTGAGAGTATCTGCATTGTAATTGTAGCAATCCACTGAAATTTTCTGAGCTTGGCCCTAACATAGGAGCTCAAGAAAAAGTTTTCTCCCTCCTCCACCTTCTCTACCCCCTTCACCAATGGCTATTGGCACACGTAACAAAAAGGCATTAATAAAGTCACATTTCAGTATAGTCATGTCCATCTTGATTTCCTGGACTGGCATTTTTCAGGTACAGGTGGAAGACTGGTTGTAAGGACTGTTAATTTGGTGGTGAGGAAGGGAGGCTGGTAGAAATACATTAGCATATTTGAAAAACCTCTTAAATGCAGGCTGGTTAATAATGCTCCTCTGTTTACAAGAGAAGTGAATATATTACCCTTGTAGTTCTATTGTGGTGGTTCTGTTAGACCAGGAGATGATTGGTATTGTTTTCTGGAGTGTGTTGGCTCACTTTTAGGGCAGATAGTCTAGGAATGTCCTTTCCTGCTGTAGTGAAAATCTTGGGATTGCTTCATATGTGCTATTATAGAAAATTAATCTTCCTGTTCCACCTTAATGTGGCAGTACAAGCACAGCAGAGTAGAATTTTTTTAACTCTTTGTTCTGGAGAGTTTATGACAAGTATGTTCTTGCCTGATACAGTAGCAAAAGCTGTGAGAAATCTTGGCCCTGGGAGGATGAGGGAGTTTGCATGCTAGGGCTGAGTCCCATTCTTGGGCTCTGGAGAAGTCCTGTAACCTGGGTGAGAGCTTCGGCTCTGTAAATCCTGAGCTTTGTCAGGTGGTTAAAGCATACATCAGTATGCCCGGTATGTGGGGTCACCCCCGCTGATTTAAATTAAGTAATAGTTTAATTAGAGGCAGGTCTCAGATACCCGAGATCCACGTTAGTGTATGCTGCAATGGAATTGACTTCTCAGTGGGATCTGAAACTCCAGAGACTGTCAGATTGTTAATAGTCTGCCCCACTCCAGGACGTACACATTTTGCATTGTAATTGATGTGCATTAAATGGGACTAAATACACTAGTTTATTTTCCCCATTAGACAGTGGTTGTAGCTGAGATTAACTGTTATTTGAGTGCATTCCTTTAACTGGGTTAAAAAGTTCTCTTGACTGAGACTGTAAGAGTTCCTTAATCCCCATAACCTCTCGTCTGTCTGCAAGGATGGATACATATAGCCATTTTAAATTCCAGGAGTTGCTTGTAGTGTTATACAGGAGAAGTTTATATAAAAATGTTGAGTCTTCTGTCATGAAACAGCTGTTAGGGAAGTGCAGCCAACCCGAGTCTTCAGCTTTGCTTTTGATCCAGAAAACTGCAGTAAAGTGGAGGTATAAGTGCAAAAATCTGGAGGAGATTGAAATTAAGTATCTTGTATTGGATTCATGAATTTCCATTTCTCTTCCTTTAAAGTGAAAGCATCAGTAAAACAAACAAACAAAAAACACCTAAAAATCATGTGAATTTGCTTTCACTGTTGTTTCCTTTGTAGGACTTGTGCAATCTGAGCCATTCTTGAAAATAAAAGCAGTGCTGACATAATGCACAAGGATGCATTTCTAAGGCCACAAGATTTGATAAAACAAACCTAAAAATGTAATGAAGGGCCAGATTTCAACAATTGTCTGCTTCCCTGCCTCTTAACTGTAGTGCAGAGAGAGGGTGGGCAGCGAGTGCCTCCCAGAATGCAGCCTTAGCCAGTACTTGTATTTATTTGCAAAGACAACCTGAAGGGGATATATGCAATAATGTCATTGCTACTCTGCAGAAGCACACTTCTGTAACAATAGATGAAAAACACTTATGGCACAACTGTTGACTGATGGCTGGAAAGCTCCACATCCACATCCTCCTGCTCAGACTGAAGTGTCAGCTGTTCTTCTCTGGGGATCACGGGCGTGGCAGATGGGCATTCTCTGCAGTGTGAAACTGTTAACACGTGTCACTTCTCATCATCTAAGCACATTTGTTAATGGATCCAGTCAACTTGCCGTGTTTTTTTTAATACACCAGTTTTGTTTACAGTGTCACATCTAGCCTGACACTTTGATACAGCCAGGGATTGTCTAGTAACCAATTGCTTTTATTTGGGGATAAGAAGTTACTGGTCACCCAGTTTGCTGTGCCAATATATGCATCTAGGTGAGTGGAGGTGTGGGACACAGGAACAGATGTACCAACAAGGAAAGTGCCTTGATGCTGGATTGGATGGCTAGTGAATGTAAACATTAAGTTAAATTTTGCTATGTACTTAAACTAAGTATGGCCGATTAAGCTAGTGGTAATTTGAATGCCAGCTTTAAAGGGCTTGCATACTCCGGCCAGAGGTTAAACTTGTAAATTGCTGCATAAGCTGTCTCTGTATGGAAATGTGTTTTAATACCTGTTCACTGTCTTTATTCTTTTGCAAGCTGCATGTGTATTGTCATATAAAATCTGCTTTCTACAATTTATTTTGATGGTCAGTTTTGAATGGTTTCCTCTTTGTTACCCGACTGAGCCTGAATGTTGCATTTCTGTAGTACATAATATGTAGAAAAAAACAAAACAAAATTCCACATTTACCTTTTGTGCTGGAGTCAGTGTTTTTGTAAGGCTGACCAAGTAGTAACCACAGAAGAAGGGTCTGGGCCACTGCTTCACACACAAGAAACAGAGAGACATGACCATGACACTCCTGGGTAAAAGGCTATCTCATTGCACCTGTGGCCACGTTCAGCAGCAGGTGAATGCTCTTTAGTCCTGCCTTAGTAATTGCTCCTGGAAACAGGAACAGTGCTCTCTACCCACACAGTCCCATTTTCATGAAAGGCATCCCTGACTTGGCTGGGTCTGGCACTGCTCTCGGTCTCATCTGGGGTTTAGTTCTTTTGTTTCTCATGGGTGGAGGATTCTCACAGATTTATATCTCAGTATTAAAAAGTACTAACATATCACAGTAGTGAAAAAGCAGAGTTGGGTGTTCAAAGGCTGGTCACCTTCACAAAAGGCTTTAAGGTGGGCAGCTGGGGAAAGACTGCTCCTCCTTCCTGGCTGAGGTCCTCATTTGAATAGACAGACTCAAATGCCACAGAAGAGCCATCCCAGGTGTGTCGTGCATGAGTTAATGCTTGGTGGTGCTAGATGCAAAGACTCCTTTTCCAAAATGTTGGTTTACTGTGCAGTTGTTCCCTGACCACTGTTTCACTTAAGGCCCTTCACCTTTCTAGAGAGCCATAGCATTTCTGTGTGTCCTGCTGCCCTGTGCTCACAGCTGATGAGCATTGGTGCAGTTGAGCTCCACAAAGTGTGCGCAGAAGAGGAGGCAGCAGTTTGTCCTTTACAGGCTGCTCCCTGCTGCCAGAACAAGACAGGAAATGTGCTTGGGCTCTGTACACTCAGAACTCCAGAAGCAGCTCGGTTCCTGGAAGGAAGCAGTTTTCCATCCCCACGGCAGAGTCTGGAGCACAGGAGCAGGAGGTGTGCCTAACCATGTTCTACCTTTGCAGCAGCCAGGGTGGGCGCTGGACAGCAGCACAGCACCCCTGAGAGGGGCACAGGGGCCCTGCCAGCCCAGCCCCAGGCAGTGCAGCTGGGCGATCTCTGCTTTGTTCAGCAACACTGAACCTCTCTGCAAAATCATCTTACATGTATTTTCCAGTTATTTGTGCTATTCATGGCAAGGTGATCCAGTGCCTTTCTGACTTCCCAGCAGACTCCATCCACACAAAATAACTAGCAGAGCTAAAATATTCCTCCCACTCCCTACAAAACAGCTAGGACATTCCTGGATCAGCCAAGGAAGCTGAGCACTAGTGACCCTGGTGACCCACATCTCCAGCTGGGAGATGCAGTGTGACTTTCCCAATGAGTAATCTGACTCCAGGCTGGCCTGGAAATGGAAGTGTTCTGTGCGCTGGTGTCCTGGGCGTTGCCCTGGCTTTCCTTTTGTGATGACTCCAGAGTCACGCAGCCAGCCTGGGCACTGAGCTGGGTCGGGGCCAGCAGCAGGTTTCAGTGGGAGGACAGCTCTGCAGGAGCCACAAAGCTGTGCTGGCTGCTGGCACAGCTGTGCTGGCCCTGCGCTGCTGCTGGCACAGCCTGTTACCCGGCTGCAGTGTCATGCAGCAGGTTCTGGTGCCAGAATCCCGAGTGAAGCTGCTCAGGGAGTGTCCCGCAGGGCTGTGAGTGCCTGGGCACGCATTCCTGGGGTGCAGCTGTGCAGAGCCGTGCTGGGACCAGCGAGGGAGCGCCGTGGGGCAGCCTGGGCAGCACCTGGGGACCCAGAGCGCTGCAGATCCGCTGCTCTCAGCGGCACGGCACTGCATGGACAGCACGGCATGGCACAGCACGGCACAGCACGGCACGGCACGGCACGGCACAGCACGGCACGGCACGGCACGGCACGGCACGGCACAGCCCCACTCCTGGCCTCTCCCGGCACTGTGGCCCGTTCAGCCCGCCAGGGCCGTGCCGGGAGAGGGCAGCACACGCCGCCCGTAACAGCCGGCCGGCTGACTGCTCCAGCCCCGGCTCCTGAGCGGGTCTAATATTTGTTATATTTATTTTTCGGCAGCTCAGCAGGTCCCCTTGGTTTCTCTTGTTCCACTCCGCTCGCGAGCAAAGGTTTGCTCAGGTTTTCCATCGCCCTGAGTCACAAATCCCGGCCAGGGCAGGCTCATCGCCCGCCTGCTGCCACCCGGATCGGATTGTCCCCGATCCCGCCCGGCACACCGTGCCCGGATGGGGCCTCACAATAGCGGCTCCGCGTGAAACGGCCCCAGTCTCCGGTTCCTTGTCCCCACGGGGACGGACCTGCGATGGATGGGCTGGAATTGCTGACAGGAAGCCTGTTCTCATGCGCGGCTGCAGCCTGAATCGCTGCCCTGCTCCGCCCAGATAAGCAATCACCGCTTTGGGAAAAAAACACGAGGCTCCTGAAGACCATTTCTGGACTAAACCTGTGGCAGCACAACTCTTCCTGCTTGATCAGATAAAGCTTTTTCCCGTTCTGAGGAGATGTGTCATTGGCAAAAGAACACACGTGGCTGAACGTGCACCAAAGACCCCCGGGACCCCCTCCCCATGCACACTGCCCATTTTGGTACTAGGCAACTTTCCTAAATGGAGTCACTGTAATACACTTTAAAACGTACTCTGGCTGTCCTCTATCATGCATTACACAGAACTTGCTGTGTTCAGCCGGACACCTGAAGAGTGCCCCTCCTTCCCTCCCCAGCTTCTTGTCTCAGACACAAGAGTTTGCCGAACAGCCCCAGGGCAATAGCAGATGTCTCCAGAACCTGCTCAGGGCACAGCTCTTGTAGCACATCCCCATTATGCTCCATTTGCTGCATGTGTTTTTACTCCTCTGTCTGCTGGATATCTTCCTTAAGTGAAACTATTAACATTCTTGCATGTGTCAGAAAGCCTCTCCATTTTACTTATTTATATAAATTAATGCCATTTAGATAGATAATGCAGAGATACACATCTGTAAATGGAAACAAATCGAATCATTTTATGAGCTTGAAGAATAAGACATCTTGTATCAGTCTTTAGAATTAGGTTGTCTGTAATGTAGGAAAAAGGTCAGACTCTATGAAAGCGCAGCATGTGGAATAACTTAAATAAAAAGGTCAGCATAGAAACACCAAAAATAAATAAACATTGACAGAGTAGAAATTCCTTTAAAGGCAGTGAAACTCAGACTTGGCCACAAAACCCCAAGTAAACAGATAACCTTGCACAACATGTGGCTCTAGAGAGAAACTCTAGTTAGCCCTATCATTAAAGAAAAAATCAATCATTCCAAAATTTCCCAAGACTGACCTCAGTCATGGGAAAAGAACAACCACAAGCTGGAGACAATGCATACAAGAATTTAGACAGCAGGGTTGGGGAAGTGAGAATGTGCACAGGAAAGGTAAAAAGGGATGGGAGCAAAGGATGGTGTCAATGCCTATTTGAACTCAAGCAGCTCCCCTACCTCTCACTGTGGAGCATCAGGAGATGTAATGCACAGCTTATTTCCAGGATTCTCCTTTTCTTAATAAAGACAGTACTTACAAACAAAGAACCAGCCCTTTGTGCTGGAAGAAAGGTGAAAAATAGCAAAAACTAAACTCCTCTGTTTTCTTTTTCACCCAAAATGATTCAACACTCCCCTGCTTCCTTCCTTCCTTGCAGATCAGATGTTGGGAAACCTTGTCTGACTCAAGAACTGTAGAAACCTTTAATCAGAAATGTAAAACAATTAAGCTCCCAGAAAATAAAAGCAAAAGCAGAAGAGAGATGCAGTCCCTAAAGACAAGTAATAATCCAAGCCTCTTTGTGAGCCAAGCTATAAAACAAAACCAAAAAAAGTAGCTAGAGATGAAAGCAAATGCATGGAGCATGTTTGAAGGAGGTGCAAGGTCATGGGAGAGAGAAGCAGGCAGCAAAGGCAGCAAGCCTTGAACACAGCTGGGTATGAGCATTTCTGGGCAGTATGCTAGTGACAAAAAAGCTTTATGTTCAAAGCAAAGACACCATCCACCACTGCTCAAACCTTTTTGTGTTCAGAGGATTTAGAAACATATTTTGTAAATAAAAATATCTGTAGCTCATAAACTATTGATGCTGGCATAAATTCCTACACTAAAAGAGAGCAAAACATAACCCAACAGGAGAAAGAAACAAAAACTAAACACCTCCCCCAACTCAAACCCTCTCAGCTAACTTTTTAAGACAGTAACAGTAATAATACAGCATAGAGTCCATGTCCAGACTTAGCAGACACTGGCTATGAAAAGATTCACTGCAGAATTGTGCTAGGATCATTTGGTATAATAAAGAAATTTCTTACATTAGGACCTGATTTGCCATAGTAACATTTTAGAAAGTCTTTTGTGCTCTTTTACTTCAGAATAAAGTGTTCAGTTCAGATTAGTGATGGTCTAAGTGGAGATCCAGAGCATTAACTGTGTTTATAATCTTATGCTCATTGTCTCTGACACCCCTAGATACTCTTGCATAACATTTCTGTGGTTATGAAAAGTGTCACTTCTTTGTTAAATTCCGTTAGACATTCAGTTGCTCATGTAGTCGTGAAAATTCTGCAGAAATTAGCCTTGGCTGGGCTACTATTGCATTCTGAGCAGAGCAATGACAAACCCAGGAAATATAGGGCTACTTTTCCAAGAAATAAGTACTCAGAAACTTCAGTATTATCAGGTCATACACTGAAACAGAAACAATATACTAGTTGGCTCAGCAGACTTACTACTCATCAGTGTGGGGTTGAGCAATGCCTGGAAATCAAGGCAGCCCAAGGGACTGAGAAAAATGTTGGTAGCAGACATTCAAACTCAAAAGTCTGGACCTCACTACTCAATTGTAGCACTAGTCAATGCTAAAGCAGCACTTTTAAAATACAAACCACCATATTATAGCATAGTTTCTTTGACAGCTTGAATTGTGAAACAAGCCCACTGCAGCGTGAGATGTTCTGTTCTGTTACTGAGCTCCCACGGGGAAACTCTCCCAGAACCTTCATCCCCCAGTGAAGGAGCTGTGGGCCAACCCTCCACCCTCCTCCACGCTCCCAAAGCTCACTTGAATAACCTGAGTAATTCAGGACCCTGGGAAAGGACATCCTTGATCTGTAGTTGGGGCATCTCAGGACAGCCTGCACCCCGGCATGTTAACCTCTCAGGTAAAGTTAGATACCTGACTGGCTTGAAGCTGTGCCCCTTTCTGTCTGCTGAGAGCATTTTCTACACTTTTCTCTTTCAAGAGCTGAAGGAAGTAGAGCATAGGAATGGTGTTAGGCCCCCTGAACTCACTTGGTGAGTGTTTGAAAGGGCTGCAGTATTTCAACACCCTCAGCAGGTGACAACAAACTTCTCAGGAGGTTGAATAGATTTTATTTGCAAATTTTAGAGAATAAAGTACTTGGCAAATTTTAAAGCAACATCCAATTAAAGCAAGGCACTTCACAAAGCACTCCTTTAGCAAACTCCAATTTTAAGTGACACAGATTTTGAGAAAAGGAAGTCGTGGGGCTGGGGGGTGGGAGGTGATGGCTCGGCAGCACTTTGGGCTCCAGTGGGTAGTGGGGGGGAGCAGTGGCTGCACCACCTACCCAGAACTTGCCCTGTTCCCTGCTCTGAGCTTGCACTTCAGTTGTTTTGAGCCATCAGTCTTTTCTCCATTCTGCTAAAAATGGGCAGCACTAAATCATGCTGTTTACCTTTCAAGTATCCTGTTAGGGTACTGAAAGGATAAATCTGCAGCATAAGCATGCACATCTGTTTCTATTAATGTTTTGATATTCTTGAAAATCAATCTATTTTTAAAATATTGAGTCACAGAAGAATGTGTTAGTCAAACATCTGTTACAATTTTTTTATTGTTACTCTTCATATTCATGTTCTGAGTTCAAGAGACATAGATAAAACAATAGTTCTTAATTAAACAGTGAGGCAGCAGTAAAATGACTATTTATTCTTGAGAAAAAAAGCAAACAAAATAATCATTAGAAAGCCCAGTAAAAGAGAAGGCAAATTAGTTCATGGTCACTAGAATAACAACAATTTGACAATTTTTGTCAAATACTAAGAAAAAAAATTTATGCAAAGTAGAAGAAAGAAAGACATAACCGACGAAACTGACCTCTTCATAAATTCTCAGACTGCAAAACACATCATGTACACTAGAAGTATTTTGGAAGTAATAACAGTATTTTAGTATAAATATATCTAATAAACAGTATGACTAAGAACAGGTCATGCTACAAAAACAGTAAAACAATGCTTAATGATTTTTTGTCAGCTCTGTTTACAAATGCCATCCTTTGTTCACAGGACATATAAATTCCTTTATTTATGCAAGGAGGCAAGAGTAACACATTTTCCAGCCTTTCCACAGAAGCACCATAAGATTGTTGCATATTTTATTTACATTGTGCCAGGAGACAGAAGAGACTATACTTGCAATAAACTCAGATTATTATGGGCTCTAGACTCACCTGCAGTGAGATTATGAGACTATGCCTTGCTTCCTGTTTTTGACATGCCAGACATTAACACAGAGCAATGGAACAAAACTTTAACTGGCTTTGCAGCAGATTGATTCAAGAACAAAGCAACATAGACATTAGCTTAAATTAGTATCCATTTCAACTGTTTACAAGAAGCTTTCATATAGCCTTAAATAATTTAAGGTAGATAAGCTCTGTGTGTTATTTTCAAGTGATCTTTAGCAGGAGATCTTATCTGACTGTTTCCGAATAGCTACTAGCAAAAGAGAAAACTATTGAATAAATATTTGCAGATTACCTCTTACAAGCTTAAGGAGCATGATTTTTTCATTCAAAACACTGTTTTGTGTGACCACTGAGATATAGAATTGCACTGCTTGCTCTACGAACTACTTCTCGAGCACTGTGATCTTTGCTATGTTGTACTTTGACATCTAGATAAGCAAAGCTAAAATCTTACAACCCAATACACAAAACCTCTGTTACAACACAGGTGTCTTACTCTGACTCATCAAGGGAGCATTCAAAATTGAAATCAGATATTACTCTGAGGTAGAACTTGAGCTGATTCATTATCTTGTAATATTTCTAATCCTTGACAATGTAAGGGCAAGGGATATGGTACTGTCCAACTGCAAAAAAACACCAGACAAACCTTGCCCTCATGACCACATCCCAGTGTGGGCACCACAGTTCATCTGAGGCTGCACAGAGCGTGGTCTCTGACATTTCTTCCACCCAGCCCTTCAGTGTCATTTAAAATGTGTGATACCTAGCTCAGCATTAATACCCTAAGGTTGCTGTGTCTGCACAGATCTACTCAACTTACCCTGAGAGCTGCCTTGCCTAGCACAGCTGCAATCACAAGGCATCAAAGTTATTATCTTACTACTGATCTTAGCAATTACCTGTATCATGGGAGCAATGGGTGATATTCCTACCCGGTAGCTCTGGACTCCAGCCTCCATGCATCTAAAGCTTCCTGAGCATCCAGACTGTCCGAGTGTGAATGGAGGGAGCCAGTCACCTCCTCACACGCTAAACTCAGCAGCAAGGAACACCAATCTGAATCAACAGACAGAGCCCAAACATGGGATAGGGCTTCTGGTCAAGGGCCAAGACCTTGTGGGCTGTTATGCCAGACTCCATGCCCAATGCAGAAGAGAGGATCCCAGCAGTGAAGCATTCTGTAATGCCTTCTGTGCTGGTGATTGACACTATGCAGCAACACAAATCACATAAACAACTTCCTTCTCTGCTAGTACTCCTGCACAAACTAGCCTGATGATGACACCTCACTGTGTCTGGGCTCAGGCACGTGCACACATGAATATGCTCAGGTGTACACAAGCACTTCAGCAGCCAGTTCTCAAAGGAATCAGTGTAGTTACACAGATGCATCTATGTATATGCACATGATATATGTGTGTGTATATCTGCATAACTGCATCCCTTCTGATGAAGCTACACCACCTTGCAGCAGTGACAGGGCCAACTCCTTTCTACATCCAGAGGTGCTCTGCTTCTGCAAGTACTAGGAAAAGAGAGTGCGTTTCAGCTTCCTTTAACTGTGCCTTTGCAACATATTCTCACAGCAAGGATGCACAAACAGCTGAACAGCTCCTGATGTAAAGTCTAACAACAACTAGGGAGACAAGAAAAAAGTTGGAGGGGAGAGCAGATGCTAATAAAAGTAATGGACAAGTAGCTGAAAAGAAGCTCTGAACAAGCAAGAAATGAGTGTGTTGAGTAGGTTAGAACAGCAGAGGTAATTCTAAGGTAATCTTTGTATTTAGGAATGGTATGCACAGGTGCACCTACAAAAAGTCTGATCAGATTTCAGATCTCATTAAGTTCTCAGCTCCTTTCTGCCTTGGGGAAATACATAACAACAATAAATTGGATAATGTTTTGAATGTGCCCTTTATAGTCACAGGCTTCTTTAGGTTGGAAGGTACCTGGAAGATCATGGAGTCCAACTATTAACCCAGTACTACCAAGTTCACACTAAACTATGTCCCCAAGAGCCACATACACTCATCTTTTATATACCCCCACATTGGTGACTTCAACACTTCCCTGGGCAGCTTGGCCCAGTGCACGACAGGTGGAGAAATTTTTCCTAATATCCAATCTAAACCCTTCCTGTCACAATTTGAGACTATTTCCTCTTATCCTACCATTTGTGTCTTAGGAGAAGACGCCAATCCCCACCCAGCCACAGCCTCCTTTCAGGCAGCTGTAGAGAGTGATAAGGTCCCCCCTGAGCCTCCTTTTCTCCAGGACAAACACCCCCAGCTCCCTCAGCTGCTCCTCACAGCACTTGTGCCCCAGAGCCTGCCCCAGCTCCATTGCCCTTCTCTGGGCTCTCTCCAGCCCCTCAGGGCCTTTCCTGCAGTGAGGGCCCAGCCCTGGACACAGCACTGGAGGTGTGGCCTCAGCAGGGCCCAGCACAGGGGGACAATCCCTGCCCTGGCCCTGCTGGCCACAGCATTGCTGATCCAGGCCAGGATGCCATTGGCCTTCTTGGCCCCCTGGGCACAGCCTGGCTCATGTCCAGCTGCTGTCACCAGCACCCCCAGCTCCTTTTCCATGGGGCAGCTTTCCAGCCACTCTGTCCAAGGCTGCAGTGCTGCCTGGGATAGCCTGCCCAGAGAAGCTGACTTAAGTAATGAGGTGGATTGTGGTGCTGCATCCCATCCTCCCTCACCAGCCACACCATAAGCTGAGAAATGCTCGTTACTCCTAGGCTCATTAGTCCTTGACAAACAGCACCTGGGCTGAACTCCTCTTGATTTTTTTCAGACCACTGTCTGCTCCCAGGAATTAGTGCTGTCTAATAAGTACCTGTTTCATTAACAAGCTGACATGGAAACTTATTTTTCTTGCCTGAATAACAACCCAAGTGGAATATTACTTTTGTGGTTGAACATTCAAAGGAAGTTACCAACTCAAATTGTGGCCATAGAAAAATACTATGACTAAAGCCCACTCTGTTGTGACCCTATAAACAGCAATCCAAAGTGAGACCTATTCTATATGAATATGAAAATCTAAAATGTCTAAATGATGCATTTAGTAAAAATCAATACAATAAATTTACACATTTTTCTCAGTTTTAATTTTTTAATGGTTCACAGTGTTAGTTTGAAAGACACATTGCAAAAGGTCAGAAAGAGTACAACTCTCCATGCAAAATAAACAAGTACAAGAAGCTTTCTTTCCAAAGAATGTGCAAAAGGTGGCCTTCCTTTCTGGAATGTATTGAGCCTACTTCTAGCATTTTGCTTTTTCTGAGAAAACAATGGGGAAGGGAAGCAGAAAAATAAGGAGAGAAAAGCAGCATATCAATAGGGAAGAAAATAAAGTGGGATAAATAAGAAGGACATACTTACCCTCCAGAACCTAAGAATTTTTACAAAGATAACCTAACCAAGCCACCCAGCAAGAACCTCCCCTCTCTAATGATCCCTTAAAGGTTGCATTATTTTCACTTTTCACCTGTCTCAAACGCATAGCTCAGAATATCCAGCTTTCATGTAGCTGCTAACCAATTCCTAGAAAGGCCCAAAATATCTCTCCATGTGTTTATTTTCAGATATTGTGATATTAAAACGAACACTGGGATTTAAGGGAAAAATTGCTGTGATGGAATCAGTGAGCTCTGAGCCCAGAGAGATAACATCACTGTAAGTGAGAAGTGTAGAACCAACTGAAGAAGCAGGAATAAAGCACTGACCTAACCAAAGCTTTGTCCTAATTTCAGAGTATGACTCACCTAAGTGAGCAAGGGCTTGTAAGAGCAAGCATATATGCATTTCATCTTGGAGCACTGTGGTTGAGAAAGTGATCCAACAAACAGGAGAGGTGGAAATCAGTGTTGCTGGCTAAGGAACATTTGCAGAAATTGTTTTCCCATCCTTTCTTGGCAACTAGAGGAACATTGTTCTAAGTTAAAGCAGCTTCCAAACTACAGAAAAAGATCCTAAATGCAAAACTTTACACTGTTTTCACCAAAACAATGCAAGTAATAGCCACAGCATACAGGGAAAGGCTCAGCCTCCTCATTCATGCTTACAATATATTTTCCATTCTTCCACTCCTCTTCCTGTACAGAAAGGAAATGCTTTCTAATCCTATTCACATTTGTCTCTCGATTTTCTATCCCCATAACTCCTGTATCTTTTTTTCCCCTGAAATAAATCTGTAGTTGTGCAAACTACAATCTTGTGTAAACAAGACTGATAACATCAAGTCTCTAAATGCTGTAAAAATAGCTCAAAGTCTTAAAATTGCCATATACCCCATATGTGTCAAACTGAACATCCCCTTCTAATACAATTAATTTGACTCTATCTTTTTAAAGCTGTTATTTAGCAGAGTATTTCACTAAGAGCTTTACAATAATGGCCTCTTTCTTGTTAAAAAATTAGTGTGATCGAGTGTTTTACTGCTTAATTGCTGATCTGTAAAATGAAAACTATAATTAGATTTATGACTTAACAAAATCACAAAACAAATGACAAAAGTTATATCTTTCATGTAGAAATGCCTAATCCTAAATCAATTACCAGAGAATCTCGGAAGATTTTACAGACTTAGTGTTTTTTTCATTACATCCCTGAAAAATATCTTCCTAACTCAATGCTTATTCTAACACAACGTGACATAGTTAGTTGATATTTTTTTCAGTTCAAAATATCAAAACCTCAGCAGGGAAACACACTTTTAAATTGAAACAAATTAGAAGGACAGAGCAAGAAGATAAAACTGCATATTGAAGGATAACTTCTTAAGTTTTGTTTCTCCTGTTTGTTTTTAGGAAACAAACACTAGAAACAAAACCAGCACAAAATGCTGAGGACTATGAAAACCATGAGAAAGGAAAGGAAGCAACATAGCAAGCATAAAATATTTTCCAAAATGCAGGTAACGTAGCAAATATACTCTCATTAAACATAAGAATCTATAAGCCAAACTATTAATTCAGGAGTCAGGATACAAAAAGACAACTCCTGAAATTTAGAACATATTTGTAAAACAAGAGGAACATTATATATAAAACCAGATGAAAAACAATCAAGGGAAATAAGGACAGGAAAGTAGCTCTGCTCTATGTAACTGAAGGAAGGATTTGGCAGATTCTGACACTGTTCAAGTCTGTCCATGTTTCCCCATCAGAGCTGAGCCTTGGGAACTGGTTGTGTGGGGAGCAAGAGAAGAGCTGCTTGTACTGCTGGATGCTCCCACAGCAAATATCAGTTTGTTTTAGCAGGTTGAAAGAGGAGAACTAAGAAGAAATAACAAAAGCTATTTCTTTTGTCTCACTACTGGCATGTCTGGTAAAAAAAACCAAACTAAAACAAAACAAACCAACAAATACCTCAAACATCCACACTGAAAGTGAACTCTGACATGCACACACACAGCGTAACAAACTAATTCACAACTATTTGAAGGAAGAGGGTGCTCCCATCCAAAGTAACCAAGCTCAGCCACCTCAGAACATGTGACTGCCTGTGAGCAGCAGTGCCCAGGGATATCTCACAGGAGGATTTTATAATGGAGCCCTCTCACACTGCTGACCTTTGGCCACCCTGAACATGTCCACTGTTATGTAGGATTGTGCCAGAACATTTGGTTGAAAAGGAAGTAAGGCACCTGACTGGCTTCTGCATTCATCCATACTGTGCTCTGGCAATCTCTCAGAAACAAGGAATTCCCTTGTTTTAACTGAATTTTTAAGGTACGGATTGAACAGTGTCTTTTCACTGAAATCTTCCAGGTTTAAAACTTCCTCATTGTCATTTTCTTCATTTTTAATTGGATTCTGCTGGCATCCACACAAATCACTTGCCACCACTTCTATGGGCTGGACTTCCTTCACTGGTGTCAAAGCTGAATGCATTTGACTTCCGGTAAATTGATCAGTAATTATATAAGGCATGGATGGGGAAAAACTTTTAGCAGCTTCATGCTCTTCATTATGCAGTATCTTTTCATCTCTGTTAGTTATGCCTTTTGTATTAATACCAGTACATTCAGAAACATGGTTTTCATAATTTATTAGTAGGGATCCTTCCTGACTTTCTTCAGGAAAACAGTATTCCAAAACATTTATTTCTTCAAAGTCTACAGTTTTGGTCTGAGATGACATTCTCTTCAAAAATGAATTATTCTGTCAATACAAAGAGATAAATTGGAGAGTTATAAAGGGATACATAATGTATCAGTTCATTTTTCAATAAATAGATTATTGCTGTTTGAGCTGTGTTTAACTCAGAATTTCAGACATGCACCAGTGAAGAGTTTAGATGCTTTTCAGATGGGAAGCAGTTACATGTGAATGAGTACTAAAAAAGGCAATGTTATTCTGTCCATTTACTAAATGCTTTCATATTAGGTTTTCTGTAAGTAATGAAATAATGAATTTCAGTGAAGGCTCAGAATCAGGTTTGAATTGTGTCCATGTTTTCTTGTCTAACCAGACATTTTGGGAAAAAAGTTTAAATCCCATTATCTACAATTTACACTTTCTGTGCAAACCTGGTCAACTCCACTCCATTCAAATAAACATTGAAACTTTAATAAGGAATAAATATTCAAAAAATAAAAGGACAGAACCATTAGTACAACTATATACCAAATCTTATTATATGTTGCAATACTGTTTTTGTGGAGAAGAGAGGAGGTGTGCAGATGTGGAAACCTAATTTAATAGACTCAATAGCCTGTGCAAATTTAATTTACTTCATTAAATGAACCATAGCCACCAACCACTTGGTCACTTCAAAACATTATTTCCCAATATCCTATAATAATTAGATTAATACACTTTATGAAGATGCATCTTCCCTATTATTTTAGAATACTACAAAAAGCATTTTGTAGCACTGAAAAAGAAGAATGAAACTCAATAAAGGTGGGAGGGGGGGTTGGCTAATGAAGTGACTGCCAGAAAAGGATTTATTTTCCCTCCATTTGATCCCTTCTTTAACGCATAAAATTCCAACTACTACCACAGATGAAGCAAGAGGCCATTCCACTGCAAGACTTTCTTCAGGATTTGGTATATCAGGCCAGCAAACCTTTTTAAACCTATAATTGAGAAAGGAATTTTAGCCAAATTATGAAATAAATAGATTATTAAAAATTTAAAAATCACCAGAAATTCCAAAAACTGCTGAAGTATCAAACTTTCAAAAAGGAAATGTTTTCTATATCAATATAATGCTTTTCAATAAAACTGTTTCCCCATACACTGTTTTTTATTACAAAAGATCTCAACAAGATCTCTTGGGTTACAGAGACATTGCAGAAAAGCCATTTTATATTATATATTATATTATGTTTTATTTTATTATATTACTCAATTAAATAGTGTATGAAATAAGAGCATGCCAAAATAAGACAGTATACAAATTCTATTGTGATCATTTTTCAGGGTGTTTCTTCAGTGAAAATCCACCTCAGGTGGATTTGTTCAAGGAAAGTGACCCTAGCACTATATCACATTAGAACTACACTGAGTTCCTAAATTAGCAGATAAAGGATGCTCACTCATTTAATCACTCACTGACACTGGGTAGTGTGGCAAGGGAACAAAAACCAGTCCTTAGCTTGACTTTTCTCATGGCAATTTTATATACACAAGAATATAAACATTCTACTGCATCTGAAGTATTCTTCAGAAAAAAAATTATTTTTTGCTATTGTAAAAATTCATTATACTCAACACAGATGAAGATGTAAAAGGGATGGAATTTATTTCTTGAGTTGTACTTACTACCTGATGCTTCTCCACTTGACAACAGTATTGGTTCCAGTAGCTTAGAATGCCCCAAAATAGTTCAGGTTTTTAACCTTCTCATCAGCCAAACAACACAGTCACTTTTCTTGTGAAAATATTTTATAACCTTAAAAACACCCTCACAGTCATCTTTGCAATATTACGGGATCTCCATGCCCAGAGGAAAAAAAATTTAAGTCTATCAGGGGACATTTGTGACAGCACATGAAAGGATTATGAATCATGTGCAGATACAGATCCACACTCAAGGATCAAGCAACCGAAGACCTTCACAGAATGTAATTTCTAGGTTTTTTCCTCATTCCTTTGCAGCTCAAGAGAGGCATCATCAACTAGTAAGAGTTATAGGTAAGACAAGCAATAGGGCCTATGTCCTAGTACCATCCTAGCATATTAAAAGTGTCTAGAAAGCTTTATTTCCTGGAATTATTAATTTTTCAGAAACTGACTTTAAGTTTGCTCCCCTCACTTACATGGCCATGGAACTGCAAATGGCATGTATGTAGCATTTTACATAAACTGATGTAGGTGATACATAAATCTGTTTCTCCCATTTATTTTGTTTCAATTTACTAAACTTTCTAAAATTAATACTTATTTTTGGACTACAGCACATAAACTGCAGTCAAAGTATAACCTGTACACTTACTTATTTGTTACTTCAATTGCTTGTCTTCTATTTAGACATCGGTTTTGAACACAACAAAGGCATTTATAAAATAAATAAAAATCCAGTAGGAAATATACTCACACGTGTTTTTTCAAAACGCACGTCATCCAAAGGCCTATCAGACACAAAATGCTTATCTCAACAGGTATAGCAATAAAAAAGATATCTTCTTTATCTTTGGACAAAAACAAAGAAATAAAAACCAAAACACCAATTAGTCCACATTGTTGTTTCTTCAGGTATTCCCTTAAGACAGCTAATTTTTAATATCCAAGTCACTTAATTAGCACAATTCTAAAGAGCTCTGTCAAAACTAGCCAAAATTACTCAGAATACTGTAGGATACCCATTCTATGACAAGTTAAAAGACGAGTATTTAGAATCCAACAAGCCACAGTTACTGAGCCAAAAAACCAAACTGTGATGAGATTTTTCAGGATGTTTCAGGAACAGATTTATTGCATTTTAAATTTTCCTTTATTTAACAGAATCACATAATAGGGGTTATCTGTAGATCACTTCATACAACTTTAAACCTAGATCAGGCTGCTTAGGGTCATACCATGCCAACCTTTGACAGCAGCCTAGAATGAAGGCTCTACCACCACTTGGTCACCACGTTCACCTAAATCTGCTGGTCCATGCCACTTCTACCAGTTACAAAAAGATAAATAGCAAATTGAGTGCAGGAGATAGATTTTAAACTACAAAAAACATTAGTTACTCTGGCTGAAACACTGCTGATTTCTGAGCTAATTTCAGAGCACCAGAGGCATTTAGGAATATACTGAGAACATTCTTCCTGAAGTTGAAATGAGGAAATGTTATTCTGATCTGTTGTCAATATACCTTGTCAAATCTGGCTAAAACAAATAGTCAAAGATAGGAAAAGGCATTTCCCTACACACTTACTGGCCACAACCTCTGCACTCATTTTCCCGTTAAGCTTATATACCAGAATAGGTGAAACACAATGTGTGGTTTTTGTAAATCCCTCAGATGGAAAAGTCTACTTTGTAATGGACTGTTAGGCATCCCATCCCATAGCTGCATACACACTGCTGCTTCCACAAACAACCATAGTACTCCACTGCTTTACTGACAAGGAAATAAAGATTTTTGGGGTTGATTTCTAATTCTGAGGGTTTTTTTAGTCTGTGAGATTGTCAGTGAAATTAAGTTAAATTCAACTACCAATTTGCCAGTTTTTCCTTGTTTGGTCCAACACTACTTAAAAAACAAACAGAAGTTAACAAATGCCTAGACAACAATGTCATGTATTTCTTATTTCCAAGCCCATTTTTTTAAATAGAAATAAGTAACTGGATTATTACTTACCCAGTTTTAAAGTCTTGAAGGTTTTTGGCTCTCCAATGGTTCCCCCAGCTTTGTTGCTTGCCATAATCTGAACAGTATATTGTGTATTAGCCTGTAAGGACTTCAGTCTGTATTGTAGAACATCAGAGTTCACTGTTTCATCTTTTTAGAAGATTTATGTAAACACATAAAAGTAATGTTATATCAGGGAGCTGTACACATAGCAACTTCTGCAATAACAGATCACAAACTATTTTAAAGGTAACTTGAAATACAAAGCAGCCTTACTAATCCTTTAAAAGATGAAACCTAAATTACTGAACAATATTTATCAATACTACTTAAAAGTTTGAGGCAAAAACCTGAACCATTACGTATAAATAAATACAAATATTTTTGCTAATATTAAAGATAGGTGAACTATATTCTCCTGCTGATTATAAATGAAAATTGATAACCTTCAGGAGAACATAGAAAAGAAAGTGCTTTGAGAACTTTATTTCCTCAAAATAGTTGGCTCAGAAATTAGGAACTTCAAATAATTTCTGTAGCTTGTGAAATTCAACTATATTTCTACTACATGCAGTTAGACACTGATCATCCAAAAGGATGTCATCTATCAACACTGGGATACCACCCCAATAAAGTCAAAGGAAAGTCAAAATCAAAAGGAATTTTTTTCCAAGTCTCAAAATGCTTTTATGAATAGAACACTGTTTCCAGTGTATTCTCCAGTATTGAAATTAATGTAATGTGCTTCACCTCTATTTTTTTTTAAGCAGGGCATAAAAAAATCCTACTAACAGTACCAAATGCATCTTCATAAAAAATCCTACTAACAGTAACAAATACATTTTCATATAAGAAATTACAATCACTAAAACATTTCCTGGTGCATAACATCAAAGGCAACTCATTTCCTCAGTCAGTTCTATTGAGAAACACCCAGGAAATAGTTATGCTGCAATATGTCCCAAGTTAAAATAAACTGAGTTTCTCTTAAGTCAAGAGTGGGAAAGTGAAGTTCTAGTGCTGGAAGGCCATTAGTGAAGTCACCTTGGCACACAGCCCCACATCCTACTATTATCAAGAACACATGACATCAGAGAAGCCTCAAAAAACATCAGTACAGCATGTTTTGCCATTTAAATTTCACTCCCTTGCGTTGGTATTCACAACTAATTTTCTAAAGAAAATAATCTGAATTCCTAAAAGGGACGCAGCCTGCTTCACGTTACGAGTAATATGGAGAAATACAGCTCTGTACCATGAGGCTCCATGTCTCACAGATGATCCTGCACAAAGCAGTCAGCATTAAATTACACAGAAACCAACATAATAGGAAAAAATGTGTGCAGATGACTAAATCTCACAGAAGTAATTAGCTTTCTCTTTCACATTTAAAAATTACTGGGAATAGCCCTGGTCTGAACTGGATACCCATAAGAAACAAGCATCACAAGATTTGTAAGTCTGAAAACTTTGCAAAAGAGATTGTGTTTGGTGCCTGATTTTAGACAATGACGTCTAAAAAAGGAAGAAAAAAACCCAGTTCTGAAGCACTGAATGATCCAACAGCTTTCTTCATAAACTATATAGGAAGAAAAGTTTAGGTCACCCAAACATTTTCATGAAAGCTTCTGCTGAGATTTAAACTAAAGGAATTTTGAACAGATACCATTACACTGCCAGATTGTATGGACACTATTCCTGAGGTAGCGATTAGGAGTATGCTCAAATTTATGGTATCAGCCTCCAGACCAGAAAAGCCATGGCAAGCACAGAAAATTAAACACATCTAAAATGATGTCCATATAAACTATTCCTTGACAGCTTATTTTAGTGTTATTTCCAAATTTGCTTTTAATATAAAATTGACACTAAAAATACTTTAGCAGAAGATTTCCACCATACTTTTCCAGAAACTGAAGGCATATCCTTCCAAGGACAATTATGAAACCTATCAATTCACTGAACCCTTATGATCTATGTCTTCACACAGAATCTATGATTCTCCAATATATTTCAGCTTCTCTACTCCTGTCAAGACTTTTTTCATTGACTTTAAAGGTGCCTCAAGATAGAAGAGAGATTGAAAATTTCATAACCCCGTTGGAAGTATTGTTGTTTAATGTGTACTTACTCAATTCTTTTCCATTTTTGGGTTTATAAAATATTGTATAGTTAGTGATAAATCCATTTCTTTTAGCCTTTGAAACCTCATTCCACTGTATTGTAACTTCATTTTTCCCCAGAATGCCTGTATCAACCACAGGTCCTTCTGATGGCTCTACAGAGAAGCATTATGAAATAGCAAAAGTAGTAAAATAGTCAATAGTGTTTTCTGCCTATGTTATTTTACACATATCAGTAACATAAGAGAAAACATATGCATGAGAAAATATGCAAACTTAGTGCTCTGACACAGTCCTTAACTTTTCTCACTCTCTTTAATGTAGAAATTATTTTGATAAAACTTCTAAATGGCATTTGCATAGTTTCAGGTGTTATCGTATTAAAATACTTAGACATCATTAAAAGGCTTTATTGTTACAACGTCAGGGAGAGTTCAAGAGGAAAATTATCCTTTGTGCACTCCTAGGGGGGGACTCAGGCGCAAGACCAGTGCCTTTGCAGGAGATCTCTGGCTGAGCTGGGATTCAAGTGGCATCTCCTGCACCCCCAGCATCCTCAGCCTTGCCCACCACACTGAACAAAGCCTTTCTGCTTACACAATACCATCTCACACACACTGCTCATAACTTTGAGGAGACTTTCTGAAGAAAGAGTTCTCTGTGATGCAGTTTTAAAACTTCCTTCCCATTCTCTAATAACCTTGAGTGTTGTCACAGCTACCTAAAAACAGGAAAGCACTCAAAACCCATTTCTGACTGTGCTAGTAATTATCGCTGAAACAAAAAATAATCCATTGCCTCCCCTCAGTAATTAATGCTCTTTAGTGGTGCATTGTACTATGTGTGCCTGCACATTTGCATAGACACACACACCAATCAACATTTTCACATGGAATCTTAAAATTACTGGTAAACTACATTCTTACAGCTGGTTGTATAAATCACTGAATTCACAATAAACTTCTACAAATAAAGAAACTTTACCCCTTCCTCTAGCAAAACACTACTTCATCCAAAGTTTCTGTCCAATTACAAGCACCATGTCTTCTTAACATTTTTTATGTGCAAGAATACAAATGTGTTATTACATTAGAAAATCTAACAAAAAGTAGGCTTTTAAAACCAGCCATTTTATTTCATGAGTAGAATTTCCTCATATATTGACTGACAAATGTAATCAAGAATTAAAATCAAGTATAATTATATATCAAAATGAGCTTTTAAACATTGAAGAGATAGCTAGTTTTAAAAATTCTTTCATGTTCGTAGCATTTTTCCAAATGCTTTGTATACAATATGTAAACGTCACAAAAAATTAGTGGGTGCAAGCAGCAATGCACCTGTATCACAAGATGAATACTTTCTTATAGACATATTTTATTGCTGAACAGAACAGAAATTAGGAACCCTGAAACCTGGGGGTCTTTCCACCACCTTCATCTCTTTTTCAAATAACAGTAGTACCACATCACTAAAAGATAATACATCCTGAGAAACAGACTACAACACACATTTCACAACTTGATTACTTTAAAATACCTACTTTTTTCTTCAACATAGATTTGTGTGTAAGATGGAGCTGCTACATTACTTCCATAAAGAGGATACACCAAGATGTTATAGCATATAAATGGTTTAAAGTTTTCTATAAAGGAAAGAAAAGAATATTTACATACAATCTCTATGTGATATTACTACAATGAAAATAGACTAAATCACAAGGGAATTCTAAATATAGCATTACTGACTATTTGCTTCTACTCTCTAGCCAGCACAATATGCAATTATTGACTTGAATGCTCATTACTAGCTTTAACACACTTTTTTCACAGCAGTATTTGTAAGACCACATGGTTTCTGGATCATTTCTCACTAAAAATACTTTGAATGGGTAATTATACTTCAGCATCATACAACTTCTCTATATAAATCCACTTACCTCTAAACCCTCTAAGGTTTTAGAGGAAGTCTCTATTTTCAAATCACCAGTACAAAATTACACTTGAAGGTAATATATATATTTCACATATATCGATGTTTACTGCTTTGCAAGAGACAACTTTGTCTCATGCATCAGATTAAAAAGCAGTGGGGTCCCCCACTCTTACCACTCAGGACCTGAGGGAATGACAAGTAACTGTGTCAGGAAGGCTTAGGTTGGATATTAAAATGAAAGGTTCTTCACCCAGAGGGTGTTTGGGAACTGGAACAGGCTCCCCAGGGAAGTGGTCACAGCACCAAGCCTGGTGAACTTCCAGAAGGGTTTGGACAATGCTCTCAGAAATATGGTGTGATTTTTGGGGTCTCCCATGCAGGGCCAAGAGTCGGACTTCAGTGATTCTTCTGAACATTGCAACACAGAATATTCTATTATTCTTATTTCTACACTGATGTTCTAGTCATTGCCAACTGCAGATCTTCTGACCAGCCTGACTCAAGGGTACAGTTGTTGCAAGTGAGATCTCTCCAGCAGAATTTTATGTTTCAAGACATAGTTCCAGCTTCTGGAAATGAAGTTTTGAACTCTGAACAATCCAGGAGCCAATTAATCAACCAGGTGTACCCACTACTTACAACAGCTCCTATCAACTCTGAGAGGACATATCTGTAGCTTTACATCCCCTGCCATGAAACCAGGGTAAAGGGATTCCTAGATCATTCTCTCAAGCTCTGCAGCTTGCTAAACAAGAATAATGGCTACCAACAGATCCCTGCATGATATCAACTTTCTGCTGCTCTTTCAATTACACCTATTGCAATGGCCATTATATATGCATTACTCCAGCTGGTTTTAGCTAGGGTAGAGTTAGTTTTCTTCCCAGTGGCTGGAATGGGCCTGTGCTTTGCATTTGTGCTGAACAAGGGGCTGACAATACAGAGATTGCTGAGCAGAGCTCACACAGAGCCAAGGCCTTTTCTGCTTTTCCTGCTGCCGTGGTGGTCTGGGAGTGAGTGCCTGGGACGCTGGGGAGGAGACACAGCCAGGACAGGTGACCCAGCTGAGCAAAGGGATATTCTAGACCGTCTGGCATCATGCTCACTACATAAAGTGGGGGAAGAAGGAAGAAGGGAGGACATTTGGAGTGAGGAGTTTGTTTTCCCAAGTCACTGTTACATGCAATGGGGCCCTGCTCTCCTGGAGATGGCTGAACTCCTGCCTGCCCATGGGAAGCAGTGAACTCACTCCTTGTTTTGCTTTGCTTGTGTGCAGGACTTTTGTTTTCCCTATGAAACTGTCTCCATCTCAACCCACAAGTGCTCCTGCTTTTACCCTGTTGATTCTCTCCCTGATCTCACTGGCAGGGCAGTGAGCAAGCAGCTGCCTGGGCTTGGCTGTTTGCTGGGGTTAAACCACAAGAGTCAAACTGAGGTGATGACAGATTTGATGGGTATGTACTAGACTGAACTCACAGCTGTTAGTGCTGTTCAGCTAGTGATAAGCAGGCTCCTGCACTTGCCAGGGGGGTCATTTGCCCGCCTGGGTATTAGAGTCTAGTTAGAGTTTTGATAACAGCCATGGGGATGTGCCAGGGCAGTGCTGCTGTTTCTGTGCTGATGTTGTGGACAGGCTGGAACTCAGCGTGAAATTGAGCTGAAGTGTGATGTGTGATGGCATCCACAAGGGAGCCTGCAGCCTGTGGAGGACTCCACACCGGAGCAGGTGGATGCCTGAAGGAGAACGTGACCTCAGAGGGGATCCATACTGGAGCAGTCTGGGGGTAACTGCAGCCAGTGGGAAGGAACCATGTCAGAGAAGTTCAGTAAGGACTGTCTCCCATAGGTGGGAAGAGTAGGGAATGTAAAGATTCCTCTGCAACCTGTGGTGAAGATCATGGTGAAGCTGGCCGTCCCCCTGCAGCCTGTGGAGGACTATGATTTTCTCTCACTAAAACACATGAAAGAGCATGAGTTTTTCCCATATTCAATCTTTCTTTTTAAATTCTAGATTTCTCTGATAGAAGAGTCACATCAGTCACAGGCCTCCCTACTGGCATAAGATCAAGCCACAGAACTGCTTTAACACAAATTCTGTAGCCTAATCTTATATGAGAGCAAGCACTACCTTGGATGTTGCATGAAAATTTGTAAGACTATAAAAATGCTATTACATTAGCAGCAGAGATTTCAGTAAAGCATGTAATAATACTGTTATGTTTAAAAACAGTCTGAGGAAAGCTGAATGAGTTCATCCTTTCCAATCTACCTATAAGTACATGTACATCTGTACATTGTTACAGCTGTAACTGATAAACATACTTTTGTTATTTTTCCACTCTGTAGAATTTGATACATATTGCCATGATCTACCAAAAGGGTCCATCTCCAATTCCTCATACCACTCAACCACATATTTTGTTGTTTCTGGTTCAGAGGTTATCCACTGCACCACCACTTCTTCATCTGTTGTAGAGGTTACCACTTTTTCAATCACCTGAGAGGCTAAAAATTTAACAGAAAATATCAGCATTTGTCTTCAGAAAAGCTTGAAAAACACATACAGAATTCAAGAACCAGTCTCTCTTTCAGAATCCAAATTTTGCAGTGTGTAAAACTTTATAAACCAAATTACTACCAATTTTGCAGGTAGCTTATAAGTAATTTTGATTGAGATGACAAAGGCAATAGAACAGGAAAACAAGTCAGCAAGGTCAAGAATGACACTGAAGCAAAGGTGAATTCTGCATCAGCCTGCAGAATAGAGGTCATGAGAGTCTAAGTGAAAATCCAACTTGGCAAAGCAGAGGCAAAAAAGACTTGATGAAGCAGAGAAAAAAAAAAAGAGATGCATCTGGTGGGGGGAAAGCACATCACAGCATGGAAAAATCAGAAAAACCTTTGTGGTGGGATGCAAAAGTGGATAGGGAGGTAGTCAGCAACCTCTAGGACAAAATTACATTAAATCTACATATCCGGTTTTCTGATTAGAAATGGAATTTGATTGATTGAGTTCCAGGGAGACACTTGCACTTACATCATGAACAACTCTTGTTAGAAGTGATTCAAGTGTGTCAAATACAACCAGTCTGTCAGATCATGGCTGGCAGCAGAATGTTGCAATACAAGGCTCAAAGCAGTATCAGAATTAAACATAAGAGCCAAAGAGCAACTCTTGAGCTAGATCAGGCCAGCTTCCTAACCCAGGCAGTGGGTGGAATGGGTTCTCTGGGAATGCATATGAAATGAGAATGAACACAAGGCTTCTCTCCCTGCTTCCACTAACGCAGCGTAGAGACTTCTATTTATCATATCTTTGAATGATTGTTGAACACTCTGCAATAGTGCCCTGTGGTAACCAATCTTCTGAGCTAACAAATGGATCCAAAAGAATTGGGTAGCATTCCTGTCACCCTGGTTTTTTAAGATTTTCTAAGCCTTCTGATTCCTGTAGTGAACTTTCTCACACACTTTCTGTAAATAACTCATTGTTTTGCACTCCTTTATGGAGGAAGAGAGAGTTAATGGACTGTTGGTTTGACCAGTGTCATTGGAGAGGTGTCACTGTCACCTCCAATCCGCTGTCACTTTTGTAAAACTATAAATATTGGAGTCAGAAAATAAACTTCCCTTTTTTCCTTCACCTTGAGAGGAGTGGTGTGCTTGTGTTCTTTCATGTCCTATAGCGACACATTCCATAAATTTATTTGGGAGGTGCAAAGTTAGGAAAAAACCTAAACCAACCAAAAAAACCCTAAGAAAGTAGTACAACAGAAATTCAATAAGACATCACAAAGTATTCATATCTTAACAACTGTATTTCAAAACAAAAGCCCCAACAATAATTGTCTGTAACAGAAATATGATACATGACAGCAAAATACAAGATACATATGACAGAAGCCCTTAGCATAATTTTGCTTCACTATATCAGAACTTAAAAAGATGTAATGAAAATCACTTTTTCATTACTGAGAAAAATATGAAATTGAAAAATCTTACATTTTTCATCAGGGGATGGAATCCTCAAAATAGCTTCAGGAGACTCTCCAGCAGAGTTATAAGCAGTGACAGATATGATATGTGCCTCTTCATTTAAAAGTAAGGTCATTTTCTGTTCAGTAGAATTGTTTGTCCTTTTATGTGCAGCCTTGTTTTCTGGAAAATACTGTATTTTGTAGCCTAGAATTCTCCCAGAAGGCGGAAAGCTTTTTAATGGCTAGTAAAAAAATACACAGTAGTAAGTGTTTCGCAGTGTTACCTCACAAGCAAAAATATATGCTGTATTAAAGATTAAATTACAAAACTATTATACTGTATTTAGAAAAGCAAGATATTTTCTTCAGGCCCATCTTCAGGACAGACAGCCACCAGAATTTCCTTGATGGATTTCAAAAGTCAGATGCTGAGATTTGAAATGTGAAGAGCCTTTAGACACTTTACTAGAAGATTAAAGTGCATTTAAACACGGCTTTGGCAAACTGGATTATTTAAATGCAGTTTAACAACTTTCAATGAGATTTTCCAGTGATCTGAACACAATTAAATGCTCCCTTTCCACACAGATTACAAAACTCCATTCATCTACCATTCAGTAAACAAAAGCCTTTTCAATTCTAATTTAGTTCAGTGAGCTTTTTTTTTTTCTGATAACATCAAATGCCTCTGGCAGTTATATGTCCTACAACACAGAAATACTTAAATACAACATCAGCTACAGGATATCAATACGATTACCAATTCACAAAAAAATGCATGTACCTTCCACATAAGATGTACAGATCTATTTCTAGATGAGCGTGAAGACTCAATTACTCTCCACAAATCCACTTTTCCTGAAGGAGCTGTTTAAAGACAAAGAAATCCACTTGCAACTTGTTGCTGTATTAAAAAGATTGTTTAATATGGTGAAAACAATCAAAAGGCTTCTCTAATATGGTTAAAAAACTCAAAAGGTATCAAACATAGAGTCTAAGAGAAACTTACTAAAAGTAAGTTTTATCTTCTGTAGTACAATGCCTTTTTTTCCCTAATTAGGTACATCTTTCTTTCTATAAGTTTCCTGCTGCTTGCTTTTATTTGTTCAGTTCTAGAGTCTTCCAGAAGAGATTTTCTAGTCTTGTTTTAAAACTGGTATTTTGATTTCTCTATTTATAATTTATTTCGTTGAACACTCATGCTGCACTACTTTTCTGCTACTATCTTAATTTGCTTTGTTAAATCTTCATGTACACTCTTAATTTTCCCTCTCTTCAGTGTCTACTCATCTGCTTTCTTCCTTAGTCCTATGTTGTTTGAATCACTTTTCAAATCTCCTCCAATACTTGCTGTTGTCGTTCAGTTTTCCTCTTCTATCTTTAAACACAATACACATGTTCTGTTTAAGCAACAGGATTCTAAATTCAATAGAGGATAATAGGCTGTAACACAGTTTTTCCCTACTAAATCCTAATGCCTCCAAGTATAATAGAAGAAAACTTCCACAGGTAGGTGGCTTACCATTTTCTTCTGTGCTTTCATTTTTCTCTCCACTCCATCCACTCCAAAATGCTGACTCATTATTGACACACCGAATGGCAACAGAATAGTCTGTGGAGTCCCACAGACCTGTGAGATTACACGATCCTATTTTGTTCTTAGAATTCAGTGAGACATTGACAAATTCCTGGAAATAGGAACAAGAACAAAAACTAATTGATATAAAATTTAGTGCAGATATATTACTTATTTTTTTATTACTTAAGAAAACACAGAAGATGTAGCTTTTGTGTATACCACCTCACTTCTCTGAAACTCAACATTCCTTGTTTTAAACTTCATTTTTCTGTGTAGCACCTTTGTTCCTCCTGTAAAACTCCAGGGTTTGAAAAACTTGATCCCAAACCTGTGGCTTGAACAGGGAGCAGCTCACATGTGATTCCAGAGCAGCTGTGCACAGAAGCTGCTGGAGGAATGCAGTTCCCACTGGTGGGAAGCAAGTGGTTATTGCTAAAGCCATTACTACAATAATGTCCCACAGCAGCATCCTGAGGGAAGCAGTGATTCCCGCAGTGATTCCTCACAGTTTGTGAGTCAGCTGGGTACTTGTCTCCTGTCTTGTGCATCCTTTCTGAGTTACAAGGCCTTCTAGCTCTTAGCCATAAAACAGTGTAGCTGTGGGCTGCCCCAAACATTATCAGTACAGGATTAAAATGAAAAGGTAAACAAAAGGACAAAAAATTCTGCTCCAAGAGGTAAAAAATAAGATGAAGCCTGTTAGTGGTGAAGGAAGATGGGAGTGTAAGAAATAAATTATGTGTTATCTTTTCAGAAAAGTAATAACAATGCGAGTCATTTCTTTGTCTTGAAAGGAACCTCACTCACTTCAACACCCCCAACAGGGCTAAAACACAGTGAAGAAATTCTTGGCTTCCATCAGTTGAACCCTCCAATGAAAAATTAATCAATCTATAACAATGCAGAGTGTACTATAACAACTATAACAAATGCAGACACCCACTCATATGAACACCATAATGGGAAGTGCCTAATGTAACTGAATATTTTGGTCTGTTCTGATCTCAAGAAACTCACTGTCAAAAAATACCTGCTGCTAAGGGAGTGAATTCAGGGGTCTCCAAACTACTGTAGGTGATAGATTCTGCAACAAATCTAAAATTAAAAATGCTCCAAAATTATTATCAACCTCTGGCAGAACCTGACATAGAATTAGAGACATGTTGTACTAGGTTTTAGTTAATTGCCAAAAGGCTGTTAATGATATTGCATTAAAATCAGAAACTTAGAAATTTAATATATGCAAGAACAAAAACATGTCACATGTTTTTCACTCAGTAAAAACAGTTCACACCAAACTATTTAGACTGGTTTGGTCAGATAACTTTAAAGGCCAAGAAGGTATTTGTCATTTGTGCAAACCATTTTTCCTTAGGTTTTTCTGAGGTTAGTTTTGGGTTGGTTTTTGTTGTTTGGGGTTTTTTTTGCCTATATGTGCTGGCAAAGAAACAGCTCCTAAGCCTTTACTAGTCATGGATAGCTCCTGTTTCTTCTGAAATGTCTGTGTGAAGATGCAGGTGTGAGCTGAGGAAGCAAATGGACAAAGGCTGTATTTGATAGAAAAAAACCAGAGAGGTGATTTCTAATGCTGAAAACTAGACAAAATATACAATAAAGCTGTAGCCCTCCAAGGACTATGAGGTCCTTCCCAAATGTTGAAAACATAAGGACCTCATAGAATGTGTCACAAGGATGCCAGTGCCTTGGCTCCAAAGAGATAAACATCTCAAACAGGTCTTTTAAACAATTGTTAGTTCCATTCCTACTACTCCAACTGTACCTGAGCCATACTGCCCATCCACCTATCCTGAATCCTGAATCCAAGAACCAGTATGTCATATTTACAGTAATGATGCTTGAAAATATGAGAATGATGCTAGTAAGAAACATCTTTAATCTTATGTTTTTAAAGCTCCGATGACTACTTTGATGAATTTTTCTCTCCCAAAATTATACATGTGGTACATAAAATAGTAAGATCAAGGCAGAGATCTCAGTTCAATGAACTTTAAAAAACAATCCAAGAAACTTGGGCAGTTCTTTAATCTGGAAGAAGAAACTGTAAAACTACAAATACAATCCCTTCCATATTGAAGACCATAGGAATAGATAATCTGAAATACGCAGATACTGGGGGTTTTACAACCATTCCATTTAAGTGTCAGAGAGACAAACTATGAAAAGAACTTCCCATATTTTTCATCTTGCAAAATTTTTATTTTCATTCACTTTAAAATAAATTTAACATCATTCCATATTAATCAGATTGAAATGTTGCAGTTCTAAGTGAGTGCTGTTTTCAACACCAGAATGCAAGGGAAAAAAAAAATATCGTTACTGACTGCATGTGTAATCCCTTGGCCTAGGGTCATCCCTCATCCTTCCACAGAGTAATACTGAGAAGCACAATATGTATCAAAACAGATAATGACCAAAAGAAAAAGGACAAATAACCCTAGAAAACCAAACTGTGTTCTTAAGACCATGCACCTCTGGTAACATTCCAGTAAAATAACAAGGTTATTATCATTATTTCAAACACTTGTTGCCTTTTTTCAACTTAAATTCTTATAAAATTAAGAAGTTAGTCACAAAGAAGCTGCCACGCAAAAGAAAAATGACGTAACTTACGGTAAAGTTTGAATACAAGTTTCTGTATTGAACCTGGCAAATAATATGTTTTAAAGGGATAATCTTCTCAGGCATTTTCCAGGTTACTGTAAGTAACTGCTTTATACCAGGGATTTTTTTAACTGAAATGATTTCAGGAGGGGCAAATTTCTCTAGAATGAAGAAACAAGAACATTAATAGACGAAAATGCTTCTATAAAAGTTCAGAATTTCTCTGTCTGTGTGTGTTCCAAGAAGTTAAATCGTTATCCCAGTAACACACATCCTATTGGAGTATTCATGTGATGGTTTATGTTATAGACATAATTCTACATATGGGAAATTATCTGTAAGAGAAATTGCACATTAACTGATTTAATTACACTGAATTTTGAACAACCTGGTCTAGTGGAAGGTGTCCCTGCCCACCCAAGCCTTTCTATGATTCTGTGATTCTATTCACAAAACTGCTCTCAAATAGATGTGCAGACATCTTTCATTTGTATCAGCACTGAAAAATATTACCCAGAGACAACAGCAGAGAAAACAAATGAAGCAGAGCTGGGACGCCAAAGACAAGACTGAACTGCAGATGAGGAAAGAATTCAGCTGGAAATTATCTGAGGGGGAGAGAAGCGTAAAGCAGAAAATGGAAAAAGAATGGACTAGCAATAAGAAAAGACATGTCTGGCACAGAGAGTGTAGAAAGTAATGAAGAGTCACAGTAGATCTGAATACAGAATAAAGGATGTGACTGATGATGAGTGCTGCAGCAAAAAGTATTCCATTATAAGGGTAACTGCTTAACTAGACCACCAAAATGAACAGAGGAGAAGCACAGGACAGAGGGAGGAGAGGTAGACAAAATATTATTATTGCTCCTGTGTGCAATTATTACTGCACATAGAACAGGTAGGATTTTTTAACAGAAAGTGGAATAGCTGAGCATATGATGGATGGCCCTTGAGAAATTATAATACCACTACCCACTGCAGCCAGGTGTTGCACTGATACTTGGTACCACTCAGAAATATTAAAGTAGAGTCGAAGTACCAATTAGTTTGACAAAAAGTTTTAATATATGGCCTTTACTTCTCAATAATTAAAAATTAGTCATTTCTAATGGATATATTAGACATTAGCCTAAAGAAATATTGTTGCAGTTAGATGTTGCCTAGCATGAAAACAACACTCTATAATTTTTCACCACCTCACAGTAAGATCAAGATACTGTTGTAAATTACTGCTGTAACACCAATTGGAAGAATTTTACATGGAAAGGTCATAAATTAAAACTTTATTGATTCTTTTTTAATTACCTATTTTTTGCAAAGGTATAGGGACACACTCTGTTAAGGATGCACCCAAAACATTTTTAGCTTCCACTTGAAAACAAAAATTATTACTATAAACATTGTCAGAATAAGAAAGTGAACACGACTCTGTTACAGCCGGGCAGGAGAAGACATCCTGAGATGATAAATTTAGAGAAGACATCCTGAAAAAGAAAAAATAAAAGCAGTTAGAAACGAAAGGATTTTCTTAGAATAATTCAAACAAACTGTTAGGCTATTGTTTATATATCTTTGAGGATGTAAGACTTTTTTACCAGGGAACATTTTTAGATGACATGTTTGTGCAAACGAATACCCTTAGCTAATTTCCCTGTCCCCTTGGTACCAGTGCTTTTGTAGTCACATGCTAGGGAGACTACTCAGCTAGGGAGACAGTGGATTAAAATTTATGTTTAGATTTGGCTCCCAACAGTTCTGCAATCCAATTCGCTTTGTGGTTAATAAGAAGTCTGTGCTTATACAGGAAGGAATAATACTGAAATGTGCTTTCAATGGCTGTTTTAACTTCTGGCTTCACAAAAGCAGCTAAGTTATAAAAGATAGAAACACCAGAAGTAGTAAGAAAGTTTCACATTAAAAAGATGGAAGCTTAAAATGTCAAAGCTAAAATGGACATAACACTAAAAAGGTTTTCCTAATCTACCATTTAAATTACAAAGAGAGTATACACTAGTGCAATATTAAAAAGTACCCTCCAGAGTTCTGAATTCATTGCCACTCTCAAGAATAACTTTAGGCATTTTAGAAATCTTTTCATGAAACAATATTACCTGGAGTCTTGGATAGGCAGAAAAAGAGCACCACCAGAAGTAGCACTATAAAGGAGAGACTGATAAGTGCATCTGGGACAAATCTGGACTATCACCTTCAAAATCCTACCTGAGATCTGCCTTGGAACAACACTGATTTCACCATTTTCAGAGTCACTTATGAAAAAGTAAGCTCCTAACCAACATTTAAAATCTAACTGAAATTGAAAGAACCAAGTATCTGTGCTTCTACACTGGAAAGCATGAGACCACTAATTTGTATTTGTAAATAGAAATCCCCAAGCAATCCAAAAGGACAACTCTGGATTTTTTGACTGAAACCTTATGACTCCAAGGGTCACTAGGTTAAATGCTACTGGAGTTAAGTAGAATACTGCAGTAAAGCAGTGGCTTAATGAATTTTGATGGGAATTTTTTAAAGCAGATGAGGAACCAATATTTTTTATGCCCCCAAAATTAGGTTAGTTCATTACATAGAAAGTTTCTGGGAAACTGTCCCATAAAATGCCTCCATTCACCATGGTCACTCAACTTTCAATCTTATTAGTAATGTTACTTCAAAGAACAAGTGAATATCAGCTCTAAATATAAATATTTCTCTACTGAATATTGGTCGAGAATTATTTCTTTTGGTTGAGGCTTACTTCTTTTATACAGCACACTAAAAAGGTATCAGACTGCAAGTATTTTCAACAATTATCAACCCTGAATTAATCAATTAAAATTACTGACAAATGCCAAGACTCCAATCTCCATGATGATTTTAAGTTTTCTTTAAACAGAAGTCAGGATGAGAGAGGAAGGGAACTGGCTGCCACACCCCAGCAACCCAGTGCCCAGTATATTTAGTACTTACAGTTTTCGGTAAAGAGTATAGTTCGTCGTAAGACTTGTTTCTCTTCCTGCATTCCAGGTACAGGTAAGGTTAACATCATAGAAATAAATGCACGAAATATTTTCTGGCATGTCTGGACGAACTACAGTGACAAAGGTTAAAAAAAGCCAGTAAAAATAAGTAACTTTACGCACACCTGATTCTGTTGGTCAAAAAGCAATTATGGCAAACATCAGTGTCTTCATAGTGCTTCATTTTATCATCCCTCACTGCCCTCAGAACTCCTCACATTACAAAAATCAAAACCACTCTTCTTACCCTGAGGAGACAGCAAGATTTTCTCCAACTATTTCTCAGAAATACTTTACTAAGTGTGCCTAAAGACAGTAATTCTATCATATATCAAACCACTGCATACATTGTCTTGAACACCTAAGCATACACACACCCCGTCTCCCCTCTGCAACACACCTGTAGTTTGAGGGGAGTCCAGAAAGTAAGAGGTAAACCAAAAAACAGCAAAAGCACAAAAAAATCCAAAAAAACCAAAAAACAAACAAACAAACAAAAAAAAACCAGCAACAACAACAAAAAAAAAAAAAGGCATCCTCTGACAGACAGAACTCCTTTTGGTTCTCTCCCAGAATATCCAATTTTTAACCCTATGAAAAACCCAAATCTGAGAAACATGCACAGCCTAAAGAGTACAGAAGACAAGTTCCTGGAAAACAGATCTGTGTGACCCCGATGATATCACTAATTCTGGACTCTCTTTATCTTATAAGCAAGATAGCACAAAGGACATAATCTTCTGCAATCTCTATAGTATGAAGTCATCCATAAAAACTTAACACCCTAAAAGACTTTCTTGTTACAGCTCAAATTCTTTACCATTAGAAGAAATTGGAGTAGAAGAAAACTGTGTCCAGTGAAATCAACTGGTTGACAAAGCCCTCTTTTCAAAACAGTATTTTTCTGTCCCATCTAATAGAACTGTCAAAAGATCTTTTATCAACAAGCTTACAGCACATTAAGCTTTGCAGACATGCAAGATCTTTTGCTGGATATTTTTCAACAGATGTTTTGCTTTTATTGCTTCTTTATTAGAATGGGACCTCCCCAGGCATATGTTAGTATACTCTGGATTTGATGTGTTCAATAAATTAGAAAATTTGTATACATATTTTAATGTTCTGCATAAGAGAGTGGATTATAACTTCTTTAGAAGAGAAGATTAGAGAGGAAATCCTCTCTGGAGAAAATTGAAGTTGGCTAGGCTAGAAAGAAGATATAACCAAAGGAATAGACCCACTATCTTTGGAACTCAACAGAAAACTTCAGCTAGGCAAAAGTCAGGGTCAGAAAGGTTACAGACCGGTGTCAGTAAGGAATGCTGGTAATTTCATGCTTTATTTAAAAAAAAAAATGTATGTGTGTATAAATATATATGTATATATATATACACTTGAATACATGTGTTTTAAAATAACACAACCAAAAGTAGCTGTTTTAGAAGTAAAATTATTATACTAAGTTGTTAAAAAGAGTTAAGATTATTTTTTCTGCCTTTCTACTTACAGCCAGATTTAACTTCTGTGTGAGCCAAAGGTAGTTCCTTGTCCGAGTACTTCATTAAACATTCCACATTAGCTATGCTGTAAGTGAAATTATGGATGGTTATATTAGATACAGTCTTATTCACAATGTTATAGTTTTCTGGAGCAATCAATTCATTATTCAATTTCCAAATGATGTGGCTTGCATTTCTCTGTGGCGTGTAGTTCTTTCTAAGAACACAGGATAGTTTCAGGGAGGATCCTCTTTCAATTTCAGGAGATGAAGGAAAAATGTCAGCATCTCTGATGGAGTTTTCATCTAAAAACAAAATCAAAGACATCACATAGCCATACTCCTCTTAAAATACTAGTAGAAAAATAGTAAGTTGTTTTGTTGTGTACAGATAATTAAATTAATTTTTCTATATAGAATTCAAATAAAATGCCCAGTTATCATTCAAATCAGACATTCCTGTTTGAAAATGCAGTTCACATTAATTACTGTATTACAATAGGTTTTACATTAGAGTGATGTTTCAACAACTTCACAGAAATAATGAGGAAGTTTCCATTCAGATACTTTTTAATAGTCCTAAATGAAGAAAAGAAAGTCTTGTACTTCAAGCCTGTTTTTATAAAACATTCTTATCAGTAAAAGCTATGCATGTAATTTACATGCATTTATCACTAATACTTGCAATATCCAAAAATACATTAAACAAGTAAGACTAACATTTACAACTAAGCTGCAATATATTTCAGAACTCTTCAAAATTTCATTTGGAGAATGTTATCTTTTGGCAAAACTTCTTACAGCAAGACAGGTGCTAATAATCCAGAAACATACCTCCTACAGAGATGCAGAACAGGACAAACATCCAAATCAAATTGCTGAACATTTCCTTCTCAGTAAGTATAGGCAGAAAACACTGTCATAAAATAAAAAATTTAAATTATCTTTTTTATTTTTAGAAGTAAAATTAAGATGCCCTTTTAATATTTTGTTAGCATTTGTGTCAGAGTTAATAATGTTATTCAGCTTTTCTCACTTGTATTCAAGTGAAGTATTGCTTTGTCTAAGTGTTACTTTCCTGAACAATGCAGAAATTTGATGAAGTTTTACTAAGACAATTTGCACACATTTACGATAAAAAATAGAAAGATAAGCATACCTAAAACACGGCTGAGGGCAATCCAATCCACACAAGTGTTTAACCTTCCAAAGATCATGCAAGTAACTGGTAAGAAATGTATCTCCATTCACTTGACGTTCAGCCTGCCTAGTCTTTTCTAAGCAGATTCATCCAGCGAATTCTTTTGAAAATGAGGGCTCTTACAGGAAAAGGAATGATCTGCCTCTCTTGTTCATCACTGCCTAGTAAAGAAATTGTTCAGGAAGTGGACATCAGTCCAGGTCACCTTTCACCCAAAAGAGGGTGAATTCATATTAGTTTTTTCCCAGTTTTGCCCTGGCAGTGGACCTGAGTGCACTCTGCAAAGACAAAGGAAGGCACCTCTCTTTGCCTTTCTTTTTGAAGAAAAGAACTACTGAACTACTGTCAGCCAAAAAACCTCAGACTCTAGGTTAAGAAGGAGGAAAGCAAAGTAGTAGACTGATTTCTTCTAAAAGGACAGATGAATCTAGGGTTCTGTATGAAAAAAATTACAAAAATCAAACACTGTCCTTGCCTTGAGTGCTGCTATCAGCACTTACAGAATCACAGAATGTTTGTTTGGAAGGGACACCTACTGACCATCTGATTCAAATTTACAAAGAGCCTCCTACAGCCAGTTCCCCAGGACTGTGTCCAGACAGCTTCTGAAGATCTCCCTTAATGGAGAGTCCACAAACTCCCTGGGTAACCTGCTCCACTACTCATTCACTATCATAGCAAAAAAAAGTATTTCCTGATGCTCAGAAGGAACCTCCTGTGTTTGAGCTTGTGCCCACTGATCCTGATCACTGCCTCTGATCCTATCACTGGGAGGATTCTGGCTCTTTGGTATACTGCTGAGACTCCTCTGAGCTTTCTCTTCTCCAGGCTGAATGGTTCCAGCTTCCATATGGCAGATGCTCCAGTACATTAACCCTCATTGAGGCCGCTCCCTGAATTCTCTCCAGTATGTCCATGTCTCTCTTGCCATCAGGAGTCCAGAACTGGGACAAAATACTCCAAGTGTGGGCTCAGTAGTGCTGAACAGAGGGATCACCTCATTGACCTGCTGGTTGCAGTCCTAACACAGCCCAGGAAACCAGCATACTTTGTCACAAGGGCGTGTTGCTGGCTCATGCTCTACTGGGTGTTGGGGACCACCAGAGCATTTTCTGCAAAGCTGGCTGGTGGAGACTTGGACAGGCCCCTGTGCTGCTGTCCGGGGTTGTACCTCCCCAGATGAAGGATTTGGCACTTCTCCTTATTGAAGTTCCTGCCAGCCCATTTCTCCAGCTTGCCAAGGTCTCTGTGGACAGCAGCTCAGCCCACCAGCTTATTTCTCATCCCTTCCAGTTTTGTGTCATCAGCAAACTCACTGAAGGCAAGCTCAGCCACAGCATTCTAATCTAGAACATGCTGAACAGGACTGGATCCAGTATGGCCCACTGGGGTACATCACCAGTGACTGGCCCCCAGATGGACTTCACCACTATCACCACCCTGTGGGTCCATCTATTTAGCCAGTTTTCAATTCACTTCACTGCTCACCCAGCCCACACTTCATCAACTTGTCTGTAAGAACCTGTCTGTAGAGTGGACCAACCCCACCATGAATGGCAACCCACACTACTACTTCGGCTAGTAAGTAGAAAATCTGCCTGTAGAAAGCAGAGGTGTCAGATCCCCTTAACCACACAAGGGCCTAGAGCCCAGTATTCCTATTTCCTGGACAAGTAGCTCTAGTTACCATGCTCATAAGCAACACGTGGGCATTAGTATTTTGCAGCAAGTTGGGGTCCATGTTTCACATTAGGTTTTCAGATTTGTCTGGAATTTCAGCTCTCCACCAAACCTGTGTGTCAGGAAGGCTCCAGGTGGGAGGCAAGTACTATCTCCCTAGAACAGCCACACCAGTAGCTTTCAGTCCCAACAAAATATCTCCTCCTCCCACAGGTTCAGATAGTGCCACAAAGCAGGTGTGCACCAGGTCACTGGACAGAGATCTAAGTGGGATATAGGCAGTAGGGGTTATGCCCTATGCTATGGTTCTTTCCACAAAAACTTATTGGATTTGCTAAAAACTTAAACTTTACAGTAATCTAAAATAGAAAAACATGGTAAAAACAATGCATTAAGCTCAGTTTCTGTCAGAAATCAACTTAGATATTATTTTAAGTTTGTCTTGGGAAGCACTTTATAAACTTTAGGGCTATGACAGTAAAAAAACAGGAGGAAAAAAAATGAAAAGCACATGTGGGATACAAAGAAAAATGTGGAGGAGTTTGTCCAGTGACATATTCCTAAATTACAGCAGTAGCAAGATGTGTACCAACAAGAAATGAAGCCAGTCCATAAAGAGAATATATTACTTATTCATGTAGGGTATATGTTCTTGTTCTCAAAGAACTAAAGATGAATTACACATTCCATGTGGCAATTAAAAAATAGCAGTTGTTCCGAGTATTCTGTACCAGCACAACACCAGAAGCTTTCCTCATTGCCCTTGATGTATCTTGCCAGATTTAATTCTATCAGGATTTTAAACTTTCCTAATCTGATCCCTGGTTTCTTTTTGCATTCTTTCCAAGCTACCTGTCCCTTCTTCCATCCTGTATAGACCTTGTTTTTGTGTTTGAGCTCATCCAAGCAGCCTTGCCAGTGTTTTTGACCAACTTACTCTTTGTTAGAATGCATCAATCCTGAGCTTAAGGAGGATGATCCTTGAATATCAGCTCTCTTGGGTCCCTCTTCTCTCCAGAGATTTATCCATGGTGTTCTACCAAGCAGGTTCCTGAAGAGGCCAAAGTCTGGTCCCCTGAGCCCGGGATTATGAGCCTATTGTCCTTGCTGCCCTAAGGATCTCAGGCAAATTCAGCATTTCATACTCATGGCAGTCAAGATTGCCCCTGAGCTTCACCTTCCCACCAGCCCCTCCTTGTTGGTGACAACACAGTCCATCACAGCACTTCTCCTCACCACTCTACTGCCACCTGGAGAAGGAAGTTACCACCAACACATCCCAAAAACCTCTTGGATTGCCTAAGCCCAGCTGTGTTGTCCCTCCAACAGATACTGGGCAGGTTGAAGACCCCCATGAACACCAGGGTTTATGAGCACAAGGTTGCTCATATGCAGAGTTTCATCTGCCCAGCCCTCCTGGTCAGGTGGCCTATAGCAGACTCCAGTGCAATGTCGCCTGTCCCCTCCCTCCCTTTAACCCTGACCCATCCCTGTCTGTCAGCTCCTCATCCACCCCAGGGAGAGCTCTGTGCTCTCCAGCTGTCACTGACACAGGAGGTGACACCTTCCCCTCATCTCCCTGCCTGTCCTTCCTAAAGAACCGGCATCCTTCCATTCCAGCACTCCAGGCACAGGAACCGTCCCACCACATCTCCACTGTGACAACAAGATCACAGCCCTGAAGGCACACACCTGTCTCTAACTCCCCATTTATTCCCCATAATAAGAGCTAAAGCTTCTGCTGATATCCTATATGCAGATTTACTATTTTTGAGGGGATATGAGACAGAAGAGGCTGCATTTCAGCCAACATAGTCCAGTTCTTTCCAAGAATAAAGCAAAAAAAATTTTTATCAGATTCCTTTAACTAGCTCCAGCAATTCCATTCTTTCTTAGAAAGGAGATGGAATTCAGAAGCATTGGCAAACCATAAAAACATTTTTGCATAATGCTTAAGCTGAAAATACCACATGACATATCCCATCACAGTGGAGCACAGAACTGCACGAACAGGCATGATCAAGCTGGTTGCAATGCCAAGTTAAAAGCCTTTGAAAAATTTTAGTTTCCCATGCACACCAAAATGCTTAAATAGTTGAAGATTCCATCCAGACTCGGTGCTCCTCACCCTGTATCCATTCTGTACCCTTTCCCCCTCTTCTAGTTCTTCTCTAGTACTCAGCCATATCATAAGTCACTTCCACTTGCCAAAACAGCAGAAGACTAAGAAAAAAAGGTATTTGTACTACATTAGCAAATGTAAGGCATTTGAGTTGGTGAAACAGAGGAGATAACTGGGGAGAGAGCCCTCCATGACTTTTCCCAGATGTGAGCTGGTTGTTTTGTTCAGTCCTCCTGCTTGTACTTTGTCCAGTATCAATTAGCAGCTGTTTATATGGCATGACAGTTACTACTTGCCAGAAACCAAGGTAGTGACTTAGCAGGTTACAGTGCTGCTCAAATCTTATGTGCTTGTCAGGACACTGATAAATGATATGTGACAAGATAGCTCGTTGGCTGTTTACTGAAGAGTTGTATATGTAAAAGTGATCAAAGAATGTGCCTGAGTGAAAATTTCACCATATGTGTATAAGTGTTTAACTTAAAGATGTCTATAAAAGCTGTCTTCTTCAAGTGATGAAAAAATTGATTCATCAAAGCAAGACTTTTCCCCATATTGCATTTAAGACCATTTATTAATTTATTAATTGCCCTTCTACCCCATTTCAGGACAAGAAACTTTTTTCCATTCAGATCTTATTCTAGGATTGCTTTCAACTGCATGAACTACATGCCTCTGGTATACAGTATAGATGTTACATCAAGAATAAAGAATATCTATAAATGTAAAGACAGCATGTCATGGAGTCATTGAATCACAGAATGTTAAGGGTTGGAAGGGATCTTAAAGACCATCTAATCCTAACCCTCCCTTCCATGTTCAGGGACACCTCCCATTAGACCTCGTTGCTCAAGGCCTTATCCAACCTGGCCTCGAACACTTCCAGGAATGGGGCATGCACAACTTCCCTGAGCAACTTGTTCCAGTATTTCACCACCCTCACAGTAAAGATTTTCTTCCTAGTATCTAATCTAAATTTCCCTCCTTTCAGGTGTGTATTTTGCCCCGTCACTCCAGTTCCTGTCAGAGAATCCCTCTCCAGCGTCCCTGTAGGCCCTTTCAGGTACTGGAAGGTGTCTCTGAGGTCCCCACACAATCCTCTCTTCCCCAGGCTGCACAGCCCCAGCTTGCTCAGCCCATCCTCATAGCAGGGGTGCTCCAGCCCTCACCGACCTCCGGGCCCTCCTCTGGACTTGTTCTAACAACTCCTTGTCATCGTGCTGGGAACCCCAGAGCTGCATGCAGTGCTGCAGGTGGGGTCTCAGCAGAGCAGAGCAGAGGGGTAGAACTCCTCTCTCATCTGCTGGCCAATGCTGCTTTGGATGCAGCCCAGGATTTCCTTGGCTTTCTGGGCTGGGAGCACTCCCTGCTGGCTCATGGTGAGTTTTCATCAGCCACCACCGCCAAGTCCCTCCCCTCAGAGCTGCTCTGGATCACTTCTCTGCCCAGCCTGTGGGTGTGCCTGGGATTGCCCAATGCAGGTGCAGGACCTTGCCCTTGGCCTTGCTGAGCTCCCTGAGGTTTGCAGGGTCCCACCTCTCAAGCCTGTCCAGGTCCCTGTGGATGCCATCCCTGCCCTCCCCTGTGTGGACAGCCCCACCCAGCTCAGTGTCAGCAGCAAACTTGCTGAGACTGCCCTGGATCCCACTGTCCGCATCCCTGACAAAGGTGTGGGACAGTATCGGCCCCAGGACCCAGCCCTGAGGGACACCACTCCTCACTGGTCTCCATGTGGACAAGGAGCTATTGACCACAGCTCTGAGTGTGGCCATCCAGCCAATTCTTTCCCCACTGAGTGGTCCATCCATCAAATGTCTCCAACACAGAGACAAGGATGGCAAGCGGGACTGTCAAATTCTTTGCTTAAATTCAGGTAGACAATGGGAGTTGTTCTGCCCTTGTCCACCAAAGCTGTAGCACCCTATCAGAGAAGGCCATCAAATTTGCCAGGCATGGTTTGCCCTTAGTAAAGCCATGTTGGTTGTCCCCAAACACCTGCTTGTTTTCCATGTGCCTTAGCACAGTTTCCAGGAGAATCTGCTCCATGATCTTTCCTAGCACAGAGGAAAGATGCTCTGTAGTTCTATGGGGTTTCTGCATTCCCCTTTCTTAAAATGGGGGTTATAGTTCATCTTTTCAGTCATCAGAGACTTCATTTGACAGCCACAATTTTTCAAAAATTATGTACAGTGCTTTAGGAGCTTCTTTCTGCCATCTCCCTCAGGACCCACAGATGAATCTTATTGGACCCCTTGGATTTGTGCACATACAGGCCCCTTAGATGGTCTCAGACTTGATCCTCTCCTACAGTGGGTTTAGGGTTTTCATTCTCCCAGTCTCTGCATTTGCCTCTCTTGACTTGATTGACATGGCTGGAACTCTGCTGTTTAAGACTGAGGCACAGAGATTGTTGAGAACCTCAGCCTTCTCTTCGCCCAGGGTATCCATGTCTCCCATTTCCTTTTGAAGAGGGCGTAACCTTTCTCTTTCTTGCAACATATCCATGGACACAAGGTGCACAGTGTCCAGCACAGGGGGACAATCCCTGCCCTGGCCCTGCTGGCCACAGCATTGCTGATCCAGGCCAGGATGCCATTGGCCTTCTTGGCCACCTGGGCACAGCCTGGCTCATGTTCAGCTGCTGTCACCAGCACCCCCAGCTCCTTTCCAGCCACTCTGCCCCAGCCTGTGGAGCTGCCTGGGGCTGTTGTGACCCAAGGGCAGGACCTGGCACTGGGCCTTGTTGAACCTCACTCCACTGGCCTCAGCCATGATCCAGCCTGCCCAGATCCCTCTGCAGGGACTTCCTGCCCTCCAGCAGATCAACTCCTGCCCAACTTGGTTTCACCTGCAAACTGACTGAGCGTGCCCTTGGATCCCCTTGTGAGGATCAGCAATAAGGATTCTGAGCAGGATGAGGCCCCAGTACTGAGCTCTAGGGAACCTCATTAGCAACCAGCTGCCAACTGGATGTGGCACCATGCAGCACCGTTCTTTGTTCCAGTCATTCAAGAATTTTTAACATCTTTGCTGATATGTGACAGGAAATTCTTCCTACGAAGTTTGACACTCTTCTAACAACTATGAAGGAAGAAGCTGAATAGACACTCCTTTTATTTAGTCTTTACCATCTATTTCTACAGCTCTCCCATGGTGGCTGCCACGTGGAGAGACAGACCTTGCCCTATCTACAGCCAGCAAATTCTGAAAGACAGGAGCCTAAGCCTCTGCTCTAGTCCACTGGGCCACTCAGCTGCAGTGTTCTGCAAAATGCACCTGGAAAAGCAATAACCATGAGTTTTCAGAACTCCAAGATTCAAATCCATCAGCACTTACACAAATTCTAGAGAGAAAGAGGACATTCAGGAAAATTATTCAAATATGTACTTCAGCATCCTTTTTGGTAACAGGGTGCCTCCGATTCATGATTGGTCAGGGCTGCAGCAAAGGTGAGCACCAGTGAGCATCTGAAAAGGAAAACAGGGTTTTCTACATTGGTCAGAGAAGACAATGACATGTGAACATAATGGAAGAAGAAGTAAACTCAAGGGACAGCTAATGGGTATTTTCAACTTTTTAACCCCTATGACCTATGTGCTGACAAGCCCATCATGGGAAAAATGACAGATACTGTGATGAAAGATCCTGGGCACACTGATTCCATAATCCACAGTCTTTAACTGAGCCAAAAATAGTCAGTTGAACCTCTGGGCAGGATGAATAGCAATCAAACATTTACCTTTAAATAGAACTCGATTGAAACAGGTGTTAGGTGCACTTTCTTCTGGAAAATAAACCTATATGTATTTTAAATTATGATGGCCTACCAGAAAACTTAATGGTATCATAATCTACTAACACAATTTATAAATTCAAACACTGCATATCTATTCAGAAAACTACTAAGCTTACAGACATATCTGAAGGACCCACATGGTGAGGCTCTGGAAATGCTGTATCAACTGTTGACCACAGAAACTTGTTCAAAAAACACAGTAACGTCAAAAAAAAAAAAAAAAGAAAAAAAAGAAAAAAATAATCATAATGTAAAACGACTTGTCAATTTAAAAACTTCAAACTAACTGGAAACTGAAAAGCAGGAAAGCCATTTTTCCTCTTTCAGTCTCTAAATAGCCAATGCAGGCACAAAAGGATAAGATACATTTGTTCCAAAATTCTGAAGGACACAGTTACCAGGAAAAGTCAGTTTTGCTAATAACTGCTGATAACAGTTATTTTGCTTAGTATATCCTGGAGTTACAGATGCAAAATATCTTCAGAGAAAGCCTTTGCTTTCTTATAAAACAGCACACTGAATATTCATACATTATAATACAAAATACTGTTACATTGGAATTTAAATAAAACTTTTAACTACATGAGCTTGGTACTAATTGGAAAAAATAGAATATAATTCATTATTCTCTGAACAACCATAACAAATAAGCCTTTATATAAATCTTAAGGTATAAAATGCTCAGATAGATAAAAGAGCCTCAAAACAGGTGTTCCTCTACTAATCATTGTACCTCATAAAAGAAACAGAATTTTTATGCAAAATGCTTAAAGTTACAAACACAAAACAAGATTTACTTTCTTTATCTTTACATATGGGTCACTTTTTAAATTTTAACTATATGATTTCATCCAATTTGCCAATGCTCACTAAAAGAAAGGTCAGGCTATCAGGATCACTAGAACTAAATGTTGGTTATATTACCTGACATAATTTTGCTTTCAGGCACTATCCTCTCCTGTTCTTTTTTCACTGATGAAGAAAAAACAGACAAGCTAAGGTTTAAAGAGAGTTCCTGTACAGGACTGGTCTTGGAGCAAACCTCCTTTGGCTCACTGTCTGTGTGACTACAAAGCCTATTTGGGCTGCAAGGGTCTACTTTGAGAGATGATTTTGCATCAGATGTTTCAGCAAGTAAGATGTTATTAGACAATGGCTGCCTCCATGCTCCTGTGTGTTGGTGGAGAACAAGCTGTCTCTGGTGTGGCAAGCAACTAGGTGAGCAAAATGGATGGGCAGGGTAGGAGGATCCATGCACTGAACTCTAAAGAAATATAGAGCTCTCACTGAAAAGATGGTAGCCAGATCAAAATCTTTTGCATTTGACAGATTCAGGTGGCTTCAATCTGTAAAGTACACCTGTCAGAAAATCATAAGGAAGAATCACTCTACTGCTTCAGAGCATTAGTTTACCCTCACCAGTCTTGCCTTTCAAACTAAGAGTGGAATTAGGTGTAAAACACACATCAACTTAAATAATGTTAATAAAACATCTTTTGGAAGAAAGCAAATATGTTTCTGGACTGTTATGGAATCAGCTACAGCCTCAAAATGCAGAATATAGTTATAATCCCTGTAGTACTGCAGTGCTGCAAGTAGAAGAACACAGAACACAGTGCAGGTAATACCATGCTCCGCAGACATGAGAAGGCAAGAGAACAAAATAAGCACAAAACTTCACTTTCATACTTTCTTCACACTCAAAAAAGATGAACATGACCTTGAAATGTACCTGTACGTATATGTAATATATTAAATATCTGAAAAAGATAGTTGATCATGTTATTTTAGAAAGCATTAAAACTCAGATTCATTGCAGCACCATAACCCTGCTGCTTCAGATCAACTCCTAAGGGTTATATATCCGGCTTTACTTTACTATCTATGCTGTAAATTTTATTAACAATACTTTTGTATCTTAGTCAAAACTGCAAGGCAAAACATGGCATAGTAGTGAGAATCAGGCTTGAAACACTACTAAACACATTTATGCTTTAACTTCTCCTAATTTATGTTTTAACTTCTCCTAATATGGAATTTTTGGATTGAAAATGCCCCCTACAAGCACCAAATCATGCAAAAATTCCTCAGGTTTTAACGATTATTATAGAAAAATCAAGATCTTTAATCTTCAATACTGCAACCTCTATGATAAAAGCCCAAAGCTTCTTTCTCCCTTTTTCCCCTTTTGAGACCTGTTTTGTTACAGATTAGCCTCTGACAAAAAATCTGAACTGACCACTCCATTCTTCCGCCCAATACACGAAGCTTCCTTCAAGCACAAAAACATCCTCTTGCCCAATCAGTTTCTTAATTCACAGATAGAGTCCAGAAGCTGCATTTCAACTATTTTAGACAATCATAGAATCATTTTGGTTCCAGAAAACCATCAAGTGCAACCATTAACACACCACTGCCAAGTCCAGCGCTAACCCATGTTCCCAAGCACCACATCTACAAGCCTTTTAAATACCCCCAGGGACAACGACTCCACCACTTTCCCAGGCAGCCTGTTCCAGGGCTTGACAAATTTTTCTGACAATAAAGATTTCCTAATATCCAATCTAAATCTTTCCTGGTGCAACTTGCAGCAATTTCCTTGTCTGTTGTTTATAGCCCGGGAGAAGAGACTGACCCTCATCTCAGCACCTCCTTTCAGGCAGTTGCAGAGAGTGATAAGGCCATCCCCGAGCCTCCCTTTCTCCAGGAAAAACACCCCCAGCTCCTCCTCACAGGACTTGCGCTCCAGACCCTCCTCTCCCAAAAGACAAGTCATGCAGTCCATTACAAGTAAGAAGGCAAGTGATACTCCCCCAGTGTAAGCACGAGCACATGGAGATGATATTCATTATGGATATGTACACAAACACATTACAAAAATATTTTTCTCAGAAGGCAGAAATTGCAAACATTGAAGAAACCTGGGGCCAGTACATTTAGATCTGATTCACCACTTCGAGAAAATCTGTGAGTACAAATTAAGCAGAGAGCAAATAAGTAACCGCTTTTCCTTCCTTTGATGACTGCATACACTGCAATCATTTTGAGAACTGACTCTTAACTATTACACACACAAGGAAAACCACTGCCAAACATCTGTATTGCATTCTTTACAAACTGAGACAAATGAGCTAAACAAAGTTTCAATTCTTACCGTCTCACGCACGGACTTTAAAGAAGAAACCAAAAGAATCTTTTCAGCCCGAAGAGACACAGAAGCATGTCTTGCCCCAAGTCTCGGACGAACGCCTGGAGAGATGCGAATGCAAGCAAGCTTCACTGCTAGAGATCCACGCGAGAAACAGTCCGGGGAAGAGTTTCACACTCTCCCACACTTCATATAAATGAACGCGAGCAGAGACCCCTCTGCTGAAAGCATCTTTTTCACTTACCTCAGCTAAGCTTGTTTTAACAGGGGCCTCTGCCTCCCCGCGACCGCGAAGGGACGGACAAAATGGGAAGTTGCCCGGCTGAGCACAAGCAACGCTTTTTCCTGTAATTCCGAAGGCCAGAACGCCCCACGCCCGCCGCCGGCACTAGCGGGGCTGGACTCCGCTGCAGCTGCAGCCGCTCGCACGGCCCCGGCCGCCCGCGGGCGGATGCTCTGCCCTGCCCGGAGCCGAGACGCGAGCCCGCCCCCGGAGCCACGGCCCGGCCCTGTCCGGCCCTCCGCGCCCTGATCGCCTCCCGCCGGCCCTGAGGCCGCTCCCAACTCCCGCCGGCCCCGAGGCCGCTCCCAGCTCCCGCCGCACCGGCTGTGAGGGCGCGCCCCCGGCAGCCCCGGCGCTCTCTCGGGCGGGAGTGTAGGCACTGGCATTTTGGTGCCAGTGGATCAAGTAAAGAGCGTCTTTAAATCGCACAAAGATGCTCAGCGAAACAAGGATTTTGGGTTGGGTAACAGCCACCGCCGAGGAGCACTCCCGCGTAAGCACCTCATGCATCATTCAGGGCACAGGCAGGGGAATAAATCAAGGGGTGATCCCTTTTAAAAGTTACAAATGTATTCCACTTAATGGCTTGGAAGAAGAGTGCAGCCAACAGCAACATAAGTGACTGCAGCAATGGGACTGAAAATCAGAAAGAACTTTGCAATTAAGACGCTGTGAAGTTAGTAAATGGAAATCCAAAGTCCATAGTTAATGTGCCTCCTACTAAGCAGCGACAGTTCTTGCTAAGCAGACACTCCCCAAAAACAGATACTGAATTTTAATAATGCAATCAGTACATCAAGAGGTCTTGGTCCCAGTTCAGGAAGAGATCCATTACAGACAGCAAGTTGTTTTTCCTGCATTAGTGTCACACACAACAGAAGCTGTAGATGGACTCATTTCAACTTCCATGATGTGTGCAGCTCAGGTTTTTTCAGGCTATTTTAACATGCAAGCTCAACACCCACTCCAACTTCCAGATCACTCATAAGATTCACCCTCTTCAGCTAATCATCAGATTCAGCCAGTCAGCCCATTTGCTTCCCTTTTATTTTTGAATGATGTTGCCATCTCCCCATCATCCATAACCTCCGTGTGAGGCTGCATTGGAAACTGCTTTTATGTTTTTAAATTCCCCTTGCTATTTAGAAGCATACATTAGCATGGATAGTGTTATTTTGAAAACTTGTGTTTGTTTTGCTATGAGGTAATAGATGAAACAGAAATGTATGTCTGCTTCTGAAACAGAACCAAACTGTAACCTAAGTGCTCTTTGGTATACCAGTTTTGGTTTTTTTCTTTACTGAGAACATAAGAAAGGGCAGGATCAGACCCTTAATTATGTTTAATTATTGAACGTTTACTCTAGACTTGGTCGGATTCTCACACATTAATACATGGATTTCACTGACACACTGGAAGTTGGCTGCTCAATCTTTCAAAATCATTAAAAGCTGCACCACACCTAAAAGACTAGTTAAACATTTCTTTAACTTTCAAAACCCTTAAGTCAACCCTCTGCTTGCCTCTGGGCTATGTATATGCTTATATTAAGCATTCCACAGTCTTAAATGTTTGGTTGTGGTGGACTGGACAGTAGGCCTTAGGAGACTCCAGGATGCAGAGGGCACTTAATGATAGCATCAGTAACTGCTTCAGCTACTACCATTTGTAGGAAGTTAACAGTAAAGAGAAAAACATCTTACAAAGGTGGCATCATTTACCAAAAGTGATTTGGCACAGAAGATGGGAAACCTTTAGAGTACAATAAAAATCTTGCCAAAAAATGTGTTCCATATCCACATTTACAGACACTTTCATTGACTTTGCACATGAATGCTCTAGAAGAACTAACTTTTCCATCTTGAGGGTGGGAACAAAGTGATGCTGCTGTGGAAGGAAGTGCCTTCCACAGAAACACTTAAGTGTTTTCATTGCTGATGCCTCTATTGTTTGGCCTGGTGACTCAGGGGTAACTGCTCCAGAGATCAGTTGACCCCAGATGGTACCCCTTCTCAGAGAAGCATTTCCACTGTCTCTGTTGGCAGGGTGAGACAGGAGATTGCAGAACTGCTGCTAAAAATCTGACCTTCATTGCAAATTGATTTGTTTTACCTGTAGTAGTTCCATTTTGAAAAACATTTATCTTCTGTATTATGTATGACCACACCCTCTAAAATTACTGACCACTGTGTAAATACAGTTAGCCTGTATTAGTTAACACACTGGCACAGAATAGAGCATTTTGTAGTTCACTGAAAAAATTAGGCGCATTTTCATTGACCAACTGACCTTGCAGCATTTAATCATGCAGTCTTAGCAAAAGCAGGTTCATTGGAAAACACGCACTAAATTTTACCTCAGGAAGTTGCCTAGTTGGTTTTAACGAAGAACCTCATCAGGCTGATTTCTACCTGTGCCAATGACTCCAACCACTTCATTCCTCTAAACGTAAAGAGGAGGCCATGACAACAGACTTTCATTGACTTACAACATTGCTAAACACAAATAAAAACCATGAGTGTATTCCCTACTGATTTCACTCATGGGGAAGAAACATCCAATGAAACCAGTCTGATTTTGATATCAATTTCTAAATATGCATAACTCAATTTTTCAGTGAGTAGCTTGTCATTAGAAATCTACTAGCATCAACCTCCATGCAAAGCTGCATTCAACAGGTAAAAAATTAACTATGCTGTTCTTAAATTTCACTTTACTGCAACATAAAAATTCAACAACAGCAGTACCCTCAAAACCATGCTCTTAAATTACTGGTTTATGACTAAAGCCTTAGTTTAAATGCAACACATTGTCCAAGCTTATGTAACATATCACTGAATAAGCAACAATAATGGGTGTGACAACCCACTGTTAAGGGGAAGGAAGCACCTAAGATTTCTAAATGCTCACTGGTCAAAAGGAACAACAAGTCAAAGGGTACAAAATCAATCAGAAAGTTTTATTAGTAAATTACACATACGGCATGGGAATTGGTGCTAATCCCTGACCTACTACAAAAGCACACAGCACTGGGTTTTTGATAAAGGCGTGGGGAAAGAGAAAGAACCACCACAATCCATTGTGCACCTTAAGTCAGCATTCCTACAATGGGCACATATAAAACTCTGTCAAATTAGAATCAGAGGCAGACTCTACAAACTGCTCACATCTAAAAAATGGCATAAGAAATGTACCAATTACTATGTTTACAGTGTGCAACTACCAATACACACAGAAAGGTTTTAATGCCTAAGTGCAATAATGTGAGCATCTCTTTCATCCGTATTCTAGAGATTTATTCCTCAAGAAAAGCATGAGGTGTTTTGCTAAGAAGGCCACAGAGCCATTATCAGCTTCAGAATAGAGAACTATGCAATACTTCCCGTCACATCTTCCTTCAGAGCATTGCAACATCACAACAGCTGTAATTGCAATCTGATAAAATGCTAGCAAAGAAGGGACGCTTTATTCCCAGAGTAATGTCTTTAGTGGTTATTACAGAATTTTTTCACATGTTTTCAGAATATGGTAATTCAAGATTCACAAGCCTTTTACTACAACTGCAAAAGCAGCTAAACATAATTAAACCCATTTGTACAAACAGGCTAAAGGAATTTTGAAAATCCCATGTGGCTTTAATAGCTGGATGACAAAATGCCATTTCTTGTAATTTCCACTGCAAGACCATAGTGAACAGACTCTTTATGACAACTTCAATCAGCAGGAGTTACTGTTGGCAGAGAGTCACTGAGAAGGCAGAGCTGCAGCAGTTTGTAGTAACCACCTGCAATTCAGCAAGTTTCTCACAGAAAAAGAATGAGGCTATGTACATGAGAACTACTTATTGTACAGATATTCTTCTCTTATACCTACCACTACCTACTAAATAATATTGCAAAATGCCATGTTGACTCATTTATTGAACCATGCCAGGGATTGCAACTCCACCACCAAACTGGGGAGCCACATCCAATTCTTAGTGACTTGAATCTTAAGTTTTTCCTAATGTCCAATATAAACCTAAGGCCTTTTCCACTTGTCATAGAACCATAGAATCATTAACATTGGAAAGACTTCCAACAATGAGTCCAACCTTTGATCAAACATCACACTGTCAACTAAACCACAGCACTAAGGGCCAACTCTAGATATTTTTTGAAAATCTTCCATGTATGGTGACTCCATCTCCCTAGGCAGCCTATTGCAATGCCTAATCACCCTTTCTGTGAAGAATTTCCCCTTGATACTCAGCCTGAATGCCTCCCGGTATTAAAGCAACTTCCTCTCATCCTGTGAGTGGTTGCCTGGGAGAAGAGACTGACTCCCACCTGGATGTAACCTCTTTTTAGGTCACCCCTGAGCCTCCTTTTCCCCAGGCTAAACACCCCCAGCTCCCTCAGCTTTTCCTCACACCACTTGTGCTCCAGACCCTGCCCCAGCTCCATTGCCCTTCTCTGGACTCACTCCTGTGTCACAGACATCTTTTCATAAAAATCCTTTCTTTAGGATTTTTCCCCTTTCTGAGAAGCTGTGGCCTCAGCAACAAAATGTAAACAATGGTTGTCTGCTGCTGTGGAATGCAACAGGTGAATCCGTGATTGGTCTCAGGTGGATGTTTGTATTTACTGACCACTCACAGCAGAGCTGTTCTTGCTTTCTGCCTGGACACAGAACTTTGTTATTCATTCCTTTTCTATTCTTAGCTTAGCTAGCTTCTGAGAACTTTCCTTCTATTCTTTTTAGCATAGTTATAATGTAATATATATATATCATAAAATAATAAATCAAGCCTTCTGAACATGAGGTCAACATTCTTGCCTCTCTCTTCACCCTGAAACCCTTGCAAGCTCAGTAACACTCCAGCCCCTCAGGGCCTTTCCTGCAGTGAGGGCCCAGCCCTGGACACAGCACTGGAGGTGTGGCCTCAGCAGGGCCCAGCACAGGGGGACAATCCCTGCCCTGGCCCTGCTGGCCACAGCATTGCTGATCCAGGCCAGGATGCCATTGGCCTTCTTGGCCCCCTGGGCACAGCCTGGCTCATGTCCAGCTGCTGCCACCAGCACCCCCAGCTCCTTTCCAGCCACTCTGCCCCAGCCTGTGGAGCTGCCTGGGGCTGTTGTGACCCAAGGCCTTGTTCAACTGGGCCTTGTTGAACCTCACACCATTGGCCTCAGCCGAGATCCAGCCTGCCCACATCCCTCTGCAGGGACTTCCTGCCCTCCAGCAGATCAACACTCTCATACGGTCTAGTTTCATCTATGAACTGACTGAGGCTACACTCAATCCCCTCAACCAGGTCATTAATAAAGATGTTGAACAGAAGTGCTCCCAGTACTGACTGAGCCCAGGGGAACCCCACCTGTGACCAGCCACCAGCTGAAAGGCCTGGACATCCTGAAAGTTTTTACCCAGTCAACAGTGCACCTGTCCAAGCCTGGACTGCCAGATTTTCCATAATGCTGTGGGAAACTGTGTCAGGGGCATTATTACACATAGCCAACACTAAGCTTTTTGTGAAACTGTTCAGAGTGGAAAACAGTGAGAGGTAAAACACCAACAAATCTCTAACCTGCAAATCTGACGTAAATCTTGGGGACTGAAGAACACAATATGGAAGTACAACTGCTTTTTACAATGAAATATCCATAGCTTGGAGAGGAGTTAGTACAAAGCATGACCAACCTGAATTTAGACGTTGAAGGTACTCACTAGGGCACCACATTTCTGGAATAGGAAAAACACTTTAGGAAATGTTTTAGACACATGCCTTGTTTCCAAGTCTCTGAAATTCCTATGAAGACTCATAGAATGATTCGAGGTTCCGTCTTTCCTACCTGCCTACCCACAATTGTAGCTTCCAAGGAGTCAGGAGAGCAAGTCTTCACTTTTTTTTGTTGCTATGGTCTGAGGACAGGTTTTTCCTCATAACTCATCAGATGTCTTATGAAAAGCACACTAGTATTTAGTCAAGACTAACATGCTACGTGTTATTTACACCTTCTAATAAACCACTGCTTTGTACTATTAAGTTGTATATTGTACTTGCAGTCTACACGCACAAAAATTCTCCAAGTGGTTCAGAGAAGGTGGATAACATATTCACCATTCTAGACAGTAAATGTTAAGAAAGCAAGTATATTAATTTCTAGAAGTGATTGCTAAATGAGCCTATCAACTACTACAAAAAAACTTTCTACTGCAAGCTCAGAAATTCATTTGTTCTGGTAAAGAATGTTCCTTTGCTTAGGACATTTGTGTATGCTGCATATGACCTTATAATTGTAGAACCTCTTAAGTAAACATAGGTCTTCAATATAATTTAATTTGACTGGCATATTTAGACCAAGAATCCCACAGAATACTGCTACAGGACTAGCTTCATAGTACAAACTGATTAACGATAATGATCCGAAAGAAGAAACATAGCCTTTTCAATCAGCAGTACTGGAGGGGCAGAGTTGATGAAGACAAAGAATTATTGACAAATCATCTGCCTGTTTTCATCTCCCTGCTATGACTGGTAAAGGGAAAGGCACTAAGAGGCCAAAGTTCAGTCAACTTCTTTCAGTATGAGCCTCATTCAGCTTTCCAGGTCACCAAGTCTTTGTCAACAACCATCCCATCTCCTATAACCCTGCATATTTCATTTTGAAGAGTGGAGGATGAGTGAAGCACAGCATTCTTTGAAGTTGGGAGATATTTAAGGATTGGGTACTGAAAACTGTTTTAGCTGACTTGGTTAAAGAAGGAGGGAAAAGAAACAGTGCAAGGAAATCCTGCTTGATAGTATTGCACTGCAGGAAGAATGACAAGTTCATATAACACTGAAATTGGACTACAGCCATTGTCCATAGTACTCTAAGACAATGTCAGCAGGCAACATGTACATTTACAGTGAGAAATTTCTTACTTATATATGGATATCAGGTTCTGAAAGGCAAGTCAGATTTATTTAGAAACATAAAGAGGAAGTGGTATTTTCAGCAGTTTGGCTCCTAAATAATTTGTCAACTGAACAAAGAGATGATTCCCCAGTCTTGAATACGAAGTAGTTCCTCTAAATGTCCTTTGGCAACAGATAATTTTTTTCTGCTTAATGAAAAGAACTAAAAGCCAAACTCATTACCTTCAGAAGTGCCAAAGACTCTATCATAGTTACTTTGAAGGAAATAAACAGCATAAAATAAAAAACACTTAATGCTTATATTTCAAGCGCTACTGAACTATTGTCCTGAATTAGTTCTTCCAATTTCAACATTTTCCTTAAGCTAGCTAGAAAAAAATACAAGTATCAGGTAAATTTGAAGAGAACATGCTAAAATGTAAGATTCCCACAAGATTCCTTGGTCCAAACTCTGTAGTCAAATTATTTCATCTACTGTTACTTATTAGTTAACGGAGTTAAGACATGGAGACAGTCATACCATAAAACCTTCAGGCAACTGAGGGTTTATAAGAAATGTTATTACCAAAGACTGACACTAGTCACACAAAAAAGTAAAACCTCTAGTGACAGAGTACTATTTTTACCTTCCATAATTTCCCGAAGTACAGGACAATGTAGAGACATCCACTTTTGACCAAGACCTGTCAATTTATGGTGTCACTGAAGAAGTTCTGAGAGATGTCAAATATCCTCCTCTTGAGTCACCACAGAATTCCTGGAACTAACTGTTGGACAGCACATTAAAATTACTAAACTCAGCTAACAGAAAATTACCTCCTATTATTACCTAACATTGAAGCTTTACACTTGGTCTGAAATCAAAGAAGATCACAGGTTTTGCATAAAGCCAGCTGACACATTGAAAATATTCAGCAAGCTTGCTTTTTGTTCCGAGTCCTTTAACTGAGGTCAATGAAGACAGACAGGTCCATTCTCTAGCATTCTTAAAGCTAATTTGTAGGTCAATGTAATTCCTATGAGCATTATCAACAATGAAAGAGATGGTTTCAGAATAGACTTTATTCTGTCTTCAGCAGACTGTAGTGTACTTTCCTATCTGCCAAAACACTCTGGGGGATTTTAATTAGTCTGGTATTAGTTTTGCAGACATGCTATTTCCTGTCTGTTTTTCAGACTCTTGTTTACAGTCCTTCAATTGTTATGGCCATAATTTTTGAGTTGGGATGCAGTCCTTAATCAGAAAAATTAAGCATTCTGTGAAACTTTGCTTTATTCAGCTACTACCTGAAAATTCCTTTGAACTCGTCCATAGCACATGAACAGCTCCAGACCAAAGGTTTGTAAACTACTCATTACCATGGTTTGACACCAACCCAACACTAGGCACCCAAGAAAGTTGCTCACTTACTCTCCCCAGCCACAGCTGGGCAGATGAGAGGGAAAAATGAATGAAGGCTTCATGAGTTAAGGACCAAGAAAACACTCCAAGGGCAAAAACAGGCTTGACTTAGAAGTACAAAGTGAATTTATTACTAACAATAGGAGGAGGATAACAAGAAGTAAAATAAGCCCTTAAAAACACCTTTTCTTCTCCCAACCCCTCCCTCCCACCCACCAGGTCTCCCACTGCATCACAGCATCCTCCAGGCATCCACCTGCTCCAGCTTGGGCACCTTCATCACAGGCTGCAGGTGGATCTCTGCATCCCCCATGGATCACCAAGGGCTTCAGGGGCACAGCTTCTTCACCATGGTCTCACCACAGCCTGAAGAGGAATCTCAGCTTCAGCTCCTGGAGCACTTCCTGCCCCCCTCCTTCTCCACTAACCTTAGTGCTGCCACGTTGTTTCCTTGACACATTCTCACCTTCTCTTTGCTGACTGTAAAAAAACCCCAAAAACCTGTGCACCTACTGTTTTGATTTTCTTAATTCAGAGAGGCATTACCATCACCTCAAATTGCTCCAACCTTGATTCGCAACACATCCATCTTCAGACCCATCAAGGACTTGCTCTGCTGGGCACGGTGGAAGCTTCCAGCAGCTTCTCACAGAAGCCATCTCTGTGGCTCCACCACTACCAAAAACCAGGCCATGCAAAACCCAGATGTTTATTTATATTTTCCTTTAGTTACAAGAATTGCACATAATTTCTGCTCAAACTGGCATTAAAAGAAAACACTTTGTCAATCTTGTTTTATACATCCCATAAAAACTGAATTAAGCTTGGGAAAAAAAATCTATGGTCATTGTTCAATGAAAGGTTGATGTCATTTCTCAACACTAGTCTGTCAAGAACCTTCAATCTAATCTTGAACTGAAGTTCCAATACAAATAGCATCTTGACATAAACCTGGAGGTAGATGATGGGGAAAGAAAGTGCTGAACTTGGGTCACTGAATTAACTACAGGCAGCAGAAACACCTAAAAGCAATCACAGATACATAGTTACACTGTTCTTAGGTTAAAATCACTTGAGCAAAACCTCTTAAGAACACTTACCCTGATTTTCTACCAGGACAACCAGATTCTCCTGAATTAAGAAGGTATTGAACAAGGAGTTTTCCAGTAAGTTTTTCAACATGTTCTCCATGTAAGACTATTGGAGCGCAAAAATAAAATAAACAGGCAGCTGACAGTGCACTTCACTCCCCACCCCAACTTCCCTTGGACATGTTTTCCTCCAGCTGAAAATCACACTGAAATATTTTCCAGCAGATTAAGTATTTATTTAAAGAATCACAAAGCTTAAACCAAAACTGAATACTGTATCCTTCTGCAAATATTGCTCTTCAAGTTTTTATTTCTCCTTCCCAACTGACTTGGTCCTTTCAACTCTCACTCTCCCATAAAAAGTAGTAAAGATGACTTTTCATCTTTTGAGTTATTTCAATACTATTCTAGGGACTGGTTTGTTGGCTCCATTTCTTTTATGAGAGCATGCAGCTCTATGCTGTAACAGCCATCATTTATTTAGCACCTTTCTGTGTAAATGACTATGAAGAATGGGGCCAGAACATTTTATAGAAAATGTGCAGAACTCCCTCTGTTGCCTGACCACAACTCACAAGTCATAATATGGGAAACAAAGCAAGAAATACCCAGTGGAGTCCTTTAAACAATGCTAAACCAGGTTCCCTTAAAATATTTGCTCTAGGTTACAAGTGACTCTCTTCTTTGACTTCACAAAAATGGGCATGCTTTATCAGCTTCTTCTAACAGCTACAGTTCACTTGCACTTACTGCAGCCAGACACCAAAAGCACCCTCCACTTACCTGAAATTCAGAATGGATGTAAAAATCTTCAAGGACACTTCTCAGGAAAAGGAGCCATACTGCCCAGAGTATTTCACTCTGAATTGTTAACATAAAGCTTAAATACATCCGCTACTTATGAGCAGCAATTTAAGTATACTGTCCATTCAGCTCAACAACTGAGACTTTACTCCTTTTGTATAATATATAGCAGTAAAATTACAGTCCACAAAATTAACAGTATCCCTCTAAGTAGATATTTAAGTAAATAGTTTTTACAAAGAATGACAGCTCACTTCTCCACAATGAGAGATTTCCTAGTATTGCCTAGTCAGTTCTGATTCTCACTAGCTTGGGTACTATGGCTCCTATGCTGTAACCTGTAAGCTTGTTCAGCTGTCCAAAATGTAATGACCTTGCTCCTCTCTTTGAGCATCCAATGATATGCATCTTTGTAGCACACTGCATTGATAAGAAAAAAAATTAAATGAAAAAGCAACTTTATGGAAATCTAGAACTGTTAGTGACTGCTTACCTCCTACAGCTTCTACAAGCCTGGGAAAATTCTTGATTATAAGGCACCAAGCTTGCTCTAAAGCAAACTTTTCCACAAGAGACAGCAGAAGTGTATTTACATCAGTCAAAGCTAAAAACATTCTATTAGATGTAACACAGGGCTCCATCCTTTCTCCATAAAGAACATGTATTTTTCATGTTCATGTGGTGTAACCACTGACCTTTAGTTCCAGTTTGTGAAACTGCAATGACATAGCTGATACAGAAGCAACAATCTCAAACTTTTATTGAAGCACTGTTTAACAGATCCTTAAATCATCTTAACACAAGATTCAAACTTTTTAACTGACATGCTGCAAAACAAAGTTTAGGTGAACCCTTACATAAAGCTTCTTCCCAAACTGGGTCTTCACAAGATTATCTTCTCATGCAACATTTCACTTACAGCAAAACACAACACAAACTAGTCTGGTATAAAGCAGTTTAATCCCATGACTCAATTTCTCTTGCAGAACAGTCCATCTTTACTTCTCCTGCATTCACGTTGCCTCTGCCTCTGTAATTCTAGGAAACACAACAGGTTCTAGTTTAGAATTATTAATACTTTCAATCATTTAATGGTAAATCACCACAAAACAACTTTAGCTTTCTGCATGCACCTATCTCAATGTAATCTGAACACTCAGGAAGTCTTCATCATTAATCTCCTATACACATGGATTTTTTTACCCTGGTGAGAAATTACTGCAGTTTAGCCAACCTCAGATTTTATCACATGTGGGAATAACACTTCCCACAGTTCACATTTCAACTTCTTTTCTTACCCAACACAAATCAGTTTATACAATTGTGGGAAAAAAACTTCCTTTTCCACTACATACTACAGAATGACTGTCTGCATTACCTTCCCAGTAATGCAAATCCTTTTCATCTGGAAAAAGAATAAAGCTCAGTAATCTCTAAGACTGCCTCAAAATAATCATGTAATATCCTCCAATTGATTCCTCTCTCAAATTCATAATTTGATTATCAAATGGACTTATCAGGAAAAATGGGGCTGATTATAAATGAAGAGGTTCTGTCAGACTGACATGTGAAGGTCTCATAATAATTAGAACCTCACATTCTTCAACTCAAGGAGCTGATGCGCTGTATGTATGTGATACTAAGGGTAGCATTCCCAAAGCAAGCAGACAGATTTCACACAAAAATCTCTTCTATTCTGGACAAAGAGTCACAGTCAAATTTGGTTACTCAGAGGTTGTGAAGGCCATGGATGGACTTGGACCTAGAAATTATGGATTTGATGAAATGCTGGGAGACACAAAGGCTGGAGACATGCATTTGGAAGCAATCTAGTGAGATCCACCTCTGAAAGCAATCTAGTAAAAAAGCAAAAATAAAGTGTCCTTGAACTAGAATATTTCTTGTAGAATATATAAGAAAGATCCACTGAGTGAAGAGTTACTCTGCAAGAAAAGGTTTGTGCAAACATACACAACAGCTGTAATGTGAGGCTGAGAGCTTGAGAAGGAAGAAACGTTTGTGTATCTGACATCCCATGAAATCTCCATACTCCCAGAAAAATAACCTAGTAAAGGGACTAGCCAGCCCGGTAAAAACACCCAAACCATCCAAAGTTTTCAGTAACTACCATATGGGAAAAGATAATGAATGAAAGGAAGATGAGAGCTTGAAGTGAAGCTTCAGACATTGTGTAAGCACTGAGAGCAGTTATTTCTACTATGGTCTCAAAGTACATTTGTAACACATTTGTGTTTATCTGTGATAAAATTCTTATGGAATCAAGACATGAAGGAAAAGCTTTCAATTTCAAATAGGAGTAAGCACAGAATCTAAAATTACCAACAGCAAGAGCCTAGAAGGTTTCTCCCCAAAACAGACATGAAGAATTTTGACAGAGACCAGACCAGGGCATTTACCTAACTATAATTAACTGAAGTGTTCAATCAACTGAGTTGCTTGACTAAGTGATTCATAACAAGCAGTAACTGTATAATCAGGAACTATTTGCTCCCACCATACACCTGTAGCACAGAAATTTCTGAACTACAGCTTTTGTTTATGTTTGCATGAATGTTTTCTTCCAGAAGAATCCTGACTTTATAGATCGACTGTAGATCGACTGCAGCAGCTAGTAAGGGGCAACACTGTAACAGCCCAAGTCAAGCAGCTGGTCTGAAATTAGTTTCAGTAATAGTGAATTCTTTGAAGATGCGCAACTAAGAAAAGGGACATAAATACAGTCAGAACAGTTTCAGTGGCTTTACTGGATATATATCACTAAAGACAGTTTTAAACTGTCTCAGACAAAGTTCTAATAGCCAGGACTTTCAATTAACTTCCAGACCTACCTTTTGGGTATTAACTGGGAGTCGTCCTCCTTCAGTCTCAAAAGCAACTTCTGTCAACCAAACAGGAACTTCCTGCTGAGCCTAAGCAATTAGGAAAACCAATTCAGAGACTTTGACTGCTTTACCAATTCAGATCAAGAGTTCCCTAAGTGTACCCAAAATGTCACAGTTGTTCAGTACATTCAAGTGAAATCTTAAAGAACAGAAAAAGTTCAGCACTAAGATCTGAAACTTACATCTGAAAGCACTTTAATTAGAGGTTGTGCAAGATGACCATCTGAATTGTTATCAAAGAAGCCAACTGCTTTCCCTGTATTTCCACAACGACCAGTTCGCCCAATTCGGTGTACATACTCTTCGATGGTGGAAGGAAGATCAAAATTAATGACATGCTGAACATTTTCAATGTCCAGACCTCTTGCTGCCACTGAGGTTGCCACAAGAACTGGACATTTTCCAGAACGAAAATCCCGAAGAGCTATTTCTCGCTCTCTCTGTTCTCTATCTCTAGAAAAAAAGCAAGGCTGAGAATGGGTATCTCTAAAATTCACAGTATTATTTATGATACAATTTAAATGGTTCATGGAAAGAAGCTCTTGGGGGGGGGGAATAGGGACAATGGATGTAAAACAAAAAAAGACCCAAATCTCATACACTGCCCAGTTTAGGTTTTCTGCATTTTTAACTGAAGAGCAGCAAGACAGAGCAACTGTTTAAACTTAAGTCTCTAGAGAAATTGACATTTTTAAAAAGAACTGAAGATAATTATGCATCAAACTCACTACCTCTCCAAAACAATCCACTTGCTTAACTGATTACAATTTCCTACAGCTTTGCAGCAGGGAGCCAGAATAGCAAAGACAAAGCCTACTCAGCCCCCTGCACAGGCCACTTTTCAGATATACTAAAAAAACTGTGGCCAGTCAACAGTACAGAATTTGTCTTCTGTTTATCATCGCAACAAGGAAACTAGATTTGCTCTGGTGTTTCCATGTTTGAAGACTATTTACAAATTATCCAGTATTGAACTACAGTGGATCAGAAATCACTCACGTTCTTTATTGTCCAAGCAAGAAAACAAATTAGTAAGCTAACCAGTGCTCTTCAGGATCTTAACATGGGATATTTAGTGATATCTGGTATGCTAAGCCACACTACACAGATATGGCCACTAATCCAGAGAACAATAATTTTACCTTTCTGAGTTGAAGTTAGGACAGTTACTCAGAAACCAGTAACATTCATGACAGTTCAAAAGATTCCATTGAACCAGTTATTCTACATATACCTCAATTCACACTACAGTAATTTTACAGAAATGTATTAAGAATCTCCTCCCACACAAGGGGGTTGTGGGTTAGCAATTCAGGCTCACCAAGAATGAAAGGCCAAATCTTCTAAAGAGCTATATGGCTTTCACACACCTAGAAATCCAACAGCCACAGGATATACACAAACATCCTGCATCTGCTAAGATCCTTTTAGCCCTTCTTCAACCTTGATATTGTGGTGTCTGTCAGAACACACGGCAAGCTAAACTACACAGATATGAGTATGTGAGTCCTCAGCAAAAGTTCTTAAAAAACACAGGTGACTTTCACTTTAAAAATACTTACCCATGGATACTAGTGGCTGGTATATTTTCTTGACAAAGAAAGCAAGCAATGAAGTCTGCTTTTTTCTTTGTGTCCACAAAGACCAGAGTTCGTTCATTACCTATGTTGAAGAAAGTTTGAAGCCATTGTAGTTTGAATCATGACACAATTTTCACTATTTAGAGTCATCTTATCTAAACTGACACCTAATGCTTATTTATATTAACACCTAATACAGGCACACATTTTGAATAAAGTCTTCTAAGTATGACTGTAATTTTTTGCCTATTCTGAGCTAAATAAATTTAATCTATCAATTTCTGTATCAATAGAGAAACTGAGTGAAGACACATACATTGTTTTTCTCCGCAATAAAAAGAGAAAACGAAAATTGTTCCCTCCAACATGCATGCATTTCCTTTCTACAGCATGTGGCTCAAAGCAGTACATTATCCTGAGCACTGAACGGCAAGACTCCACAGACCATTTTTTGATTCCAAACTCACATTCAGTCTTCAGCATTAAAACAAGACATACACAGCAAATATGGAAAAATCCTAGACACTAATAAAACACAGGCCCAAACATTCATACAATAATTTTATCACCCCTGTAATCATGAGATAGTATCCCCAGATGCTTAAGTATTGTAACTGATCATATAAAGCAGAAAGCCATCTGGAAGGTTGTCTAGCAGTACTTAATAGAGATGAATGATTGACAAATACTGGGCATTAGATTAGATTCAATTATATTTACAAGTCCTTTCCAACCCAAACTAGCCTATGACTATGAAATATCCCTACACAAATATGCCTAAAAACCTGCAGCTCCCCAATTCTGCTTCAAGCTTCATCAACAGTCTTGTAAAGCATGCAACACACAACAAAATCATACAGCCATGACCCTTCAACCACAATTTTAAAGCCAAGCAAGTTTGACTTCTCTGGTGAAAAACTGGCATTAAGTAAAGTTACCTATGCTGTGTAGAATTTCTATCAGTTTATCCCTCTTGAAATACTGAGAAACTTGAAGAATATTTTGCTGAACATCACTACATGCTCCACCCGCATGTCCAACAACAACAAATAAAAAATCAGTTTTCAAAAACTCACAAGCTAGCCTGAAAGAGATAAAATTGAACAACCTGAAAAATCTTACGTAATTACTCTTGCTTTAAAAGCACATATTTTCACTTATGTTTAAGCAACATTCACAAATAATATTTTTATCCTCCATTTTGTGAGGAACAATACAAGTAGTCTTATATACATTTTAAAAAAGACAGAAGAGTCTGCATAGTTTGGTCCAGTACACAAACCACACACTGGACTGTGTAAAGTGTGACCGGCAGGTCAAGGGACTCTACTCTGCCTTTTAAGACCTCAACTGGAGTATTGCATCCAGCTGTGGCATCTTCAGCAGAAGACAGACATGTCAGAAGATTCGGAGAGCCCACAATGATGATCAGAGGACTGTACCCCCTCTCCTCTGAATATAAACAGAGTTGAGGAGTGGGGATTATTAAGCCTGGAATGACCTTATTACAGCCTTCCAGTACTAGAGGGGGTTTACAAAAAAGAGAAATCATCTACAGAGGCTGACAGGACAGGACAAGTACAGGCTGGACAGAGAATGGATCCCAATTAGACCTGGAGGGAAAGACCTGGGGGTGCTGGCGGATGAGGGGCAGGACAAGACCCAGCAACCATACCCTCTGTTGAAGACTGCTCCCTTAAGTGAGAGGAACTTTAAAGTTAATGAGTAGTAAACACATAAGATGTATCATAAACCCAACTGTAGAAACTTTAAAACTACTGAAAATAAATACCAATTATCTAAGTAAGACCCGAGTACTATGAATGCTGGTAAGTTGAGCAGTAATTGCTACGTGTCATCAGTCAGTGGTGTTATCAGCAACATCACTGGTTTTCAGCTTGCAGAGATGTGGTGGGGGAGGAATAAGAAACCAATGGGGGGAACATGAGGACTTCTGCAGAAGTAGCATTTAAAAGCATTGAGAAAACTTTTCTAAATTGCTTAGGAGTCCCTACCTAAATTAAGCAGTTAATGTTTTAGAGTACCTGCTTAAATTAAGCAATAAATATTAATATCATAGCTTTCAGTATTTCCAAGTCTTTAAAAATAAGGAGTGTTCTTAACTCTTCAGATATTTAGTTCCATACATCTTCAGATTTATTTCTATTTTTATTCTACTCACCTCTGAACTTCTTCAGGGAAAGTGGCACTAAACATTAGTGTTTGGCGTTTCTCTTTTTGTGGCATGTCTGGGAAAGATACCAACTTCTTCATATCTGCACCAAAACCCATATCAAGCATGCGGTCTGCTTCATCTAGCACCAAATATTTCACATTATGCAAGCCAATCTGCAAGTATTTCAGTCAAAGAAAAACACTATTGGTTCACTGACAGTATGCACTTGCAAAATACCCTAACTGCCAAAATCCACCTTTTACTTATTTCTTTCAAGTTAATAAAAAGCGAAAGTTATCACAATTTGTTTACATCTCAACCTCTACTCCGCCTTTTAATCAGCACAAATTCACACACCACAGTGCTTCAGAACTTGGTTTAGCAATGTAAACACAGAGCTTAGAGACCAACTATAATTCAGCCCATCTCTTTTCAAATTACGCCTTGAGTTTTAGAAAGATTCTCTCATAACCCTCAAAGATTCCCCAAAACCTTTTTTATTTTTCTGAAACAGAATTAGATCAGAAAACATTACTAAGACTATTACAACTTCACCACAGCTGAACAAGACTACCACTTTTGACTAAAAGCCTGACAACTGCAGAAAACTCATCTCCAGTTTACTACCAAGTGTTTTTCCAAACTTTGTTTGTTCAGTGAATATCACTGAGTCACCACACTAACACGAAGAAATTTGAATATGAATTTATAATGACTGGGGAAAACAAAAAATTCAAATACAGTACTATATAACCTGGAGCTTTTTGTATTTTGGATCAGTATGAAAATAGTGTGAGATAGCTAAAAAGCCACTGCAGCAAAACAAACGGGACACCAAGTGAAGATCTATTACAGAATATGCCACGAGAACTACGTGAAAGTGTTCCAGGTACTTAAGCTATAAAATTTTATTGCCATGACCACTGCAGCCACTTTGATTTAGACTGATATTATCCAGCTGTCTCTGAAAGGAACTGAAGAGATCTAGACTCAGGCTACTCCTTCAAAAACTTCAAGGAACTCAGACAGTCTAAGATAAACATCACTTATATTTCAGTGCCTGTACAAAGGCAGCATACTGATAGAGCCACTGAAAGCCCATCTCTTCTTCCATTAATTTAAAAGAACAAAAAACAGTATTTTGTCTTTTAGTTAAGGGTATTTAAGGAATTCAGATGAAGTGTTAAGATGTTACCTTTCCTCTTCCAATGATGTCTAGAAGCCTTCCTGGAGTGGCACACAGTATATTACAGCCTTGCTTTACCTGACGAATCGAATAGTCTGTCTGTGTACCTCCATAGATCACAACAGGCCTTATACAAGTTCTATCGTGTAGAAAAGATTTGGATAAATTATGTAAGTAAGCAAACAGTATTGTTTCATCAAAGTTCATATAAAATAATCAGATCTACCACAAATCAGTTTAAGAGTGGTTTAACTCCTTCAGCATACAGCTCAGACCAAGAACAGCACTCAAAACCAGAAACCCACTCCAAGTAAGCTTACAGTTCCCCACATACTACGTAACAGAGGCTGCCCAAGTGGCTTGCTAGGAACAAACACTTGATTTGGCCTGCATTCTCCCCTCTCTTCAACTGAGTCCTACTAACAGTAACAGTCAAAAGAGTGTTAAGACTTTATACGGCATCCTCAGAAAAAGCAGAACCACCACTACATATGCCTCTAGAGCTTCAGAAGGAATCTCTGCAGACCTTAAAAGGGGCAAAATAATAAATACATACATTGGCCATACACAGTGTGTGACTCAAGGATTAGACAGCAAATCCACCCAAAGACTATACTACTCTATGCTCTTCCCACCATGCTTTTTGGTTAGATCAAGTAGATACTCTTCTGTACAAATCCACTTCTCTAAGCAACAACTACCTTACACAGCTCTGAATCATGCTTACAAGCTCATCTTTATCATCTTCTGCTAAGACCTTTACATGCATACAATAAGAATTCTCACACACAAATTCAAATGGTCTTTTACTGAAGATACTAATTCAGTTTCATATGCAACAATGCTAATCAGATAAATGTGGTAAATTTTTACCGAAGTTAAACACAATTTTTCAGGAAAGCTTTTGTCAAGAATAGACATTCCCTCTGGAATCCCTATTTCAGTATTTATCCATCATTAGTGTACATATATATTTCATATTCCTATTTGCAAATAAATCAAAGGGCCTAAGATCATGAATCTCAACTGTTCAATACGCAAGCTCTTCTTTAGACACTACCGATTCACATCCTGATACTATTTAACCTATTCTCATTTTTACTACAAATCAGCTGTAAGAGAAACTTTCTAGATTCAAGTATTATTTTATGATGAAATCATCTGTATCTAGTTTAAAAACAGCATAACAAACAGAATAGCTACAAATTTATAAACAGTTTTAGAGATTAAGAAGCTGTTCTTAAGAACCTATTTAGTAAGTAGATAGGCAAACATGATCATTCTTCCTGAAGGCAGACAGCCTCCAAGTGTAAGTCTGCTTGAATAAAAGCAAGTATGATTTATCCCACCAGATTCTGCAGCGATGATGCTCTGCATTTCACCTCCAAACAGTAACAAACCATTACATAACGCAGATTTAGTTCTCTTCTGTACACTGGTAAAACCTATTACTTAGTAAAAAGATTAATGACAAATCTAGTACAAATGTACTCTCACACAACATTCAAGGACTTAGCGAGAAGCTTAGATCTCTTGTTCTGTTTTGAAAGCTTGAAGAGTTTCTTTGAGCTCCGACATATCTAAGACCAGAAACATCAGGAGTAGGAGTAATTAGAAACCATCACTGGAAATTAATTAAAGCCCATAACACTCACTTCCATTTTGCCAAGATGAAAGTAAAGCAAGTATAAATTATGTAAGACAAGCTAAAAAGTTCCTTCATATTGAATATATCTAGTGCAGGTAGCTCAGTGTGCAGCTGCAGTGCACGCTGCAGACTGATCTCTGGGTGGCAAGAAATCGCTGGAGCCCACGCAAAAGACCAGGAACCAGCGCTGACCCTTTACTTAACAAAGGCCACATGCACCTGCATCACTAGCCAGGTCACCTGACGCTCAGACTCCACAGGAGCAAATAACTTAGTAAAAAGACCTCAAAATATTAGGTACAAAAACTGTGAGCATATAAAAAAGCCCTGTGATTCCATTGTTCAGGGGTCCCTTCAGGACACACTCTGAGCTGTTACAGGTTGCTGCAAAACAATGAAATTACTTGAAGTAAACAGAGGTCTGAGATTCTGCTACGGGAAACCTGGGGTTGCATCAGTGAGGAAACCTCATCTGACTGAGCGGTGTGTGTGGAAGTTAAGCTGGGCAGCAAGCAGCTCACTAGAGCCACCTGCTGCAAAGGGAATTTGGTCCCAGGAGTGACTGTCGGAGTGGCTCCTGAAAGGTCAGACAGGAAAACTTCCTTAGCAAGTCTTCTAAGACACTTCACTTTTCTCATCAGTGATAAGCTGAATACTTATCTCCTCTTCAAGGTGGAGTAAGCCTTCCATCCACCCACCCCAGTATCAGAAAGATTAGGCACTTAAATCTCTCTTCGTATAGTAAGCAACCTGCTAAAGTGTACTATAATCTGAACTCAAGTGTTTGTAATTTGATGGGCACAAAAAAAATTTCAAGTTTTTATGAAAAAAACCAACCACTGCCGATTCAAGCAAAGTAATCATCAATACCAGGCAACAGTGCAAATGCTTACCCATACACGAATTTCCTTGCTTCTAGGAAGATCTGATTTATCAGTTCTCTAGTTGGGGCAGTAATAATACATTCCGGCTCTTGCTGCTCTTTAAAGCTGCTGGCAGTTACACCATCCCTCATCATCTGGGCCACAACTGGTACAAGAAATGCTGCCTGGGGGGGGGAGACACAGCAGTATTTGGGCTGTTTAAGATTAAAAGCTTTCATCAGTCCCATAAAAATCTGTGTATTAATCTTAAAGCTTGAGTGATAGTATACATAATGATCAAGAACATCAGACTGCAGAAGGATAGACCTAAATGCACAAGAGAACATTCAACCTTGTTAACCAGTACGAAAGTAGATCTCTGGATCTTAACAGCCCAGTAACACAGGAACACAATCATGCAGTGGCTAACTTTCCATACAGTTCCATACATGGATTACATACCCTGATAATTAAGTAACCCAAGACCAAAACCTACTAGAATGGCAGATGAGTTTCCAACACAGCTACACCACATCAGCACATTTACTTCCAGATAAGCCTAGATAACCACAAACCTGCATCTGTACAAAACCATTCAGAATATTTAGAGCACAGACTCCGGATGTTTCCCCTTCTGCAAACAGAAGAGGTCTTCCAAAAGAACTAGAGAGCTACCTTAAAACAAAACTAAGATTCCACACTAAACTAAATAGCAAAAAGTTACATTCATAACCAAACAACCACATCCACCGGCTGTCAGTTGTTACATTTTGGTACATTAGTTTAAAAAGCTGAGACAATTTTCAGCTTAGTATCAATTCTCAGCAGTGTTCTATGATTAAAAGCAAAAAACCATGACAGGTGCACATCAGATTTCATCAAACCAACTATGACAAACCTGCACACCACAGTTACACTGAGGTGTAATTTTGAAAAAAAAAAAACAACAAAACACACACAAAACTCATCCACACATCACAGAAAAATAAAGAAACAAACAAACACGCACAGAAAAACAGTTTCTAGGACTGCCTGCCTATACTTCTGAATCCACATCTGTATCTCTGAAGGCTGGCCTGCTGTACCCAGATACTAGTTTACTAAAATAAAGGATAAAGGCCAAAACGTGACAACCCTATCATCATTCATATCTGTACCTGATACCTGCCACTGCTGTGCAAGTGAAATATCTGGACAACAAGCAGTCAAGCATGTGAGATGTGGAAGAGCGAGGCATCCATCTGAAAGCTCATGATCAAATACTGCACAAAATGCTTACAGTTTTTCCTGATCCTGTCTGGGCACATGCCATTAAATCCCGTCCTGCCAGTATAATAGGGATGCTGTACTTCTGCACTGGAGTAGGTTTAGAGTACCCAGCTTTAGCAATGTTCACAGTTAAAGTATGACACATGTTTGTGTCTGCAAAACTCTGCAAGAGAAAATTATTAATAGTTATTACACAATCACAGAACGCAGAAAGTTTAAAATCCAAAATGCTTACTGTATGATAGAGACATCCAAATACTAAAGTGTGTTGGTAGTAGTAGTTAGTAGTCTCACCAGTCATTTACACTGCCAAGGCTCCAAAAGGTAAAAGCCCCAAAGGTCCCTAAAATCTCTCATGCTAGCAATTCAAGTAACATTGTCTGCAGGACAGTGAATGTTATGAACACTTTCAGCTGGTCTTAGTTTTAAGAGAGAATTGCTCAGAAGTTGTATACCTAGATTCAAGCAAGTAAAATCACATAGCATGCTATGAAAAAAACCTGAAATCTCTTAACTTCATTTCATGCAGGAGTTACACATGGTCTCTGTACCACAACCAGTAAGGGTAGCTAAACAACATTCCTAGCCAGGACCAAAAAGCAACACAGGTGACAAAAATCAGTTTAACTTCAGTGAGACCACCTTTCTGAAGATGGATGGGGAGAACACCTCTGCATCTTCTCTTTCAACATAGGTACTACTAACCCCTCTCCACTTCTCTCCTCATTCTTTTCCCTAAAAAGAGCTTTTGCCTTTTTAAACTGGCCACCCATTATAGATAAACTAAGTTATATGTTAAACAATGAACTGCAAGCACAGAGAACAGGGCTACAAATTACTTTTTAAAAAAAAACCCTCTGTCTAAACACATACTACCCCAACAGATGTTCATTTACATTTTTGAAGATCCCTCAGTAATTGACTTCAGTAAGGTAATTATACCAGCCTGGCCAGAAACTGTTGCCAAAGACCTCTTTCTTTCAATATCTAAACTGGTATTCTTCCACAATTTAATGACTATTCTTACAATATATCCAGTATTACTTTCTCTGGACCACTTATGTAGTTTGTTAGTTACTGTGAATTCAAATTTTTATCTTTCAAATGGGGAGCACCTCCTTCCAACATCACACTATCTGCAAGATTTGATATTTTTTATTGCAGCTATTTTCATTAGCTGCAAATATTGAACCCACTACACATCATTGTAAATCATGCTCCACAAACTGTAATAATAACCAGTTCACTAACCATTAATGCTGCTGGAGGGTCCAGTCCTGACACTTCAACAACGTTTTCATCATACTTGTCAAAATTCATTCCTGTCTGGTAACGTGCAAAGATGGCTTGTTCATCATCAGGCGGAGGAGGGGGCACATAAGTCACCTTTGGACCTTAAGAACACAACCACTTAAGTTCAAAAACGGTATAAGGAGAAGATAAAATAAAACTATTTTAAGTATGAAGCTACTGAAGTTCAGTTCAGTGAAATGTCATCTGGATTTCCCTCCATTTTTCCCATTTTCACCTCCATATGAAGTCAGTCTTGTAAAGCATTCATGTCTCACACTCACTCAAGGACCCCACTTTCAAGAGGTACTCATAAAATTAAATTAGGCTCTCCATCATCATCCAGACAGACACATGCTCTTAGAACACAAGGAAGGACATGCTTCCCACACAACAAATTACTCTTTCTGACAAAACCCTCTTTCCACAGATAGATGCAACTGTTGCATACCACTGCCCAGAACACTTTTTAACACACTAATACCTTACACTATAGTAATGAAAAAGAATTACTGTTCTGTGTTAAGGATGCAGTTATGTCCACTATAAGCACTAGCATACTGCCTCTATAAAGATTTAAATTCCTAAAAATCATTATTTGAACTGAAAACATTAGTTGAACTGAGTCAAACAGAGGCAAATCACTTCTGGACAGGTATACTAACCACTGGAATGGTTTGAGTTGGAAGGAACCTTGAAGATCATCCATTTCCAACCCCCAGGCCAAAGGATGGACATCATCTTCCCCTAGACCATACTGCTCAAAGCCCAACTGAATGTGGCCTTGAACACTTCCAGGGATGAGAAATCCACAAGCTCTCTGGTCAACCTCTTCCAATGTTTCACTGCAACTCACCCTCTGAGTAAAGAGCATTTATCCATCTTTTCTACAATGAAGTTTTTTACGGTTATCACACAAAATGTTCTTACATGGAGAATATCAGCCATCCACTGACCATTACACTGGTTTAATCCCATTCCTAATTTGAATTATGGTACTTCTGTGAATAATATATTACTATGCTCTAGGTAGGACAACATACATAGCCAGGTACAGTAGCATGAGTGGCAGAAGAATACAGCAGGACAACAGGGGAAAAATCCCTAGCAAAAAACAAAAAAAAACCCCAAAATTAAAACAAAGTTAAATAAGGAGTAAGTGGCCTGTCAGAGCTATACATCATACTTTTCAGCACTGACAATAAAATATTTCCTCTTACAGAGGGTAGAAGTCTAGATCACATCTTTCAAAATTTAGCAAGTTTTTTAAGGCTTACTTTCACCTTTGAGGTCAGCACCTCCACTTCACTGTGCATTAACCAGCCTCAGCATGACAAAGAAAAAGATTATGTAACATTACAGCTTTGAAAAGCCAGTAACTAAAATTCAAATGAGTTACAAACATGTCTTTCCAGGCACACAACCAAGATACCTAGCATTTGCAGAAAGTTCTTAACAGGAAGAAAAATTAGTGACAGTATCTGCAGAATTAAGAAGGAACTGCTTTGTCACTGATCACCAATGAGGAAATCCATACAGCTCACCTCTGCCACTAAAAAACCTCACCTGCACCATCTGTGAGTATTCCTCTTTCTCTAGAATCAGGAGTTCCAGACTGAGGTATGTCCCTTTGCCTACCTCTACCACCTATAAGTAACAGATATGTAGCACATAGAGGGTATAAAATTAGTATCATGAAATACTAAAATTGAAGCCAGTACTATTTACTCCAACAAAACTGCAGAGCAACAGTCCCAACAACAACTTCATTAACTCCAACCTGTATTGTATACAGTATTTTATATTGTCCCAACCTATACTGTACTATACCCAGTAATATTCATTTTTTAAAGACATCATTGCTACTCCACAACACAGCTGAAGAACAGAACCAGTAGTAGTAGTTCTCAATTCCCCATGCTAGTTCTCATGGAGCAAAAAAAAAAAAAAAAACAGGAAGATCACCAAACATACACTGTACCCATACAAACCACCCCATATGAAAAAAACACCAAACCATCAAGCCTATTCTCACCTTGTCCAAAGCCACCACGAAATCCTTTAAACCCTCTGTTTTGTGTACTAGCACCATCTACAGCGCTGCGTTCTTGAAAACCTGCAACAATACAGCACAGCACGCAGTAACTCACTGTGCTCACTATGCATCAGCACATCAAGTGCCTTTCACCTGGATGAAGAAAATTCACTTCAACACTTTCACTCCTGACTGCTCATTCTCAGCGAATAAGCAAAGCCAGAAAGAAAGGCCAATGAATGCTGGCATCATACAAACCAGTCAACAAACTTACACTCACCTTGTCCAAATCCTTTAAATCCTCTGTTTTGTGTAATGGCATCTTCTTCAATTCCTTCTTGAAAACCTGCAGTACAGCACAGCACACAAATAACTGACTGCCTAATTCTGATGCGCAGGTCAAGCCCCTTATTTCTGGAAATTGTTCTTCTCAGTCCTTATTTTATTCATATAAAAAGTACAATACAACAAAGTGATTCTCCTAAATATCTGAAAAAAGAAAGATACTTTTTTGCCAGAAAGCGTTTAGCTGTTCTATCATAATGTAAAAATAAAGAGCATCATCTTGTACAGGAACCATGAAGTTCTCCTAGCACAGCATCTGTGGCTTCCTCTCCACCAATGCCTGGTGTATACCAGTATTATCAGTCAGTTTGGTTTTTCCACATCAACAAATAAAAACTACATCTTTAAGGCTAACATGTAAGAGACAGTACCTTAAGTATCCATAAATACAAGAGACATTAAACATTGCTCACAAGTTACTTCACAATTGCTGCTAGAGAGTCTACAGCAAAATGGTTCGTCACCGATACCCTGCATCAACGTGCTGCTGTTCTGCTTAGTCAAGTCTAGCATTCCCCTACCACAACAGGCTTCAGTCAAAAAGGTGGGAAAATGGTCTTAATTTTTTTGAAAGAATAGAAACTGTGCTGGTAAAAAAGCAACTTGTTTTTTAACAGAAATTAATTGCTATCATGTATTAAAGATGCTGTTTTATGTCCTCAATGAGTATTACCACAAGGCCTCTGCAACACTTACTAAAAACCATTATTTGAACCAAATATAGTCAAATCAATTGTTCTTCAGATATGAAGGAGCACTTCTGAAATGCACAGAAATTATAGAATGGTTTGGGTTGGAAGGGATCTTAAAGGTCACCTAGTTACAACCTCCCTGCTATCGGCAGAGTTGCCACCTACTAGATCACATTGCTCAGAGCCCCAGCCAAGCAAAAAATTAGCTACACTCCCACAACTCACCAATGAGGAAATCTGTACAGTTCACCCCCACTACTAAAAAGTCTCACCTGCACCACCTGTGAGAGTTCCTCTCTCTCTAAAGCTGAGAGTTCCAGACTGAGGTATACCTCTTTGTCCATCTTTGGTACCTGTAACACACAGGCGCATATGGAGTATAAAATTACAGAAATCACAGAATCAGCTAGGTTGGAAAGGACCTTTGAGGTCATCAAGTTTAACCTATGACTGAACACAACCTCATCAACAAAACCATGGCACTGAGTGCCAGGTCCAGGCTTTTCCTAACATCTCCAGGGACAGTAACTCCACCTCCCTGGCAGCTCATTTCAACGCTTCATCACTCTTTCTGTGAAGAACTTCTTTGTGATGTCCTGCCTAAACCTCCCCTGGTGCAGCTTAAGACTATTTCCTCTTGTCTAGTCACCAGCTGCCTGGGAAAATAGGCTGATCCCCACCTGGCTACAACCTCCCTTCAGGCAGTTTAGAGAGTGATAAGGTCTCTCCTAAGCCTCCTTTTCTCCACCTTAAACACACCCAGCTCCCTCCACTGCTCCCTGTAGGACCTGTGCTCCAGACCCTTCATCAGCCCTCTTGCCCTTCCTTGGACTTGCTCCAGCATCTCAAGGTCCTTCCTAAACTGAGGAAACTGGGCCAGTACTCAAGGTGCAGGCTAACCAGTACCAAGTATGAGGGACAATCACAGCCCTGGCCCTCCTGGCCACACTATTGCTGATCCAGACCAGGATGCCATTTGCCTTCTTGACCACACTGAATCACAGAAATTCTAGGTTGGAAGAGACCTTTAAGATCATGGAGTCCAACCCATGTTCTAACACCTCAACTAGATCATGGCACCAAGTGCCACATCCAGTCTTTTTTTAAACTCTTCGAGGGATGGTGACTCTACCACCTCCCTGGCTAGATAATTCCAGTATTTGACCACTCTTTCTGTAAAATACTTCCTCCTTAATTCTAGCCTGTATCTCCCTTGGCACAGCTTGAGACTGTGTCCTCTTGTACTGTCTGTTGTTGCCCAGAGAAAGAGGCCGACCCCCAGCTCACCACAGCCACCCTTCAGGAAGTTGAAGAGAGTGATAAGGTCACGCCTGAGTCTCCTTTTCTCCAGGCTGAACAACCCCAGCTCCCTCAGTTGTTCTTCATATGGCTTGTGTTCCAAGCCCCTCACCAGCCTCATTGCCCTCCTCTGGACACGCTCAAGTAACTCGACGTCCCTCCTAAAGTGAGGGGCCCAGAACTGGATACAATACTCCAGGAGAGGCCTCACCAGTGCTGAGTACAGGGGAAGAATGACCTCCCTGCTCCTGCTGGCCACACCGTTCCTGACACTGGCCAGGATGGCATTGGCCCTCTTGGCCACCTGGGCACACTGCTGGCTCATGCTCAGCCGACTGTCAGCCAGCACCCCCAGGTCCCTTTCCACCTGAGCACTGTCCAGCCACACCGTCCCTAGCTTATATCGTTGCAGGGGGTTATTGTGGCCAAAGTGCAGGGCTCGGCACTTGGACTTCTTGAACTTCATCCCGTTTGATTCTGCCCATCCATCCAACTGTTCCAAGTCCCTCTGCAAAGCCCTCTGTCCCTCTAACAGATCAACACACGTTCCCAGCTTAGTGTCATCTGCAAATTTGCTAATAAAGGACTCTAAGCCCTCATCCATGTCATCAATAAAAATATTAAACAGAACTGGCCCCAGCACAGATCCCTGAGGGACACCACTGGTGACTGTTCACCAGGTCTCTTTCTGCCTGTCTGCTGTCCAGTCACTTTGCCTCATCCTGTAGTGCTGCAGGGCACTGTTGTGACCCAAGGGCAGGATCCAGCACCTGGACTTGTGCAGCACATGGCTAGATACACTGGGAAAGCCCATCAATCCAGCCTGTTTGGGTCCCTCTGCACAGCCTTCCTGCACTCCAGCAGATCAACATACACACCCAACTTAATGTCATCTGCAAATTTGCTAACGGTAGATTAATCTCCTCATCCTGATCATCAGTAAAGATATTAATCAGGACTGGGCGAAACACAGATCCTGGGGGACACAAGTGACTGACTCCTCACCAATTGGATGCAGCACCATTCAAAACTCTGTGGGTCCACCTGGCCAGCCAGTTCTTAAGCCAGCACATGACATAAGCCATAAACTGACAGCTTTTCCAGGTATACGCTATGGGAGATAGTGTCAAAGGCTTTGCTAAAGTCCCAGCAGACAATATCCACAGCATTCCCCTCATCCACTAGGTGGGTCACTTTGTCACAAAAGGAGATCACATTGGTCAGGCAGGACATGCCACTCCAAAATCCACACTGGCTGGGTCTGATCCCTTGGCTGTACTGTATGTGCCATATAATCACACTCAAGATGATCTGTTCCATAACCTTGTTAGGCACCAAGGGCTGACTGACAGGCCTGTAGTCCCCCAGATGTGACAAGAAGCTGTCCTTCATACACTCCAAGAAGCTCCTAGATTCCGTCTCCCTACTGTGCTGAGCTCCCAGGTTTTGGTAGGTTTGGTAGGTTAAAATCTCCTACATGAGATTTTGGTAGCTTAAAATCTCCTACATGAACAAGGGCATAAAGATCTTGACATATCCTCCAGCTGCTTACACAATAATTCATCCATCTCTTCCTCCTAGTTAGGCGGTCTGTAAGACACCCACCACGATGTCAGCCCTTTGCGGATCCTTGCCCATAGGCACACAACCTTATCATCATTAATCATACATTCTGTAGTGTTGAGACTCTCTCTAAAATATAAAGTGAACCCTCCACCTCTTCTCCCTTGTCACTCCCTTCTGAAGAGCAAGCAGACATCCACTGCAACACTCTAGTTGGGTAAGTCATCCCACCACATTTCCATGATGGCTGCTACGTTACAGTTTTCCTCCTGTACAACGTTTTCCAGCTCCTCTTGTTACCAATGCTGCATGCATTTGTGTGCACGCACTTCAGCTACGCTGGTTTCACTGCTGACTCTGGCTTATCACCATTAGCCTCCTCTCTAAAAAACCTGGTTTCATCTGCTTCCCCCTTCAAACCTATTTTAAAGCCCCCTCAATCAGCCCTGCCAACTCTGGCCTAGAATTCTTGTTAGACAGATGGACCCTACGTGACCCAAACAGGCCTGCTGCTGTGAAAATTGCCCCATGATCATAAAAACCAAAATTTGCTGACAGCATCAGCCCTTAAGCCAGTTACTGATAATGCGGGTTCTCCTATTCCTTTCATCATTCATCTCTGCTACTGAAGGATGACAGGAGAGCATCACCTGTGCTCCTGTCCCATGAACCAGTTCAGCCAGAGCCTTGAAGTCATCTTAAAATGCACTGGTGCCCTTCCTATCAAGCTCATAATTGCAGACTTGGACAACCAGCAGTGGGTAATAACCAGAGGGCTGAAGAGGTTAACAGACTCTCCTGGTGATATCCTGTAGCTAGGCCCCAGGTAGGCAGCAGACTTCCCCTCTGGGGTGGGTCCAGTGAACAGACAGAGCCTTCAGTTCCCTTTAGAAAGGAGTCACCTACTATAACCACCTTTCCTTTCTTCTTAAGACCTGAGGCTGCGATCCATCTGACAGAGTAAGTACAACTGCATGACCCTCCAGACAGATTTTTTTCTTTTGTACCATCTGCCTCACCCACTAGATCTAGGGTCTCATACCTATTCTGTAAGAGCACCTGGGAAAGCAGAGGGGGTTGGGAGGGACCTCTTTACTCCCCTCAATCTACTATGTCTCCTCCTCCTGCCTGGCAGCAAGAGGGGCAGAGCTCATCTTACAGTTGGAAGGGCGCTACTCACCCACTCTTTCTCTTTTGCTTCCTCTAATACTCCTTAGGCCCTTCCACCTCTTAAGCTCTGCCCTCAGACACAGTAAATCACCTACCTGCTTACACCATAGACAAGGGTTTCTTGCATCATCCTCTGGTACTAACACCAGGCTCAGACACCCCCTGCAGCAGCCAGTGGCCAGGACACTTGCTTCCCTCTTGGGGGAGTTCTGTCTAGGTTAGCAAACCCTTGCTGGTGGCAGCAACAGCCACCACTTTTGACCACTTGTAAATCAGTACTGGATCTAGTAAACAGGGGGTGGGGGGGAACAACAACAACCAAAAAACCACAGCTGAAATATCACACCAACCTATCACACAACCCATCACCAGGACAATGGCTGCACTGCACCTGCACTAACTGCCACATAAACTGACACACCACAGGTCCCTGTTGTGCCACACCCTCACTGCCCTGCCATGCACCTGTTACTTGCCATGCTACACCCTCTCTGAGGGGCCACACTTCAGTTTGCCCACTCCTGGTCACTAGTGCCACTAGAGCATTTTAAATCACGTACAGATGGCCTAAACACTGCCCCTCGCTCCCAAACAGCTGGCATGGATGGGGGGGGGGGGGGGGGGGGGGGGGGGTAGCTGCTTGATCAGCTCTTCTAAATCACACACTAGTATCATGAAATGCTACCACTAAAGCCAGCTATTTGCTCCAACAGAGAAATCTGCAGAGCAACAGTGCCAACAACATCTTCATTAACTCCAACTTTTACTGTACTATACCCAAAAATATTCATTTTTTAAAAAGACCATTGCTATTCCACAACACAGCTGAAGAACAGAACCAGTAGTAGTAGTTCTCAATTCCCCATGCTAGTTCTCATGGAGCAAAAAAAAAAAAAAAAAAACAGGAAGACCACCAAACATACACTGTACCCATACAAACCACCCCATATGAAAAAAACACCAAACCATCAAGCCTATTCTCACCTTGTCCAAAGCCACCACGAAATCCTTTAAACCCTCTGTTTTGTGTACTAGCACCATCTACAGCGCTGCGTTCTTGAAAACCTGCAACAATACAGCACAGCACGCAGTAACTCACTGTGCTCACTATGCATCAGCACATCAAGTGCCTTTCACCTGGATGAAGAAAATTCACTTCAACACTTTCACTCCTGACTGCTCATTCTCAGGGAACAAGAAAATCCACAAAGAATGGCAAGTGTATGCTGCCATCAAACAAACCAGTCAATGCAACAATCTTACCCTGTCCAAAGGCACCGCGAAATCCTTTAAACCCTCTGTTTTGTGTAACAGCATCTTCTCCATTTCCTGCAAGAAAACCTGCAGCACAACATAACACAAAGTAACACAGTTTGCTCAATTTCGCATGTACATTTTATTAATTTCACCTTTGTACTGGTAGTTCTTAGGGAGAAAAAAAAACCCAGGAAGATCACCAAACATACACTGTACCCATACAAATCACCCCGCATGAAAAAACACCAAACTTACTGCCACCTTGTCCAAAGCCACCACAAAATCCTTTAAACCCTCTGTTTTGTGTACTAGCACCATCTACAGCGCTGCATTCTTGAAAACCTGCAACAATACAGCACAGCACGCAGTAACTCACTGTGCTCACTATGCATCAGCACATCAAGTGCCTTTCACCTGGATGAAGAAAATTCACTTCAACACTTTCACTCCTGACTGCTCATTCTCAGCGAATAAGCAAAGCCAGAAAGAAAGGCCAGTGAATGCTGGCATCATACAAACCAGTCAACAAACTTACACTCACCTTGTCCAAATCCTTTAAATCCTCTGTTTTGTGTAATGGCATCTTCTTCAATTCCTTCTTGAAAACCTGCAGTACAGCACAGCACACAAATAACTGACTGCCTAATTCTGATGTGCAGGTCAAGCCCCTTATTTCTGGAAATTGTTCTTCTCAGTCCTTGTCTAATGATTTCACAAGAACTTCAATATACAACTGAGTGACTTGCCTAAACATGTGAAAAAAATGAAGACAAGACCTACTTTTTGCCAAGAAGTCTGACAGGAAACAGTAGTGCTCTCCTGTACAATTTCAAAAAGTAAATCAAACATTAGGTCATTAAGTATTTGACTTTACATGTGTATATGCTAATCAAGCCACAAACTTCAACTCTTCAGTAAGCACGCAGATCAATTAAGACTTCTGGTTCAAGGGCAACTGGCAGCATTTGTCCCTCCACAGTTTTCTTAACCGATACTAAAAAGTGGCAATGCCAGTTGCTGTCTGCTATGAAGTGAGAACTTGAAAACATGTCTTTCAGATCTGCAGAGGTCTATTTTTTATTAGTCAGAGCCACCTATTCAGTCAGCAGCAAGTTTGTAGTGTATTTTTTTTATTTTTAATTTCCTTAGTCATTCTTCTGAGTTAAGAAATAAACACATGCATATGTATAAACATAAGCCATATGCATAACCAGGATATTCCTCATTTTAGACTTAAGTTTCAGGTGTTATCTAAGGCCCAAACAATCACCTTGGATCATTTACTCCTTAGTCCTTATTTTTCAGCTGAACACCTGTTCTATCATATTGTAATGACAAAGAGCATCATCTGATACAGTGATGATGCAGATACATCATCAAGTTCTCCTAGCACAGCATCTGCGGCTTCTCTGCCACCAAAGCTTGGTGTGCATACCAGTATGTCAGTCAGTTTGGTTCTTCCACATCAGCTGGAGACAAAAAAAATTACATCTTAAGGCCTCATATACAAATGATAGCATTCCAAGCATCCTTAAATACAACACATCTTAAATACAGCTTACCAGTTACCAGTAATTGCTGCTGGAGAGCCTACAGCAAAACTGCTTGACATTAGTGCCCTGCACCAAATAAGCCTAGCATTCACCCACCATAACAGGGTTCAACAAAAAGGACGGTACAGAATTTTTTCAAAGAATCAACTGTGCTGTGTTTGACTCGGATCGAGCCAATTTCCTTCACAGCAGCCGGCACAGGGCTGTGCCCTGGATTTGCTGGAAACAGTATTGATAATAAAAGGGATGTTTTCAGCTAGTGCTGAGCAGTGGTCACACTGAATTGGGGCCTTTTCTGCCCCTCACACAAGCACGCCAGCAAGAAGGGGTGAGGGCGCACAAGACAGGATGGGACAGAGCCAGGAAAGCTGATCCCACCCCATGTGGCATCAAGCTTAGCATATAAATCCAGGAAAAGAAGAAGGAAGAGAAGGGCATTTGGAGGGATAGCATTTGACTTCCCAAGCCACGGTCACGCACAACAGAACTCTACTTTCATGGAGCTGAATCTGCCTGCTGATTGAAAGTGGTGAATGGCAAAATTTAATGTATCACACACAATTAGCCATTAGAAATAGAACTACTACTGGAAGTTACCTTTGGCTGCAAAATTTCTTCCTCTACCAAAACTACTCACTGGCTGATGCTGTGAGTTCACAAATTCATCAGTACCTACAATTAGAAAAAAATTAAGTTAAAATTCAAACCTATCTTTGACTCTTTAGTAGTTATATGTTACTATATATTTGCAGTAAATAAAGAAGCACTGACAGGCCAAAATAAAGCCTAATCATTATGTTATCTATATAATTTGATGCTGCTATTCCATGGGGGTCCCATGAAAATATCACAATAATATTGTATTTTCCTTTAATCCTGTACAATCCTCAAGACACTAACTCTTCCAAACACCAGTAAAGTCAAAAGTGCCTTTCACATACCAAATGAGTCTACACTTGAATTAAAGACAGGTGAGGTGTCATTTGGTCTCTCAAGCAAGCTAACCTGCAGAAAGACAAAAGGCACAACAACATGACGACTTTAGGCTTAACAAAGCACGTAAATACAAACACAGCTACTAAGTCATGCGCTGGAAAGAAGCGGCCCTCTGCATCTTCTGAAAGATGCACTTCACACTAAATGGCATACTGGTTGCATCTGAAAGTTACCAAAAATCAGATTATACAGAGCTGACATGTCGAGCTCACTTAAGCACGTAACAATCTCTAGTATCCGAACAAAACAGCAGCAAGTAAACTGCTAGTGCAGAGAAAAACTCCTCTCTTCGGTAACAATGAGCTCCTACGGCTGCCTACCATATTTCCAAACATCCCAACGCCACTGGGAACGCCACCGCCCAGCATCCACTCAGGCTGCAGGGACAAGGGTTGGAGGAAAAAGAACTTAGAGAAACAAACATACTCCATCGCCACAGCTGCCCCTTCCACTCGTACCTTCTCAAGGGATGGGAGTAACGCCTCATCCCCTATCTCCGCATTCCAGTCTTCCTCCATGACGCTGCGCCCTGCCAGACCTGCTTGCAGGAGACAGAACACATCAGCGCCCGCCTCCCGCCCGGCTTCGGAGCGTACCGCCAAAGAACAGAAAATGGCGACCCGCACCGAGGCTCGCCGACGCCTGCGGGCGGGAGTGAGCGCGCTCGGCCCAGGCGCTGCGCTGGTGGGGATGGAAGAGGTGAGGGTCCAGCCGCGAAAAAGCCCCCCGCTTCCCTCAGGGCAGCCCCTCTCCTACCTCCGTGCCACGGCCGCCAGCACTGCACGCCGACAGAAGATGGCGGGTGGCGCCGAGAGCCCTCAAAGCGGCCACATGTACCGCTGCCCCCACGTCAGGTGCCGCGCCCGACGGCCAATGGGCGCGCGGCGCGGGCGGGCCCCGCCCCGGCCCCTCACGTGCGGCCGCGGCGGCGGGAATGGCCCTGCCGAGGCCGGGCGGGCCTGGAGCCGCTGCACCGCAGATGGCGCAGGGATCATTTCACTGCCCACACCTTTTCGCCCATTAGCGTCACACCCAACATGTGCTTCTGCTGGAATAATTAAAAAATAAAGGAAAAAAAAAGTTGTGTAAAACAGGAAAAACGAAACAAAATTAACTCCCCCGGATAACTCAAACTTTAGAACGATACCTCTTTCCCACTGCTTTTTTGTTATACCAGACTAGTAGGAGATAAGAAAGGTAACTGAATTCCTGGCTCAGGACGTGATGTTGGAGCAGAGGAGAACATGAATTGCACTCCTGTTGGTTCAATTCATCTACTAAAATCAATAGCAAGTAGTCTGGCGCTGCCGCTTGGGTTTCCAAGATACCAGTGCCGTGTCTGTCCTCTCTGTACATCTTTTTATCTCTGTGAGATAACATAGAATGCTTATTCATAAAAACATTAAGGAATGCCCTGTGTAATTTCATAAACACGGTAAAACACATTAAAACCTGCTCCACCACGTTCAACAGATTTTCCTTGTCAGAAAAACAACTTGAAAAATGGTGTGTCTCTTCAAGAACTTTAATGCCTTTTGTTGCAGGAAGAAGTAATACCAGATCTGTATTTCTGCAGTGAACATCTGAATGTTTAGCAGGTGCTTTGAGCATCATCAGCAAATTCCTGCAGCAGTTGAGGAATTTTGGAAAGTGGTCTTTGAACTAATGCTTTTGTTATCTTCTCATTAGCCATCATCTGTTAAGCCCTACCCTTTGCAGCTGTTCATTTTTCCGGAGCATCAAGACAGGACTCAGAGTTGCAAAGTAGGTGAGAGACATAACCGGCTTCTCTGTCTCACAGTGAGGTTAAATCTGTGCCTCTAGATTTGTATGTGTGTGTGTGTGTGTGTACAATGCGCATAGTGCTGGGAATTACCAGCTTTCAGTAAGTGTTCAGTCAGACATATTATGTCCAAGGAAGAACAATCTGCAGTGGGACCATCTCTGCGGGAAGTATGTTAAACTGTTCACAAGTTCTCATAGCAGCATCTGAAACTAGCAGGGAGGCTCATGAGTGAAATTTCACCCACTGTGGTAACCATTTTACTTTTTTCCTAAACAAGGAAGCAGAGTGAACTGCTTCATGAACCAAAATGGCTCCTGTTTGCATCACACTGGAGCTCTGTTTTGGATAGCCAGAAAGAAAAAGAGCAGTGTGTCTGTTCCCCTGAGAAATTTATGGTTAGTGACAGATGTGCTACTCTGACACATCTAAGCCAAACTGAAAGCTTTAAACTTGTTCCTCTTACTTTCCAGGAACAGGAACCATTCCCTCAGCTTTGCCACTGTAATTTCATGTTCAGCACTCCATATAGCTTAAGTTAATAATTTTAATAGTAGACACGGGGAACTACTATGAATGCAGTCATAGTAGCAGATCTATAATCCCTGGTGGGTGATCTCAGTTAATTTTAACTACAATCAGATGTCACAGCCTCTAACTAGTAGATAAACTTGGAGAGGTTTTTTTTCCTTATTCCTTTGACTCTTTGCATGTCACTCTCTACTGCCTCCAGATTACTTTCCACTATGCTAGGAGAAGCCAAACTATGACATTTTGTGACTCACAAGAAATTACATGGTAATGATAACTAATTTCTTAATCTCAGAGGATTCTTTGGGGAGCTAAATATTTCCCCCCCCCTATGGCTGCTAATAATAATAATGGTGGCAGCGTACAAGTTGCACAAGATGTTTACAGACTACCCTCGAGGTAATTTTACCCAACCAGCCCTACTCAAGCAGAGTCATATGCTTGAGCAAAACCAGAACAAAGTATTATCCAGCATATGTAAACAGCATCTTATGTATTACATTCAAACACAAAATGGAGTTGCAGCTAACCAGGAAAACATATAGAAGTATTTTACATAAACTTGTAAGAATTTACCCCAAATGTGAGTGCAACCCCTTAAAGTGAGGAAGAAGAAACCATCATATTCCTCTCAGAGATGAGCTCCAGATGCTGATAACATGCAGTAAGTAAAGGACCTGCAATCCTTTCCTTTAACCACTGCCCAAGAAAGAAACCAGCAACTTCACGGTCCAGAGCAGCTCCAGAAGGGTGACCATAGCACCAAGAACAGGGGAAAGAAGCAAATATGTGCATAAGCCCCATTATTATTTCTTTTTGTGTAACAGTGCTGGACTAATCATGATCTGACACATAGACTAATTTCAACGAATTATTGCCTTAGTTAAATAGGAGGTACACTTTCTCTTTGCCAACAAACAAGATTTTGAGTGTAGCATAGATATATATAAGCTATATATAAACACCTGTAACTTATATGCTATTCTGATGTATTATCAGTATATTTCAGAAAAAAAACCTAAAGTTTTCTCTAACAAAATCCAACACCCCTCCAAGTTTGTTACCTATGTGACCATGCTCTGTTTAATCAATGGAGAAGTTTACCATAATGCATCGATTTTATGAATTTGTGCATACTACAATTATAACTGCAAGTGCAGAGAAAAGTATGACTTGAGGCAGTAAAAAGAAGATTCAACATAGCATAAGATGGAAATTTCTTGGAGCTGGATTTAATACTTCCTTTGTCTTACAGCTTTGCCAAGAGCTTCAAAATTAGTTTAGGCTCCCATTTTTCTCCTGTCCAAGCATGTAGGAAGAGACACTCTGCCTAGGAGGTAATGTGTCATCAGAAGAGAAAGCCAGAACACAAACACTGCAGGACAGAGACTGAACAGCCTTTTGTGAAGTCAGCTGTCACAGCAGATTTCATGAGGGAGCAGGATGAATCTACTTCTGCTGGGTTTATAGTTCTTACAATAAAACACTTTTCCTAAGCATAACTCAAGAACTGTAGTGGCTGACCAAGAATGCAATGAAACACAGATAATCTATCTGCTATAGTATTAACTTATACAAATCTTTCACAGCATAGGACACAGAAGACAAGCCTGAAAGAGCAAGACCAGAAGCTTGCAAGGTGAAGAAAACAGTTCTTTACACACCTAGTTTTGTGGGTTTCAGTTTAATTTACTTTCCTAGCGCCAGTACATGGTGTTAGCATTGCATTTAAAGTTCCTTTGATAGCAGCTGGTCAGACTGCTTGACTCATCAACCAAAATTTTCTAATGGCCAAAGCCGACAATGTACAATTGGATTCTAAGAGTGCATCAGACACTAAAGATGATGATGAATTTCTTGGGTACAGAAGTAAGAGGTTTGGTCCCAATGAGCATGTGTGCAGCTGGATTTCAGGATGATCAGTAGCGTTAAGTCTCTGCTGCCTCATTTCCGTCAGCAGTCTGAAATTCAATTACACAGCAGTTTTCTTGCAGAACAGTCCTGCAGTCCAGCTGCTAGCCATACATGATGTTTTAGACTTTACTTGAACAGGAAGTACAGGGGGTGGTGATTTGTGTGTAGCCTGTTTTGTAATATTGTCACATGGGGAAGCTCTCTCTGCTGTCTTTCTTGCAGTTCAGCAGTTTTTCCAAGCATGAACTATAAATACCCCTAGATTCTGATATTAACCATGGTTTCAACTATGAAAAGGATTATCTGAACTTGATTAAAGTAGTACCAAATTAAAGAGAGAAAGAGAGAGAGGAAGAAAGAAAAGAAAAGAAAAAAAGAAAAGAAAAGAAAAGAAAAGAAAAGAAAAGAAAAGAAAAGAAAAGAAAAGAAAAGAAAAGAAAAGAAAAGAAAAGAAAAGAAGAAAAGAAACCCAAAAAAGAAAACAAACCAAACCAACCCAGGATTAAAAGTAGTGAATTTCTAAAATGTATTGCCGGGCATGCTGTCCCTGTTGTTTAGTGTGCTCTGCTCAGTATGAACCATCTCGCTGAGCAGGTCAGGGCGCCTTGGATAGATCACTCCGTAGCCAGTCACGTGAAGACCAGCACGGTTTGTTTTGGCAAGGATCATGGATGGATTTTGTCACTATACTGACCGCAAAAACATGCAAGCAAATGAGTGTGTGGGGAGGGGTTTTGTGTTGGTTTGTTTTGTTTTTCTTTTTGGTGTTAATAATAATAATAATCATAATCATAATCATAATTGTTGTTGTTGTTGTTATCGGCATCTCATCAGACAACACCAGCAAGCGCAAATCTTTTCTTTTCGGCACTCGGCTCCCGCTTGTCCGTACGGTGAGGCCGTCGCCTGGCGGCCCGGCTACACCGCCCCGCCGCTTCCTGGGAATCGTAGTCCTCCGCTCCGCAGCGCCTGGGCGGCTTCCTCGGCGCAGCCGCTCCAGGAACTACGCGGCCCGGCACGCCCGGAGCCCCAGCACGCCCGGAGCCGCCGCGGCGCTTCCTGTGGCCGCGGCGGGAGCGCCGCGCCGCCGGGGCCGAGCCTCAGGTACAGGAGCCGCGTCAGGCGGGACGGCGGCGGCGGTGCCCGGGCGGGGCGGCTCGGCGGGAGCGGCCCTGGGGGATCTCGCGGCGTGAGGCGGCTCTGGAGCGCGGGGAGGCGGCGGCGCTGCCGGGTCTCCGTCCGCGTCCCCGCCGCCCGCCCGGCTCGGGGGCACGACCCGCGGGGCGGAGGGGCCGGGAGGAGCCGCGCCGGCTGCAGGCACTGACCAGCCGCAGGGCACCGACCGGCCACGCCGTGTTCGGGAGAACGCGGGCAGATCGTCAGAGCGGGGGCGCAGGTAAAGGAACAGCATGGGAGATTTTCGGGCGGTCCGTGGAGCAGGGAAATGTTTACATCCGTTTTCACGGGCCTGAGGGAGAACCCGTTAAGTTTAAAACAAAAATTGTTTAAAATGTAAGTTAGCCTAAGGTGATAGTGTTTCGTTTCTCTAAGTATTTATTTGCAGTGCCTACAAATATAGAAATTATATGAGCTTTATCCGTCGAAGACAAATCTAGTTGAACATGCTGGGTCTTTTTTATTTAATTAGATTTATCATTTGGCATTGACTATCTACCTGTTCGTTCAGTCAGAGCTACATTAAAGCTCAGCAGAGGTTCAGCTTGTGTATTCAGAAGGTTTTTTTTTCTCAAAGAATTGCTGACTTACGTTGCTTATAGTTTTACGTTGCAGTTTTAATCGCCTTTAACCATTTCAGTTGTAGGAGAGTGTGGACAAGCTGGGGTGTCCATAAGGTGCCACAAGAGGCGGCATGCTGTCCACGTTTTAAGGAGCTCTTAATATATATGCTGCTACTTTCATGACTAATGTAGCATTCTTCAGTCCCTTCTGACTGAGGATTTGCTCCAGGAACTGAAGAACTATGCTGACTTGTGTTGAAGTTCTCCTCTTTCAGTATAGACTGTGCTTATTTCTCATATATGCACAGCCTGCAGTTTGCTTGAGTATTATGCCTTGAACTGTATTCATCCTGCTCAGAATTTAAGAGAAGACCAGATTACTCCAAGTGGCACTTTAAAAAAATGATTTCCGTGTTTGAACTAAATACTTAGATTAGCAGATTCTGGTATTTAAACCATGAGTGTGAGGTGCTTTTTAGAAATAATGACTTTTAATAATAAATAAAGCATAAATAGCTCTCAGTGCTCCAGCTGCTGTTTGTACAGCACCATGATGGCATGGTGGAGGCCGTGGGAGTTGTGATCCTCTCAGCCTTTCTTCTCCTGCCCACTGTGGGTGGTTCTCTGATAAATACCAGCTAAGCACAGTCCATGCTTATAGGATAGTTGGGATGATTGACTCGCTGAGCACAGTTTTGTTCCTGCCTGGGTAAACCTGTTTGCTAGCTCTCTTACATGGCCTGGGCTGTAACTCTGAATGATCTGTCTCATCTTCAAGTTTCATCACACACATGTAAAACTGCTGTTGTTAAATTCACAGTGGAAGCCAACTAATACGGTTTTGCTATCCAGTGCTAACATTATTAGATCACAGGCTACAGTGAGGTTTCTAAATCTACCATATCCTTGTCTTCACTCCTTCGTGATTTTAGACTTTGAAACCCGGTTGAGAGAGCTTGAAGACAGTGAAAGCAGAAGCTCATAGGGCTGAGCCAGTGAGGATTAAAGGTTCAGATTACCATCTAAAAGTCATGTGGAGTGTAGCCCAGAGTGAGACTGTGGAAAAATAACTTGCGTAGGCTTAGGTGTTGCTTCACAGTTTATGACCAGCGATGAAACCTGGATTATTAAATTCTGTCCCACTTGTTTCCTTTTCCTGCCCTTCTGATGTAGTGCTTCAGCTTGCAGAACAATAGAATGTTCTGCAGGCATAAGAGAGGTTAACCTGGTTAATCTCTGCAGGTAAAAGAGAGATTAACCTGGTTAATTCTTCTTCATTTTGCTTTTCTGCTTACAGTTGTCCTTTAAACTGTACTGGCTCCATTCCAATCTTCACATGTGTCATAGCTGCATCTATTTGTAGAGTAGCCAGTTTGCTGGTCATGAACTCAATTCTTATCAACAATAGGTACTTAAAAAAATAAGCTGTTTTTGCAGACCCAGCTTCTAATTGACCATAATGAGTCGAGTGAGCACCAGCTCCACAAGCCTCAAATTATGCTGTCAAGCCTAACTTAGTGCATGTTATATTTTGGATTATTTTTATTCACAGAATACTATAAAATCTGGGTTCTTTCTTTACAGCAGTAGCACAGAAAAAATCAAACTGGTGATCACTGTTGTCAGCATTTATGAGGCTAACTCATAAAGCGCAAGTTTTTGAGGCTTTAAGGAAGGGGTGTGTGTTTGATGTCTGTTTAATCTGTCTCACAAACTGTGGTCTGTGGAAGGAAGGGATGTCTATACTGGGGTTCTGTGGAAGATTCTGGCTAAAACCACTGACTGCTTGGGATTAGAAGTTATTTCAATTTTCAATTCAGGCATTAGGAATTTAAAAATTTATCTGCGTTTTTATGGCTAGATCTGAAGTGTGATTTGAATTCTTAAGAGAGATGCAAAATGCAGAACAAGTAAAGGGGATCATGTTTGACACCTAGATTTGTCTGTTCGTAAAATGAACACAGGATGTTCAGTTGAGACTAGAATAGAATAAGGTAATAACATATTTTAATTGGAGTGGCAGAGGACTGGGTGGATGCCTGTAGCAGTATGTGAAATCTCCAGGGCCTGTGTTTTTGTTTCAGAATTATTTAGCTGTTGCAGGAAGCTCATGTGAACCAGGGTAAATTTTATCTGGAAGGGCATCAGTAAGGAGAAAGCAGAAAGGCTAGAGCTGTAGAAAAATAAGAGGAGGCAGTAGAAAAGTGTGTAAAAGGGTATCTGTTAAGAGAGTTTGGAGAGGAACACCATGTCACATGAAAAGAAGTAAAAATACTGGTGTGAACTCTTTGTAAGTAGTGCCTAGTAAAGGTGGGTTGGGAAAGCAATTTTTGACAGTGTATAGGAGAGACAGAAAATAAAAAGAACATGAGGAGCAGAAATCCATTTGCTAAGCATTATCAGAGGAGCTGAGAAGGATGAGAGCATGCTTAGCTGGGGCCAAGGAGCCAGAAGCAGTATTGTGGATAAGAAGGACTTCCGGGTAAAGAATCAGAACTGATGTTTTTTAGAAGGTTGGAGTGGCAAAAGAGAGAAAGCACTAAGTTAAGGGTGATAAGAGGATCCCTTGGAAAGGATCTAAAAAAGGTAGAGGAATAAAGCTTTAGGGAGTGTAATAGGAAAAATTTAGTGTAGGAGAAGGTATGCTGTCTGCTGGTGCAAGTAAGTCTCTTAAGATTGCCTTGATTATTACCACTTGCATATTGTATCCTCTCAAAGAGCTGAAGTGACCAAGATAGAATCATTTCTTCAAGTCATTCCTTTAAACTTAGTAACTGTTCAAATATCTTGTTGTGGATGTTGAAACTACGGGGAATCTCTCACCCACTGCAAGATGAAATGGCTTCTATGGCACTATCCCCTCCCTTGCACAGGCATGCTAGCGTACAGATTACAGCCCCCAAACTCAACACTGATGTGGGTTTAAAGTAAAAGAAAGAATGGCTGATTTTCATCTGTGTCCAGTCCTCGTCCAGTTCAGTATGGGATTGCATAAATGCCATTGAGCTCTTAAAGCAGGACTTGAACTTTCAGTACAATTTTCGTGAAATGGGTCCTTTACTGATCCCCTCCTCTTGAGAGCAGAGAGCTATTACCTGTGTCTGTCTTCTAAAAAGCACTTCCTTGGCAGGTTGAGCCAATCTTAATGCTTCTGCAGCTCTTGCCACCTTGTCCATCAGTGTTTTCCCATGCATCCTGCAGCAGTTTTTCAACCCAGGAGAGTAGATGTGGTTGAAAAGCGATAGCTTTCATTTTTCATCCTCTCCTTCAGCTTCTTTGTTTTGTTTTGTTTTGATTTTTTGCCGGGGTATTAGCAGGATAAGCTAATGGAAGAGGATTGGCAGTATGCATCTAGGAAGGGATAGAACTGTGTCTGCTAAACTTGGGTTGGTGTGATTTCTGAGATTGGGCCTTTATGGTGTACTTCTGTGAGGATGCAGAAGGATCATACACACCTTATTCTTTCTATCTTCTTCCATTGCCATTCCAGGTTTCAAACAGCCAGCACTACCCTTCGTTATTTTGTGCCAGCTCTGGTTGTCATCTGTCTTTCCATCAGCCTAACATTTTAAAGCATTCTGAAAGATGGAAGAACAGATACTTCTACCATTGCTGTTTGAAAGTGTCCTGGCTTCTGAGGTTTTTGTTTGAAGGAGTCCTACCTGAGGAATTCTTCAGGAGATAACAGAAATGAGAGCTGTTAAGCTCATTATGTTTGTTGAGCTGCACAAAGACCACAGATAATTCCTTGTGAGGCCTGTAATTTAATCTGAGTAGAAATCCATTAGTTTAAAAGTGGTCTGCTCCCCACTCTTTCGCCAGGAGTGGTTTAAATGCATCTAATAGTTGTTATTAATGCATTATTAAACCATTTATTACCTTTCATTCAAAAGACACAGTAGACTGCAATAATCTGATCCTTATTATGGGAAATGTACTGGAACTGGAATAAACTGCATATTGTCTGCTGCAAAGTTTGAAGTAATTTAGTGAAACAGTAGGCTCTTATAACTGATAGACTGTTCTCAGCAGTGCCATTGCACATAAGAAGTACAGCTCCTTCAGAAATTTATATTTAATTCATACTGCCTTGTTGTGGTGCTAAAAGAGATTAAGGGCTGGATAGAGTGTTTTAAAAAATTACTTTCCCCACTGTACATGCCTCATGATGTTTGCATTGTGGAATGAGAATTCTCAAGTGGCATGTTGAAGTTATTTACTGGTGATTTTCAGCCCAGGAGCTTGTGAAATCATGGGACTCTACCATTGTTAAATTCATAGCAGGGACATAGTTTTGCTTAACTCAGTGGACTCATTTCTTTTTTTCCTTTTTTCAGGCTACAGTAACTGACAGAATCTAAAAGGAGACATATTCACCAAATATGGAAGAGGATACCAAACCTATCTTGGTTCCTGTGGGAGGTGATGAAAGCAATTATGGAATCATGAATATACAGTTTAATCCAGAAGACTATAAGTGCAAAAGGTATGAGGAAAGATGAACTTACAGAATTACTGTGAGGCAAAGAGTTGTTTAATCTTTGTTTTTGGCAACAGAATTCTACAGAGACAGAAGAATAAAGTTTGGAAGCCAAGATCTCTGTGCAAACAGTTCCTACTTTGTCACTATATGGTAGTATTTTATTTCCAGCCACTCGATGAACAGATGTTCTTACTATGGTTTTTTTTAATAAGGATAAGGTTTTTCTATTACCATAATTTCAGAGAGAGTTCTCCATTAAGAACTCATTGTGAGGCTTTTAAAGTGCTCTTCAAACATGGAACAGCATGTGTGTGTATAGTGGAGCATAATTTTTTTATTTAGGACAACTAGCTGAAATGTTGAGACTATGCAAGCAAGTTTGCCAGATGTTGCTGTCAGTATGTGTAGATGGTGCTGTATGCATTCTGCAGGTGATGCTGGAAAAATACATTATTTGCTAGTACTAAGTGAGCTGACCTTTACTGCCTTTTAAGAAAAAGTGTAGTGCTTTCTGAGAGTGAGCAAATGTGAAAAACTCCTCAGTCCAGCATTATTACTGTGCCGTCAAAAATAGTAACTCTTGCTAAGTTGTTATTTTACATGTTTTCTTAAGAGTTTAACATAGGGGTTTGGAATGAAGGACTTCCTGTGTTGCAGTTAAGACTTTTTGTGGGCTGGTTGTAGAACCAAAACTGAGATCAGAATGGGACTGCCCTCCTAATACTAGCTGAAGGCATCAGCTTTCCATTTTTAGGTGAAGGAATAGCACTGTAGCACCTCTTGGACCAATTTATGGTTAATTTTTTCCTATTTGCATCCATCATATTTCAGTAATGCAGTTTCCTGAAAGAACTGAAGATGGCATTGTTGCATACAAAATCCTGTTGTCAGTGGCTGCTTCAGCAAATGAAAAGCTCTTGAGGATAGTGCTTTGATGCTGTCAGCCTCCAGCTTTGGAAAGCTGTGAGAGCCTATGAACATCCTCTTCTGTGCGAGTAAAGGAAGGAGGATAAGGGTCTAAGTGAATCCAGGGCAACAAAGGGAGCACAGGTCTAGGAGCATACAGAATTATGTTTATAAAGGCTAGGAAACGGTAGAGTACTTGCAGGTGTCAAAGGCAACTGTGAATAAACATAAATTAAATCTTTCTCTTTTTGTGGAATATCTGATCCCTTCCTGTCATAAGAAGACTGCTAATGTGTATGTATGATTTTCGGGACCAAATCAAACATAAATTGTTTTGGAGGAAATATGTGTTCTGGTTGAGGAGCAGTGGGTTTCAGGTGTTGTGATGATGCTGCAGTAGCAATGAGAGAGGTTTTTTGAAACACTTAAATGTTAAGACTCACTTTTCTAAGTGAAGTTAGGTATTGTTTCCATATTGTGTGGTTGGTTTTTTTCCCTGTGATTTTTCAAGTCTGGAGACTCAGCTTCATAAAAGGTCATAGCCTGTGGCATTTGGCTCTCTTACTAAAAGCAGAAGTGTGTACTTGGATTGTGTGCCCAAATTCACAGTCTCAGTTCTGCAGATCTGCCTAAATGTCCTCTCCTGAATTCTTTCTCTCATTTTCCACGACCTAGCCTGTTTGCCTTCCAGGTGTGCAGAGGCCCAAGGATGATGGGCAGGAGGCATGGGATATCTGAAAGGCCTGGAAACAATAGAGGGGTCAAACAAGTTTGAAGTTCACTTCTGTACTAGAACAATCAGCCCCCACACTTTAAATAAGGAAGAAGAGGCCATTGGAGTCTGTGTCGGTCGTGGTCAGAGCAAGTGGACAGTTTTAAGGGCTTCTTCATTAAACCTTCAGGGAATAGTGGCTCCTGGGAATGAGAATTGTTAGGCATTAAAGTATCCAGTAGTGAAAATGCAGTAGTACAATGCAATGTATTTTTGCTCTTACTTTGTTCCTGTTTTTTAATTTGGTATTGAGAAACTAGATCTCAAGTGAATGCTTGGTAGCTTTGCTTTGATTGAGATAGCTCTTCAAGTGTTGGGTGTGATTTGTAGTAATTACTGTTTGTCTGTCTTAGTGCTTTTCTGTACTTTTGTTTGGGTTGTTTGACATTTGAGGAATTTGCATATTTATCTGGTTTTCTTAGCAGCTTGGAGGATATGGGATTTTTGAAAGGAATGCTTTTCAGTGTTTACATAAGAACAATAAACAAATTGTTTTTTATTGTTGTAAATTACTTTGTGTAGTATTGTTTTGCAAGTTTGAGGGAAATATAAAGCCACTTTTAATCCTTTTAAAGAGAATGTTACTGCTCTTCTTTCTTCACAGTATTCAGTGTTTTTCCCATTTTGTAGCTCCCTTTAAAAAGTAGAATATCGTTCCTGCATTGGTTTATTGGTGATTATTGTACGGAAAAGAGGGTGTTTGTTTTTTTCTTCAAACTGCTTTTTAAATCTGTTCATTGTCAACAGATACTGCAGTTGTCGGTCAGGAATACTTGAACCTTCAAAGAAGCAATTGATGTTTTGTGCTGGTTCTTTTGCATATGAAAAAACTTCCGCAATGCCTCCTGCTAAATAGGGATCAAGCATTCTGCCTTTTTTCCTATTCTTTTTTGAAGTCCCGCAGGTTATCAGAACATAGGAGGCATCATTAAGTTAAATTAATCAGCTGTAAATTAAACAGTGTCTGTAGGTGGCAGAGAAGCCTTTTTAATGCAAAAGCGGTTGATTCCCTTTATTTTCAAAGTTCTTTTAACACAGGAGAAGGTCGGCAACCTGTGCAAATCTATCCTTTCTGCATTCATTATGCCTTTACCACTCCACACCAACGTGATCATTTTACACCATTGCTTGCTTTCCCTGTTTTTCTCTGTTTTTCCATTTTGCCAATATTTTTGTGAATTCCTATTATTGCTTCTTATTAATTGGAAAGAATTGTGACCTTAATTAAGAACCTTCATATTTCTCGGTAAGTGATGAGTAAAATAGCTTTTGTCTTTTACAGGAAAAAGGAATAGTGATTGAAGTGTGGTGTGGTAAAGCTTATGATTCCTAATTTGTTAAAATGTGTGAGCAATGACATTATGCTTCAAAAGGTTATTTTAGTATATTTAGTGCATCCAACATTTTAAGAAACTTGTCATTCTCATGCTGTAATTACTATAATGGTGATATAAATGCAGAAAAACTTAGGAAAAGTGTGTTGCAAAGAGAATGAAGATCTTACAAAATAACTGTAAGCACACTGTTTTAATACTTTAGTAAATTCAGACAACTTAGAAAGTAAAACCCAAGTCACTTGTGGAATTCTTTAATACAGATTTCCTTAAGAGAAGCACACAGATATCTGTAATCACAGAGGATCCTGAGCTGGAACAGGCCCATGTGGATCCTCATATCCAACTCCTGGCCTTTCACAGGACAGCCCCAAGAATCAGATCATGTACCTGAGACTTGTCTAAATGCTTCTTGGAGTCTGACAGGCTTGGTACCATGGCCAGTTCCCTAGAGAGCCTGTTCCAGTGCCTGGTGTTCCTATCCAGATATGTAGTTGCCAATTATGAAATAGCTACCTATTCTTATTACTTCTTCTCCTTTCCTTAGTTTCAAATACAGTGAATCAGTTTTACTCCTTAGTTTGTCTTGTGTCATTTGCAGCATTCCTGTAATAATTTGGTAACTCAGTAAGGCAATAAAGCTGTACGAATTTCGTAGCTTTATTTCTCTGTAACAATCCTATTGCATCCCTAAAAAGTAAATGATTGATATGGGGTGTCAAAGAAATCTCTGCAGTAAGCTAAAGGGGTCTGTTTGGAGGAAAGAAATTGTAAAGCATCCTGTAAAGAAGGTTTTCTATATTTGTTTAAAAATTAAAAGCTTGTCTAAAGTCATTAATACTGTCATGTAGAGCTAAAAGACATAATGGTACAAAAAACCTCTATTATACTGTAATAGCTGAATACTTACCATGTTTTTGATCAGATCTCAAGAACCAGTTGTTCAATGTTTAAAAATACTTCAGCAAAGGTACTTGAAAAGTAGTATTACTTAGTCTGAAAGTTCTTGAGGTATGTGTTAGTATTACTCCTTCATTGCCCTACAAGATATAGTACATTGCTGGTAATTACATAAGATGAATGTAGCACCCTTATACAAAATTTTACATAGTTGACTAGTGTTCTTGTTATGCTCTTCCCTCTAGCCCTCCAAATCCAACACTTGAACTTTGCTTATCATGAGCATCTCTTTTCATTTTTTTTGCTTATAAAATTGCTACTGAACTTAAAAATGTGAGGAAGTTTTGACAGAAGCACTCTTTCTTTTCCTGAGCCAGCTCTAGAGAATTAACTGTGTTTTGTGAGGGCAAGAAAAGATGAGTGTAGCTGTAGGTTTTCTGGGAATGGTTTCTGAAAAATACAGCTGCCAGGTGTAATGTATGGAAGATGTGGACGTCCTGCATGAGGTCCTGCAAATTGTCCATTCTCATGGTCTGGTGGAAAACAGCTTTGTTTTCTTGGTGTGTTTGCCCTGGTAAAAGAGCACTGTTTTTCCGTCTAGCTGCTGAAACAGTAATTGTAATTGTGTCTTTCAGTGTGTATGAAATTCGAGGGCTGTTATAGTTTATCTCAGTGCATGGAAATTGTCTGCATTGTTTCACATCATAATCACAGTTATGTAATTTCTCCCCTTCCCCCAGATCACATTTTCCAACATTCTTTTCACAAGCATTTTGCCCCATGAGAGATAGGATATAATTGCTTGTATAAATCAGATTTTTTTTATAGGAATGTGTTGTAGCTGCTGATACTGGTATGTGCTTGCTAATACTTGCTGGTGCTTGCCTGCTAGAAATAAGGTCCCTAAATAGAGTTTTTCAAAATATATCCCAAATTATATCCTACCTGCTTTGGGCTTTGAAAATCTCAGTCTTTGAGAGCTTCTTTGAGTCCCTGAGAGAGCTTCTCAGACTCCCGTTTGAGTATGGCCTACAACCATTGTTTTGACCTTCATCCTGACCAGGATGCTACCCTCTCCTTGTGGAGATCAGGGTAGGTAAGTAGCAGGCCTCCCAGCCTGCTCCCACAGCTTCTAAGTCTGATTGATGTTTCCAAAGAGATCTGCAAATAACATAAAATTGTTTGGTGGTCTGTATGTTTTGGCAGTCACTTGCTCAGCAGGGCTGGTGGTGCAGTGGTACCCTGGAAGAAATCCAGTTAAGTGGTGCTCTACATAATTTTAATTCTCAACAGATGCACAGTAGCAGGGATCAAGAGGGGAAGTAGCCAAAGTACTGGCAACAATAAACCCCTCTAGTCAGGAAGCAGGAGCTATAGGTACATACAATTTCGTAGGGATTGTTTAATTTTATTTTCTTTTCCTCACCCATAGGTTAGATTCTGGATCATACCCTTTTGTTTTGTGCTAGACCATAAGTTGCTTGTTTAATCCAGATTCTGTTCATAATACTGAAGAAGATGAAATGTCTTTCTTTAAACAATTTTTAATCTACAGATAGGTTTGTACTGCACATAATTTATTTTCTTTATATTTGTTTGGTCATTGACAACACTGCTTTCCCCACAAAATAGGATGTTGTATGCATATTTTCTTTTACTTTAATTTTTAAATCATCCTTGGATTTCACCTGCATTGCTTTAGAAAATTATCTCTGACTGTTTTACACGCTGGAAGAATTTTCTTTAACATCTGTGCTAGGAATTATTGAACACCATTTTGAAAGAAATCTTTGTCACAGATCTGCCTACTCACTTTTAACCAAAATGTGGACTTGGTCTCACTGTAACCTTTCCACAGTTGCAGTGAAAGTTCATGGGGATATACTAATAATATTAAATGGAGATGAGGAAAGAGAGGAAGGTCTTCACACTATGCAGCTGCTGTATAATTAGCAAAACACTTAAGTGTTCTAAATATAGTGCATGTCAGCAATCCATAGAGAAAATAGCAGAGGGCTGACTAGAGGTGCAGCAGCATTTAAACAAGTTTATACAAGTTACTTTTCATGTTTTCATGACTACAGTCTTTATTTTACAGGTCTTCTAGTGGAATATTTTTTAGCTGTGTCCAATGATTTGCTCAACCTAATAAATTATAAGATAAAATGAGTAAAGTCCTTTGGAACTGAAAGTCCATGAGTATTTTTGTATATTACCTACATGTGGAGTGAGTTGGCCGCATGTGCCTGTGTTTTGAGTAGTAAAGCTATTGCTTAAAATTTATTTCTGTTAAATTGAGATATCTTTCTAAATTGTTTATAAGAACACCACAAAAGCACACACATAAAACACGTATTTTCACCATTATGTCATAATCATAGGAAGAAGAGTCAATTGAGAATGTTTTAAAAATTTACAAGTGTTCATTTTCATTTTAGTAAGTAGGAGACAACAAATCTAAGCCTTTTTTTCCATGATGAAGGAATAGGTAAGAATTAATTAAGATAAAAGAAAGAATGAATTTGTGGAGATAGAAGTTTGTATTCTCTATTTCTGCCTTTTGTGAGTCAGATTTTCTTACTTTCATAGATACTCCCACCTACTGTCTCCCCTTAAGCACACAGGAATAGGAACCTATCTTCCTGTCTTACAAAGAGCAAAGAACTTCAGGACTGTTTTTCTTATCTTCCTTACAGATAACATGTAGGTGTCATAGTACAAATGAGTAAATGATTCATTGGGAAAAAGAATGGGAAGTTTTATATGGATGTTATTGAGAGCTGGGGTTGGAGGGCTTGCCCAAGTTCCTTTGTAGTCTAATACAGAAATGGGTATTGAAAAACAGTAAATTCAAATAGATTTTGCTCATATTACAGAATAAATGGCATGGCTTTATTGCTGACCTAGTTTCTTTGTTAGTGGTAGGAAGTTTGTTGTGATCTCTGCTTCTATGGCTTTATGAATGATTTAAACATCGACCTGGAAGAGGAAGATCAGAAAGCTGTTGTGGTAGTTTTAGAAAGTAAATTACTGCTGAAAGAAAAAAAAAAGCTGATGTATTAAGGCTTAGAGGACAACAGTGTCCTCTGTCTTGTTTGAGAAATTAGCCTCTCAGTGCTAGGAGTCAATGTTGTTTTTAAGCAAGAGCATAATATGGAAGTAAATTATACTTGAGTTAGAAAAAAAATTTAGCAATATCATGATTCGGACACATTTGTCTGGTAGTGCTCCTTGCATGAAGGTGTATGGTGGTGTAGCTTTCGCAGCAGCTTTCACTGTGCTTGCTCTGTACCTCTACGTATGCAGAGAAAATGAGAGGCATGCGATGTTCCTGTTTTCTCCTTCAGCAGCTGTGAACAGGCCTGTGAACATGCCCCAGGCTGAGTAGAGGAAAGGGAGACATAGTCCATTCCCCGTTGCCTTGACTTCAAAATATATATGACCACATGGATTTATTTGGGCTTGGTTCCTTCCCCACACAATTCCATATAGTGTTTTCAGATAGATTAGTAGTTCCTAATCTTTTCATATGCGGTCATCACTGCCACCGCTCATTCCTCTTTCTGTGCTTTCTGCTTCTGCATTCTCAACACTTTCTGTTTCTACCTCTGTTCCTCATCACCAGTTCTGGCAACACCAGTTAAAAGCACTAATAAGCTTGCCCAAGCTCATTAACATGTATTTCTCTGTGTGATTCATTGTTGAAAACTAACAGCTGGATATTAGGTCTGATGTTAAGTTGCTCCACAGAATCTGGGCTGGAGGCCATTTTAATATGTATATAAACTCACCATTCTTTCACAGATGGCAACTTCCCTCAATGGCATTGATATTTTGTCATTTGCCCTGTGTCAATGAATGACAAAACCATCCTAAATATTGCTGAGTTGCTCTCTTGAGTTGTATCGTGTGTTCCATGATTTTAACGGTTTTCCTTTCTTCCCTTTTTTCCCCTCCTTTAGACCATTTCACGTGGAGCCCACAAACATAGTCAGTGTGAATGATGACATGCAAAGAGTCACTGATGAAGCTTCAGCCATGAATAAGCGGATTCATTACTACAGCAGGCTCACATCCCCTGCAGACAGGGCGTTGGTAAGGCAAAGACAGGGCCTCATTAAGTGGGTGGCCTCTGGCATGTTGGGTCTTACACAGCCTGGATTTATATAAGCTGCAGAAATAAAGGTTGGGGGAGAATTGTTCTGCAGTTTGCTTTGAATGAAGTATGTAGTAGCTGAGTGCCTTCAGAAGGTTTTGTTTTATCACAAGCTGTTATTTACTTCTTGTGCAATGCCTTCACCATTAAAAGAAAATATACAAACAGCATTAATTTTATAACAGTGATCCAGGCTGCCCAGATTTCTCCCACCTATAAGATTAAATCAGTGGCTAGCTGCTATAACTGAACTGTTGAGCTAGCATGATCTGTTCATTGTGTGCTTACACATATTTTGCAGAAGAAAAATGCATTTTTCTAGCTATCTAGCTAGAAATTCTATCAACTGTTTGTTGGTCTTTTCGCCCCAGGAAGAGAATTAGCATAGTACAACCTTCTATTGCTTTTCTCTTTCTTTTTTTTTTTTTTTTTGTAATTTCCCATGACTTACAGGAGTTGACTTGCTGTATTTAGGACAATTAGTTATTAGTTACATTGATGTTACTAATAAATCTTGTTTTTTATCCATTTGTTAGATTGCTCCTGACCATGTCCTCCCAGCTCCTGATGAAATCTATGTGTACAGTCCATTAGGAACTGCTTTTAAAGTTGACAGTTGCACAGATGGCTATGGTAAAAACTCCAGTCTAGTGACAATGTATGTTAAACACCTTGCCCTATAATAGCCAGAAAATGCATGATTATTGAATGTTCTATATTAACAACATAACTCTTGTTAACTAAGATGACAGCGTGAAGTAAGACTGGTTCTTAAAATATTCACTGGATTTTTTCTTCCTAGATTTATGATATGGAATACCATGATGGGTACATCCATATTAAGTATCCCATGGGGAATAAAACAGGTAAAATATGAAAAATGTATGCATATGAAAATGTTTGGCAGCATGGCTTACTGTTCTTTTTTTCTAGTATATTCACAAATAAAATTAACTGTATTTCTCCCTCTTAACAGGCAGGCTTCACTTCTGGAATTATTCTCATCTTACTGATGGGCATTTTGACTCTTTATTGCTGTTACAGAGTTGTGAAATCACGGCAAATGATATGTAAGAAATCCAAAGCTTCATTGTGCAAATATTTTAAGTGTGAAATACCAATATGTATTAGATTCTGTTTGTATGTGTCTTTCACTATATGTTAGACCTGACTTGCAAATAAAAGCTGTTCTTTGAATATCTCTATTTTTTGTAGTCTGTGTCTAAGCTCTGTGTGCTAAATTACTGTCTTCCCTCATTAGGTATTACTTCAGTTTCTTAGGACCTAGGTATTATAGCCAAACACAGTCTCTTCTCAAGCAGGATTTCAATTGTCTACTTACTAAGTTTTTGGGAACTTTGGGAGGTAGAGGCATCTTTTCTCTATAAGCACTGTCCAGTTCTCTACACGTCTGATCAACTTGCACAGTGGAGCAGCATAGGCTGTAGCTGTATCCCTTTGTGTTGTGTGCCTCTATTACCCTAATATTGTGTGTATTCTGTGTTGAAGAGCCCTCTCAGTACTATCAGCAGCTGAAGCAGTCACTGACAGTGGCTCTAATTAGAATGTACTTCTGTTGTTCAAAACTCACCTTGGGGCTCTTCTTTGGTTGGTGCTTTTGTGCATCTCACTAGAAATCCGTAGTACAGAAATAAAGATCATTAAGACCTTTGTCAGTTTGTTACTGAACTCATTTCAGGGCAGAGGAGTAGGTTGAGGAATAGTTCATGATCTGGTCTACTTTGCCATAACTTCTGCAAAAGGCTTTAGCTGCAAATGCACGGTGGCATTTTTATTTCAGTGCTTCTGAAAATATTCAAAATAGTAGTATGGCCACAATAAAAGTGTCTACTTTAGGCTTCTTCACTCAAACACTTAATGAGTGCTATATTTTAAAGTTACTGGCAATATTCTTAGTCCTTGAAATCACTGTGAATGTGTGTCAGAGTATTCTTAAAAAACCCCACATTTTGTCCTGAATAGTTCTACTGGAATAGTTCTACTGACTCTAATGTAATGTTTTGTTTAGATGTATTTTTGGGTTTTGTGTCTTTTTCAGCTTTAACAGATACCTCAAACTGGGAATTCCCAGATGTTTGCAAGTATTACTTTGGATCCTTTGGTCAATGGTCAAGCCTCTTATTTTCTATGGTATCACTTGTTGGAGCCATGGTTGTTTATTGGGTACTTATGTCCAACTTTCTGTTCAACACAGGGAAATTTATATACAGTAAGTATACATTTTTGTATAAGTTTTACTGCAATCCTTTGTAAAGATCGAGACTGCCTTATACTGGAAAAGGATTGTCCACTTTATGTAATCTTGATTTTCCTGCTACATTGCGTGAAAAATCAATTGAGAATAAGTAACTATGTGTGGTGGTACAGGCAAAGTCCTCTGTGTTGTCAAAGCCACTTTTTCAATTTCTCTCTCAAAAGTGTAGTTTTCTTGGTATAGCTTAAACAACCTAAACCTGGCTGCTTGTTTCCACTCTATTTTCACTCCCCCTTTGTTTGCATGGGTGTATCTATTTGAACAGCCATATAACAGACTAGGCTGTTGAAATTATTCAGTATAATGAAAAAAACACAGTTTCATTATAGATTTCAACAAACACACGTAAAATATTGCCATATAGGAAGTTTTTGCAAGCATCTATGAAGAAACAATGAACTCTGTTGCAGTAAAAATGATTCTTAGTGTGGCATTGCTACAAAATAAAAGATGTTGGGTTTTTATACCCTGGTACCTGCACAGGCACACAAGCATTTGTGTGTGTAATCAATGTAGAGTTGATGGAATTGAGAGCTTTGAAAATCTGACTCATAGCGTTGACTATGTTGGCTAAGATTTAAAATACTCTGTTTTGAAGGTTTTTTCTGAGGCAAATAACAGCACAGACAGTAGCCTGTTAAACAGTGTTTCATTAGAATTCCCGTCATCCCTATAGGACGTACTTTATTGTGTTGGTTAGTGACTGATGAATTTTATAGCTGACCTAATTTATATGTTGTTACAGATGTTTCATTTTAGACCCTGGGGATTTTTTTTGAAAGTTTACCACTTTAATCTTAAATTATTCTAAATTAAATAATGCCAGTTCTAATAAATGGCATTATTATTATTATAAATGGCATAAATAAAATTTAAAATGGTGAGAAGGTCTTATTTTGTAGGAAAAAGTCGTGCTTTTCCGTGGGACTGGCATGTTACTTTATCCCTTACCTCTGTTTGTTTGGAGTTCTTATTTAAGTTGTTTGGTCTAGGATGACAATCACTGGCTTCTTGTCCTAACATTCATACTTAATTACTAGGTAATAAAATGCATAATATGATGTAGGTTTGACACAGTGGCATCTTCCAACCACGTGTTTCTAAGTATTCTGAGCAGGAATTCAGTAAGTACTCTAAGTGTTCAACAGCAGCTTATATTTTCTTTAATTCTCATACAAAAGCATCTGCGCATACAGTTTAGGTGGGGAAAAATTTATTTTCTGCAGGAAGATGGTCTAGAAATCTGTAATACAGAAAGAATGCAAGAATTGTTAGCTGAGTGCAATATCATGGCTTTGACATGGTGTTGCATGGTCTTGTTCAGTTTCTGTTTAATCAGAAAAAATCACATCCACAAATTAAATTGCTAGTCCTAAACTGCTTTTTAAATACAGAAGAAACAGAAGTTGTCATCTGTAACAAATCTGAAAGTGCTTTAATTCTGTAAGAGCTATTAATTTTAGTGGCTTCTCACTAGGTACTTTTTTTTTTTAAATTAAGAACACAAAATTGTGATTTTAGTTAAATATTCTGATTTTTGTATACTCCGAACTAGTAGAAGTAAGTATGAGAAACCTATTTGTGATTTAGCGTGTCATAAATCAAAATAAAGAAGGAGGAAACAGTTTTCTTGCCACAAGGCCCTTTGCTTTCTCTATGAGAAACAAGCTGCTGTTAATTGCATTTAAAAAACCTGAAGCCAACTACCCCATTTGATTTTCTGTACATAACATGCCCACATGCAACAGAAATAAAACTTAATGAGTGACAGAAGCAAAATCTAACCAGTGACACACTAATGCAGTTTCCAGGCTAATAGAGCATTTTCTGTGTGTATCTATACACATAATGCATAAATACAATGAAATTGCTATCCAATACCCTTATAAGGGTGAGGTTGCAGAAACTTGGAAATAACTGGTGTGGTATACCAGCAAAGTAGCACAGGAGTGTCCTGGAAATAAAACACTACTAGAGATGCCTGTATGACAGTGAAGCATTAGTCTTTTTCCAGGGTTTCCCATGGAAGCATGGAAAAAGCATCCCACAGAGCCTCTTCTGAAAAAGAAAATATTAGAAAATTATTAAGGGAAGCTTTTTCTGTATAACACTGTCTGGACTAGGGATATGTTTGCATGCCTTTGTTTGTGTGTCCCAAAAGAGGCTGGATTTAAGATGCATCTCCTCGCTGGCCTGCTGTTCAATACTATTGAGTAGCTGGGAGAAGTCGAGGTGTGCTTGTAGAACAGGAATCCTGGGACTAGGGAGTCTTCGGAAATTTATAAATGGACAGGGCTTCTGAGAAGAAAGTAATAGAGTGTAGAGCTACTTTAAAACACTTCTACAGTAGTTAGAAAACTTTCCCTTGGGTCTGGAAGGAATTAAAGCTGCTGTGTTGTTCCTCTGATACAATTTTTCAAAATATTTTCTAACTTAATTTCAGTCAAGTTAACAGATGAAAGCCTAATAGCAGGTATGGGGACATTGATAGTGAGATTTTCTTCTTTGCAGACTTTGTTCATGACATTAATGTAACAGATATTGTTCCTGGCACCAATGGAAGTAACAAAGGTAAGAAGCACTTAGTATTGTGTTACCAGTTTTGGGTGGGGGTTTAAAGGTAAATCATTATGTTTCAGTGCCTAACCACATGCCAGTTATAAATCATATATCATAAGTTGTAACTATGTGTTTCTTAAAAAACAGCAAGTTTCTATCTGGGATTTGTACTTCCACAAATAACCACACACTAGGAGATCTGAATAACTGGGGCAGTAAAAAATAAGTTTAAAAAGTGGAGGTGAGAATAAGTATTAAAGAGCTAGTTACAAGTTTCTGTATGCCCAGATACATCCTCCTTAAAAGTGTTATTGTTAACTTTTTAACAGTAGTTGCACAATGAGGAATTGCCTTGAGGAGTTTTTACTTTCACACCCTAAATTTGAGGCGCTTTAGTTCTGTTTACTGTTTAAAGTCTTGTCTGGGGCAACTTTACTACTCAAAAGTTGTGCTGCAAGATTATTCTTCAAAAAACTTATGTAAGAACAGTTTTTTTGATGCTGAGTGCAAAAAAAGAAATAAGCGTCAGGCTACTTGCACCTCTACTTATGCTTTTGGAGAGCGTGAGATTTGCACAACTTAGGGAAGAAACTGCAGTCAAGTGTGAACATAGGTCTGTTCCAAGTTCTTAAGTAGGCAGAATAATGTAGAATGAAGGCAGGAGCAAAGCAAGGCAGGCGTTGTCAACCCCTGAATCTTTTCTGCCTCTGTCATAGTGACTGAATCCGTACTGGTTCTTAGGAAGCAGAAAGCTTTCTCTATCCTGAGTGCATGAGGAATGGGGAAACATATCACTACCAGCTGGGCAGCTGTGTGTAACACTAGCTGCAGCTGTGTTTCTGGAGAACAGATGTTGGAGTTGGGCAAAGGCATTGAGAAATAATTCTGAAAACCAGTTGATTTGTGTTTGAGCTAGTGTTGAATCCTGCTCCTCTAACAGTCCTTACCAGCTAGGCACCAATTTGTGCTCTCTCCTGCTTTTGCTGTTCTCTCCCATGCTTATGCAGCAGGAGGTATAACTTGGAAGCAAAGTAGACAATATTCCACACTATCCTCCACCAACTAGAAGATTTAAAGCAGCTGCTACACAAAATTAAGGGCTGTCAGATGTTCAAGTGTCTCTTGACAGGACATCCAGGGCTACCAAGGAGATCAGTAAGAACAAAAGTGTTTTTCAAGGTTTGTGAAACAATCCTGTTTTAAGGAAGAAATTTATGAGAATGTTTTTTATGCCTTTGCCTTTTTTGACAGAACAGAAATGGAGACAATGTAGGATAGTGGCTATCAACTGCTGTGGGATGCCAAGATTTTAAGTAAGACATTATGAGAACAGTGAATTTTATATTTCAGCACAGAGCTTCATAGGCATGTCTTCCTCAGAGGGTCTTTTTGGTTGATTTTTTTCCAATCACTTGTTCAGGTGCTGCCATTGATCAACCTCCATGTGAGAGGAGTATGCATTACCTCTTAGCACTTACCTCTTACTGGAGCACATCTTAAATTTGTTGTGTTGTGTTGTCTGGCAGTAATGTACTTGCCCCTGTCATGGCACAAAGATGACAAGAGTGATTTTGTTGAGTGTAGGGTTTTCAACCTGCCAGTTGTTACAGTGGCTTTCTTGTAATCCTTAGTTTGTTTTTAGAGCAATTTACAGTAATTTAGGCTCTTCGGTGCACTTGAATTTTGGTTGATAAGATCTCACTGAAGTGTGCAGGGACAGATTAGGATGCTAAATATGCAGCCAGATGCAAGGGAGCATTCCTATGACTTGATTCCAGCAGGTACACATGGGCACTGAATAGGCCTTGTTATAGGTGTATGACTTTGAAGGATGATCCTGTGTCACAACTTGGGCTTCAGATAAATTATCATCTTTGTTGTGCTCAGCTGGGAGAACTGTACCTCTGTCAGATTCGAGTGCAAGGTGCCTAGCAGTGGAATCTTAGCAATGAATTCCTGATTTAAAAAAACAAACAAGGTAGGAACTGAGATACTGAACACTGCACTTGAGCAGTCCTCAGTAGTAAAACACACCAGCAGTTGTGGGATCCTGATTCTGAATATTCTGTGCAAGTAAAACTCTTTTCATCTGAGGATGTTTTTCTTTTCCTTTCTTCCAGTCATTTGTCCAAGTGCTGCTAGTGATCACCCACCACAGAACAGGACTGTGATGTTCTCATCTGGCAACAGAACAGGTTTTGAACTCTTTGAAGAATGGTGGGACAAATCAAAAACAGTGCCATTTTACCTGATTGCAGTTCTTCTACCCCTGCTAAATCTGAAGTCTCCATCCTTCTTTGCAAAGTTTAATGTTCTAGGTAGGTAACAAATACTATTAAAGCATTGGTTCGCTGTGACTGAAGTGTATAGAAGACAGTGAAAACTGCTCCAGTGAGTAGAATCATAAAATCTTTTAGGTTGGAAAAGTCTGTAAGGTTATTGAGTGCAACTGTTAACCCATCACTATCAAGTCCACCACTAAACCATGTCCATAAGTGTTATATATCTGCACATTGTGCAGATTTCATACATCTAGGGATGGTGACTCAATAATTTCTCTGGACAGTCTGTTTCAAAGCTTGACAACCCGTTCTGAGAAGAACATTTTCCAAATCTGAACATTCCCTGGCACAGCTTGAAGCTATGTCCTCTCATCCTGTCACTGGTTGCCTGGGAGAAGAGACCAGGCCTTTCCTGGCCACAGCCAGTTGTTCAGGCAGTTGTAGAGAGTGATAAGGTCCCCGCTGAGCCTCCTTTTCTCCAGGACAAACACCCCCAGCTCCCTCAGCTGCTCCTCACAGCACTTGTGCTCCTCACCCTTCATTAGCTTAATTTCCTTTCCCTAGACACTTCCAGCATCAAAAAGTCCTCCTGTCATGAGGGGCCCAAAACTGGCAGTATTGATGTCACAGGGGCAGCCTCATCAGTGCCCAGCACAGGGGGACAATCCCTGCCCTGGCCCTGCTGGCCACAGCATTGCTGATCCAGGCCAGGATGCCATTGGCCTTCTTGGCCACCTGTCAGCACATTGCCAGCCTGTGTTCAGCTTCTGTCTCCAGATCCTTTTCTATTAGGCAGCTTTCCAGCCACTGTTCCAGTATTTTGGTGGCAGCCCATATTGAGCCTCAGAGTGGGTTGTTGGTTGGTTTATTAAGCCCAAGGGCTTTGTCTGCTGCTTTGCTTGAATCTTACGGGTAATAGGGAGTTCATTTTTCTTCCTTTCCTTTTCTTCCTTTTTCTTGCTTGATAATACTGTGAAACAAATTCCCTTACATCTACAGATTTTCCCAAATGGTTCTATACATACTACTGTGCAGCATTTGATACATATTACCTTGGTATAGTCGGGCATACTCTTCCTCCTCTGGTAAACATTTCAAACCAGCAGTTGCTTCTGATCTGAAGTCATTTTCTGCCAATCAGGTGACTAATTAATTACAACATCAGTCAGTCAGTATGACCTGCTTCTGTTCTTTGTCCCAACTTCCAATATTGTGGATTCTTCTGTGCTGCATAGGAAACAATTGTGACTTCCTGCTTACATGTCTTGAGGTAGAATGCCAAGGTGGTGGGGCTGGTAAAGTGAGTAAAGCATATGCACGATGGGTGGGGCTGGTCACAGTTCAGGGAGTAGAAGATGTCTGAGGAGTAGCAGTGAAGCCCACAATGAAGAGAAAGAGAAAACTGGATGTGGATCAGAGGTTGAAAAAGTTGTATATGCTTTGTAAAGGTGGAAAGGTGATAGAGGACGGGGATTTGAAGGTCTAGTTTGTTCGTCTGTTCCATAGTTACACTTTATCAGAGCTTGGATCTGCTCTTGCTGAAACCACTAAATGAGAATACCATGCGGGAATTTGGGTACTTGATACTGCCTCTGTACAAAAGGTGTGGGTTTTATGTAGAAAAAAATTTTAAACCCAGAATATTAATTACTCATTACTCAATAGATTATTATGTAATTGAGAAGGTGTTTAAAATTGCCTTAATTTTTGTAAACCTTGACGTTTATAAGACAATAAAAAATGGAAGACAATTTTGAGATGATGAAATTTATCTCAGTAGAGTTTTACTTATTTTGATACCTGTGGAAACAGAGGTTCTTAGGAAACTAAGAGTCTTTTAGCTGATCTTCACATACAGAACATTTTATTTTCCTAATTTCTTGAGATTATCTATCAAATCATAATTCCTTCTGTTTATTTTTGAACCTTGATGGGTTAAAATGCTGGGGTTTTGTCTTCACTTACTTAGAGCCTGTTCTCTGCTAACTAGCAGCATTATTGGCCATGAGGTTCATTGCAGTAGCCTTAATTATTGTTGTTCAGTTTTCTTCAATTTTTAGGTAGTTCTTGTTCTGCTCTTGTCTCTTTCAAATGGTCTGAAACAAGACCATATACCCTCCATTCTGCAGGTATACACAGCAAGGCATTATACCCATCTGTGATCTCATTTCTAGTTGTTAAGCTGTACAGGTGCCTGCTGGATGCCTCCTAACCAATGAGATGGAATGCAAATCCAGTATTATAATAAAGATTATCCAAAGTTACGTTTAACATAATGTTTTAATCAGTAGCATTGAAGTGTCATTATCAGCTTCTAGTTCCCAGTGTAAAGTTCATAAGTGCAGTAATTTCCATTGAGCTGTTTGGTTCAAAAAGTCAGTGACTAGATGGACATTGTAATAGCTGGAGTGCTATGATCAGTCTCCACTTAGATTGAAATTCTGGCAGTGGAAGCTGGAACTGGTCTGTTTGTGCCTAAAGACCTACGTGCCCAGCAGCAGGAATGGCAGGGTACTTCCTCTGCTGTCACCAGTGCCAGAAAGTTATTTAAACTTGCTGGAAGTTTACATTGTGTGCATGTGCATCTTTTTTTCTCTCTGACCTATAAGACAAGTGAAGAAGTTTAGACCTAGTCTTCTGTTAGGAATGAATACTAACCATAACTGTTTGACTACTAGTAACTGGATGGACGGAGGAGAAATTAAACCCTGCATAAATACTTTGTACTATATCATGGTATTTGTTTGGCTCTTGTTTTTTCCAGGTACAGTTTCAGTTGTCTACTTAGTTTTTCTGGTTACAGTAAAGGCTGCTCATCTGGGAATGCACTTAGAATTCAACTGGTTTACAGAGAATGAATTTTTTGTACCAGGTAAGATAGTTAAAATGCAGTGGTGAAGTATATATGTGGTGAGTTTAGGATTTTTTTTTCTCTCATTTGCCTTTTAACAATCTGAGACATAAATAGAGGAAATGCTGTCTGATGTGGCAACTAGAGGAAAGATCCCTCCAGACCAAGTGGCAAGGAATCCCTTTCCCAGTGATGTTCCTTAGTTAACAGGCAGTATTAGCAGTAAGGAAGAGAAGGAGCCCCTATCAGAGGAATCTTCAACATATATCCTATACCAGAGAGCTTACCTTAGACCTGTTTCACCTATGTTACTTTAAGTTCTAGTTGTACGTGTTTCAGATCATGCCTATTTCAGTAGCAATTAGAAATTACAAACTGTAGACAGACTGACTGTTAAGGGTGATTTAAGTTCTCCACACACTGTCTTGCTTAAGTGAAATAGCTCATTCATCATAATTTGCAAGTACAGTTTTCCTGTGCTTCCCAGTTTATCTCAAGTTTTTGGCCATAATCTTAGTAGTTCTTCTCTTTCAAACACCCATTAGCTGGTTTTATCCCATCAGTACATATCAGTATTTAGTATTGCTTGAACAGCTAGCCTAAAGAGATCAAGTTTCTTTTTTAAGAAACCTGGAATAAAAGAACAAAGGTTAGGTCCTAATTGGCTTTTCCCCATCCTTTACAATAAGCAAAATTTTAGGACCAGTTAGCTGTAGGGAGCTGTGTCCTGAACATTGAGCTGTGTCCTGAACAAGAATAGTGTCCCTTCTTCTGATCTTAGAAACAAATGAGAAGAATGGGTTGTAGTGACACACGTGCTGCAGGCCATTGAGAAATAGAGCACCCAGTAGTTTGATTAATTTGGCAAAAACTCCTACTGCTAGGAGATGGAAAAGGCAGGTAACTAATGCATACAAATACAGCTTCCATGAGATTCTGAAACTGTCAGTTTGATTTTTATTATTGAGATTGAAGTAGTGCATGGAAAACGAGCCTAGAAGTCAAGGCCAGAAGTCGCTTGCACTCTCAATTCTGTCAGTAGCACATCATGCTAATTAGATATTGAAGGTACAGTGAAACCAGCTCTAGGGAAAGCTTATTCTTTCAGTTTGGAGAAGCCCTTCATTAGTTGCCTGGAGTGTGTTTACTTTCCTAACTTCATAGCACTTTACAGAAGTCTGTTTTAAATATGTTTGCTTGGAGCTCTCTGTGGTTTGTTCTGTAAGGGTTTGTGAACCTCTGAAGAGTGTTGTGCTATACTTCTGGATGCTTTTCAGAAGCTGACTATCTTAGGGTTCTCTAAATGCTATTAGCACTTTAAAGAGAACGTACATTCTTAGGTAATACCAATTAAGATGGTGCTCTAATGATGTTATGCATTGGTGAATTCCTAGACCATTTGCAGCACTTGGAGAACCACCATCTTGTGAACATCTTTTGAGTATTAAAACAAGCAGAAAAATGCTATTCCCAAAAGAAGGAAATTCTTTTCATACATGCTGTGAAGCATGATAAGAAATTGCTCTGCCTTTCTTTATGCCCTGTCTTGTAAGCAGAACCTCTTAAGTATCTACAGATGTAATTTTTCTTCTGGTAGCATAAGTGACTTCTTAATAACTAGAAGTGTTCACAGGGTAAATGATTCCTTCCCTCCATCTCCCTCTTCAGGAACCCGTAGGTATACAGCCTCACTGCTGTCAATTCCAATTTCACAAATGATTTCCAATTAAACTGTTGAGGAGCAGAAAACCTTGTATGTACCAATCTTAAATTAACCTAGTAATCACTGATGGTTGGAGTCTATCAGAGAAGCCCTGCTGGAAAGTATATTCTATAGTAACTGTTGTCTTCATGTATCTTGCACTTCCTGATTAAGTATCTGCATTGGCTATGGTCAGATATGAGATAGATTGTCCCATTTCAAGGTGGAGGTTCATGCGTTTGTCACTACCCTCCAGAGCACTGTATGTCATCTGCATTTTGTCATTGTATGTTTCAAAGAGTAATTTAAAAACACCTTTTTTTTCTTTGTTTAGAGTTTAGAATTCTGTTCCCTCAGCTCACAGGGGTTCTAACACTTGCCTTCTTCATCCACAATTGTGTCATCACACTTCTTCAGAATAACAGGAATCAAGAAAACAACGTAAGTAACTTCACAAGACTGTGCTTATTTATTCTAGATTGCCAAACAATAGTAATTTTTTCTTGTGATTTGATAAGAAAAAATTACACATTCTTTTCCTTGCTATGAAGGAGTAACAGAAAAATTACAAATTACAGAAAAGCTCTGAGGAATGCCCGAAATTTACAAGCTGGTATTAAATGGCCAAATTGCACACAAGAGGCAGATGACTTGACTATGTTGTAGGTCTTAATGAAAACTGACCAATTTTAGAATGAAAAATGGTGGAAAATATTTGGTACATGACTGATGTTAGCAGAATCCTGAACAGTAATTTTGAGGTCTAGGTAATACTTCAAAACTTTGTCTCACAATTCTAGTCAAAGACCATAAAGAAACTTGGCACAATTTAGGAAATCCTGCAAGTTGAAGCCTGGATCAGGAGGCTTTGTGATACATAGTCTTTGGACTGGTGCTTTACCCTTGAAAAAGCTAAGTGCTGCTTCTCCAGATGGAACTGCATTCTTTGTTAATATCTTCCCATTTTAAAATACTAAATGGAGTAAATACAATACACAGAGTCTGAGAGTAACTTTTACTTTCATTTTTTTTATTATTTTATTTTTTCCTCCCTACTTCCAAGGATTCTTGTCCAGCTTCATTAAAATGTTAGCTGTAAAGGTACCTGCAATAACATAAAAAGATTTTTAAATACTAGCTGTATGAAAAACTGTAATAAAATCACAGAATCCCAGAATGCTTGAGGTTGTAAGGAACCTCTGGAACCTCTTGTCCCTGCTACTGAATCAGCACCACTAACAGCCAGATGCCTATACAGCACATCAGATAAAATAGATCAGATTTGATTATTTGACAGTGAAGTACAGATTATGTACCAATGCAATGAGATGACCTCTTAGGCTTTAAAAGTCTGCATAGTTACTTCCTTTTACCTGTGAATCAAGACCAGCTTGTGAATTATGTATCTGCAAAGGAGTCATGCATTCTCCTCCAGGAAGGCTTCTGGGGGCTTAGGGCTTCTCAGCTGGAGGTCTGGACAAAGAAAGCTAAATAAGCTTTTTCTTGATTTCCTTAAGAAAATCTTATGATGTGGAGAAGGGGAAGATTTCTCTTTAACTGTGGCTTTCAAATTCTAAAGGGTAGATCTCCAGCAATCAGGTCTATATGCTAATACCCTCATTCCATCTTCAAGGTTTTCCTGTGTATTTTCCCCCTCTGTTTACATCGGAGCAAGCAGTCAGATGCAAAGAGCAGCACCTGGAGTGTTCTTTAGCTTGCTTTTCCTGTGTGAAGGCGGAAGAAACTGCTGCCCGCATTTGAATCAGCTTTTCTAATACCTTTCCTGGAGCTTAACTTGAATTTCCAAGTCAGCCGTAGCATGGATCTCAAGCCCTTGACAAAACTCTGCATTGCAGAAGAATGTTCAAATTTCTTATAAAGGACAGCTTTGAAGTATGGCAGGAAAGACTTCTAAAAGGAAAACAAATCTCTATGATTCTTGTAGTAATTTTATTTGGCTGGAGATTACTTTTCCTCTTTGTAGCTGTACAGGAGCCTTTCACCTAGGTCTCAAAAATGCTTTGCAAATGTTAATGAAGTACCTGTGCTCTTGAAGAGCTGTTTTGTGATTATGTCACTAAGCGGCTGGACTAAGTGGGAGATTTCCATATATATAGGGGTCTTGCCCTCTGTCATAAGTCATGGGGGGTTTTTCCAATATATTTACAAGATGCTTTCTTCTCTCAGTATCTGATAGGGTGATACTGACATAACTCCATGGATAAAAACTTCACTGTTTTATTGATGGACCTGTTAGGATGGCACTTCCCTCAGTGTTCTGTCAAAAGGCACAGAACTTGGCAAGCTGGAAAAGCACTGCTTTTGTCTTGAGCAAAACTTACTGAAAGTAGAGGTCATAGAACAACTCTCTGGGGAGCTGGAGGAGAGTAAGACAAACAATAACATTCCTGTTATGGAGTCAGAAATTCAAAACAATAGCAGCTTCCATTCTGGTCACAGGCGTGCATCACAGCCCAAAGCTAAAATACATGGGGGAGGAGTGCTCTGGCCGCTATTCCTGTACAGTGGTGTGGGTGTGAGAAGAGAAGAGCAGTGCACTAGAGTAAGCCACATGTCAGCAGCATAGCCCTGTGAGCAGGTTTTTAGTCTGCAGTTCAGAATTTACCTTTCTGGTCTCATCTCCCACTGCTGCTGCCTCCTTGTATTTATCAGCATAAGTCTTTGTACAGTGTCAGTCAAATGGTTCAAAAACAATTTGCATAGGAAATGTAACCCAGCCACAAAAAGGAGGGTAGGTGTGGGTTTTGGTTGGTTGGTTTTTTCCTGATTAGTGTTTGTGATCAGTTTCCCTGAGCAACACTATGGATGCTACACAAGCCCACCATGATCTACAGGCATAAATAAGCTAGTGCTGTCTCCCGACAGTTGTTTGTGGATATACTTGGGAGAAAGGCTGTGAATGAGGAGATGTTTTTTCTCTAGCTATTAACTGCAGAAGGCATGGAGCTGTAAATGGTACTTATTTTCTGCAGTATTGAAACACTTTATTCCCTGTAAACAGACTGAGCTTCCCTTGATGGTGCCATACCATTGGTTTCTGTTTCCTGCCAAAATTATGCACAGCATCATCCATCCTGGTAAAGTACTTATTTTTGTCACCCAGTTAAATCTTACAACTTGTCCTTGATGCACGAGCAGGTGGAGTCATTTTTATGATCTAGATCAAAGTCCTGTTGAGATATTAGGGAGTCAGCATCTCTCTTGAGAAGGGACTAATCTGAAATGTGATGATCAAAAGGTATTTCAAATGTGGTAATCATTACTAAGCACTGATACTGGCTTCTCCATCCAAGAAGCAACTCCACAAAGTAGCTTTCACTGGTACTGAGGAAGGAAGTGAGCTGATGGCATTCAGCAGGCAAATCAAGGCCTGGAAGTACCATGTGGCAGCACCATGTAAGAAATGCCCATAGAGCCACAGAGCCTCCTCTGTGCCATGTCAAATCCCTTGCTGCAAGTCTGGCCAGCACCTGAATAGGACTGGTCTGTGGATGTGATACAATGTCTTGTGCTTTCAGGGCTGTCTTTGTTAGCTCCACAGTCATCCTTTTGTTAGGAGGCTGATTTCTTCCTTTGTTCTACTGCTGCTGCTGGCCTTGATCAGCCAATTTTCTCTTCTTCCAGCAGCACTTCTAACCACTTCTTTGTTCTGTGGATCTGACCAGGAGAGCTCCGTGTCAGAAGTAACTACAGGGAGTTTGCTCTCCAAGCTCTGTCTGAAAATCTGCCTGTTACTTCAGGTGTATTTGAGAAGGATTTGGCAGGTATCAGGCTATGATCCTTATGAACTGTGACCAGCATGTTGCCTTAGATACTTACTTGGAGACTCCCACTGTGATTCTACAAATACTTCCTGCTTCCAACATTGTTTTTTCTACAAGTTTGATTCTTAAGCTGTGGCTGTAAGAATTGCTATATTCTTATGCTTAGGCAGCATTCACCACAGCAATGTCTGCTTTTGTGTGAATGTAAATGCCTCAAGTATCAAATTTAAAACAAAAAAGTGTAGTTATTGCTCTTACTTAAAATAATGCTTTTATCTCTCCCCATGTGTCCTTTGATTTTTTTTCTGGAATTATGCTGTCTAAACAGTACTGTCAACGTCTTAAGGGAGTGAACCCAGGTCTCTTGAGGAATAATGAACATTAATCAAAAGATGTTCCTGTTATGTAAACTCATGTTGTTGTACAGAGGTAACCATCTTACACACAGAAGCATGTATTTGGAAGGGAGCTGATGGATGTTTGAGAAAAAAATAAATTCAGGTTTTCAAGTTGTCTATTTTTTGTTTAATAGCTATTCAGATCAAAATCTGGGTACTCTTTCTATGGTGACAACACCTGGAGAAAATAGTCTGTTGTGTTACACGCTATGAAAATAAATTATCAAAATTATCTCAGCACTTAGTTTCATTGCAGATTAAAGCATACCACCCTTAAGAACTCTGGAAACATGAACTGGTTAGTACTGGTGCAAGTACCTGTTAGAGGTAATAGCACACCACCTATCTACCATTTTTCATGTCTAAAGGAAGCAGTAAGAATTTTATTTCACATTTCTTGCCCTCACAACTGCATGCACCCATCACAGCAAAAATAGTTTTACAGTTGGTTCTAGAACTTATGTGTAGGCAGAGTACAAATAACAACTGTGAGTTACTATACCATTTTTATGCGCCAGGACTGCACCTAAAATACCGGACTTAAAGCAGATTTTGGCAGATGATGTGAATTAAGATGTGCAGAACACACTGGATGTGTTTTGAAAAATTGTCCAAGTCCTGTCCTCAAGAGATGAGAGTCTGCATCTCTTTGCAAAACTGCGTTACTGTGTCTCTTGAGTCCTACAATTAATGGAAGTTACTGATAAATACCTGCAAGAAATATGGATGCTCATATTTAATATTCTTAAAATTAGTTCTTATAGTGGGTGGGCACTAGTGCTTTTGAAGGTGTAGATGATATATAAAAATCTGTACAGCTTCTCATGTCACAAGAAGAAATTCTGCACATAATTTAAAGAAAAGGCTACTGCTCGACTTCTGATGAAAGTTGATAGTCCTTACTCAATGGCCAGTATGAGGAGAGTGAAGTCTAGGCAATCATCTTCCATGTGCATTTAAGTGGTCAGCAGAAGGAAGAGTTTGCAGCTAGAAGTGTGCAGCTGCTGGGAGCTTGAAAGGCTGGAACATGACCCTGGAACATGTTCAAATCACGCTGATTCCTTTTTCCCATCAGCCTCTAAAAGGCAAATAATATTCCTCATCAGACAGCAATCTTCTACCCCCAAAACATGCAAAATGAATAGGAGATTCCACGTCTTTCACAAAAAACTGGCTTCTATTTGAATTTCTCTCACAACTCATAATCTAGTATTTTATCATTTCCTCAGGGATTGCCTTGCCCTTGGCAGAGCCTGGAATGGTGTAGGATATGTGTTTCTGTCAATAAGATAGTGTGAAGAAGCACTATGGGAAACATTCCCATGCACAGATGTGAGGAAGCTTTGCTCATGTTCAGTGAGCTGGCTGAAGGTGATAATTATCACCCTGGTCTGGAAACCAGTGTAATCCTAATAATTTGGTGCTATGCCTGGGCTAGTAAGACTTGCTTCTCAGCCTTGGGAAAATAGGGTCATGTATTGAAACATTACTAGTAATCCTTTAAGAAGCTGATGATTAGCAGCAGCTGAACAAATGGCTTTCTGTAAGGTGGTGAGTGTTTTGTACTGTAACAAAGCTTACACAGGATTTAGTTAGCTAATAACTAGAAACAAATGGTCTCCCTCTTTATTTCCAAAGGAAGTAATTTATGTAGAAGAATAACTCAACAAGTACATTGCTGTGAGATCAGTCTGATGTATATGTGAATTCTCTAGTTTCATAAAGTACTTAATTAGTTTTGCCAGTCATTTTCCTGTAATAAACGTGTGGTTATTTTTGTGCAGTGGAAAACACTTGTATATATTATATACCTTAAAAAGATAGCCAGAATTTTCAGAACTGAACTTTGAAGTTTAGGTTTAAATCCATACTTAAGTGTATGTAGTGTAGTTAAGTGTGGATTTAGGACCCTAGCTTCAACACTCTCTCCTTAAAACCTCTGATTAAATTCCTTTGTATTACAGTTGGGTAGACTGATGTCTTTGACCGCAAGATTTTATTCAGGATAAGAAATTTAACATATGGCTTTCTAGGCTTTCTGTGTGTCAGTGTCCCAAGGGTCTTATTAGGAATAGTTGAATGTAAGAAAGTAGAAGGGATTTCTTGTTTGTTTTAATAACTAGTCTAAACTTATGCATCAGGAATAACACACTACATCTGTCGGCGTATCTCATTCATGGCGCCTTTTTTGTATGTTGAGAGATCAACAATACATGTCTAGGTCCACTTTGGGTATTGAAGCTTTCTGATCTGATTAGAACCAGGTCTGAAGTCTCCATCCAAGTAGTAGGAAGTAAAAATAAAAATGTACAAGTGATAGTAGTAAACAGAAGAAAGTAATGCATATAAAAGTAACAGTAATACATGAAATAGAAATCTTATTATTAGGTTTTGTATGTAAGTGCTGGCCAAAATAAAATCTTGTTTTTCCTCAGGTGAGAGACCTCTCTATTGCATACTTCCTGGTTGGACTGACATACCTGTATGTTGGAGTGATAATTTTTGCATCTTTTCCTTCTCCACCATTATCCAAAGAATGTATTGAACAGGTGAGATATTTTACTGTATTATATATTTCAAGGAATCACAAGATGGTTTTTTTGGGGACCGAAGTGGGTAATGTGGTCCAACCTCCCTACTCAAGCAGGGCTATCCCAGAGGATATGGCACAGGATTGCATCCAGATGGTTCTGGAATATCTTCAGTGAGGGAGACTCCAGAACCTCTGTGGGCAGTCTGTTCTAATGCACAGTCACTCACACTGTGAAGAAGTTCTTCCTCATCTTCCTTTGGAACTTCCTGTGCATCAGTTTCTGCCCATTGCCTCTTGTCCTATTGCTTGGCACCACCAAGAAGAGCCAGATCCGTCCTCTTGGCACCCTCCTTTCAGATGCCTGTGTACATTGATGAGGTGCAACGGGAATAGGCCCAGCTCCCTCATCCTTTCCTTGTAAGAGAGATGCTCCAGTCCCTTGATCATCTTTGTAGCCCTGAGCTGGAGGGTCCACTCCAGGAGCTCCGTGTCTGTTGCACTGAGAAGCCCAGAACTGGACACAGCACTCAAGATGTGCCTCACCAGGGCTGAGTAGAGGGGCAGGATCACCCACCTCGACCTGCTGGCAGTGCTCTTCCTAATACATGCCAAGATACCCTACTTGTCCATTAACCTTTTTATAAATGCGCATTAAAAAAAACCCCAGCTACTGCTTCTTGCTTCATGATTCACCCTGGCAGGAGCATCTGTGCTTGACTGTGGTCAGTTGGTGGGACACCTTGTGGGCACTACCATGAACAGATGAGTAATGCTTGTGTTATCTCATTTATATTCACAAATGGTTCCCAATATTTGAGTGAAAAACAAACATATAATAAATACTCTGTGAAAGTGATGAAGGACCAAAATGAAAAAGTGAGCAATTGAGCTTTTCATTTCTTTAGCTTCTTTAATCCTGAGAAGTGTGTGCAGTGACTCTTTGGGATTCCAGAAGAAATAGAATGTGAAAGCAAGTTTGTTTAGACAGGAGTCCTCACTGCAATTACATTTGAAGTCTGACCTCTGGAGTCTGACACTGGTGAGCCTTGCCAGCAGAGTTCTTTTGATAATAGCACCACATGAAATACTCTACGAAGGCCAAAAACTCTTTATCTGCTTCTAGGCAAAGATGATTTCCACGCCCTAAATTGCTTCAGAGATAGCAGTTATCAGTGGGGGATCCATGTTATGCCAGGTGTTCTATAGCTCTGGCATAATATTTAGTAATAAGGTGGCATTTAAAGGCTTCCTCTGACTGTGGATTAGTTAGAACTGGTATCACTGTTAAACAAATTATTTTGTACTGAAATAATTTCACAGGATGAAATCCACATTTAAATAACATGTAATGAGTGATTTCCTTCCCATTTATTTTCTTAGCTCTCTCAGGTACTTATGAAGCTGTTTGTATATTTCTATGATGTTTAAGTCTTATAATACTTTTTCAAATGTTCCCACTAGTAGTGTATGATCCCTTACTCATTTGTATGTAATGCAGTTCTACTCACTAAGTAACTGTTTTTAATAAGTAGTTATGGTATGATAGATAAAAGGAGCATATGAATCCATCTGCCTAAAAGGTCAGGTGGCCTTTCCACAGCCTGGATTGTTTGAGGATGTTCAAAAGATCAGAAAGCAATTCATTATGTAATAATAGCATTAACACTGACATCAGCTTAGTAACATTCAAAAATTGGTTGTTATTATGTGGCAAGGCAGTTGTAAAAGAGGGAGAGGGTTTTTCATGTTATGGAGTTCATTTAGCAATTGTAGTTGTTTGGGTTTTGTCCCATTCTTTCTGGCACATAGATATTAAAACCCAGCAGATATATGTAAACAAGCCACCATTGATATGTAACTTTACTTATATGTTTAGAATTTTCTAGATAACTTTCCCAGTGATGACATCATGTCGTTTGTTGCAAGAATATTCCTGCTGTTCCAAATGATGACTGTATACCCACTGTTGGGCTATCTGGCACGAGTCCAGCTGTTAAGACAGTTGTTTGGAAGTGCTTACCCAAGGTAAGGAGTCTGTTTCTTGACAATAGTCTGGCACACTCTGCTTAACTGGCTTTCTGTTGTCAGAAATTTGGCTAGATTTTGGGGATTTTCTTTGTACATTAGGTTCATTTCATAAGCTGGTTTCACAGAGTTTGTAGAGTCAGGGTGAATGGGCACACCTGCAGATCAGGACTGTTACAGTTTGCCAGAGCAGAATGGGGGAGGGGGGTTCTTTTAGTTTAGCTCTTCCTTTTATCAATAAATAATAATTTTGTCAACACACTCCCTTTGGGTTATGCAATTATATGACAAAAGGGAAAAAAATGTTTAGTCTAGGAGCATTTAATCTAGCAATCCTTAAGCTGTGAAAAATATATACTCCAAATACTAACCTTTCAGCATGCCATCTTTGTTTTGATCGTGCCTGATTAGTAATCATCCATCTGTTTTTAAACAGAGCTAATAGCTGAGTGTGTTGTTACTTGTGCTATCTGGGCTGCTGCTATGCTTATAAAAATAACTTTTCACATGCTAATTTCAGAGATGAGCCACACCCTTGCATTTGTACAGTGTCTGTACTCCAGGGAAGAGCTGATGCAGATTTCAGTTTTAGTTTGGTTTCTTAAATAAAACCTAGGACATTTATATTTGGAGTACTGGAGTACTGAATTTGTCACAGCTGAGAAGTTGCCATTAATCTCCAAGTTTCTTATTTTGTATTGTGAATTACTGTTGATGGATGAAAGGAAAAAAAAAATCTCAGAAAGGAATGTGTATTTCCTCTGTGGCATCAACAGTTTAGGTCTGCAGAGATGTTGTTCCAAGTTTCAGGTTTCTTCTGAGTCCTGAAATAGGTTCTAGAAACTGAATGCCTAAAATTAGGCAGTGAAATAAATGCCTGCTTTTTTTGACTCAGAATTGTATGCAGTTCAACATTGGGATTTTTAGGAACTGCTGCAAGTTACTGTTGGAAACAAGGCCATTTATTTAAGTGCTAAAGATGGATTTCACAGCCACTGGGAAATAATCTTGTCCTCTATATTATGTGGATATGCCTTTTCCTATCTCCTCCCTCTAGTTACTCTCTGACCAGAATGGTTTTCATTTCCCTCACGGGCTCTCCTAGAACCTACAGCTTTGTGCCAGTCTCTTCTCAGGTTAATTCCAGCTTGCTGTTTTAAGCCTTCGTGGTATGACGGATTTGATGATGCAGATGATTTTTGTCTCCAGGATGTCCTGTGGGTAGCTTCACTCATTTTTGAATTTACTTTGTTTTAAGACTCCTCGTAGTAAAGTATTTAAAGCTTCTGAGAAGTTAAAAATGGTTTCTAGGAAGCCATATAAGTCTCTCCAACCTATAAGGTACCATAATCTGGCTGATGGGCTCTCTCGCTCTCTGACATCCCAGGTGTCTCAAACACAGCACAGAAATCACTGAATTAACCTTCAGGCTCTGGCTTCTGTGCATTTACAAGGTCAGCCCTTGTATTTTTCTATGCAGTGAAGACTTGCTGGAGGCTGGTAGCAAGCGCAGAACATGTCTGTGGGAGGATAGTAAAGATTTACTGCCTGGTTGTTGAATGTGTCTTCATGACTGGTTCTCACCAGTCACCTAAGATGACAAATCTCCTTTAGTAGCACTTTATGACCTCTCTAGGAAAAACTTCCGTATTTTCGGTTTTCCCCAGAGCTGATTTTGTAGGGATATGTTTTACAAATATGAAGCTTTTGCTTTTATTGACATAGACTGATATCTTACTGGAGAGCCTATTGATTCACTCTGAACAACCTACTTGGAAATATTAATTTCTGTAGCTTTTTGTGTAGGAAAATGAGCACCCTACTAATACTTGAATATAGTTGGAATCTTTTCTCAAAATCCTCATTAATCAGGGCTAACAGCTCTTGGGCAATAAGAAGATTGATCTGTACAAATTCGTGCTTTACCTCTTAGATTTTTCTGTATAATGTGAATATATGGAGGAGAATACTCTGGGTCATATGCCTGGAGAAAATTTTTGTGTGAGTAGTGAGCCCAAAGGATGAAAAAGGAGGCAAAGAGCAGGATCTCTGTTGACAAGCTAGCCTCATTTAACTCTGTGATTCTATGTGCTAAATCACATATCTTTTCATGCATGCATCTTTCTTATATTAAGTTTTCTTTGCAAGTGAGAGAAATGTTGTAAATTTGCCTTCTGACTATAATTTTCCTGCCAAAAAAGTCAGACAACAAAGTCAGAAACCCGTAACAGAAACACCTTCTCCTTCGGTCAAAGTCTCCATTAGAAATTTTCCTATCTTCAGTTTTAAGCTGTTGGTTGCTTTACGTGGAAGCTCACTGATTTTAAAAGCCAGGCTTCTTCACATCAGCAGTTATTTTCAGGTGTAGGTTCCTGCTGCTGCTGTGGGTGGAGTTAACAGATACCCATTAAGTTAATAAATGAAGTCCATAGAAATCTGTACGGATGCAACTTAAAGCAAATAGCTTGATCTCACACATGTTTACAGGGCTGCCAGATAGTTTTTATTTCCTGGGTGTGATTGTATTGCTCAGATCAATTTCATTCTCTGGGTTTTACCCCTTTTTCTTTATCTGAAACTGATTATAATAAAGCACCAAGATACTAGTTTCCTGGTTTGGAATTTATAGTCTAGATTTTTTTATCTAATGAAAGGCAAATTCTACCAAAAGTAGCATCATGGTTAATATCCTATTTTTTTCTGGAAAATCATGGATTATAACTGGATGATTATGAGAAACTGCATACTCATCTTCAAAGGAGCTTTTATTGTCGGAAGATTTGATTTTCATCTCTTTTGTGTCATGCTTTTTATTCTGTAGTGCTGTTTTTCTGTTAACAACTCTTTGCTGTTTACCTGTAGTGTATCCTACTAACCCATAGTCTTGAGTGATGAAGCACCTCAGCCTCTCCAAACATAAGTGCTTAAACAGACAACATGTAACTTTTTTCTTCCAGGTTTCCCAATAAGCTGAACAGTGGGAGATGGTTTATCTGAAAGGAAATGGGAGTCTTGTCTTCCAACAGTCAGGAGGAGAGCAAAAGCATTCTTGATTCTAAGAAAGAGGATTCTCCTTGCTCTTATGTACCTGTATCAGCGACTTCTGTCTCTGCCTATCTTAAACTGAAAGGCACGTGTAGATGTGCTAGACACAGCAATCTTCTTACAGGCATCATCACAGAGGATCATAGAGTGGTTTGGATTGCAAAGGACCTTGAAGTTCATTTGTTCCAGCCCCACTGCTATCAGCAGGGACAGCTTTGACTAGACCACGTTGCTCAGACCCCCATCCAAACTGGCCTTGAACACTTCCAGAGGTGGGCCATCCATAGCTTTCCTGGGAAACCTCACCCTTGCAGTAGAGTTTCTTCCATGTATTTAACCTAAATCTCCCTCTTTCAGAGTGTACCCATTCCTCCTTGCCCCGTCACTCCAGTTCCTGTCAGAGAATCCCTCTCCAGCGTCCCTGTAGGCCCTTTCAGGTACTGGAAGGTGTCTCTGAGGTCCCCACACAATCCTCTCTTCCCCAGGCTGCACAGCCCCAGCTTGCTCAGCCCATCCTCATAGCAGGGGTGCTCCAGCCCTCACCGACCTCCTGGCCCTCCTCTGGACTTGTTCTAACAACTCCTTGTCATCATGCTGGGAACCCCAGAGCTGGATGCAGTGCTGCAGGTGGGGTCTCAGCAGAGCAGAGCAGAGCAGAGGGGTAGAACTCCTCTCTCATCTGCTGGCCAAAGCTGCTTTGGATGCAGCCCAGGATTTCCTTGGCTTTCTGGGCTGGGAGCACTCCCTGCTGGCTCATGGTGAGTTTTCATCAGCCACCACCGCCAAGTCCTTCCTCGTGGGGCTGCTCTCAATCACTTCTCTGCCCAGCCTGTGGGTGTGCCTGGGATTGCCCCAATGCAGGTGCAGGACCTTGCCCTTGGCCTTGCTGAGCTCCCTGAGGTTTGCAGGGTCCCACCTCTCAAGCCTGTCCAGGACGCTTTGGATGGCATCCCTTCCCTCCAGAATGTCCACTGCACCATACACAACTTGATGCTGAGGGTGCACTCAATCCATAAATCCTTCAGCCTTTCTCTACTTCCTACAAAAGATTTAGAAATGAGAGAAGACATCCTAATTCCTTCTTTTATTTTGCAAAATGTATGCTTGTAAATGGATTACAACAGGGAAAGTGATGTACTGGGACAAAACCCAAGGAACTGTTCATTCTCTTTGCTCTCCCTGGTGATGTTAAGGAAGGCTAAAATTCTGTGTATTGGGTAATTGCTTTCTTTTCTATAATGAGACATGTTTGTAATGGCGTCATTTAACAGCTGATTTAGGGCCAGATGCATGTACTTTATCTGCTGTTTCTTGCTTGACTCTGGATCTTCCTATATGTACAGAAAGCCAATTTATTTTTATTGTTACTGGCTCTTTCCTACAGTAATATTTGTGACAGAGATTCTCTTGATTAATTATATGGTGTGCATAAAGTGCTTTAAACATTCATCTGATGATTTTTTAAAACTTTTAAAAAGGTTAAATAAGCTGATAGACAAAAATCACTTAGCTTTCCTCAATGATTGTCATCCCTTTACTCCATGGTAGCCCAGCAGACCTGCCAGTTCTCCCACAGACATATGTCTTCTGATGCAGTGAAATACATTTCTTCTGTTTGCATGCATGTTTGCTTTCTGCTCTTCATCTGACTTCTGCCTAGCTTCTCTTAAAGGTTGTGATTCATTGTCTTTTGACCAATGTCACTTGAGTGAGATTTCCAGGAAGAAAATGCATTTTTAGATACAGAAGCCTCTCAAATATTCTTACTTGGGTGATCCTGATTTTCTTCTTTCCTTGCTTTCCAATTTCCTTTATCGTGTGTGTTCATCCTGTGACTCCATGCTGAGTCTCGAACTTCTGAGAGAACTTAAAACTTGAAGAGATTTAAAATCAGTTTCTGTCTTTAAATTTCCCCTGTGCTAGGGTTTGGTTTCACTGTTTTTGACATGATTCTTACTTTGAGGATGCCAAAGTTAATTAGATATATATGGTCACTGCTGTTCAGTGACTTCAGTGGGAGAGAACTTGATGGAGCAAGCCCTTTAATAATCTTCTGGCATACAAGGTTGTTTCTCCCCTCTGTCAATCTGAAAGGTTAACATTGCCAGCAGAGAAAAAAGCAAGACTTAGGAGATAGCTTGCGTTTTCTTCTAATCTTTTTCCCTTCTCCTTTCCATTACCATTTTTGTGGGATTGCAGGATTTTTGCAGGTGAGCAGTGATTCCCTTTGTAGAAAAGAGCTAGAATCTTCAACTGCCCAGCTGAGAGTATGGAGACTGAGGACAGAAGACTTGCCATGGGTGTGCTTCCTTTGTGAATTACAGCCTCTTTCAGGCAACCCAACCTGTGCCTCAGAGCAGTAGCCCTAACCAGGCTGCCCAGGCAGACAGTCCAGCCCTGGCATGGGCCACCCGACTCTGCTGCCATTGACCATGATGACGAAAGTTACACCATTTAGAAAACACCTGTATGTGACCAGGGTGATTAAGCACAATCAGGCCAAATCTTTTCTAATCTCTAATGTCCTCTAAATACTTTTCATCATATAATTTTAATAAACAATGGTGTGGTTATTTCCCATGCCTCCAAATGCTGTTTCCTGGCTGTCCTTTTGCAGTGTGTTGTGAGCATTAACTTTACTGTAAGCCAGTGTCAGGCTAAACCTGAACAATTCAGAACTTATTGAAATGTCACAGGCTAGAAGACTTGTCCTGTCTGGAACACACCTGCATGGAGCTCTAGAGTCCTAAGAAATGTACTGCCTCAAATAATGTAGCTACTTATAGCCCTAGGTACCAGATTTTACTTAATTCAGAAGAGTAGGGGTTTTTTTGGTAAATGGTAATGCCTTTCTCTCCAAAAAGATCACGACTTTTTCCCCATCCTGGAGATGAGCTGAGCTGAGCTGTGACTATCTGCCTAGGTAAAAGAAAGGATTTGCTGGTTAAATACCAGTTGTCCACTGTCATGGTTACAACTCGGGCTGTTTAAAAAGATAAAGAAAGGAGCAAGGATGTTCCAGGGCAGAAGTGCAATGTAATCTTTCACATTGAAACAGATAGGTGCAAAGCCTTTTCAGACCTTCTGATTTTGGTATTGTTTTTGAGGAATCTGATTAATCTTGACAGAGAAAACTGCAAAGCACTACTCCACAAGTACTGAATTGCTTTGGAGACTTCAGCATTTGAGGACCATTGTTTTCAAATGAGCCAGAAGACATTGTCCCCCCCTCAACCTAATAATCCTTTCCCAGATCAAGAAATTGAAAAATGTTTCATTTCACACCAAAGATACAGACACTCCTATTTGCTTTCAAAATTTAAAAGACTCTAGAAGTAATTTTTTAAAACAACAGCTTTGAACAACAAAATCACGTCTTCAAAGCATGCCAGAATAAAATACTTCAGAGATTTTCCAGGTTTTTTGCTAAAATACTCTGAACTGGCACAAATTTGCAGAACATTTTTGAATTAGTCAGCCTACCCTGGTTTTAGTCCCTCTTGCTGAAAAAACAATCTTAGCAAAAAGAGAATGGAAGAAGTACTGTCATTTTATGTGTCCATAAACTTTCTGCTTCAGTTGTGTGATAGTAAGGTCTGTGATCTGCCACGTGTAGGGAGAGAGGAGGTAGTTTTTAATGGCAGACACTTTTTTGTGGACAGGTCAGTTAACTGGCTTTCCTTAGCAGTATTAGAGATGGTGTACACATTTGGTCCCTAAGAAGTCTGATTCTTGGGATTTTATTTTTTGTTCATGAGGTCTTACCAGATTTATACCCAGAAAAAACTTAAACGGCTGCTGTAGTCTCACTGCAGTTGTTCATCTCTAATGTACACTTCTTGCACCACTGTTAAAATGTCATGTACAAAATTGAAGAATTTTTTTGTCTTTTTAAAATAAATGTTAAAAGATGGAAGGTTAAAAAAAGTCCATAGCTTAAATTATTCCTTTGTGTTTTAATTATCTTCATTTCCCTGAACTTTAATGAGACTGTTCTATGTCTTTAATCTTTCTTCCTAAATTGGAAACTGGCAGGCAGCCTTTCAGCCATAGCCATGGAAGCTGTCACTTTTTAAAAGTTTGTTAGTTAGATCCTCCATAATACACATACTTTCTACAGTGAAGAAAAAATTAGCCTTGACTTACAGGTTTTGTATATTTTAGGAAATCATATCCTCCAGAAGAATAAACAAAACCTGTAAGTGTATGCATATTTCCTCTGTGAAAATTCTTTTTTCCCTTCATAGAAACAGCTGTGTGACCAAAATATCACAGGTTTTTATTCTATTTCCTGACTTTACCTTATGCTAAAATATGCCAACATTTCATATTCCCGAAAGGAAAAGTGATACTTTCCTGAGTCTTAGCTCTGTGCTGCACAGTGCTCGGCACTGAATTTGTCTGATGCATTAAAACCTGTTTTTGCAGAATAAAAAAATCTCCGTTTTTTTCTCATCCTTAATACAAAAGGAAAGCAACGGGAAATTATTTGTAAAAACAAATTCAGCAAAAAAATTCAGCATAAATTGGGTAGGAGCAAGGAAGTTCATTACAGTTCATATACTATAAGACATCTAGCATTTTAAATATTTGTCCTCTATCAAAATGCAGTAGAGTTCAAATTTTAATAGTGTTTGTAATGTTTTCCACTTGATTCATCTTTGCCTTTCTTCTGGTTTCCATTAGCTGACTTTGAGCAATTCAGATCGTTCTGCGAACAAGCTAATTCTTTCTTGTGGGAATTAAGTTATACAGTATTGTTTCTTTGGTATTTGAATGTCCATCTGAAATACTTGAGTGCTGAGTACCATGTATGATGTTTTTCATAAGAATTGCCAAATTGCACATTCTTAGTCCTTAAGAATATCTTGAGTCAAAATACTAGATATTTAGAAATTGGCATTCTGACTATTCAGTAGATGACATGTTTGCTGTGAAATTAATTAGCTTTAATAGAGTGAGTCATGCAAATGAAAATACCATTCGTGTACCAGTTAAATATTAGAGTAAATGAAGGACAGTGGTGGTATTTTGTAATAAATATAACAGATGTTAACACTCTTTCCTCACTTTCCTGTAGCCTTTTCCATGTGCTTATCCTGAACCTAGCCATTGTAGGAGCTGGAGTAGCAATGGCAAGATTTTATCCAAATATAGGAGGTATCATAAGGTGAGTGTTGTTTGTTTGCAGTGAGCTTCCCTGTGGTGTTACTATGTTTGTGTCTTGATGTTGAAAAAGAGCACTAATAATTGTACCTTTATATTTTGTGAAGCTTATGCCTTCTTAAGTTGTAAATAACTTGGTGTGTAAACAATCAGCTGGCAAAGTTCTGACATCTGTTATTCTGCCTCTGTGTCTGAGGTGGTTGAGTTTTATTGGAGGTGTACTTTAGGACCTTGTAACTGTACTCATAAAAGAGTATGGTGCCAGAAGAAGAGTTGCTTTGTTACTGTGTTCTTCTCTTAAGTTTCTGTTTTGTATTAAGACCATTGGAACCTGGGTTGAAGGTCCATAATAAAAATCCAAGAAAGCAAGTGGCATCAACGTGTCTCTAACTGATATCTTAAATTTACTATGTTGATGAAAAGGTAGGATTTCTATAATTAGAAAATATTAGAGGAAATAATAAGGAAGTCATACTTTGCTATGTTTGACGTCAACATATTTATATGCATTGTCATTTATTCTTGGTTTGCATCTTTCCTAAAGCAACCAGGAGAAGGAGGTGTTTAAAAATACCGAAATCTGCAATTATAAAACCAGAATGACAGGTTTGGGTCTGACCAAAGTAGCAAAATAACTTTCTTTTGCTCAGTGGCTGATCTTTGAGGGTTTTTCCCATTTCCTCTTTTTCTTCTGTCTCTTCTTGTAGTAAATATTTTTGTATTCCAGTAATAGAGATGGTCAAGTAAATTGTCATCATAGACTCTTAGAATGCTAGAATGGACCTTAAGGTTGAAAGAGACCTTGAAGCTCATCTGGTTCCAACCTCCTGCCATGGGCAAGGAACACCTGCTGCTAGACCAGGTTGCTCAGAGTCCCGTCGTACCCAGCCTTGAACATTTCCAGGGACAGGACATCCACAGCTTTCCTAGGCAACCTATTCCAATGTCTCAGCACCCTGTCAGGAGAGAATTTCTTCCCGATGCCTAATTTGGTTAAACATTGTGCAATACATACCTCTGTTTGCAAACTGGTGCTTACCTGATTTGTCTATAATGTGCATAGTAATGAAACATGTCGAACAGTGGATTTCCAGCAGATAAATTGTCCTTTTACAGTCTAACATGCATGCTTGCTAGTTAGACTGATCATTCCTTGGAAAGGAATGTTCAAATATATGAAACAAAATATGTTGTTACTTAATAACATTTGGCTGCTTAGTAGGTGAAAATAATGAGAACATTTTTGTAAGCAAGGGATGGGTTAGAAAAAGAGTAGTTAAATGTTTCCCTTACTGTGGTTGATCATGTAACCAGAAGAGCATGTTGTTCCTTTTAGATCTGAAGAATGATTTGCTAGAAGCTCATTAAATAAATTAAAATAAGAATTGCAGATTCAGGAACATTTCTATATTTAAATGCTTTAATACGTGTTCTCAGATGGCTGGGCTGCAAGGAGGTTTGCAGTTCTGACAGTAAAGGATATGTAACAGAGGATGCACTGTCAGACTCTTTCTGTTGCATGTTGACAAATTTCCCCAAAGAAAGTAGAAACATCAAGTCTTAAGTAAGGGATTTAGTCCCCAACAGCATCACAGAGTGTGACTGAAAGGACAGAGCCATGTCAGAGTGCAGGTACAAGCAAGCAGGGGGCTGGACAACACAGAGGGTGGTAATTAAGTGCTAGTGAAGGAGGTCAGTAAGGAACAGAAATTGCTGTTTCTGTTAGCAATTGCAGATAGTCAGTATTCATCCAGAGTGTTCATTGGTTTGGCGGGGGGAAATGACAACAAGAAATAAGAATAAAGGCAAAGCATTCATTCTTTTTTTTCTTTTTTCATCCCCTCTTTCCTCAGATACTCTGGAGCAACATGTGGTCTGGCCTTTGTGTTCGTATATCCGTCACTCATTTACATGATCTCCCTGCACCGTGCTGGGCAGCTGACGTGGCCCGCACGGATTATTCACATCTCCATAATCCTCCTTGGACTGGCTAATCTGATTGCACAATTCCTATTGTGAAAACTCCCCTTTCTCCCGTGGTTGTCACAATTGGTACTGTGATATTTGGCAACAGCCTTGAGCAACGCTGTGAGGGATGAGGACCGTCCTCAATGTGGGGATCTTGGGAAAAGCTTCACCTTTGAAACAAATTCAAAACACATCATTCAAGTGCTTTACAGGAAACATGTCTTGCTTCACTGAAATCACATGAAATCTTATGAGAAGTGAAATGGTTCACATTTGAGTGATACAGTTCTCCTGGTTTTGTTGAAGGTGAATCAAAAATTAACGACATTCAAATATTTTAATATTTTACAGCACATTTCTCCAAACACAAAGCTTCCAGCCTCAAGCTGTGGAAATCTTTCCTCCAAATGAACTGTCCTTACCTTGATTAGCAGACATGCTTTCTCAGTATTGTTCACTGACTCTTTGAAATGCTCTTTTGTTGCAGTTATTTTCCTGATTTTTTTGGAAAATGCAGAATTTATTGTCTTTCTTCTTTTTTTTTAGGTTAATTTATAGTCACTTGGGTCAAAATGCACTCTTAATTTTGAATACGCTATTAAATTGTTTTGGCAATATTTTTCCTCTAGGAAATTCCAACAATGAGAAACAATAAACTCATGTTTCAGTGTTTTATTCAGAACCAATATGTACACAACTTACTTGTGATCTTACAATACAAAAAAGCTAGGAGGATAAAAAAAAATTAGAATAAGACAATTAAAATGAGTAATTCCAGGCTTGACCTCAGTTCAACTCTGTTACTGGGCTATTATGTACTGTGCAGTTGTCTTGTCAGGAGTTGCATGTGGTTTTTATGGATGTATGGTGTACACAGCATTTGTTCATCACAGGCCTGCCCTTGCAGGGTCTTCCTCTGGTGGTCTCCCACTACTACTACACATTTTGGACGTGAGCAGAGAGACAAAGCCAGCAGTCTTCAGAATCATGGATGAAGGGAAAGAATTTAAGTTTTAAATCATTTTTAACAGAAGCTGGGAGAATCTGGGAAGATTTTGTTATGGAGTTGTTTTTGGGTTTTTTTTAATTCTTGTTTACAAATTAAGAGGGTGTACATGCATAAGTACATAGACACCTTCCTTCATCTACCTGCTGTAACTCTGTGTTTTAATCCAAAACACACAGTAATTAAGTTGCCAGACACTAGTGGAATGTAATTTTTGTGGTTGGAGAGAGAGTAGAAACTGCTCTTTGTGCAGATTTTCAGTGCATTAAAATAATCAACAAATGTAGAATAATTGAAAGAGAACTCTGAGCAATACTGAATTCCAAAGTAAGTAAAAGAAGAAAAAAGTTGGAGTGGTGCAATATTTGTGAAGTAGGAGTTGGGAAAGATAATTAAATTGCAGTGTAAGAGTTCATATTTTCATCAGAAAGACAGTGAAAAACATAACCTAGGTTATTACCATACTTCTCTGGAAAATTATATGAATTTTTTTAGTGATAATGTAAATCTATTTGTTTTATTTGGGCTCCTCAGACTGTGTAAAGGACACTCACTTTCCTAAATATCCTTTGATTTGTATGAAATACGAGATTATATGGGTTTGGAATACTATTGCAGAATACAGTGATTTTTTCCGGTTGTTCTTTTGTTGTGAATTTTTCTGTGCCTTTAAATCAGAATTGGAGAATACATCCATCATCTGTTCTGTTTTAGAGAGAACTATCTGCCCCATCCTGGTAATTTTCATTTTGTCCTGTGTAGACTCTTACAAGAGAAGTACTTCAAAATCAAAAGGAAAGAACAAAAGATACAGATTTCCTATTATTGTTGGCTTATTCACATTAGGCTCTTGTGCTTATTTATTATAGGTTCAGTGCTTAATTTAGTACAAGCCCTGATGGGTGCAGCTAATTAAATTTTATTATAGCCTTCCATGTTCTATTTGAATATGATTCCTTTTTTATATCCTTGTCATTGAAGCTGATAGTAAAATACCCATTGATTTTAGCAGAATTAAATTTGTTAGGATCTAGTAGTCAACAGAAGTTCCTAAGAAAGACAGAATTCTTGGTGAAGTGTCCTCATTGCATCTCTTTTTTTCAGTTATGCAATGTACAATGACTGAGTTAAAATTTAGAAGGAAATTATTCAGAACATTTATAGAAGACACTTTGAGCTCTATGTTGCTGCACTGTTTATTTATACAAGCCTGTAAAAACCTTTTTATTTGAATTACAAACTGGTAAAAATTAGAGTGATAGCAAATATTTCATTACACTGTCATTTCCATAAGCACGCTTTCTTATAAGAAAGTGTTTTTTAATTTTACTACATGCAGTTGAGATTTTCACAAGCATGAGAGGAAAGTCAGGAGTGTGTAAGTAGATTGGCATTTTCAGGGATTCTCTTCCTTGTCAGCATCCTGAGTTAAATAATATCTTAACATGTAATGGAAACATAAATGCCCTAAAACACCAGAAGTAGATTGCAGTGTGCAGTCTTTTTTTGTGCAAGTACAAAATGTAGTTGTTTACAAATACACACTTCATCTGCAGTGATGGCCAGCTGATTTCACTTCCTTAGATTTTGTGTTCCAGGATATCATAATGTAGTTTAGCAAAGCAAAGAATGCAATACATTGATCCAGTCATGTGTTGTGAGATGTAATTTATTACCTTCTCACAGAAGAAAAATAATTTCTGCTGGAAATACTGAATTATGTCTTTGCACTTGAATTTTGCTGAAGTAAGCTGTGAGGTGAAACACTTCTGGCTCTGGGCATTGACTAAGAATCTAAGGTTTTCTACCTAACAGTTCCTGGCTCCTTGTTTGGCACCATCCCTAACTCAGTGCACTCTGACAATCCATCCCTCCATTTTATGTGATAACTCAGTGATGCAAACTGAAATTTTTGTTGCATGAGGTTTGAGCAGCTGCAGTCAGTCCTCTGTGCTGATACCATCATGCTAAAATCCAGATCTCAGGATACATAAGGCGTTAACCCAGCACAACCTTCAAACATTGCCAAAGCATAAGTAGCCAGGGGAATTCCCAGGAAGCTCCAAGAGCAGTTGTGGACATGCCTGTGTGGTGAATTTGTGGACACGTCTGTAGGTTATTACACACTTTGAGCACTGATGCCAAGGGATTAGTTTTTCAGTGGGAGTGTTGTGATGAACAGAATTCTTTTCTAAAGACAAGGACAGATGCTATGGCTTATAAGTCTGTCTTCTCTTAGGACACAAGAAAGAACTACCTTCCCTATATGCTTGTTATAATCTCATTGCCTTCTCTGTAATGGCCTGCCATCATTTTGTAAAGTTTTTGTGGCCCAGAGTCTTCCTTACAGCTTCTAGTGGTCTTCATAATTTCTCCTATTTTTAGAGTTTAGAGTTATTTTAGAGTTTACTGGCTCTCAGTTTTTCCTTTGTTCTTCCAGTCTCTCACAGCTGCATCTGTTCCTACAAGTAATTTTTTCCCTTTCTGTCTGGATTGGCAATGTAATGCTAATGTCTTAAATCATGTAGCTCAAAAGACCTGTGCAGCAAATATGAGCATTTGGGATTCAAATATTGTGCCATGTCAACAGAGCATCTCAGGAAGGATATTTTATGTAACATTGCCTGTTTTCTTAGATGTTCACCCTTTCCAACCCCTTGTGCAAAAATACATGAAGATAATGGCATTTGCTTGCAGCACTGAACTCTGTCGTGTTGATAGCTTGCCTGCCCAACCTTCAGGCTGCTCCCTTCTCCACCAGGTTTCTGCACAAGGATTGTCTTCTTTTACTTGCTCGTGGAACCTCTTTTTTCCATAGGGAGTCAGCTTGAGAGTCTGAAGGTTGCCAGAGCAGTTGGTTCTCCATTACTGCTCTAACCTGGCATCTCCCAGCTTTGAGTGCAGGACTCTGGGCAAGTGTTAATGAGCCTGCAAGGATATGTAGTCAGCTCTAAGGCTGATTAAACTCTTTTGCAGAGTTTACTAATCAAAGTTTACATCCATCCATCCATGGATGCCTGGAAAGCTGAGAGGCAGCAGCAGCATAACTGAGTTACATCACAGCCAGAGCTGTGATGGGAAGGAGGAGAGACTTCCTGGAATACTGAGACAGTCAAAGCTAGGATGTACAGTCTGCACTATGTGAAGTCCTAGAGACTCCTGTGTACAAGAGCCAGACTGATGCTGCAATCTCCAGGTTCTGCAGTAAAATGGTAGTGAGGGAGGTGAGAGAGATGGTAGCCTCTGGAAAGCATGTTTGTGCCTTACAGGATGTTATGCTTCAGAGGAAAACTGCACTAAGCATCTGTCACCTCTATAACAGGTATGAAGATACCTACCTGAGGAAAAATTAATAATGGGAGAAGGATTAGTGCTTGGCAGTAACTGGTACTGCTACCAACAAAATAGTGTCTCTCTTTCCTTCAGCTGGAAGCAAAAAATAATTCCTGTGGGCAAGTCACAAAATCTGGGAGCTGTTGTCAGTAAAAAATATGCTATTTTAGTAGATTTTTCAATAACTTCTCTTAATAGGAAGTAAAATACTAATGATAGACAAAGCACTAATGTGTTTGGTTTAGCCCTTTGTACTGTGCTTAATGGGGGAGTACAGTGTAAGCTTTTTCTTATGAGTTGGTATTCTATGGGATTGGAACTATGATCAGTGTATTCAATTCCTTTGCACTTGAGAACACCGTTAAACTGCTCTTGGAAAGGAGCAGGACTCAACTTGCCAGGTCATTGCTACCTCTGCCTGCTGTAATTTCAGAGGTGGAACCAGTGCCACATAACAGTTGCTCTGTGATTTGTATTTCCAATCACCAAATGATCCAGGAGGGGCAGGAGGGGTCTCTCTTTTTATTCAGATTTACCTAATTATGGCTTTTCTTATATACCTCCTTTTTGTAATCCTGAAATAGATTAAACGGACCAGATGAAAAATGCAGGGGTTTTTTGGTCACATCTAAGTATGCTTGTACTGCAGCTTGGCTAAAGCTCATTGAATTATTTCCAATAGCCCAAAAACTGTTTAAAAACTGCTGTCCATGTGTTTCCTTTCATAATTGTTTGAATGGCCTTTTTTCAATTCTGTGAACATTGTTAACTTCTGACATTTCATTAAACTGTTAGAGGAAGTTGAGATTAGTCAGGTCGTTTCAAATCAACACAGCAAAGTCATTCAGCTGCGATAGGAGGGGAGGGGAAATGCCTACACATTTGAGTACCAGGCTGGATACCAAATGCCATACCAAAGAGGGACATTGCCCCTCTGCCCATCTGGCTTCTTCTCTTAGAGCAAAGAAGATCGATTTACCACAGGGGATTCAAATTACAGGCCTCTCATGGGAAGAGAGGAAAGGCTGTTAGATGGTTTTTTATTTCTCTCTTCAAGTAATACTTTTTTTTTTTCTTTTTCTTTTTTTCTTTTTCTTTCTTTTTTTTTTTTTTTTTAATAATAAGAGCCCAAGTTAGCTTAAGTAAACTCTTGTACATCCCTTCACCTTCCAGCATAACAGTTCAAGGGATCTGGCTGGTACAGAGTGGCAGAGACAATGAAGATGATTTCCAGGAACAGTTTGTGCTGGCTTTGTGTGTTTGGAATTTGGAAGAGCCCAAGGTTGCTCTGCATTTCTTCTATAGAGGTGTAACACTCTTCACTAAGGGAAGGCTGAATCTCACCTACCCTGTCTGCCATCCTTGCGCCCGAGGGGGAGGATTTGCATTACTAAAGTCCTTTGTTATGGAAATACGGCTGCTATTTAGGGTACAGCCAGATTCACAACAATAGACAAAAGATCATATCCTGCCTCTGTGAAACTTGCCATGAGCAGATTACTCTTAACTGGTGTTCCTAAGACTAGATTTATTAAGCCTTCGAAATAATTCCAGCGTTTATGATGCCACTAACTCCCTATTTTTACAGGTTGGCTCAGGTTCAAGTGCCATTTTGTCTGTCCTCTTGATACACTGTATACCAAACGAGTGCAAAGTTAGGGGTAAACTCTACAGCCAAACTCCTGATAATTATGATTTCTTCTCTGAATAACTAGTTGTGGTATCAAAGATGTAGCAAAATTTGCTATTAATGCAGTGGCAGGAGAGTGTTGCATTTTTCTAAACTAACTGATCTGTCCTAAAACAACCTTGGTCTATAAAAACACGGAAAATATGAGTTGCAACTGCATGAACTGTTCCTGCTTCTACTCCGACGAACTAGGAGAAAATAAGTTTAGTTAAAGAATAACAGAAGTGGACAGTTTTTGTTCTCTGAGTGCAAGTGTTTATACAACTTTCTGTAGGCAGCCAGCTACCCCATCGTAGCCATTGCAGTAAGTGATGGGCTTCAGCTTCTCCAGAAATAACCTCTTACCTAAAGATGCACGTTTTTTCATTCCTTTCCTGTCTGCATTCATAGGTAACTCATGCCCCAGTGAACCCCTTTCAGGCAGGTTTATTCACCCGATTTGCACCTTGGTAATAAATTGCCATTTAGTGGCATCAAAGGAGAATGTAAGTGACCACAATCGTTTGCACCTTCCCTGAGAGCTCGGGACACTGTCCCATTTCGTTCCACAATCCCGATCTGCACTGGAATGTCTATCCTTACCTCTGAGGACAAACTGCAAGTAAATTTCAACCACAGAGTAAGCTTGTGAAAAACTTGGCTTCTATGGTTTTATTGTGAGAGCACCACATCGTTTTCTTTAACACATGATTGAGTCTTTTACCTTCATCCCATGTGTTTATACAGGGAAAATCAGGCCATTGGACAGCAGAGTGTTTAAACATTGCATATGCTTCCCTGTGCACCGTGACTAAAACAGGTCTCATAAAAATTAATTTGATAAAATTATATTCTTTGTTGAATCAGGGATAGAAATTCATCAACCTCACTTTATCCAGTATGTGAAGTGACAGGAAAAAAATCACATGGTAAGATCCATATGAAAGCTACAAAAAGAGAAGTTTTAGAAGTCATCAAAATGCACATAAACAATTTTCTGGCGAGGGCAATCTAGACCTCTGGCTTACTTGGGATGCTTGCCATCAATAGGAATCTTTCCCTTTGCTTTCAGTGGGCACTGGTTCAGCCCTTGGAGAAGTTGCTTTTGAAAAGATTTTGGCAGTTAAAGGAAGATTCCATGAGAAACAGCAGGACTCCACTTTCCATGCAAGGATCTGGGTATGCTTCAGCAGCTGTTATTCAGATGCAGCTGGACCTGCATCACAGTTTGCTTGCTGTATTGTTGAGTGTGAAATAATAAATTTACGTTTTTTAAAACTCACTGAAATGGTGAGCTCCAAAGTCAAACATGGGACATAAGTGGGTAAGTGGGAAGTGCCTTTTTTCCTTTTCTTTTTTTTTTTTTTTTAATATTTTTCTCTTTTTTATATTTTTCTTTTTTTTTTTATTTTTCCTTTTTTGTGGCGGGGGGGGGAGGTGGGGGGTGGGGAGTATGGGTACTGTTTAGTTTGGTTTTGGTTTTTTTTCATGCAGTGATAACTCATACAGGAATACACCTCTGAAGTACCCTCAGCATGCTATGTCATTCTAGGGTGGATCTTGGTTTGTTGTTTTGACTCCTTGGGCGAAAAATTACTCAGACTCTGGGATTTGTGTGTCGTTGCATTATGGGCCCCTATGTACTTGTTCTTTGCATGTTAGTTATTTGTCAGTAGCATTTCTCTGTGGAGTATTTTATAGCACTTGAACCACATGGAAAGTATGCACCAAGCTTAACTGCTAAATTTGGTGAATAATCTGTTGTGTGTAGATGTTGTCATGTATTTCTGGGGAAGAAAAAACCCACTAAGGGCACTCTGTCCTCTTAAAAAACACTTGTAAGAAACGGTCACAGAGCTTTAAAAGATCTTCCCTCTTCTACGTGCTGTGTGAATTTCCATGCGATTCACTACCTTCATTACTGACTAGAGCCACAAACCTCAAGCCAACAGACAGCTGGAGAGAAGCTGTGAATTTTTTGATCACATTTATTTTAAAACATTTAGCCAAAGTGTATCTGAAGTCATGGAAGACTCAGAACTCCATTCTCTGTCATTTCTTTCTCCGTCAGCCCCATCACTTGTTCATTATATCACACTGCATTTTAGACTTACTAGTCCACTTTTGCTTCCCCTCACTGCCAGCTGTCCCTGTTCTGGCAGTCCTGATGACAGCTCTCCAGCAGGTGAATGGTCAGTTGTGTAGCTCATCAGGGCTCTCAGAGGAGCTACTGACCTGCACACTCAAGCAGAAATAGTGTCTCTTCTAGGAGTCTTAAGACATTCTGGTGCTGACCTGTTTTGGAGGAGGCGCCACTGACACACAACATGCACAGTAACATGCACCAATCCACTGTTGCTTGAGCCCCTGAGGTACCCCTGAGGTCATGAAGTGTGCTGGGCTGTGATCAGTGGCTTCCTGTGGTCCCCTTGATATCCATTCCACCAAGAGGATGAGTCTGTGGTGGCAGTCAGCTTGGCAGCCTGGCTCTCTGGAGAAGTGAAGCGTCCTGGTTCTTGCTCTAGGGATATTGAGCTCATGTTGTGTCCTGGCCTGATGAAATGCCAGAGGGGCAATTCCCACTGCCAGTAGAGGGATGGGAGCATTGTGGGCGGATTGAGCTGGACATAACACAGGTACAGCCATGACTGCTCCAGGCTGTATCCAGACACTCACACCTGAGGGGGGTGCCTTCCAGCTGCCAAATAGAAAATCTCTGCTAAAATTGGTGTAAATGTGTGGGCTGCTTTGCTGTTCTTACTTTGGAGTCTTAAAAAGGAGACAAAATGCCTTACTGAGCACACAGAAATAATAGAAAATTAATGGAAAGATAGTACACTAGCAAAAGCTGTATCAGGGTATGTGCAGCTCCACCCAAAAGCCTAGAGGTGTGAAGACAGAAAAACATTGTATCAGTGTTTCCATCTTCACAAGAGCATTAGTAAGATACTCCCAAATTTCAGCAAGCTCTTGTCAGCCAGATGTTCAAAAGCAGTCAGCTAGTCACTGCATACTCCTCTGGAGTGAGGTTAGAACTGCAAAGCTGTAAGTGATTGACCTCAGCAAAAGAGAGCTGAATTTCTTAAAAAACCTGCAAGTGGGGCAGTGCAAGTCAAACATGCAAATACGTCACACACTCATGTAGCTGGTGCAAAAGCCTACCCACACTGTTAGTGGCTCCACATTAGACTATTAACCTTAAGGGACAAATGGAGAATCCTGTACGTAGAATCCTGTAGGGAATGTAGTACGAAACGTCATTCTCCTTAATAAATTATTTCGACAGCTTTAAAGGTTTGGATCCTCCACAGTATGTATTTTTATTTGTTAATATTAAATTAATCCCTCTTGGAGGAGATGGGTTCTGTTGGCTGGAAATCCTTACAACTTTTAAGGCCAGCATAGCACTAAATAAACTGAAACGATTTGAACTTTTTAGACTTTTTATGCTGTGAAACAGTTATTATAGAAAAGGCATTTAGGAGCGGAGTTTTTTGCCTTCAAGAATTTTGGAGTAGTCCTTCATTTTCAGTTTCAAGATGACCAAATAGTTCCAGTAATTTCTGAGCTCCCTGCCAGTTTATTATTAGTGCAACTGGCTACAAACCAGCTGACTGATGTCAGTCTCATAATAAAGAACGACAAAGCCGGACAAGGGTCCCATGAGAAACCCAAGAAAGAGGATCAAACACAATTGTAAACCTGTGCAAAAGGCTACAAGATCTCTGGCAACAGTTTTACCACTTTTTATAGCACTCTTTATTCTACAGCTTTTATTTCTTTTTCTTTCAAAGATATTTGCACATTGCATTATTCTCTGTTTTGTTATTTGTCTGTTTGGGTTTTTTTAGTGTCATGTAATGGAGTACACAACTATTCTTATGTAATGTGAGTGCATAACTATTTAATATGACTCATGAATATATCCCAGAAGGTAGAGCACCCCTAATTATTTGCTGTGTTGTCAGCTGTGATCTCAGGTTTGTGTCTTGCAGTTGTTTAAATTAATTGTAATTGCGAAGAAAAGTCATCCTTTCCAAGGCTGCAACAGCAATTTTTCTAGTTATTGTGTGCATCGGAGTATAGCTGCACACACCCAGAGATCTCCAGACATCCATAAACCTTATGGATCCTGTTTCTGCAGAAACAGAAAACAAGCACTAGAACAAGCCCCCCCCGCAACTGGATCCTTCCTTCATCTTTCTATTTGCAACTTAATCTGTCTGATTAATACTAGATTTTTAAGGGTGGTGTTATAGAAAGGTCATTGCAAAAAAGAAAAAAAAGTTGTAAGAAGTTACATGGATCATTCAAGACAGGATTAAACCAGATTGTCATCTGGTTGTCTTGGATTTAGCTCTAGATTAAAAAAGACAACAGATTTAGGTTCCTCTTCTGTACTCTGCCTAATTTTTACTGCCCTGCCATTCAGGATAGGTTAATGGAGGGAGAGTTGTATCTCCAAGGGTAAGATCTGTGGAAACCATCATTGCCAAAAATGAATTCTGACCTAGCCAGTAAGAATGCTGTAGAAAAGGAAACACTGTATGAAATGCTGCAGGGAGTTACCTTAGAGCTGCAAGGACATGGCATGTGACTCTTGTCTCCTTATAGCCATGTAAAGTTGTTTTCCATATTTACATCTGAAGTCCATTCAGGGATAAATAGGATTTGATCCCAATAGGGATCAAATCCTATTTATTGAAGTTGTCTTTGGGATCCAGTACAACATATCCTGCAGATCAGTACATCTCTACAAAAGACATCCAGACTTTCACATGCAAGGATCAAAAAAAAAAAAGAAAAAAAGAAAAAAAATGGGAAGAGGGATGGGGCTGTGGGGGAAGCATTTTAAAGAAAATTTGGGTCTCAACAACTGCTTTTATCTCATTTCCATTGACTGAACTGTATCTTTACTGTCATCTCTGCTACTCCTCTGGTGATAAAAAGTTTCCAGCCTTCAGGCATTATGAATATGTAAAGCATTCCACCAGATTCAAATACCATCTTTCTTCAATGCAAATCTACAAGGGTGGTTTTCAAGCATACAATAGGCAACACCTAACCTTGAAAAACTCACTCTTTTTCAGGAGATGGTAATGTGCTCTGGGAGAAATTCAAACTTGACTCAAGCCAGACTATCAATTCAAATAAATTGCCCTTAGGATAGAATTCTTTATTTCCAGATTTCTGCATGGTATGAAACACTGGCATTTACAGAGGGCAAAAGTTTGACTACAAAAGCACAAAAAGCCTCATGATGTCATTTGTTCAAGGGGTCCATCAGTACATTAAAAGGAGAGAAAAACAAAAAAAGCTTTTGCTTTACATTTTTTTAATGGCATCTAAAGATTACAGAAGACTCCTGTTACAGTATTACAGTATATATATTTGCATTTTCAAAATTGTTAATTGTTCATTATTATGGCCCTTTCTTCTAGTCCATTTACAAGCTGCAGTAAACGCCTACATAGGTCAAGATTTCTCAAAGGCTGAAAGGCCTCTCTTCAGCAGAAAGAATTCACAGAATTCACAGTAAGGCCCAGAATAAAAAAAAAGAGAACAGAGAGAAATCACCATGGAGGAGGATTACCCCAGGCTTTATGGACTAGACATCACTGGCATCACTGAATGCCTTCATATCAATATGGTTAAGGCCAGACCTTATCATTCTCTCCTCTTAAACTCTCCTTCTTACCTCTCCACAGGGTTTCCTGTGCTTAGTAAGAGTTTGTCAAATACACAATGCAAGGAGGGTCCATGGGAAAGGACATGTAGTATTAAGACACAATACCACTGCATTAGGTACTGAAACAAAGAAAAACTATATGAAGTAATGTTCCCTTCCTACTTCCCATTCACCTTCCCTAACTTCTTCCCACAGATGAATGTTAATCCAACTGAAAGTTGTTGTCACCAGATGGAAGGGCACAGAAATGTAGAAGGTGGGCGTCCATCTTTGTACACAGTTCCTGTGTCAGAGATTAATTAGACTCTGCCATCTGTAAATGGATCCTGAGGACTACACGGAACTGGGACATTTGTTTCACATCTGTTTGCAAAGACAGAAGCACTGGCTGCACAGTGGTCTCCTAACTCTGAATTGGGGCAGTGGTTCTATACAGACTCAGAGGGAAGTGTGCCAGCAGCACCACTGAACATGCATTACAGGTAATACAGCAGGAAATTTGGACAGCAGCTTGTTATAACACTGTTTTGGAAGTGCATGAGTCACTGTGTCTCAGCAATGTGAACCTTTCTCAGCATGTTTTTGTGCTAGATATCATGCCATTTGAGAAAGCCTGAAGGGCCAAAGCTGAGTTAGTTTATCCAGGATCTTCATACTCGAATACTCTAATCCATTTTGGTCACCTTTCCTTCTGTTTACAAAAAAAACCAGAATGCAATCCAGTACTTTCTTCCCCCATTAAACATTATTTAAAACACTTTTGTAATTTGCACTAATTTCCTTCTAAATCAGAGCTGCCCAGTGAGCCTTTCACCTCTGCTTTTGCACTGACTGACTTCTCTGATGCCTTCAGATGAAGCTCTCTCACTTCTCACTCCACACCACCATGTGTACAGTACTTCATTGTTCTGTTTCAAGATGTTTCTTGCAAGAGCAGACAGTAATGCTGATAAAATCACATATGAGCTCTGCATGCACTAAGCATGCCAGGAGATGCCTCTGCATTTCCTTTGCTTCCTTTCTTTTCTCCCACTGACAGTTGTTTCTATCTCCAGAACTGCAAATCTCTCTGGAGCCTTAGGATTCAGTCAGGACTCTGAATTACACTGATGGCAGAAGGTTCCTCTCTCTAACCAATGCCATAATCTTGGCAACATCTTGCAGTTTTTTCTTACATTAAAATCCAGCACCAAACTGAATTATCCTTCTCTTATCAACCTATTAAAATATGTTTATTTAATCTGATAAATACAGATACGCACATATGCACACAGTCTTTCTCTCTTTCTCCACCTGCTCTCCTTACCTTGCCCCCAACCCCCATTTAAATACAGTGTATTCCAAATTATAAAAATGCAAGAAACATCAATGTGGTTGTCCTCAGAGCAGACTGCAGACAAATGGCAAGGTTTCCATCTTGCAAACAATTAGATGTGTTGTATTGAATTGAACTTTTGAGCAGCAAACAAGTCTCAGTAAAGATGAGTCACACTTAGGAAGGCTCTCAGATGAAGACTGACAGATCTGTGATGGTGTCAGTGCTGAGTCTTATTCACAAAGTCTTCAGTGCCTAACAGGCCTTTTAGATATCAGCACTTTGGTGTATTCACCATGTCTGGGACCCAGCCCTCCTGTGTCTGCAGTCATCCCTGAGGTCATGAGTGTGCTCAGAGCCTGCCTCACAGGTGAGAACAAGGGAGATGCACAAAACTGGGCTTCTCCAGCCTTTGCTTCTTACTGAGGTGGTTGAGCAGGAATAGCCAGAGCTATCCCTTGCTTAACTGTCCCCTGAATCACAGCCAGGAAGCAGACAGGTCCTGCCCATGTCCAGCAGTCCAGCAGTAAAAGGACTTGAATGGGAGATGGGGGATTTGGGAGAGTGAATTCCCCCTTCTTTTCCATAATACATGTGGAGCAGATTTACAGTAAAGATATAATCTATCAGAGGTCTTCCTAATCATCAACCCCACAGAACCAGTTCTGTCAGTTGTCTTTACATGTGACAAAGTCAAAGACATACCAAAGTGATGCCTGATTTCTAACCAGGACTGAGGGTTTTTTTTATTTTGCCTTTTTTTTTTAATTTTAGAAAACTAGTTAATACTTTTCAAACAAAGACAGTACAAATTATTTGATAGAACACAAGCCATACCATGAACATACCCGGCAAATACAATCTTAAAATTGCATTGCATGTAACTTTTTAACTGTGTAACATGTTTTATAGACCTGCCTTTATATGCTGTAAGTAGGCACCCTCCTATTTCTTCCTATAGCTTTCCTCTTACATTTCATTAAGCCAAGAAACACAGTGTAAAACACGACACAGAATTTACACAGATTCATGGTTACAAAATTTTTTTTAAGAGTACAGGTAACTGAGCAATAAAAATCATGCTCAATTCTGGGTACTTCTGCCAGCCTGCTGTGGCTGCTCCAGCATAAGTTAATTTATCACAAGCTTTGTGGACTCTTAAGCAAAACAAAGCTCAATTTCACAGTAAATGACTGCAGCACATACCCTCTGCTAGCTCCTGAGTCTGGGATGGGATGCTCCTCATTTGCCTATTTTCAACAAATTCAAGGTCTTTTTATGTGTCTCAATTGCTTTAGTCATACAAAGTGTGTACAGTGTGTGTGTAGCCTGATAATATATTATCATTTGGGAATTTAATAATTTTAATAATAATAATAATAACAACAATAATATTGTTAGAGAACTGAACAAGCTGAGTCTGTGCCCTGAATCTATACCCATGACAGTAGTATCTGTGACATTTCTGTGACATTTATCTTCACAGTACCTACCTGCAGCATTGGACCACTGTTTTCCCTGCCTGAAAGAAGGGAAAGATGCAAGGCATACATTAGCTCATGCCTTGCATTCCCATTCAAGCCCAAGATCCTGAGAGCCCACACCACTTCTTTGTTGATTCACACTCTGATGCAATCCTGCAATCCAGGAAGGGAAACACAACAATACTGCGATGCCTTTTGTGCCTGAAGGTGAATCCCTTCTTCCAAGATATCACCACCACTTAAACCTGTGCCTTTGCACACTCCAAGTCCTCCCTCCTCTGACATGACTAAAAAATCATGGGATGTAAACAATTCAACCAGGGCTCTGTATAAATCTAGAGACTACCTTTACCTTAAAAACTACACTGTTATTCCTCACTTCTTACTAATAAAATGCACAATGATCAGCAATATCATCCATTTGTCTTGTACTGAGGGGGTGATAATTTGGGGGTATCATCACAAAAGTTTTCTTCTTTTTTTCACATACATATGAAATTCTTCTGTGTGTCTGTGTTCCCTTCAGAAAGCTTTTGAAGGCTGGAAAGTTAAAATAACACTGATTTAGTGCAGTGCACCACATATTGTTTCTATCATGCAAGAATTGCTTAACCATGGTACACTTCAGCAGCACAATTTATTACAAACCTTGGAAATAATTTCAGGAGCCCAAGGACCTCACGGACCTTAGACCAAGTTTCAGCAAACTGCTCAGATATGTGATCACTAGGCAGATGTCTGGAAACATGTTCTTGCACATTTATCTGCTAATGCAAACGTCCCAATACAGGCATTAACACTCAGAAGCATTATGTGGATTTTAAACAATTCCTGGAAGAGTTGGGTCCCATAAAAGTTATTCTGACAGATGTAATCCTTCTCCTCACCTTTGCCAAGTGCTTGCTCTGAGTACAGGAGCCAGAGCACAGAGTGAGACTCCTGCCTGCTTCCACTGCTTCTGGTGCTCCAGACACTACAACGTCCTTGCCCAGGGCTGACTTCACTCTTATGTTGTTTTTATTCTGGTTGGGAAAGAAGCAGCAATGTGGAAAGGAAAGATAAAACAGGAGATAAGAGAATATTTTTATGTTTTCTTCTGCACAGATGACTCATTTGAGACAGGTTTATTCCTCTCCTCTCTTGGGGTTAATGCCTTGGGGAGAACAGCAACAAAATGAAGGCTCTTTTAGCTGCTGTGGGAAATAATTCTTTCTCTCACCCTGTTCTGTGAGGTCTCTCAGGCAGTGGCTGTGAGGGTGCACAGCACATAACACAATTGGCTTCAATCTTACTGGGGCCTCACGGTATTAGTGTAATGAAAGTAAATACCAAGTGGTCAGGGCTTAATTATAATCTGGACATTTTGTGCTCTGGCGGTAGATTAGAGGAGACACTGACTTGTGTTTAAGGCACTGAACCTGCTATTGGCATGAGGGTGAATCCATCTAAAGACACAAGACAGTGAAGTGAAATCCCATGTTTCCTGCTCAGAGTATAGAATGCAAACTAAGAGGAAGTGTAAGGTTTCAGTAACTGAACACTCTGTATGTTGGAGCAGCTCCAGCTGTGGCTTTTTGTGTTCAACTCTTGATGACTATTTCAAGGAATCAAATACTATTTTATAGAAGATGGAGAAGCAAAGCTTCCATTAGATTAGGGTATTAGGTATTAGGACCTAAATACTCACATAGTGATTTGAGGAAGAATTCTACATAATTAATGTTGCAATCATCTATTGATCTATTCTCTTCCATTCTTAATTGTGTTTTGAGCAGGAACTGGCCTGATTATGCCCTATGAGAAATAATTCAGATGTACAACAAATAAATATGCTCTGCAATCTGTACTGAAGCAGGTTTCCTTTTTCCTTCATTCTTCCAGTCTTAGAGTTCTGGTCCATAGTTATTTCACTTTCTCAGCCCCCTCATCATTTATTTTTCTAGTTGCCATCACTTACATGGCTAGGCTATTGTAACTATATTATATCAGTAAGGGAGATATGTCCAAGGTTTAATTTTATCCAATACAGTTCCAATTTCTCGAAAAAACAATTAAGTGCTATAAACCTGTGAATAAATTTCTTCAGATCTAGACACCAGAAAAGAAAATCTCAAGTGAAGAGGAAACAAAAGCAGTGTTGATAACTATTACAGCATAGCATACTGTGACTAATAGTGTTGCAAAAGGTCTGCCACAGATAAATTTCCATAGTCATTCTGGGTATTTTGGCTTGGCCTTAGCTTCAGAGTAAATTGTGGAAGAATATGACTTAGGAGTACTGTAATGGCTCAATCCACTGTTAGGAAATGTGTATGGTAAGAGATCACTGCTGATCTGAAGACCAACATAAATGAAGCACTGAAGGGCAGCAGTCGGGGGGTTCATCCTCCTAGCAGCAGCAGCAGCAGCTCAAGCATTGGGCCAGGAGAAAAACCTAGATCTACCTCTTTTTGGGTCTCTCTGCTTGTGTGTGCCCCCATGCTGTACTTCTAGTGGTGCTTCTACTGGTAATCCAGGCCATCCTCAAGTGCTACAGGACTGGAAGCTGCTGCCTGGCAGTGGTTGCCTTGCAGTTTGGTGCTTCCTTAAAGCACAGGGAGTCAGGTCAGGGGTAGGCTGCTGCTGCCAAGCAGGGAGAAGCAGCAGGAACAGACCCCTTATCTGCTGCAGCCTGAACACACAGCTTTGATCTGCCAGTGGAGCACACCTGGACAGAGTTGCAGGGACACACATATTCCTCCAAGCTTATCTCCTTCTCTCTGTTGAAATGGGTATATGGGTACCCAAACATGCACAGAACCAGGTGCAGGAGGCTGAGTTACCTCTTTAGGTGTGTGATGGGTCAAAACTGGGTCCCTTTAACACATCAGTGGCAAATTCTTCCTGTGCAATTGGTTAGCCTGTTGAAGTTCACCTCTTGAGATGTATGGCTGCTGCCAGAGTAACCTCTGTTTTGCTAACTGCTTTGACAGGAAAGCATGATCAAGAAGGGAAGAAAAGGGAAATCAGAAGCCAGAGGACACAAATTCTGCAGCCTCTAAATCACTTCTATTTGCAATAATCATAAGACCTTTTTAATGAGTTTCACTCAGACATGAACATTCTGTGAGTACCCTTGAGAGACTCATCCTTTCAGAGTCTCCTACTGCTTCAGAGCAATATTTGTAATTGAAACGAATTATGAAAACCAATAAAGAGCAACAGGGAGAGTTTCTTAGCCCTAAGGCCAACTGGTAGAGCACAGCTGATGGCCACACAACTGCTTTTTCTTCCTATGAAAATAGCATGTCTGCATGCAAAATTGCCATGGGGAATGTTCCCCAGCCTGTGATAGTGAGTTCTGAACAACACCATTTCTGAGCTAACATAAAAACACTACCATCATGTGCCAGTACCTGTTTAGTGTGAGTTGGCCCCACTTAATTAACTTGTGTAGATGTAGCCTGAAGTGTTTTCTCTAGAATATGCTATATGATCCTCTGAGGCTGTATGATACGCACCATAAAATATAAACAAAATTATATATTTGGGGTTTAATGCAATTTTGCTCATTACATGGGCATGAATATTAAATATGTTATTATGTTGTCTAGTGAGGTCTGCTTGATTCCTTATTTATGTGGCTAATCTTTAGAAGTAACTTATATTTTCTAATAAAACACATCTCTTGTGGGAATGGTGTACAACTTTGACCTAAAAGTGGGGGAGCAGAACCCTTCACATATCTGAACTTGCCTGTAGGTGACAACCCCAAGACAGCCTGACAGCAAGACCTTCTGGGGAATAGTTCAAGAGAGATGTGTGGGGATTAAGTACCCAAACAAGTGTCATTTGTATTTAAAATAAAAAGAATTATAAGAGAGAAGACAAGAAAGTCCTCATACTTTGTTTATTAGAAATATGTGTTCTTTATTGTTCACTGCTCCCTTATTAAAAACAAAACAAACATGAGACATAGAAACAAAAGAAAGAAAACAACTAAATGTCCAGACCAAACAAAAGAAGAGGTATGAGGCTAAGATATTTTGGTGGAATCTAAATTCTGTTTCCTGAAACATTCTGTACAAGGGGTTTCAGCTGACTTAGGAGTTCAGGTCTCTACTATCCTATAGTAGAGTATGTAATTTTGTTAGAGGCAAATCCTGTGTCCTGAAAGATAAATTCAGGGGGTCTATCTTGTGAACTTTTCTCCTTGTCCTCCTTATTCCATGAGTGGGGTTTTGGCAGATAAATTCAAAACAGCCACACAAAAGTGTTGCAGAGTCTGATGGAACATTACAAATATGTCTGAACTTTTAAATCTCTGCTATTACTAATGTATTTTGCAGTGTTACACTGTGCACACAGACTGCCTTTGAACATACGAAGACCTGACTCAGTTCAAGTCCATCCAGCCAAAAACTGTGCGGCAGTGCCCAGGAGCAGATGTTATGGGGGAGTTTAAGAAACAAGTGCTATGGAATGACTGTTTCCCAGCAGTTCTTTCTAAACGTGGGAAATCAGAAGAGGGATGTTTCTGAACCTGCCGTGATCTGTTGACCTATCCTCTATGAATTCACCTAATGCCTCTATGCTGCTTTGTAATTTTGTGCCCCACAGCATCCAGAGGCAAAACATTACAGAATATTCTGATGTAAAAAAGTCCTGCAGTCTAACATCTTGTAGAAGTTTTCCTTAGCTCTTAGCTGATACAAAGTACTGAATGCTTTTTACCCATTTAACCTTCTCCACATATTTCATGATTTTCTAGATCTGTACTTCATAAAGACTTTTCCTCTCTGTTTAAATGTTGAAATACCATGTTCTGGTTTTGGTACATTGAAACTGCTGTATACAAGTTCTAAAAATGCTTTCTTTTCTGCTTTACTTTGTGCTTTCTCTGCTTCTACTTACCCATTTTGATGTGGGATTTCTGGCATTCAGGAATGTGTCATAATGAGATTTGTCAGACTGCTCTCTTTCCTAATAGCATTCCGAATGCTATGGTTGGAGTGGTGTTCTCCCTCTGAGCACTCAGAAGATGGCTTCCCAGAACTATCCGCAGTGACCCTCTCATCCCTTTCCTGAGTGGTAACAGCTCATTCAGAGCTATTCACTCCCATCCCAGAACAAGCTACAGAGAAACAAGCCTGGGAAAATCCCGTCATTTACTAAAGCTGTTGATCTATATGAATGTTAATTGCAGTTAAGAGTCCTGTTGGGTCAGTACTAATTAATTATCACACAAGTACCACTAGAGACTGATGATAAACTTCCTGAGAATTTAATCCTTGTACACACAAAACTTCTAAGAAGAATGGTCGAAACACTGAGGATCACAATTAGTAAAAGAACAGAAGAAAACAAATACATTAATAGGGCTTTAACTTGGTGTTTGCTGCTGCTCACTGCCCTCCTAAATAAATAAAAAGATACTATTTTAAAAACAAGCAAACAAAACAACTAAATAACCATACTAAACAAGAGAATAGGTGAAAGGGGAAGATATTTTGAAGAGTCTAAATTCTAGAGAGTAATATTAAGACTAAATTAACATGTAAATCTCATTAAGGAATATGAGAAAACATAAATTATGAGCTTCGTCTGCTACCCTCCTTTTCACTTGTGTCCAAAATTGTTCTTTAGCATTTTGTTAAGCATATGAGTTGATCTCACTGGGTCACTATAGTGACTAAGAGCAGTGTCAGTAGTTAGCACTTTTGCTGTGAGGGACAGCTACCAAGCAAAGCCTATGCAGTAAAAATGCCATGAAGCTGAGAGACACTACAAAGCTTCCACAGTATCAGGAGAAACTGAAACTTAGAGGCTCTGGTTGTACAGTTAAAACCCCCGAACCTCCAACTAATGCTAAACATGATTTCTATTTGTGTTTATATTCAACATCCATCCCCTCTGGAATACACTGCTCCAGATGCTTTCTAATCAAATAGCATCAGTTTACCCTCTCTGCCACCCTGGTGTTGCTACTGCAGACACCCTTTTATTTGTTAAAGGTACTGGAGTATGCAGGCTTTGGTTTTTTACTGTTTCTTCAGTTTACACCAAAACATCCTTTTTTTGTATGGAATAACAGCATATCTGAAGATGCCAGTACTTATGCTAACATAGCCCTCATGTAAATGTAGGGTTTTGCTAATCTGTGTAGTACTTCAGGCTGTAAGAGCTTGGGTTGGCATGTTTCCATGGTTAATATCTGCCCAAATAAGAAGGCCTGGAAAAGCCTTCTGAGAGCCTAGAACTATGCACTGCTACCCAAGCCCCCAAACTGTGCTCAGCTGGGGTTTTCCAACACCTAGCAAGCCAAGTGGTGAGAATAGGGTTGCAACAGCAAGGATCACATCCCTTATGCAATGGAAAATTTGGAGAGGAGCCAGTGACTGCTTTCTTTCCTGAATTCTGGTAGAAGGTTGCAGAGACGCCTCTTCCCTCAGGCAAGCTACATCTCAAGGGTGAAAGAGAGATGTAGAAACTGCAAGACAATAAAGTGTGATTAATTTCTGTCGTGAATGCTGTGCTGCAACCCAATTTCCAGGTGTTTTTAAGTGTAATCGCTATCTTGCTCACATTCTTCTGGGAAGAGATCCATTTCAGTGAGTGCAATCTCTCGGGTCTCTAATTTACTGCATAGGGGTGTGGATCAAGGGGGCTGTTTGCAGCTTAGTCTGAACAAGATTAGCCTGATGCTTTTGGGTTGAAGAAAGCAATTATGGCAATTGTGCGTGAAATGCTTGCAATTGCTTGTCCTCTGGTTTTTCTAACCATCCTGCAATTTTGGGGATGTTATCTACTCCTGACTTAAGATCTCATGAACAATTCCCTGCTTTGTGAGGAGCAGAGCAGATTGCGCACTTTTCTTTCAGCAGCAGCTCTCATAAAGATAAGCCCAGTTTTCCTCCTTGCCAGGCTGTGCTCCAGTTTGTTCCATTACTTCATGCATTTTAAGACAACAGGAATTTCTACATCCATGAAACCATCCCAGCACAGTTGCACAGGAAAATACGCTCTTTAATTTACACTGCACTTAAAAGAAATCAAGGGTACTTTTAATCTCTAGAACTGTCCATTTTGACATGTAGCTGGGATGATGCTTAGGCACTGAGATAAAATTGGGATCTCCTGTATCTCCTATACTATGTAGAGTTTCCTTTATATATTCAATGTGGAACTACTTTATGTGCCTTTTTTGGCAGCACAGTTGAAGACACGACATATTCAGTGAGGCACTTTCACATCAAGAATTTGTTTCTCTTGCTGATCCCTCAAACCTGTTATTCAGCTGTTAGGATATTGTACAAAGTGAAGCTGTTTGCAGAATTAGGGAGTGCAATACATGAGAAGTGGCTGAAAAGCTTGTCTGGTGTTCTGGGGGAAGCGCTACTCATCTCACCTGCACTTGCCTCGAACAAAACACAAATCTAGTCTGTAGCCCGAGCTGCATGTTTGTGCCTAACAGCCCTAACACTGGTGAATAAAATAATCCGTTTTGTTGTCAATGGTGCTAAAATAAAAATGTGGCTATGCAGAACACATTTTCTTTGTGTTGGTGTCTTCTTTCCAAATAAAAGGTTTTAACATGGAAAAAGTTTGCTTTGGGTTGGGTTGGGCTGAAACTCTGCTTCCAACTGTTTTGTAATTTTTTTTTTTTTGCAATTTTCCAGCACTCTTCCAGCTTCTCTACTCAGTCCTGGTGAGGCGACATCTGGAATAGGCTGTCCAGCTCTAGGCTGCTCAGCCCAAGAGAGACATGGAGCTCCTGGAATAGGTCCAGCAGAGGGCAACAAAGGTGATTAGGGAGCCGGAGCATCCCTCTCACGAGGAAGGACAGAGAGCTGAGCCTGTTCAGCCTTGAGAATATAGAGACAACCGAGAGGGGAACTCGTCAATGTGTGTAAATATCTAAAAGGGGTGGGTGCCAAGAGGATGGAGCCAAGTTGTCCTGGGTGCTTGAGCCGGGAGGTTAGACCGCATGACCCACTGTGGTTCCTTCCAACCCGGAGGATTCTGTGATTCCAGAGGTGGAAACAGTTTTTTCCTTGTGTACTGCTACTACTACTACTACTAAATAATGATAATGATAATGATAATGATAATGATAATGATAATGATAATGATAATGATAATGATAATAATATCTCCCCGTGTTCCCGCGGAGGACCGACCCTCTCCCTCGCAGATCCCAGCTACGGCCCGTGCGCCCTCGGGGCCGAGCCGAGCCGGGCGAGCAGGTGAGGGCAGGTCGGTGCCCGGGCCGTGCGGGGCCGCGCTCGGTGCCCGGGGCCGCGCTCGGTCACTCTCGGTGCCCGGGCGTTGCGCGGGGCCGCTCGGTGCCCGGCCGCAGCGCGGCGCGATGGCGATTGGCGGCGCGGGCCGGCGCCGGGGCCGGGGCCGCGGGCGGGGCGTCACTGAGGGCGGTCCGAGGCGCCGCCGCTGCCGCCGCCCGCCCTTCCCGCCCTGCCCAGCCGCCCCTGCCCGGCCTTAAAGGCGCGCGGGGCCCGCGGCGGCGGCAGTAGCGCAGTGCGGGCGGCGGCGGCGGCTCCTCAGCGGTGCTTGGAGCGCAGGGGGGCCGTTCCCACGGAGCGCCTCGCCTGCAGCCCCTCCCTGCCGCCTGCGCCGCGCTCCCGCCCCTCGGGCCGAGGCTGTCACCGCGCCTGCCGCCGGGCGCCGCCAGCATGTTTGACAGGACGCGGCTGCCCTTCGTGGCGCTGGACGTGCTCTGCGTGCTGCTGGGTAGGTCGGGGGGCCGCGCAGGAGCGGGGGGAGCCGCCCCCGGGGCGCCGCACTCCCCCTAGCACGGCACCGCGCTGGTCGCATGCTCGCCTCCCCCTCCCCGCCGCGCCGGCACCTCCCGGAGCGGGGCTCCTGCCGGCCCGCAGCCCCCGCCGTGCCTGCCGCCCCTCGCTCGCTCCCTCCCTCGCCTCCCGCTCCGCGCCCGCTCCGGGGGGATCTGATCGCTGCCGTGGGCCGGGAGGGGAAGGGAAAGCCCCGGGGGGAGGGAGCTGCTGCAGCTTATCCACTGACATCTGAAGCTCCCTCTTCTCTCTGATGTCCTTACTCTTCCTTCCCTAACCACCTCTGTCGGATGAAAACCGGTTGTTGCAAGAGCGCTGGAGAGGTAGCTGTCTGGTAGATACCTGCAGCCGGGGATGTGTTTGTTTTCCCGAGCGAGACGGGAAGCTGTCCTGGAAGGGGCCGTCATCACGGAAACGCGCCTCATCCATCCAGGGTGCTGCTGCAGGGGCGCGACGGCGCTCGGCAGCAGGGCAGGCGTTCTTCGCTGTAAGCCTTGAGCTCAATGCGGTGTCAACCGAGCCTCCGCTGTAGCTGCAGGCTGGAAGCGGAGTGAGGCATTCCCTGGAGCGCGGTGCCTGCGCGCTCGTGTCCGTGTGCGGCAGGGAGGGACGGGTGTCGGGCAGGAGCCGTGCCTCGGTGATGGCCAGGGGTTGGACCGACACAGCCACAGCACACTGCCACAGCGCTGCAATCCTTGTCCTGGCCAGCCCAGATATTGGCTTCCCAGAATTGCTTTATTCTGTTTCAGTCTCCGTTGAAACTATTTTGTGTCCTGCCAATTTGCATTAACTCTCCTTTTATGTAATGAGAGTGTAAAGAGCAATGATGTCGATTAGCGATCGGAGAAGGGGCAGTTTCACTTCGTAAAGTGGCATCTCTCAGTACTGGGAGCCTGGGAAGTGTCTTTACACTCTGGAGATGTACTTCTTGGTCTTAGGAAGTGCTGATTTTGGATGTTTGCTTCTTAAGCAAATAATGTCAGTACTTCAGTAATATAAGCACTTTCTTGTCGTGTTCAGTGGATAGTGTTCAGGCCTAGCTCATGAATTTCTGCTTGGCTGAATTTTTTGGCTGATGAGTATTTTTTGTGGCATCAGTATAAACATAATGACATTTTCCCCTGGATGCTTCAAATAGCAATGGTACCTGTAGCTAAATGCCATTAAAAAGCAAAATTATAATGAATGATACATTGCTCTGAGGTAATGTTACAGGAGAGAGAGCTTTTGCAAAATGATAGTGGGTCCATGTAATCCACTGGGAGCAATCTTTTTTCAGATCAGGAATTTTATCCAACTGCTATTATGAGTCTTAAACTTTCACGCTATCTTTATGGTGAGTGAAGCAGTTTTGTCTGTCTGGATAATTGTCATTACAAGATCTTTATAATTAGACAAAAATTTTGCACTGTGCACATGGTTTGGTCTGCATGAAGCATATGGGTGTATTGTAAGTAATCTTGAGTAATCAAGGAAAGCAAAATGTATGGAAAGTAAGGCTGCAGAAGTATATAACTTGATGGTCATCTACCTGAAAGGATGAGAGTTTCCCTGTCCCAAAGCATTACCTGGGATGGTAGGTTTTAGACCTTGTCCTGCAGTGTAATAGCCGTTTGCAAACCTTTCCCTTCTCTCCCCCTCACCCTGTGTAGCATTTGGATCACAGATACACTTATCTGGTACCTCAGTGTGCTGGAAGGTTGCCAGACTTTTTATTTTCCCTTGTTTACTTCCTGAAAAGTCTGAAAACTGCCGGCAGCGCATAGTATGAAGTTCCCTGACACCTGCAGCTTTAAACACATTGAGTTACAGGTTTCAGTGAAACTCTAGCTGAGATAAAAAGATCTTCCATTTGCAGAATGGGAAAGATACTGGGTGTAGGACCAAGTGCTCTTCCTCTTCAGCCGGCCTCTCATGTGGCTGTGGTCCTGAGAAGAACACAGGTCTTACCTGTGACTGGCCTGTCTAACTTTTTTTACTGTTAAAAAAAATAGTTCCTGTTGATTGTGGACTTCAACTCTCAGTTTTCCCCTTGCCCTTTCCCCTGCCTGTGCACTTTGGTATGTACTCAAATGACAGAGGTAACTGCCCAGATAAAGTGACTTGCTGTATGGATAAATGATACCTAGTATCTCCACTGCAAGGACTACAAGGCCTCCAGCAGAACTGAAGGTTTAAAAACGATGAACACGAGTTTCAGTTGAGGACCGAACCTCAATCTTGGTGTGGTATCCCATGATACCATAAAACGGGATACCAGTAGCATCCTCAGAATTCCCAAGGTAGCTCTTGTCACTTAGTACAGAGCTTTTCTTTTTTCTCCTCTTTTTTCCTGTTTATACCTTCTCCAAAGCAGATGAGGAAGAAAAATTAATTTAATTGTCTCAGTAATGTTGGACTTGAAGCCTAAGTGATATCCAAGCATACCACTTGGAGCTGCAGTGATCTGACACACCCATGAACTCACTGCAGTGGAAGTGCATGATTCTTACTGTGTGTCTGACTTACTCGCTCCTGGTTTAGTCAAGCCATTTTTGTGTGGCTTCAACTTTCCCCGTATAAGTCTTTCAAAGGAAAGGGAAGGGAAAAAAGAGCCATCCTGTGATTTTTGTGTGTGTCTGTCTGTGATTTAGACAGATTTATTGAAAGATGTGACATGCTTAAGATGGAGCCAAGGTAAGAGAATAAGAAAGACATCAAAGAAGAGGAGGTGGGGAGAGGGGGAGAAGAAAGTAGGAGGTAAAAACATCTTTAAAATTAGCCCAGTTTGGTTCCCTGAGACTCAAGTCTAAGTTTCTTTTAATTATCCTTGAGAAAGATCTCCCCCTCATCTGCCTTTTTACCCACTAAAGGAGAGAAAATTCAGGGAAAGCAGTCTTTGGTGCCCTGAGAAAACAACTCCTTCCCTCTTATCAGCATGATAATTCTCTTCTTCTAAATCTAACACTGGTGTTTCAGCATTAAATTAGCTTTATGTCCCACAATCTGAAAAAGTGAAAGCTGCAGGTTTCTGCGGTATCTGTCCTCAGATAGTGTGAGGAGCCTGTATCTGTATTCCGTGTGTGCTAATCTGCAGTGCTGGGTGTGTGTGTGCGGTGCATGCCCGCATGCAGCTCTGCAGTGCTGCAGGCAGCACCTGCCTTACTCCCCATGCTCCAGCAGACAGTGCTCAGATGCTTCTGGCACTGGAAAACATGAGTGCCTTGCAAGACTGCAGGATTTCCTTCTCACTCATACCTCTGTTACTTGTCTCTCCTAGGTTTTCTGATAGATAGTTTTATATAGTGTGGCAGAAATTGGCATTCTCAACAGTAGCAAAACTATTTTTCACGGATAGACACTGAGGCTTGGTTCTTATGGTTTATTACACTTCCAAACTGTCATGCAAAAAATGGCAGCTTATTAAAACAGCTTAATTAGTTAGCTTGCAAGTGGGGTTTTCATTAGGCACTATATATACACATATACACTCTGTGCCACTGTTACAGGTCTATTGTTTGTTTGATTGCAAATCAGGTTCCTTTTTCATTAAGGCAGGTAAACAACACTTAAAGAACAAAGTTGGGAAACACATGACAAATATTACTACAATCAGTGGAAGAACTGCTAAATACATTTATCTTTAGAGCAGACTCTCACAAAGCCAAAGATTAAAGGAAGTTCTGCAGAAGTGACCAGAGCCATAAGGAAAACACTTTCTGTCACAACTCTGGGACGACTTTCATCTGGTCTGTACTTGTTGAAATTCATGCCTAGCTTGAGCACAGGGTGCAATACAACACAACTGTATTATTTTAGTCTCTTGTCTGACTATGCAATTACTGACAAGCTCGCTACTTAGAGTAATACTGACAAGCTTATTATTTATTTTTATAAGTAACTGGGGAGTGTACTTGTCCATATGGGATTGCTTGTGTAATGCAAGAATATGTCCAACCCAAGATTAGAAAAACTGAAGCCTTCTAAAGAATTAAACCCTTGCTGCTCTATTCACTTTTCTGTTCACTTTTTTCTTCCTCTCCATGTCTTACCCTGTGACTGTGGGGAAGGTGAGATTATGGCAGTCTTATTTATACATTACCATAATTATTATTTTTTTTAATGAAACTACCTCTGAGTAAGGGAAGGACTTCTGTCCTTCCAAACAGAAGGACATGTGAACTGATTCCAGAAATAGTAAACACTCACATTGCTTTCATCTTGCTGTTTAAAGACTGCTGGAATGTTTTGTGATGACAACATGCTAAACAGCAGATGCATGTATACAGGACACAGTGAGTTTTCTTTTGCAGGATGTGACTTGTTGGGGTGGGATGGCTGGACCACCCTGCACATTGTTTTGCGTTCAGTGCTGTTCTCCTCTCTTGGGAGTGTTTACTCATGCTGTCGCTGGAGGCTGCAGTCTCGGTGACAATTAAGGTATCGCTGTGCAGTCAGGGAAGGCTCCTTCTATGTGGGTTAGCACTTCCTGATTGCCCTAGTTCAAATAAAAACCTCCTCCGCTATTATTTGTGACTCACTGACATATGTGTCACCGTTTGTATTTTCCACATCATGTGGGTGCCTAAATACTTTTTCTAGTTCATGAATACATTGTAAAGCTGTAACAGGAACATGTGAAAGAGCAGTTTGTCTTTGGTGACACTCTCCACCAGGTACCATGACCTAGTACTTATTAAGTTGACACTCTCAGTTAATTGGGGACATTCTTGTTACCTGAAACTGGGAAAATCTTCCCTCTCCTAATGTGCTTTCTTCTTTGCAACAGTCACTTTTTATTTTCCCCAACATAAAGAATGATGCTTTACCAGAGACTCACTCCCTCTTGATCGGAAGCCTACAGAAAAACTTTTGGTAAGAGATCAATTAGTTGATGAAGAGTATTCAAAGTCAGCAGTCTGGTTCATGTTCTGCCAGATTTTGCTGTTGTGTATTTTGTATGAACTTCTGACACAAAACCAGAAGTCCTTGCACTTTACTTTTTTGCAGCAATAGCAAAAAATCCTAGTTCACCTCCCAGTGTCTTCCCAATAGGCAAATAGTGAACTCAGGACTATATTATTTTCTCTTGGCATAGTAGAGCAAGATGCTTATCAGCTCTTGGGTTCCTTACCAGCTGCTTGAGTCTTGGTGATATTTTTTCCTTAGCCTTAAACAGTCAGAAGGGCTCTTGCAGCTTTCTTACATGAGGGCAGTGACCTTTGCAGGGAGGGGCTTCTGACATTTTATGTAGAAAATAAAGTATCACACTAAAATTATAAAATAGCTAATCCTTCATAGCTGAAGAATTCCTGCCTCCTCTCTATATTGCTTGAGTGCTTGTTTTTGCTGTACTGAGCTGATGCAACATGCCTCCTGGCCTTAAAGGGTTAGGCAGTATGAACTGATACTGACTGAAAGCAGCTTGGTCTGAAGGCTGCACCATCACAGCCCTGCTGGGGGGAAGAGTTGATTACTGGTTGCCTGCTACTGCATAGTTTCATGTAGGAGCACTGTTGCTGATGAGGGGATTAAGCTGTGATAATCCTCTATCTGTGACTGCATTGCAGCAGTGGAAGGCAGGTAGCACAAAGAGGTGACCTGGCTCTTGGAAGTAACCAATGAGAAGAGAACTTGAGTCTTGTAGTATGCCAACTGACTCGGATTTGCTACCCCCCACAACTGATAATCCTATTTCCAGAATTAGTCCAGGAGAATTAAAACAAACTCACCTTGGATGAAGGAAAAAAGAAAAAAGTGCTGTACAGAATTGCATAGAAACCTGTTGGCAAGGTATGCCACCCACAGGAATATGGCTTTAAAATGAGATTGATTTATTGCTATATCTGCTTGGTTTGGTGGGGGTCCTTCTCTTCCTTATCCCTGTCCTGCAAAAGAAACTCATAATTCTTAGATTTTATTCAGGTAAAACAGTTGATCGAAAGCAACTGAAAAATCTACAGACACTAGAAATGCAGATAATGGATGACTAGCAAACAGCTAGTTTTATGACAAGAATTAAAATAATTTAAAGCTGTTTTGAAGAAGCAAGATTTCCTTAGGATACTTTTTGAAACTGTTTTGTTTTGGTTTTTTTTTTTAGAAATCTGTATTATTGCCACTACATCTAGAAACACTAGTCATGGAATGATAGAATGTGTTGGAATGGACCTTAAAGACCATGTAGTTTCAGGCCCCCGTCATGGATAGGGACATTCTTCACTAAAACAGATAGTCACTTCAGCTGTTACAATAAATTTCTCAGTCCTTCTTCTGAGTAGATTTATAATCAATTTACCAGCCAGAATAATTCAATCCTTCAATTTTAAAACTAAAAATATTATCCTACTTATATTAAGGATCTGATGCCTGTCTCTTCTTGTTTAACAATTGACTACTAATGACGTGACCCACTTTCTGGGAGGAATTTTCCTATTTCAAGTTAGGAGACTCATCTCAAAGGTACAGAACCAAAACTGTCTATTGATAAACCTGCATTGTGTTTTGACTCTACTTTTGCCAGATTCTCTGGTGCATTAATCCTTCTCAAACAGTCAGAGCTCTTAAAATTAAGACTGCTTGTTTGTGTGAAAGCCAAAAATTGACCCAAATAAACTTCTTTAACAGATTGTGATATAGAAAGGTAATGTTGAAACTTTCTAGTGCACTTATCAAACACTTTTTCTGTTACTACATTGAATTAGAGGAAATTACCAGTACAAGAACAGGCTGCCTTTGCTCTGTTATAGACTGTATTAATTCATCTTTAAAAAGCTGTGGCCAAGAAGCAGTCTGACTCAGAAGTTTGGGAAGGCACTTCAGTTTTACTTGTATTGTACTTCAAAACTAAAATTAAATTTTGGCATCTCTCATTCATGTAGTGTCTTGATATTTGGCAACAGGAAAATGAAGGATTTGAAAAAATTTAGATTAGAAAATACAGGTGTGTCAGATGAGGACAGCTGTCTTGGAATATCTATCCACCAGATGCTGCTTAATGGAGCAAAAGGTAAGGATGAGCCATATCAGCACGCCATTATTTCTGTGATGCTGCTGAGGAAACAATGGATTTTCTAGACAAAGCCCAGATTTTAGAGTCTCCTCTCCTTTTTTTTGCCTCTGCTAAATAGGCAGCTTTCAGAGGAGCTGTGTGGGGTTTCCTTGGGTCTCATAAGGTAGCTTCAGTTTGTTACTTAGCCATGCCTGGTTTGGAAGAAGGATCACAATTTTTTGTGATCCCTTTCCTAGGAAAGGAGAAAACTGTACCAAACAGGAATTATGCTCAGTTTTTGCCTAAGTGTAGAAGGAATTACATTATCCAATTTCAGCATCTCAGGTGACTTCTGCCTCTCTTAGAATACAGTGGCATTTTTACCTCAAATTAACATTAGTGCATTTTTGTCCATTTAACTTAGTTCTGTTATTGCCAAGAAGTCTTATGTTACTAAGTCACTGAAACTAAGCAATAGGTGCAGTATTTTCTGAAACTGGAGTTCTGGGATGGTAAGGAAAATGCATGTGTCTAAATTTGTCTGCCTTGTTTTGAGGCATGGAAGGGCAGTGAACTGTGCTTATTTTAAGCTGAAGGGGTGGTTTGGAAGCTGGTGGTGGAGAGACCTGGGAGAATAAACTGCTAATTATAATCAGGGAAAACTTCTGATATGCAGCAAGCTAATGGCCCTTAAGGGGTACAGAAGGTAGATAGTGAAATCAAGCCTGCCAAATAGTCAGAAACTATGCTCTATTAAATTCCAAAAATCATCTTAGTCATTATTTTACTTAGTGTCTGCTTTCCTTGGTGTTCCATTGAGTGAGTTTTTTGCTGACGTGTGGCAACTGGGCTTCAGTTTTATGTTGTAAGGTAAGCCTATGCTGCAGTACTAGTATTCAGCTAAAATACTCCTGATGGCTAGGTCTAACACTAGTGGAGATCCTGGATGTCAGGTCATTTCTGCGTGCAGACTCTTTTCATTCTTCCCATCTCTTCTTTAAATGTAAGAGTCCAGTCATCAACACTAGAAAACTATATACCTTAATACATAGAAACTGAGATCACAAATCTAATGCTGGTAACTTCTACTACAAATGGAAAGCAGCACCTGGTCTGTTATATGTGCTGTAAAACTTCCTATGCTGTGGCATTATTCATTGCACTCAAGTGTCAGGAGCAATGGTCTATAAATATTTTTTCCAGATTCTGAAATAATGGTCTTTCTGGGCAGTCTCCTGAATCAGTACAAAACAAAACTGCTCTGACAGCTCAAGAATATATGGGTATGGTCTCTTTCCCCTTTAAAATCTGTTTAGATTGAGCTTTCTATAGAGTTTGCTCTTACAGTGAGCCATTAGACACTATAGACTTCAGTCTCACATGAAAATGAAGTTCTGTTCTCTTAGACATGGCAGCATGCAGCAGTGTGTGCAGTGTAAAGTGACGCGGTGTATGACAGGGTACACAATGTCATGGAAATTCTGAGTCCCTCTGTAGCACTGCTGACTTTAAAGACTGTTTAAATAAAATACTGTTATGCTTGCAGGACTCATTGGAAAATGAGCTTTTACATTCCTGACAACTAATTGCCTATTATATTTCTAAAGATTGAATGATATTTCAACTTAGGGTGTGTAGTTATAGGTGAAATACTCTGAAAGCCTCCTGTTGTGCACTCCCACAAAGCAGAGATTAAAATGGGAAAATAGTTACAACTTCTGGTGTTTAAAAGAGGAGTAGTCTTGAATGACATTCAGAGTTGGTGTCACCTACATTAAAAGAAAGCAAAGCCCTCCCTTTCTTGCCAACCAGCTGACCTTGATAGTTCCATTTCCTTGGCTGTGTTGCCCTCCTGGTCTGTAAGTGCTGTGATTTAGGTGCATTGTGTGCAGAAATCTACATCTTTGAGGGCATGTAGATTGTTTTCAGTTCTCCATACAGTACCATCAAAGCCTTTAACTGAATTTGATGCTGAACACATAATGCAAGCAGTGAGGAAATATTAATTTCCCCTGCACAGGAGGGATTATACACAGGAGGGGAGAAGTCACCCTTTACTCTGGCTGCAGCCAGTTGGATTCTTCCCTTGAACAGCACTGCAATGCAAAGAACTGCTGACCTCCCCCCTTCCATCCCCTCTCTGCCTCTGCACCCAGTGTCTTCTAGCTGTTAGTCTAGGGTCTGTAATGTTTTCAGGTCTGTCAGTAATGGGACACTGGGTGACACTGATGACTTCCAGGTGTGGGTCCATCCCTGGGCCAGCTTCAGACTGCTCCTGACCAGAGCAGAGCCCAGGGCACAGTCTGTCTGTGCTTGCTACCTGCAGAGCCCAGGGCACAGTCTTTGCTTGCTCTACCTGTAGTTGGCTCACTTATCTGGTGTATGTTTCTCTAAATAGTAGAGCAGGGTAGGATATATTACTGTCTTGTTTCTGTCTTTTTAAAATTTGCATTTGCCCTTCTCAAAGTGCTCACAGGCGAGACAGTTGCATGGGCTTTAGAGTGACCTGTGTTTAGTGCTTGTAAAGGCAATTTTTAAAATTGAAATGTAGATATAAGGGAGAATACACTAGTCCATGCTAATGTTTTTAAATAAGAATCTTGACATGTTCTAATTAATTGGAACTATAGATAACTGAACTAGTGCTCCCATGTAGTAGACTGCTGAATGCAGAGAAACTGAAATATGATGTAGTTCTGTCTTAGAAAATGACTGGACTGGAAATTGCATGCTTATGTTGAGGCTGTTTGAGGTCAGAGGAAGGTTTCCTTTGCTTGCTGCCTCCATCAGCCTTGCCTGACATAACAAAAAGTGGTGAGGAACTTGCTCAGTTACTGATCTGGCTTCTCTGCTGGCCAAGTCATAGATTAGAGGACAAATAAAAATGTAAGTAGCACAAAGTTGCAAGTAGAATTGTAGGAGAGATTAGAATGTTGTTCATGCTTTTAAATACATGTATCCTGTTTACTGAAGCCTATCACAGCTTCTGGCATTATCAGAACAATCAGTTTGCTGGTATTAGAAATACTTCACATTCCTTAGTGTAGAAAAGCAAGATAAAGTTCTTTAAAGTGGCTAGGAGGTAAGTTGTGGGCCACCCCTTAGTTGTCTCAGCTACTGCAAATAGTGCACTGATTTTTCTCTTGTGCACTCTTTACCTGTAGTTATCAAAAGTCTAAATGCTTTCTCATTATTTTAATCTCTTCTTTCTCTTGGTAGTTTTTTGTATTCCCAGAACATCCTGTTTTAAAAAGTGTTGATTCTTTCTCTTGACTGTTCATAGAAAAAGAATTTCAGCCCGTCTCCTTTTCTGCAGAGAACAGTACCTTTTACACATTTCCAATCTCTCTCCTGTAGCATGAAGTTGACCTGAGTTTCTTTAAATCTCTTGCCTACTTCCTCACACCAGACTGTACATTGAAAAATGAAGAGTGGAGCCAGCATGGTTGTTCTGTCTGAAAAATAGAAGCAAAACCACATGCGTAAGAGTAGGAGACCTTGCATTCTCTCTTGCTCTCGGTAGCAATTGGCAGCTATATAGGTTTAGCTTGAAATGACTCTGTGGGATTATTAACAGTATCATCTGTCTAATAAGAATGTAAGCTGTAAAAAGTAGCTCATCTGTTTTCAGGATATAATTTGATGTGTTTTGTAGTTTCTTTGGTACAGCTAGAATTATTTTACTCCCTAACTAAACTATTAACTGTATATTTCTTTACAAAACTTGAAGCCAACTTTGTCACTGTATCAAATGCAAAATGTGTTGATCATATTCTTCAGGGTAAGTGTAGAGAAACATAAAAAGTTATCTGTCTCATGTTAGTCCAGTACAGGTTCTCTTAATTAACACTTACTTGTGAGTTCATTGCAGCATGAAGGAAAAAACTTTAGTTAATAATCAAGCTAGAATGTTCTCATTTGCTGTAGTATCCCTTAGGGGTAACTGCCTTTCTCCCAGTTCCTAGATGTTAATTTGCTTTGTTGAAGAGAACTTCCTGATTGAAGACCAGATAGGAGTACAGAGTAATATTGCCTTGGAGGACTTGAAACAGCAATTCAGCGTGACTTTGGCTGCGCAGAACCTCAAGTGGAGATTCAGTCACTTGCACAGATAAGGAGGCCAAATGGGTTAATTAACCTGTGTTTACAAAATACGGTGCATTCCTTTGAACTATTTAAAATTGTGGAGAAGAAAGCACCACTGATTAAGATGCAGTTTCATGAGGTGTTGAAGCTGATCTGTCCCAGTCTGTCCTATGTCTTTTGTCATAATGGTTCATGACCAAACCAGGGACCCTTGGCTACGTGTTCTTACTCTGTCCTTTAAGCCAGCTCTTACAGTAATTCAGTTGGCAGATGAGCAAATGTCTTTGAAAATACGGTGTTGTGTGGGCATGGGCTTGTCTTTTTGGACAGGTTGGTGTGAAAACTAATGCCAAGGCAAGAACGGGGTAGTGGGAGATGGCCAGGGGTGGGGGAGGGACAGGATAGTGTAGGTTGTCTTGGGTTACTCTTGGAAGCTGAGCCAAGTTTTGTGAGCACTGCATCTGGTTGAGAACTAGCTAGTACAGTATTGTTGAAGGGTTTAGAAACTTTATGAGTTTCTTTCCTTTTAGACATAAAACAATAATATTCTTTGCTGATCTTAATATTTATGGCAATTGCGCTAATTTGGCTCTAAATGCTTTTCTCCTGTTTAACAAAAACTGGCAGCTTGCTGCCAAAGCTGTATGGACACCTTTGGCAGAAGAATCTGACTCCAAGCTTAAGCACCTAACTCTGAAATTACCAGTGTGATAAATGCCACAGATCAGAACAGTAGTACAGTGTTACACACGTTGTAAAAAGATGATTGATTGGTACTCATCACTTCCATTTGTAGGATAAAATTTATAAATTTATTTATAAAAAAGAAATTTATTTTATTTTTTTGTTTAGTCTTAAAAATTTACTAAAATATAGTACTAAAATATTTACTAAAAATATAGTAAATTGATATTTTTGATTGAGCAGATTTTATTTGGGGAAGAAAATCACTTTCTCCCCTTGGGTACTGGTATTTTATTTTTAGCATTCTTTTAACATTCTAACTTATTTTCTATGGGTGGAGGACCATTCTCATATGGACTTCCTCCCTATTCTCCTAGCCTGGACCTCCCTTCCTTCCCTTCTTAGAGGCGTTTGTCATGCTGTGTCATTCAGCTGGATGTGATCAAATAGTTCCTGAAGGCTGCATATATTACTGTGAATTACTGTAGGTTGTCAGTGGAAACTACACTGCAACTGGCTTGAACCTGCAAATTAAGAGTTGGAAACTCCTTGTGAACTCAGCGTAGCTCATGTAACTCTACAAATGTTTGTTGCCCTGTTCTTACAGTTCTACCCCAAAACTTAAAGGCTGTTCTGTCCCTGCAATCCCTACTGAGTAATTCAAGCATGGTTCCCACCTTTGTCTCCCTCTGTACTGTGGGTTGTTTTTTTTTTCTTATTCATGCGTATTAAACTTGTTTACTTTTCTTTCATAGGCACAGGCTTCAAATCTTTGGAGTATCTTTTTCTGATCAACTTTGTTACTACATCTGTAGCTTAAAGGGTTATAGGATAACCATAGGATATTTTGAGTGGAGACGATCTTAAAGATTATCTTGTTCCAGTGCGCCACAGGCAGGAACACCTTCCACTTGACTAGGTAGTTCCAAGCCCCATCCAGCCTGGTCTGTGGGTTAACTAGAGTCTATTTGTGTGAGCATTGCGGAAGTCTGTCCTTTCGTAAGTCACAGCACTGGAGTGACCAGGTTGTTTTCTCTTTGTAATTAAAGGGGAGAGAAAGGTCAGAGGACTGCTGTCTGTTTCTTGCTACTACCCAGCAAAACAGTGCAGAATCTGTGGTCACTAGTTCTTGACAAGATAAACTGCACAATCTTTTTACCAGAGAGTAGATGAAATCCAATTCTAATATGTTCCAGTCTGAATGATGGGTGACTTCAAGTAGGAGTCTTTTTACAGCTGACAGTCATGCTTTATAGGATATGAGTAACAACTAAGCCATTATGGTCCCTTAAGGTACAAAGCTACCTGGTTCAGAAGAGCACCTTGAGGTTACTGCTTGGTCCTGGCTAGGAGTAAAGGAAAAGGAGGTATACTGAGCAGAGGATAAGACATGAGAGCTGCTCCACAATCTACAGGATTGCCTTTTAGCCTGGTGATCTTGCATGAGATCTTGGTCACTCATTGCTCCAGTTTGTAGAAGCTAATGTGACTGAGCATAAGTACATTCCTCAGAAGTTCAGCCTGCTTAAAGGTCATGGAAATGCTTGGCACCTCTGATGGCAATACTGGCCTGGTGTGTACATTAGTGGTAGGGTTTTTTTCTGCTTACAATGAAAAAGTTCAGGACTGTTTGCTTACATATACTATGTCTCATCTTCTCTTCCTGTAAAATGGGCAACAGTAAAAATGCTGCCATGATTTGGGGTAGGTTAATGATCAGCTGAATGTCACTTCACAAAATCTTCTAGTCCACTGTTGGAAAGCAGTGCATCATTTAGATTACAGTAAGAATTTAACAGTAATGAGAAAAAATGGAAATGGGCAGTTAGTGTAAGATGTGTAACTAACTTCAGGGTTTTTTTGTGTTCTTTTAGTGTAGGCAATACAGATGAGTTTTGCAGTCGCTTTGGAACTGTTCTCATCTGACCCCTTTATCTTCTGCTTTTCATTTTCCCCCCTTCCCAGGTCAAAAGTTCATTATATGTTCTTGATATTAGATTGTAGCAGCTTTTTGTGGAAGACAGGTATTTATGTTTGTGAAGTAGTCCACTTATGCAAAACACAAGCTGCTGCTTAAGTTAATCATGGGCATGTGATATTTCCGTGTGTGAAAATCTGGTGACCTGTTTGAGAAGATATGATTGTATCAAATAGGTAATGGGATTACCACTCCATCATCCTGCTGGGTGTGCAACAGCAGAGGTAAAGACAGGAAGCATGGACTCTACGTTATGTTAGTGGAATCTTGCCATGGCCTTGAGAGTAGCTGAAACTTAGCTCCATGCATACAGTCATACAGCAATCCTTTGGACAGAGTGAACTTTCTGAGTTCTTCAGTGTAGTGCCCTTCATGTTCGAAGGGCTGCAATTCTGTTTCATATGCTTCTGTCTGCCACTTGTGCAAGCTTTAGCTCTTCTCTCCATCATTAAAGCAGAAGGAAGGAGAGAGACCTTTGAGATGCAGTTGATTCAATGGTATACCATGCTTCATAATGAAAAACTTTGTGCTTGAAGTTGAATAAGCTTAATACCTTTTGTATTTTGGTTCACTTTTTCTATATGGGATGGTAAGCATCAGTAATGTGGACAGTTTTCATGTTTCAGATAATTTTTGAAAAAAACTTCCCTCTGCTCCACAAGAGGATTTAAAATACTCCCAAATTGCTTCCTTGTGAGGAAGAGGATTTGAAAGCAGGGGTGCTACCTACCATGTACAGTTTCAATATGCCCTTCACAAGCCTTTACACTGCAACTTAGCAGCCCAAAGAAGGGACTGGGATTTATCACTCTGTTCCTGCTGTTTCACTCATATGTTTTTTCTTCTAATAAAGTATATAGCAATAAGTGTACTTAAAACACCTTTAAGCTACTTAGCTAGTAGTCAAAAGGTGTCACCAGAAATCAAAGGAATCACTCATCATGTTAACTTCTTTGAGAAGTTTTTTTGTTCTCAGTACAGCAGGTTGTTTATACACTGTGAAGTCTTTTCTGCTTCAGTAATGGCACTCACCCTCTAATTTACATATAGAGTGTCTATTTGCAGAATTGCATATTTGATGGATGTTGGGGAAAATACCGTTATCTTCCCTTTTTTACCATGATTTAAAACAAAATTTACTTTTTGTTTTGTTTGGGGATTTAACATTATGCAATTTATACACTTTAATGTATTGCATTCTCAGTGGATGAAAGGAAAGAGAGAAAGTGGGCATGGTGTTATTTGGTTAAAAGCTGGACTTCATGATCTAGGAGGTCCTTTCCAACCTTAGATTTTATGAGGAAGTAAAAGAAAAAGTTGGATTTTCTGAGGTTATTGCTCCTGCAGATGTGTATTACATGGCGGGTGGTTCTTATCAAAAATAAGTTAGACCTGAATATCAGAAGTCTTAGTGGCTTCTTTTGCATGACTGTCAGTATAATACAAGTTGACTTGTAAGAGAGGGAATTGGTAATATATCACAGTGTGTAAATCTGGAGAGCTATACTTTTTACCCAGGTTTCAGCTGTGATGTTATAACTTGTATATTTTCATGCAGAATTTTTCCAAAGTGTACAAAAGCTGTGTAAATGCAATCTCAAGGTATAATCTCCTTACCTGGAGGTGCAATCCATTCAAAGTCTCCATTAGTGTCCCTGCAGTTCTTTTATTGCCATTACCTGCATGAAAACTACTTGCATGAACTTTTTAACTCCCTAACCATGACAAAACCTGTGTCTATTCTTTGTCTTATCTGTAAACACTGACCACATTATAGTGTATAGAACAAGGCTGGAAAATTAGATACAAGCTGAGGTCGTTGGGTAGTGGAAGAGGGAGGAGGGACAAAAGGCTGCCTGCCCTTAATAACTGTTTAGTCATGTGAGGGGCAAAGGCTTTTTCTTGGATGTAATCTTGGTTCTGTTTGGTTTTGTGGCAACTCACCTTATTAGATGGAAGATCTTGAACTTTGTAACTTTTTTTAACATCTGTACCTGATGGGTAACCTCAGAGTCTTTCTGAAGTAGTGTTCTGAAAGAGAAGTGTCTATAAACAAATTTGGTAAGTGTGTACATTGCATGATACTTAGGAGATTTGAGTTATGCATGTTTGGTAGCTTCCTCCATGCATGATTAGAAATGATTTTTTTTTTTTTATTTAACCACATGTATTTCTTGTTTTTGTTTTTTGTTTTCCTTCCCCCAACAGCTGGCTTACCCCTTGGTGTTCTAAACTTGGCCAAAATAAAACCGTATCAGAGAGGCTTTTTCTGTAATGATGACAGCATCAAGTATCCGTTCCATGACAGTACCATCACATCCACTGTCCTCTACACAGTGGGGTTCACCCTGCCCATTTTCTCTGTAAGTAGCTAATATATAGGCAGCTTTGGTGATGGGAGTAAAATGTATGTCTTCCAAGAGCTAAGATCTGTAAATGAGTTGAAGATAAGCCTATATAGGCAAAATCCCATATATATATATATATATATATATAGTCATATGCATGTTAAAGATGCTATTGATATTGTTTGCGCAGAAAATCTGGAACTAATCTCTAACTACTAGTGTTGCTAATTTCATTTGCTTTAGGAACAGGAAAAAAGTGTATTTCAACTAGGCTTTTATCACTAGAGAGGAAGAATGTCTTCCAAAATGTTATGGAATGATTACATATCTTGTTCAGAATGGGTTAGTCTGCTAACTTAAACACTTGTGATGTTAAAACTTGGCAGTGTAATGCAGTGCACACACCTATAACTGGTGACTGTTGCTACTATGTACTTTCTACAAAAATAAGCCTAATTTTGACTCAGAAGCTTTTTCTAAGCTTGAAAGTAATGTGATTACTCATTAAAGAAGAGTGGGATAAAATGGGATACAGAGACTGAAAATCTAATTGCTTGTAGAAAAGAGGCTCAGTGTTTTAAAGACCACATGATTTTGACAAAGAACAATTTAATTCTTCAGTAGGTTTTTCTAACAATATTTTAAGCCTGCTTGTATCCCCGTTTTTAGTAAGGTTTGAGCTGATTTGGAGAATCAAAATTTAATGGTGCAGAATAGTCTTGAACCTGAAGCTACATGTTATTTGTCCCTGCAGTACTTGATCAAGCCATGTGAAAGATAATGATAATATTTTATTATCTGATTAATGTATAAGATGTATTAATCAGTAAGAAGTCTATGAAGGGGTTTAATAGATAATAAAAGACAGTAATTTAAAACAAGTGAGCTTGCAGAACTTCTACATGCATTACTCTGGTTTTCCTATTAGTGCTTATTCATTAAAGCTTCCATTAGACCTCTACAATAAGTAGGAGGTTGACACAACAAGTAATCACTAATATAGTTTCACTTTTAAGGAAAGTTTGTCACTTTCACAAGTACATATATGTTCAGCGCACCTTTGGGAAAATTTATTTTCCAATAGTTTTCCTGGGTACCGTGGTTAATATGTGTACAGGTGAACTAACAATTGCAGCTCTGTTCGCTTTTGGACTTCTAAAGAAATGTTCTAGCTGCAGTTCAACAAGCTGATGAATTGCTTGATTTTTTGTTATTATTGTTCATTTTTAGATTTGAATAGAATATAAAGTCAATGTAATATAAAGTCAATGGAGAGTTTGTTTTTTCATGGCTCTAAAGCCATGAAGAAACATCTGACTTAGAAATAATTCACACGAAAGTCTACACATTTAAAGAGTGGTATGGACTCTTTAAATTTTAGATAACCTTTGTAGTGAAAGTTACAGCTTAAAATTAGATATCAGTAATTGCAGTCTATTCTGGTATTTTTCTACTATGATACTTTTATAGGAGTTACACAGTAGATTTTCATTGCTTGTTTTTGTGCAGGAAGCTGGATTTTGTAATTAGAACAACCACTTCTAGTCTCCATGCAGAGAGGTTTAAAAAACAAAACCTGTTCTAGAGCACTTAGAGTTGTTACAATACAGTCTAGCCAGGTCATTTACTTTCCAGTCTGAATGTTTTCCAAACCTTAAAGCAACTACTTTGTGTAGTTAAGCATTTTAACTTGGCTCTCTTAGTCTCGGTTTCAGATATAGAGAGCTCTTTAGTTTCATGCAAGAGGTGAAGAATTTTCCATAGCTACTGGAAACTAAGGGCTAGAGTAAGCTGTACAGCTAGGGAGTATGAGACATGGAATATTACAGCTCTCTGAATTGAAAGCGGGTTCCAGTTGAATGGTTTCTCTCTTCAAGAGTGCCTTTAGTCAAGATGGACAGGGAAAGTTGATCAGTCTGGGAATCTGAATTCACATTGTTTTTTGTTATGGTCTGGCTCACTGGAGGCTTGAGACTTTCTCCAAGGCAGTTTAGTTTTGGAAGTGATGTGTTCCAGATTCAATACCCTCAAGAGGAACACAGCTCATTCATGAAAGACTTTTGGGCAATAATTCTGATTATCCCACATCTAGTGAAAATTGATGTCCTGACAGGAGACTTTACTGAGAGGGACAGAATCCACAATGAAGTAATTGATGACAAAAAATTTCATCTAGAGTTGATAAATTACACTTTTGTATAGACTTTTCTTGTCTAATCAGACTACATCAAACATGATACTCATTCCTAAGTGGTAGGACTCTGGTTGCATGATGGGCCTGCTTGTCTTCAGAATGTAATAAGAAATGGCCTGAACATATTGCTGTATAATAATAATTATAATACTAAAAGGTTTTGTTGGGGTAGGCCTGTAATATAAAAGGTCTGAGATATAAAATAACTTCAAAGAGAAAAAAAACCCAACCCTAAAAAAACCAAAACATACATAGGTATTTTATTAAGTGTCTTGTACATAAAAGAAACTAGGTTGCATGAATATGAATTTGTTTTTATGACATTTTATGAAGATTTACAAGATGTGCTAGAAACTCAGGAATCTTAAAAAATAAAAAAAATACTGTTAGGAATCATAATTCGGTTTGTAGCCTGAATCTTGCCATTACCACCTCTTATCAGGAAATGTCTGAGAAATTCATGTTTATTCTTTTCCAAGTGCCACTTCTTAATATAATGCTTCTCAGTTTTCCAAATTGTTCTTTGTCTGAATGGGAGCTACAATTTTTTGTATTAAAATCTTTTGAGATTTAGGGTCAAACAAGTTTTGGTAGTGATCTAGAAGACTGAATCTCTCTAAATGGCTTAGGCCAGTGTCTAGAGCAGCACACATTCATTATATATGACATTTAAGGAACCCCAGAAGATCTTTGTGATACTTCTATCTTGCCAAGACTTTTAGATATATTTAGATAGTAATTCTATGCAATTTAAAAGCCATGACTAGGCATTGTCCATGGCTTGCAGCTCTAGGAAGTTTTGGTCTGACATTTTTGGTCTTCAGTTGTCTGCATGAGACTAACTTTTTCGAGTGTAAATGAGAAATTAATGTCAATACTTTTTCTCTTTCAGTGAGGTTCCAGCTGTGTCTATTTGTAGGTGTCTTGTTCAGTTTGGCTTTTCTCTTAACTTCACATCCAAACTGATTTTTTTCCCCCCTCTAGTCATCTTGCATCTTTAGTGACACTCAGGCAGCTTGCCTTAGCTCTGGGGGTAGGTGACATGGGAGGGGGGAGAAGCACAGAGCAAGGAGAACCTCTCTGGCAAAACCCTTCTCCTCATCAGAGCAACAGAACAACAGAGCAACCTGAGAGTGTTTGAGTTTTGTCTGCTCCCTGTTCTAGGATTTCTGTGGTTCCCTGCCAAGGCTTTGCTTAGCAGTTCTATCCCAGAGCTGAAGGCTCACAAGCCTCTGCTAGGTTGCTGTTACATGATGGACTGATGTAGAGAGAAGAGTTCAGAACTTCTAACTCAGCTAAAGGCCTGCACTGAATTTCTGAGAGACCAAGTAGTTCTCCACAACTTGGTGCTACCTAAACAAGTAGTGGAAATGCTGATGTTCCTTACAGGGAAGTGTTTGTTAGTAAACAGAGTTTTGGTTAAGTCACTTGTCTGGGATAAGCACTGCTCTTTGGACCTTCTTTGAGAGAAGGAAACATGATGGGGCCTGTAGGACTTAATTTCTCTGCCTTGAAGCCAATCAAAAGATAATTGGGTAGCTAGGTTACATTGATTTCTAAGTAGTTTAAATAACAACAAAAAAGGGCTGAATCAAAACATTCCTAGGTTTGGTGTGGCAAAATGTCCTCTGTATCATGATGACTTCCCAAAAGAGACCTAGGTAGCTTTCTCCTGTGCCAGCTTTAACATATTAGGCATTAGGCTTAATGTTTTTGGGAATGTCTGCTTATTGCATGTGTAACAATGTTTTGACTGAAACTTTCCCTCCTACAGATTAGCACAATCATACTTTGAAGGCACTTTACTGATTTCTTTTGTGGCAAAAGAAACTGATCTTTAATGCTGTTTATGAAATGGATGCATTTTGAAGGGAAACTTTTATTGACAGCAGCTATTAGATTGACCAATATAAGTACTTGCTGAGCTAATTTCATATGTCTTCATGAACAAATGTAGTTACTGCTGTGATGGAGATTAATAAATCAGGGGATTAATGAAACCTGTTGTAGGCTGTTGATTTGTAGGTGTGCTTTTCACTTTTTCAGCAGTGTCAAAGCTTTATGACCCACTCTTGTTAGTTTTGCAACTAATTGAAATTAAAACTGTTGTTTGACCCTAGAGTGGACTTCAACTTGACTCTTAAGTTTCAGGTTACTTGTAAGAGGTTTTATTATGCTCTGAGCAAGACTGCCTCTTATCTGGTAAATTTTTTTAAAAGATGCTCATGTTTTATCTTCATTGTGTTTTTTGGTGTATTTGTAGCATTGGAAACTTTTTGGGCAATGCTGTTGAACTTCATAATCTGTCATGAGTCCTACTTGTCATTAACTGTTCATCTTGTACTACAGATCAGCATTATCTCTAAACCCAACCTTATTCTGAGGAATAAACTGCTAATTTTTCGATTCTCGTTTTAAAGGCAACATAGTAATAATAATCCATGGTTTTACTCTGTAAAGGTTTAATGTCAGGTTAATGCACTTTGAGTTGTTGAATTGATGGGCAATTTCTGGCTGAGATGAATACTGTGGGGCCAGATGTTGAGAAAGGAGCAGCATCCAGCTTTTGGCTTCACTTTTTAATGTGCCCAAGGTGTGTGTGTTCTGGTGGGGTTGAAATCAGGTGAGGGAATATCTGAGGAGCACCATTTGCCTCTGTTACTTGTACAAATCACTCTTACTGAGTGCAGTTGTATTTTAAGTAAATAAACTGTAGCAGCCTGCATGTTAGCCCTGTGGACTTGGTACTGTACATTCCTCAGGCCTTCAGGTACATTTCTTAGTACAGTGATGGAGCATGCACATAGTGTCTGAGTAAGCATTGGCATTTTGACAGTGGGAGGAACTCCATTCAAGGGCTTTTAAAGTGGTGAGTGAAGCTTGGTCACAGCTATGAGAAAGCCAAGCAGTCACATTGGTATGGAGGGAGCTTTGAAGTATTATTTAGTAAAATATACAAAAGGGTAAAATGGAATAGGGAGAAATGTAAGTAGAGGGAATGGCAACTTAGATAAGTCTTGTAATTTCAGGAAAAACCCAAACAGCCTATGGCATAGATTTTTCTTTCTCTCAAGTCTGACACATAGTTTCTAATATTGTGCTGTTGACATTTAGGACTGAGACCAGAGACTGGAGGGGGTGTCAGAGAAGGGAAGCAGCGCCACTAGGAACCAGAGACAAGCAACAGGGAAAGTAAGGCAGATTGTGTTCCTTGTTGTGCTGCCTCCTCTGTTTCTCTTCTTCAGGCTCACATTATTGTACCTCATTCTTTCTGCCTTGTGGAGGGAAATACTCATGGAAAGAGGTGGTTTTTACCCCCCTTTTCAGGAGAATGCCAAAAAATGGAACTATGGAACTTAGTGATCTGTGGCATGATGTTTCATTTCTTGGTAGGTGCTCTCCTGAACTGTAAAACTCCTATGACAAATGGAAAGTAGCCCTGTTCTTATACTAAGTACAAGCCAAAGTCTTGTCTTAATCTGTAAAGAGGTTTTGACACCCTCCCCAACCTTCACAGAATGTGAGCAGAAATATCAGCTCAAAAGTTTTAACTAAGCTTTTGCAAAATGGGTGTTTTTCCAGGCAGTATTTCTAATGTTGTAATGAATACTGTGGATGTTTTTTGGTGATGAAATTAGTAATGAAATATCTAGAGCATATTTGAGGAAAATGTTAACTTCTACTTTGTATCTGAACTTTTGGTGTAAGGAGACTTGAACCTCAAAATATTACTTAAGCTTTTTAAAAAATAAGTGTAGGAATCACTTCTAGTTTAAAGCTACAGCAATGAAACTGGCAGTAGATAACAGCACAAAAGTGGTGGCAGGTTTTTTTTCAGATGCTGAGAGAGAAGACAACCAAATCTTTTAAATTTGTTTTGTTTCAGAACTCTGGAGAAAGATTATTACTACCCAACACAGATTATAGCACCTAAACACAAATGTTGAAAGCTACTTTGTCAGTAACATAGTCACTGTTTCCTGGTGTTAGAACATCTGTTCTTTTCTTAATCCCTGTGATAAATGAGGAAGCAAGGAAACTCAGGCTAAAGCAGCTTTTGTTTTTAGAAAATCTCATTATTTAGATGTGTATATTCAAATGTGTACTTCAACCAAGTATTAAGAAACTGAATAGTTATGAGATTGGAGAAAAAACCCTGAAATGAGCAAATAATTCACTTAACAGTGAGAAGTGAGCAGGAGCAGTACGTGCTCCGTGTCCTTTGCTGGGAAGGAAGATGTCGAGTAGAGCTGTCTGGTAGTCTGCCCTGTTCAGTGTAGTCATAAATGCCCTGGAGGAGAGAGAGCATGTGTAGTGAGGCAGCAAAGTAGGCAACTCAGAGCAATAAATACAAAAGATGGCAGTAACATAGCTGGTGAACTGCAGCGTGGATAAACGCCAAGTGATGTCCTTCCTGAGCAGAGTGGGAAGGATGGCTCCAGGGAGGTGTATGATCTGATGTTCTCTCTCTGCAGGGTGATAATGTGTCCAGCTTTAGTGGAGAGAACAGCCTCATGCCCAGTGAAGAAACCTAACCAAGATTAGAAATTTGGACAGAAATAGACCTGTGTAATACAGGATATTTATGGAAAAAAACCTAACATAATCAGTCAGAAATCACTCCAACTTATGAGGAAATCTAATCCATTTTACTGTATGAGTCATACTTTTGGACAAGGGTATAGTAATTGTTTAAAATATGTAGTCTTATCAGTTGAGCTACTTGTGTTTTTACTCCGTGTATTATGACTGAAACATTTCAGAGCCTGCATTTCTCCTTATACCTTTATTACGGATTGTGTTTGTAGTTCCTTAATTCTTGGTTGCTTGTTGGATCAGTATTGCTCTTTTATCTAATATCTACTGTGTATGCACTTGGCTGATTTACAGCCCTTAGACCCTAAACCAAACTCTCGTTTTTGAGATCATGAGGGATGTATCCTAGCAGTCCATATCTGTCTGCACTAAAGACAGATGAGTTAAAACCAAATGCCTAAATGCATTTGCCAATTTTGACTGAATACTGTTTCAGAGGAAAATTGTCAAATGGCTTAGAAGTGTTAATGCCTTTGAAAAGACTTGTCTAATGGTCATGCTATTATACTGATGTACAACTACCACAAGAAGTACATTATTTCCCCCTCCTAGTTTGAACTGACAAGCTCCCAAGAGTTGTTTAACCTCCAGATGCATGACTCTGAACTCATTACTGCGCAAATCTCCGTATGTTCGCTTGCCTCAGTCTTTAAGGGTTGTTTTGCAGGCAGAACTGGCTGGCCTTGATTTTCCACTGTATCAAAGAATTGCCAGCTCTGTCAGCAGTACATCTGCTAGTTATTCATTAAGAATGCATATGCACTGCATAGCACCAGCTTGTTTGCTTTATCCTTGAGATTACCCTACAGGTAACCTCTTCCCAACTGTATAATTCCTCCTCACATACATGTTGTCATTTTCGCTTTAGGCAATTTCTTCACTATATTACAACTAGCTTAGAAGATGAAGTGGAAGCTTTTTGGAATTATCATATGAGAAGTATTCAATACAGAGCCTTTACTGCTCCTCTGCTCTCTCCACTTCTTACATAAAAGGAGTACTTAAACTCCCCAATTTCTACTGCTTTCAGGGAAAATTGAACAAAATGAGTATTTGTAGGATATTGTAGGACCTTTCTTTTAACTGAATGTGGTAATGTGCCTGTGGCAGATGAGTAGGATTTCTTCTCAGTGATCTGCTGTTGAATCTTTGCTACTTTTTCTTGAGAAACTGCTTTAGATATTTGTGTGAATAAATCTGCTGTCAAAGTACAGTGCTTCCTATACTACAGTAAGCATTTTTTCCTCAGTTGTATCTGTGATATTAAAGACATTGACACTAGTGATGGTGGTAAAGATAAAGACAAGTATCATTTGGTATCTTCAGTCATGTCTTGTCCACCTGTGCCAGGAGTTTCCATGCTAGGGAAATTGCCACCGTGATGCAAAAACTTATCCCTGTCTTCTGAAATTATGATATCTGTAAGGGTGAAAAAGTAACATGTCTATCCCAGCTGTAGGGAAACTCCACTGTTTTACTTGGTACAGTAAGAAGCTTTACCTCTTTATCACTTAATGACAGTTCTTCTGCTTGCTTGTTCTGCTTGCAGTAGTGAAAAAGCTAAACTGATTTTTCTGTCCCTTTATTGTCTTAAAGGGAAACTTCCATTGCAAAAAATACTTAAGCTATATATTTTTGATTTTGAAATAATTTTGATTTTATTTTAGAAATTAAAATGCCTTGAAAACCCACAAAAGCAGATTTTTGGGTTTATTTATTTATTTTGCAGATTTATTTAAAACAGAACAGAACCCTCAGTATTGTGAGAAGGTTCTCTTACTGGCTTCACATGCCAGAAACACTTGATGCCCTTCTGGTTTGACCTCTACTTTTCTGCTCTCTCCCACCAGTTAATAATAGTGAAGTCAATCCATGCACGTTAAAAAGAAGTAAATTAAACCTGTTCCATGGAGCATGTTCTGAGGGATTAGGTATTGACATTGGAGAATACTTTAACCAAAAAGATATCAAAAGCCCCTACTAGCATGGTTTTTCAGGCTGATGACTGCCATGAATTGAGCCATAGGTAAATTACAGATGTTGTAACTCTGTGACTTCAGTTTACAGTTTAACAGTGTTAAATTAATCTGATCAGTTATACTGTAATCTGTTTTTTAGAAATTAAAACTTTTCTTTCAAGCTTTCATGGAGCATTCACTGAAAGATGCTGAGAACAGCAATAAGATAAATGACTGGTGGAACTACTTCTTGAATCTGTTGTGCAGCTGGGGGAAACTGAAGAAAGATTTGTTATGTTTACTATATTTTTCAGTGCTTAGCTCTTCCAATTAATGGTTACTTTATGGCTGCCACATAGATACCCAGAACTTTTAAGACTCAAAGTAAAGGAGGTGGAAAGAAATAATGAAAGAGAAGACAATTTTATTTTAGCTATTCATACTTGCTTACAAAACAAAAACAATCTTGGAGTGGTTTGGTATTTTGGTTCCGTGATCTGGATACAGGAAGGTGCAATTACAGGATAGTTACATCATAATCTCAATATTACTGAAGAATGAGCATGCACATTTCAAGCAGCTTCACTCAGCATGTAAGAACACAGATCCTCACTGCCTGAGAGACTTCATTCCTGTGCTCCACACCCCTTTTTATTTCTGATTTAGTAGATGGAAATTACATTTAAAAAAGCTCCCCCTGAATAACCCCATCATCCTGAAAATTTCCAGTCTCTCATCTTGAGAAGCTGAAACATCCAGGTGTGGGTTAGAGGAAATGAGGAGTAAGGTGCCATGACACCATTATTCACAGAGCAAGTCTTTAAAATGGGTGATGCAGAGCTAGTGGTTCAATGTCAGTGACACTAACTGTAACCACAGGTGTTTGTGGCAGTGTGCTGAAGCTGTGATAAGGTTTTTTTGGGTTGAACTTAATTTTGTGAACAACTGCTTTACCATGATAATCAAAACTACCAACTCTAAAGAAGTAACCATGTAAATAATTGAGAAACTCTTATCTGTACATGCCTAATTCTCTACATTTGGAGGTCCAAGCAATAAATTTTTCTCAAATACTCAGTCTGCAATGTTGGTGTGTGCTGGGCAAATGATGAAATTTTCATTCCATACCTATTTTTAGGATAAATAGTGTTGGAAACACCACAGCATTATGTTGACAAATCACCTTCCCTCACCACGACTGCACGTGCTTCTGCCTCAACCCTGATGCAAGTCAGCTAAATACTAAACAATTGATGGTGTATCATGACATCTGTCACAATACCAACACAAGGGGAGGAGAAAAAATAATCTGCAGTCTTTTTCAAAACCTTCTTTCTGTTAAGAGAGAGGTAGAGGAATTTTTTCCTAATAGGAAAGGCTGTGTTTTTGCACTGTACTGCGGATTCCAGCTCCCAGGCTTTGTGCTGGCTGGTGTCTGAATGGTGCAGTGTTTTGGTGACGCTCTGGCTTGGCTCTTGGCCCGTCCTGCTGTCCTCCTGCTTTGTTGGTGTGCTTGGATGGCTTCCAGAGCTGTGTCAGTTGTAGTCCCGCTGGCATGGAATTGGAAACAACCCCTCTTGACAATGACAGGGGTCTTTTTCTACCACTTTTGGGGGGAAGGTTTTGCATGCTATTGGCTTCATGGCAGCAGCAGTACAGAGGGTACCTGGTTCTTTGCAACAGGCTGAGCTGGAATGCAAGGGCCCACACAGTAGACCCATATATAACTGCCTGATCAAGGGATAGGGTTGTGTCATTCATCAGAGTTCACTTCAGGGAAGTTTTCTCCTTTTGAGCTATTATTTTGTTATTTGTATTTTTGTTTTCAAATGGAAGTATTCTTTTAAGCACTTTATAGTGTGCAGAGCAAAACTGATGGTAAATTGTTTGTGAAATCCCAGTTACATCACTTGTGATGGTCCCAGGAGTCAGGTGTAGTTTGGAGGACTTCATGGGTGGAGGGAAAGAGGATTGGACAGGATCCTAGGTCTCTTCCCTAACAGTTTTCTTGATGCTTGGCATCTTCTTTTGCTCGCTTTTTCTCCTGCTCTTCACATCCTCAGTTTTATTTACACATGCTTATTGGGCTAGCTGTGTATGTGGAAAGGAAGAGGTAGGTTATGCCTTGGCCCAGAGGTCTTGAGGAGAGAACTGTGACTTCAGCAACATTTATTTCTGCTGGGAAGGAAGGATGGAGACTGTTTTCATCTTTCTGATCCCTTAATGTTGGATGGGAGTGTCTCTTCCAGATAAGTTTTGTTGTGTAACTTTAAAGTGGTATGCATTTTATGTACAACACAGCTAAATTTTGAGCATAAAGTCAAGGGTTATGCTACTGGGCTCTACATGCCTAAGCTAAAGTTTTTGGGTTTTTTGTTGTGTTTGTTTTTGTGGGTTTTTTTTTTTTTTTTGGTTTTTTTTTTGGTTTTTTTTTTTTGTTAGACATTCTTTGTAGTCCTCCACCTCTTGTTTTCCATACAGCCTTTTCTTTCCAAGAGTAGTCATCCCTGTACAAAAACAGATTGTGCAGATGTTGTATGTGTGTTAAGGATGGAGGAATAGGATCTAGAAATGAGATTCTATCAGTTTATGGTAATTTGCATCCTATTTTGAATTTTTTGAAAAAACCTTTGCTGTTCAAATGACTAATATTGGTTTGTGTTGTGGGTAGAAATAGCTTGCAGCATTGTGCAGCTTAGTATTGTGTCCTGCAGGTATTAGATTAAGCCAAAGGCATCCTCTTTGGTGGAAGAGGTGGGAATAAAATCTCCATGCCTTGAGGCTGTAGGTCCTTCTAGGAAGGCATCCAGTGTGTGAGGAAGTTAGGGAATAGTGTGCATGTGTAATTTCCTTTTCTCCATATTCCCAAATATTCCCTCTGCACTTGCACTCCCTTGAAAGCACCTCCTTTTCTGCTTTCATGAAATGCAATTTATGCTCTTCCGACTTGTAAAGCTATCCAGAGAAGGTGTACAGGGGCAACTGTTGCTCACTGGAATATAAAGAAAAATTTGATAATTGTGCCAGTAGCACAAGATTGAGCATCTCAGTGGTTGTCACTGAACTATTTACTCAGTCATGGTTTTGGCATTGTTCCACACTTGAAGTGCCACAAACATGAAGACGAGAGGAGTCCTGCCTTGTTCTCCTTCATTCAGCAATCCTTCCTGGAAGCTACAAAGTCAAGGCAGTAGTCATTGGCCAAAGGAAGTGCATAACCTTCTAACTTCCTGCATGCCCATTCCTCTTTATGCACATCTCTTTGGAAATGTGGGAGTATGATCATTGCCAGTTTGTTTTGGTTTTGTAATGTATTTTGTATTCCTTTTTGCCAGCTGGCTTGCCTTTTGCAATTCTCAGTTCACGACGTACCCCCTTCCAGAGAGGCGTTTTCTGTAGTGATGAATCCATCCGGTATCCATACAAAGAGGACACCATTTCTTATAAATTGTTAGCAGGAATAATTATTCCTTTCAGTGTAATTGTTGTAAGTTAAACTTTTCTTCCTTGCTTTTTATTTCAGTGGGGGTGGGGAAGAGGGAGGAGGGGTAATCTGTTAATACAGGTTTACAAAACTAATCTGTAAGATTTCTCAACCCTAAAATAATGTCCTTAGGTCAGGTGCTAAAGCAGTAGAAATTGTGGTCTGGCAAGATTAACTAAAAGCTTTTCTTTAACTGAAGTCAAACAGCTAGAATTATAGAACAGAAAAATACTACCTTAGAACTATGATGGTTTAATGCTGTAATCTGAGACATAAAAACTTCTTACCATATTTGTTGAAAATAACACTAATGTGTTGTGACTGTCGCAGTTTTTTTTTTATTTCAAGACCTGCTAGTTTCAGTATATCATTGTGCATGACTTATTAAGTCAGTATTTTTTATCTGCCACAAAATCTTTGGGAAACTTCTGTGTGTGGAAGTGTAAAAACCGATCCTAGCCTATTTAAGAGAAAGATTATGGCTTCCTGTCAGATGTTATCAAAAGCATAAATAGAATAAAAAGAAGTAAGTGTGGAGTTTTCCCCTGGATGTTTCCCTGAAGATCAGGATAAAACTCTGGGTCCATTTGCATTATTATTTTCATACTGCACCTACCCTGGCTGAAAACAGGGTACTTTTCTTCTTTCCTCCTCTTCACGCCAGATCAGTGAGCTGGACAGATTGTCCCTGTGACTGCCAGTTTGGGGTCTCTCTCTGACCACAGCTCCTAGGTCAGCTGAACTGTCTTAAGAATATAGGGACTCTCTATCCCTAATATTTAATGGTATGCTGTCAGCTGAGCTAACCTAATATCTTACTACGTATGGACAAAAGTTGAGGTCCTGCTATTACCCTGTCTGTTGCCACCTCTTGTGGCTTGTCTGAGCTGGGATCAGCTGGTGAAATGCCTTAGCCTGCAGAAAACAGCAGCTTTCCTTGACTAGATGGAGTGCAAATGGCTCTTGGAAGAACACCAGTGCTGGGGCAGAAAATAGCTGAGAGGTGTCCTTGTGAGCAGAGGGGGCAGCTGGGCCTCTGGAGTTACCCATTTCTGAGTCTGATGGGGCTGCACTGCAGTTCCTGCCATGGCCCTTCCACAGGGGCCTCAAGATCTCTGTCCAGATGTGCTAAAAAGATTCAGTCTCCACTGATGGTTCTCTTGGGTGGCATCCAAACTCATCAGAGCCACACTTTGAGCAGAGTTAAAACTTCCTTATGCCAAATAAGATTTTTAGCCGTATAAATATTTATTCAAGTATATTTAGGAGCCAAAAATGAAAAGGCACAGCTAAAGGTAATCGTCAGTATTGACCAGCTGTTTCTCTGGGCTAATGGGTTTCAGTCAGGAGGGATATTATGATAATCTAACTCTGCCTTCCATAGGGACTGCATGGATTTTTATCAAGGTTCCAGCATAAAGGTCAACTTTCAGCTCATATTTGCTTTTGGATGGAATTTTTTTTGCAAGTGTAGAAGTATGTTCTGAGAATTGAAGCTGTGACTTGCCTGGTTTCCCTCTTCTTGGAAAAGCTGCTTTAAAAACTTACAGAAATGTTTCTGAAGCAGATGAAATTTGGGTGGAGGGAGGGTTTGTGTGTTTTGTTAACTGGCAAGTGGCTTATGCTAAAGATTCTCCCTTTTAAGATAAGACTTTTTTTCCCACCCTGTTACTACTTTAGGGTAGTCAGTATAATCTGAGAGCATCAGTGCTTGGTCACAGCTGAAGCCCATATAGCTTATTTCATTTCTAGAGCAGCCAAAACAGCTGAGTGAGGAAGAAGAGGCTAGAGCATGGGAAGATTGGTGTATTGCCCTCAGTACTTGGCTGCCAGCCATTTGCACCTCAGAGACTTCCTGAGTCAGAAAAGGCTCCACTACATATAGTTTTTAAATGGATGTATTCCCTTTGGATTAATCCAGTCTTCATTTGAGCCTGTATGAATATTTAGCTAACTAAATTTCTTTTGTAACATCAGGGGATATCTTTAAGTTGTGAAATCAGGCTTTTCTGTCAAGATTGCTTCATAGTAAGATGGTAAAAGCAAATATTGGTGTCCTTTACTCAATGCTTAGTCAGATTATTGAAGATGAATATTCTTTGATGTCTGTCCAGTATAGTAATTGCACTGACATCAACTAATTTTTTGGTACCTGAGATAAGTGACCTTCTTGCAGGTTTTGAAGCAGTGTTATTTGAAAGGGAGTCATTATTTATCTGTCATGGCTATTTGTGCTCAGTTATCTTACTTAAGAGGCTGCTTTCTGGATTAGGTGTCTATGTACTTTACTGAAGTAAAACTTTACTGAAAACTTTCTCAGCTTTAGTCCATATTCTGGTATTTCTCTGCTTCAGCCCATGTTGGGTGTGGTGGAGGGTGTAAAGCTTCATTGTCACCCATCTGGCAGTACTGTCTGTTTGCCTTCACGGGCAGAGCCTCTGACAAGCTGTCACTCCGTGTGCCTGGGTGGCAGTGTCTAAGTAATGGCTTCATTCACCACAGCTCTGCTTTGCTGGGGTCCAGGACCCAGCATCTCAAGTGACAGAGACATAATTTTAATTTTTACATGATTTTTCAAGGTAACTTTACATGTATACATCCAGTCCTCCACACACCTGACCATCTGTATTAATTGACCTTTCTGTACAGAATGGGACCAATTGGTTCAATATCCAAATTATCTGGAGTGAAGTTCTGTGTCTGGCAGAAGGAAAAACTTACTTTCTGCAAAAGATGGAAGTTGCAAGAAAACAAAATTAGATCTGCTTTCTTGCCAGCACTTGATACATGTATCTTGGACATGTAGGATGAAAAATCTTACCTCAGTAAGACCTGTCTTTCCCTACCCTCATTAGTTTTCTTTTCTCTCCAAAGGATTTAATTTCCATGAGGAATAGGAAATTTCTTGGTTGAAACATCTGGCCTTTCAGATCTGGAAATAAAGTCTCAACTCTTCAGAACCGTTTCTGGTTTCATGAAAAACCTAACAAGCTTTGAAAAATTTTACTCAGTACAGTAAGTGAAGAAGACTCAATGTAGAATGAAGTTACGCAGGAGAAAATGTTTCTAATTAGGGCCATACCAAATAATATGGTTAAATGTTATTCTGCGAAAGCTTTGTTTTAATAAGTATTCTGAAAATAATATTATTAAGTTCAACATGAGGTAGGGTAAAGTAGAAAGGTGTTTCTCTTCTGTGTGAAAGTGTTTATAATGTTTGGACATGGTTACTGCTGACTCTTGGAAAACTTAAATTTGCAGCTTAATGTTTGTAAAAAAAATAGTTTCTGAAACTGTGAGTATTAACAAAAATAGCATAATACTTTTCTTTTAATGTTATTATCATTAACTTGTTCTCCTTATTTCTTTTTCAGATAATCATAGGAGAGGCTCTCTCGGTCTTTTATAATAATTTGCACTCAAATTCGTTTGTCAGAAATAACTACATAGCCACTATTTACAAAGGCATTGGGACCTTCATTTTCGGGGCAGCGGCTAGCCAGTCGTTGACAGACATTGCCAAGTACTCCATAGGTCGGCTGCGCCCTCACTTCATTGCTGTGTGCCAGCCCGACTGGGCACGGATCAACTGCAGCCTGGGCTACATCCAGAACTTCACTTGCCATGGGGACAAAGCAAAAATCAATGAGGGAAGGTGAGTCTGACTGACCTTGTGTACTTGGTTGTATAACATTTTTGTTAACCTGGGGCAATGAGTTTGATAATGCTGCTGCAGTTTTTGTGCTTCTCCTAGAATAAACTTATTGTAATGAATTTTAAACATTAAACCCTGTCTAAACCCTGGTTTTGGTTTTTTTTACAATTTGTGAAAGCTTGTTAGGTTAATGTATAGATAAATGCTTATTTTCATTATGGGTGATTGTCTTTTTTTTCAGTTTCAATTGGCTTTTATTTGTGTTTTTAAAATGTTTGCATCCCAATGAAGAGAAGAATTTGAAATCTGCCTTAGAAATTGGATGTAGAATAGCGAAGGAAATGTTTTAGTTGTGGCATGAAAGCAAAAAAACCCTGCACATCCATTTAAATACATGCAGGACTATTAAAATCATGCTATCAATTTTTGTCATTCTTAAGAATTTTTTAATCTTAAATACTTATCTGCCAGTTCAATTGCAGCAAGATACTGTGGAAACAAGAATAAAGCCTCTTTATTTGCTTCAAACTTTAGTCATCGTGCTATAAACTCAGTGTTTGAGTGCTGCTGGAAATGTTAGAAGCATGTTCTGAGTCATTTGAGTGGCTTGAGTAACCTTAACCTTTACAGAGACTTCTTTTTCCAGAAGTTCTATATACCATCTCTAGTTAGAACATGTCTCTTTGTGTAGTTTTTAAGTAGATGTGTGTAGTTGTGCTCACTGTCCTGTGTGCTCCTTTGCTCTTCTGGCATGTGTTCCCTATAATTTTCCAGTAGCATGCATGGTATTTTTCAGTAGCTGTAGGAAAACGTTGATGAAATGTGAATGGCTTTGGTGGTAGAGGAATAAGTGCATGGATAGGCAGTAGAATAGTACACTGGATACGTGTGGCAGGGGATACAGGGGTGGCTTCTTAGAGAAGCTGCTATGTCCCACAGAGCCACCCAGCCAGCTCCAAGTATTCAGTTTAACTTCTTCAAGACTCTAAAAGTGCTTCTTGACTGTAAAGAGGAGTGTGGACAAAATTTGAATTGCTTGTGATGACTGAAATGGTCCTGAAATAGTCTTTCTGCGTTTTGGGGATGCTGGAAAAACAAGTGTTATCTTATGCTTAAACAAAAAAATAGTTTTTTTGTATATGAGAATAGAATGGGGGAGCAATGGCATAGTGATTGCTTACCTCATATTCTTCCCTGTTTTTTGACATCTCAGACTTCTATATTGGAAGCAAAATTTTTTTGTCATTTCTTGACTGATCAGCTATTAGGTTTGTATTTCTAGCTACTGTCATGTTCTCCTTTTCTGTTGCTACTGTTTCCCCTGTAGAGTGATGTGAGAGGGCTCTGCTGTTTGATCAGAGCTTGCCCTGAAGTGCTCACTTGAGCGTGTGCTTGCCTGTGGGGCTTCTGCTGTCAGGTGAGGCTTTTGCACGCACAGGAAGATGTAAACAAGAAGGTAGCAAGTGGTTAAAGAAGGGTAGGATAGCTTAAAGTGGGATATTGTGCTGTAGAGGTGTATGACCTGGATGCAGTGATCCAGTAAATCTTCCAGGGTTTCTGATGGTCTTGGGCCCTGTGCCCACACAGAGGCCAAGTGCCCAAGGGCATTAACCTTTCAGTTAATAGCCCACTAAGAGGAGAGAGGTGGATTGCAGGGAGTTTTTTACAGGAAGCTGAAAGAGGTCAGTTGTCTCTCAAGCTGTAACCCAGAGATTAATTTCTATATCAATTGACAAAATTTTTTGTGGCACACCTAGTACCATCTACTTTTTGTTTGCATAGATTAAATAGGCTGGTAGAAATGTAAGGGAAGAATGAGAACAGGACAGTCATAGTGTTGCATGTAAGATCATATATTCTAAATTGAACCTATTATTCCTCTGTAGTAGTAAAACTTGAGGTTATATTTGCATGTTTTTAAAGATTCGTGCTTGATTGTAGAGTCAAAAAGACTGTACTATATCAAAAGCAGTTAAATGTGATTACAAACAGTACTATATCAAAATCGTTAATAATGATTTGCAAAAGCCAATACAGAATAGCAAAAGCTAACAACTACTTAGTTATTTATAACCGTTTCACTTTTCTAACCTGAGGTTAATAAAACAGTTTTGTAGACTGAAGCATCTGGTTTGCTATACATCATGCTGAAGGCAATCCAGTCCTTTTCAGGTTTAAATACCTTAGGCTCTCCTTGACAACTTTTATAGTAGGTATGCACTTTGTTTTGCTGAGCCAGCAGCAGTAATCAGAGGATCACAAACACAATGGTGTGCTTAGTAAATCTGAGTCATATTTGTTGAAAGATGCATGTGAGAGTGGGCACATATACATCCAAGTTTGTAGCACTTGAAGATCTCTGAAGTGGGCATGACAATCACTGGTTATGTAAAAAAATTCTAGTTAAATATTAACATGCCCTTTTTTCTGTGCCTCTTTGTAAGGCAATCCATTCCTCAGGCAGTGTTTGTCATTTAATTTAAGCTAGGCACAGAAGCTTGCAGTGTGCTACTGAATGGCACTTTCCTGAGGTGAATGACTTGTACTCAAGTGCCATCTCAAGCTTTTATGGAGATGTTGCTAGGTTTGCTGTCAGCTGGTTTTGTGTGGAGCCATGTAGTTTTCCTTCTAAATAAATATTCAGAGCAGTTAGTTACTCAATAAAGACGCCTGACCTGGCTTGTTTTAGTTACAGAAAATTAAATTAGATATGGAAGCACAAGTTTTAGTGTCTACAAATGAAGGGAGATCAAAGTCATGGTGTTCTGTTGTCAGTGGTGCTTGCAATTAGCATGTCACTTTTAGTGCACTGGTATATACTTTAGTGGTGCTGAATTGCCTTTAGGGTACTTTCCTTAGCACCTGTAAAGATAATGACTAGTCAGTTGGCTGTTTCCCCTTTCAAATAGGCAAAGCAGGCCTCAGTAAAATAGGTAGGTGTGCCAGGCTATAGCCCTGATAAAGTGGTGCTGTGAGTGAACAGTGTTTACTAATCTCTAATCTCTTTGGCTTTTGCAGCTTTCATTTTTGCTCCTCTTCCTTTTCTTCTGGCTTTCCACTGCATACTTTGGCCTGGCCTTGGGTGGATTGGCAAAATACCGAAATTTCTCAAGGAGCAGTAGGTAGCTAGGACACAGGATGGTTCCTCCCTTGGTTATTGCTAGCTAAGGCGTATTTCCCAAACCTGTCTGCTCTAACCAGTCCATGGCAGATTGCCACATGTCCTGTTTGTTAGCTTTCCCGCATCCAAAAGACTGAGCAGAAACCACAGGTGTTCTGCAGCAGCTCTGAATTGGTATTTCAGTATTCCTCTGGTGAGTGTACTTGGCTGTAGTTGCTGGTTGTCTGAAATGAGTGTGTGAACAGTGAGGCTTGAGAGTCTCGTAGAGTAACAAAGGACACCATCAAGAGCTGCTCTTTTCCTCTAGTGTGTGAACACTTGATTAGTATGGAATATACTTATTTTTTAGCATCTGGAAGAGGGGGAAAAGAGCCAACTTTATTAGGTATTTGTTCAGTTAAGCTGAAATGTATCCTGCTTCAAGATTTCAAGACAGTGATAGTGTGCCTTCTGACTCTGTCATTGGGATGTACTGAACCATGGTGTGGCAATGTTAAGTGGTGGCTCCCAACTCATTTTGGCAATCAGGAATTGCTGATTCAACAGTGGTTGCCTTTGTGTAGATAAGCATTTGTAATCCCCAGAAAGCAAGATCTGAAATTCAGGAAACACACTTGACTAGATGGACCTGAACCTGGTAAAGGTCAGTGTAAGTTGTCATCTTAAGCAAAGACAGAGTATTTCCTCTTGGTTGTAAAATTTAATCTCAAAAAAATTACATTTAAAGATTTAAATAAAGGTTCTGTTGATTTTTTTTTTTGAGGCAATTGAGAACTGAGTAATGATGATAGGTGTTTGTCTTCAGTTTTATTTAGTTCTTTTTAGAAGAAATAAAAACTAAAACAAAATCAAGCAAAGCTCCCTAAGCCTTCCCAGCAAAGAAAGAATCAAAACTGAACAAAAACTCTACAAAATCTATGAAGGAACCCCCAAACCAAGCTCTTGGTATTGACAAGTTGTGTGTGATTCAAAGAATATTTGAGTTAATCTTATTTATTTTTCAAACAAGGTAGAAGGTACTGTATAGAGCTTACATTATTTTTAGAACTTAATTTAGGATTGTACTGTCACTTTGGTGAGTGTGTATATATATAATTTTATAAACTTGGCTGTACAATGTGCATTTTAAAGCCTTGTGTAAAGGTCAGGTGCATCGAGTCTGATGCTATTTAAACTTACATTTTATCCACAAAATGTTAAAAATAAGTATTGGCTATGAAGTATGCTGTACTCTTAATCAATATCTGCTGAATAATTTCACAGGGATGATAATATACCAGGGTGTAATAATGTACCAGTTAGTGCTCATGCAAATGATGCCTCTCTAGAACTTCAAAGCTTTAGAGTGTACTTCATTTAATTGTCTCATTTTAAAATCATTTCCTGCAGTAAGAATGTAGGAAAAAAACCAAGTTTACAATGTCTGTATTCAGTAAGGAATGAGAAACACAAATTTGCTAATGCTGTGTTGAATTAACAACCCTTGAAAGCAAAATGCTTTTATTTTTTATGTGTTCCTCTTCTTCCTCCTCTTCCTGTTTTTCTGTTGTGCTATAGTGGGTATGTAAGTCTCTAGAACAGGCTAACTGGGACAAATCCACTCAATGGACACAAGTTTAGGAATCAATTAAGATACCTGATTATGGGATTGTAAAGGTGTATTCTTCATAGTTTTGGATTAATGTGAGGTAAGTATTTTTATACCAATGATGGTGAAAGCTATTTTTAAAAAAACTATATAAAATATCATCATAAAGAGGATTAAGTTATTCCAGAAAATAAATGTGCTGGCTTCTCTCGTTTCTCCTAAAAGATCATTTTCTACCCTTTTGAGTATATCTTTTGAGTTACCTTCCCCTCATTATTATAATGTCCACATCATCTTGAAGACTCCGGAGATGTTGTTACAGTGATTGGCAAGAATGGGTTAAATGTTTCATTAATGTGGAATTTTCACAAAGCCCTATGAGTACTCATCCATTTTTTTAACCATGGGAAGGACACGCTGGCTCCTTCGCATGGCTTTTTAGAGGTACTAAAAACAGCCTCATCATGGCATCATCTGCCTTGCTCAGCACCACTGGATGTGTGTCTCATGGACTCATGGGCTTGTCTTGATTTTTACTAATCTTTGTAAGATCCTCTGTGGCTGGATACTACCTCTCCTCACTGAGCATTGCTACTAAGCACGAGGACCTGGGAGGCTGGAAAAGATCTTTCTAATTGCTGACCTTCTTTAATGAATTTGCATTTTGTTTTTATGCCTCTCTAGGTGTACATTATGGTGAACTAAAAGGAGAAGGGTCAACATATGGTTTAATTTCTGGAAATCTTCAGTTCACTGACTTTTACTCTGAGGTTTATTTATTGACCTCTCATTTAAGGTGTAGATTTGGAGGCCTTCCCGTCTCTTAAAAAATCTACTGTTGAGGTATTGCTGGCTTGTTTCGGTTCTTCTCTTGAGATGCAGAAATGAGGGCTTTCTGTTACATTCATATATAAGATCTGGATCTTACAAATGCTAGATGTCCCCCTGTGATGGAATTTTATTGTCCTTTCAGAAAGCAGCTGAAAAATCTGGATTGAATTTCAAACCTGGGTAATTGCTGGGTCCAGTTTTTGGGGTTTTTAAAAAATATAATAAAACTTAGTCTTCAGGAATGCAATTCCAAAACTTATGTCACATTTTGGAACTGATATATTGATATACTACTTCCATAAGAATGCGTTTCAGTGTTGTACAAGGAGACAGTTCAGGTTTCCGTTTCTGAAAGTGGAGAGGGCAGTAGTCATTAGGGCAAGAAGATGTGTGTAGCAAACATCTCACCCCCGCAGTTATTCTATGCCCATTAAGATGGAGAAAGTGGATCCCCTACTTATCAGAGTTCTATACTCATCATGTAAACCAAGCAGACTTTTTATTCCAGGAGTGTAAAGTGCTTGAGTGTCCTGCTCTTAGACACAGAACAGTAGCAGATGGGAGGCTATAAGCATAACACGTTCTTCCTTAGTCAATACTCTGCACAGCTGGGAGTGGGAAGTCCAGATCTTTTCTAGAAGGATATGAAAATATGTCTAAACAGTCCTTTGAAAGACTAGCCCTTTAAACAAATAATTCTAGGTATGATGGCAAGTTTCTAACTGAGCACTTAAGAGTGTGTGTATGCAGAGCTTGTGTACACACATACTCTATTTTGCTTAACCTCTGTTCCTGAGCACATGGCAATACTGTGGGTGATCTGCAAATGAATACTGACAGTGGATCTACTTAAAGTGGTTGCTGTAATTATCTTCTCTAGTATGTATTGTAAGGAATTTGTTGTTGAGGCCTTTTGTTGCTGAAGTTTGAGTCATGTTGTTAATCAATTCGGAGAACATGCTTTAATATTTCAGAGCTTTAGAATGAAGTTAGAACAAAATCATTATTTATTGTTCTAAAAAATCCACATTTTCCCTTAATGAGACATGTGAATATGAAGAAAGAACAGAGCATGGTGTGAATATTTAGAAAGTGAACTGAATGCCAGCATATTCACACAGGTTGATAGTGGCCTTCTCTTCTAAGAATGTTAAATTTGGTTGCAGTTTGCAGTGCAGTTTGTTGTATCTTGTTGCTTTAACAATGGTCAAACTAATTCTCCTCAGTACAAATTCTTGTGCAGTGTAGTATTTTTTCCCCTCTATATTATTGTCCTCCAGTCCTCTACCTGCTCAGGCTTTCCAAATTTACTACAAATTTTTCTTGAAAGCAGTATGTACTACATTTTAGCTGAGGAGTGTGTGTTTGTCACATTAATGCAATAGCTAACTTCCAGATTACTTTTTGTTAGATATTACTTTTTGTTAGGTATTACTTTTTTTCGCTTCTTTTGCTGAGTACGGATGTTGCAGTGAGACCTAAAAGTTCAGAGTTCTGGGTTGGGGGCAACACTGAAAGCCTTACGCCAAAGCAGATCGAGGGATCTGTCCAGTAAACTTCCCTTCCTAGATTATTTGTCAGCTTACTAAGCACATGCATAGAAATGAAACCTTTGAACGTGAAGGGGTAAATATTACACCATATTGTAGAAGGCTGCTTCTTCAGACACCCTGTGCAGTCCAAGCTTTGTTGTCCCCCCAAAAGCACACTTGCGCAGCTAGCAAGGATGTGTATGTGTTTTAAGTTAAACTTAACTTTGGATATTTGTAGCTCTCTAATTTCAGTCTGTCAGTTTTCCATTTGTGGTAACGGATAATGCAGCTGTCAAGGTTCATAATTATAATTGTGTTACTAATATACAGATTCATATTACAACTCGGATGTCTAAAGGAAAAAATAGTTCCCTGCTTCAGTTGATGTATTGCTCCTTTGCTGACTGTGCTCAAAACAAGCTGTGTGTAGTCTGCCATTGCAAATTCAAAATGTAATCTTCAAAGGAAGTTTTCAGGAAATTAGAGCTGACTGTTTTGACATTGATAATTTATTTCAACACAATTGCCAAGGTAGTGCCCTTTACCAATCATGTGCCAGGAATTTGTCAGCTTTGTTCATACCTCCTTCTCTGTTTGTAGCCCTGCATGAGCTGTGAGTGAAGTTAAATCACCGAGCAGTTCCAGAAGCAGACAGACAGCTGGTATGGGATTGACCCATACAACTTTGTTTAAAGTTCAACCAAACTTGTGAAACTCTTGTGTTGTCTGTTCTGTGTATCCCTTCAAACCTGTAACTGTGTTAAAACAAAAAACGAGTCCAAAAAACCTTAGCAAAACTTCCAAGGCTTATGAATTATTTACTTCTATTTAAATGAATGCTTTTGTTTTCCCTTGTTTCATTAGATAGCAGCTGGTTTGCTCTGGAATTTTTAAAATTAGGTCAAGAGTCTGAACATTAAATTAACCTATCTCTATTAAATGACCCATCTGTCCCTCTCCTTATCTGTCTCCCTGCCCATCAGTAAGGGGAGTATTTCTATAGTGAAGTATTATTTTGCATTAAAATTACTTGGCTTTTATAGAATGTACCAATATTCTGTTTTGAAACTTCTTAAAGCTCTGTTGAAAACCAAAGTGCACTTAATGATTCAAGCATAACTAAATGGATTACTTCTCGTTTGGCAGTTTCCATCAGTGTCACGAATCAGAAATTGGACATGCCAGAGACTTACTATGTCTAGGGGCATACTGGTATGTTATATATAGGACTGCTTATTTCTTTTGTGGAGCTTTCAACCTGTGAAGTGCTCTACACTACTGAAATTTCCATGTATAGGAGTTTTCATCAGAGGCTGATTTACTAGTTTTCCCTTCTGAAAACGTGCATGCAGAAAAAAACCCGCAGAAAACAACTGAAGCAGCTTGGATGCCAAGGCATTTGAAAGGAATAGAAGTCCAGACATGTACTACTACTGTTCAGGTAGTGCTGCTTTTTCCTTAAGCACTTCTTTCAGCCTTATGCCGTTACTATTCAAGATATAATGTGGTTGGTTTGGGAACACTTGCAGACCTAGTGAAATTATTAATCATATTTGAGAAGTTTGAGAAGGAACTTAGGGCAACTATGCATGATTTTACATGGAGGGAAAAATGAGCCATGGTAATGAATAAAAGCCTTTAAATATTTAAGCCTTAGAAGATTCTAGGCTGGTAGTGTGTGTTGAAATGGGGCTGTACTTGATCTGAGAGCAAAAGGAGCTGCCTGCAAAAGAAACTGACTGGTGGTAGGGAGAATTGAATCTGGAAAGTGAAAGTGCTCTAATGAAATGAGATGCAGTTCTGCAATCTGGGTCTTGTTTCTGAGCTTACATCTCCTTTGCCGTAGTGTGAATTGGACCTGTTGAGTAGTGATAGGTAACATTCATTTTCGTGACTGAGACTAGAACCCTTCCCCTTTAATGGTTTTCAGACTAAGCTGGGTTTGAAATCTGTTTCAGCAGCTTATCATGCTTAAGGTCATTTGAAATTAAAATACGTACTTGTGTTCAGTGCATCCTGAAAATTATTTGGAAGCTAGCTGTGGCCAGTCAAGCAAGTAGATGCATCTTCTCATTCACAGAATTTCACTGGTTTGCAAAACTTATATCTAAGGTAACAGGAGGAAAAAGTCTCATAAGATAAAACTTGGAGTGTGTATAACTGTATCAACCACATAGTACTGCAGGAACAGGTCCTAACTGTTCTTCCACTACTTCCTTTCCTTTTCCCCTTTGAAGATTACAGGAGTCTGCTGAAGGATGTGTCCTGCATACTTGTCAAGTGCTTCTTACCCAAAGTAGTTCCTTTAAGAAGGAATAGCACATAAATCCCTGATTTAATAGAGATTATAATTTTCTGTCTTCATTCCCTTTATGGAAAATAACACTGCTGGCAATCAAAAACATATTGTGGGTAAGTAATGCAGATTCAATAAATGTTCTAGTGCATGTGAGAGCAAACTACTAGTCTTTAAAAATGTTGGTTTGAGTACCTCTTGCTACCATTTTCACTTTTAGTCTTTTCCTGAGATGGAATTATTGCAAAGAGAAGTAAACAAAGTCATAATTTTTATTTTCTTCCTTATTGGAGGAGGCTACCTGAAAATGTAATGGAAAGCTAAACTTTCCTTTTGTTCTATTCCATTAAGTTAAATGGAGTGATAAAATCAGAACTGTTGACAGATAACTTGTTTTGTAATAGTTTTGCAATGTGCATGAGGAAATTGCAGCATGGAATTTTGTTGGACTTTGGAATATTGAAAGCTCAAAATGTACATGTTTTTGTGTGGCATAAATGACAGGATTTGGTAACTGCTTGCCCCTTTGCTTAAAAAAAAAAATAAAAATTGGAAGTTCACATGCAGATTGACTGCTGCTTATTTTAAAAGGGAAAAAACAGTAAGAGTATGAATTTTTTTTATTACTGGTTATTTTACAGTCAAGTTTATTTCCCTGGTAGCTATTGATATAAACTTCTGCTGTCAGATGCTAAATAGCTACTTAAGGTAGTCATTGCTTTGTTAGGTTGTACCATCAGTGTGTAATAGTTTTGTTCAATTAAAATTTACAGAATATCTGCACACCTGAATGTATCATCAGTTAATTTCTTCAATTCCCAGAGCGTAAAGAAACAAACCCCCAACAAATCATGCTTTTAACCAGCTTCAGAATCTGGTCAATCTAGCACTTAAGACAACCCTTGCAGTACTGTGCTGCTGATTAAAACTACTTTGTGTTGATTCTGCGCTTGGGGAAAACTTACTTTATACTTGCACAATCAGCAGCCTTTGTTTCAAAGGCTGATGGTTAGGAAGGTGATTAGAAATAGGTAAATACCTATCTCTTCTTAGAACCTGTTGGATTGGGTTTATATCAGTAGGATATGCAGGGAAATTTGTTTGTGTGTGATAGATTGCAAAAGGAAAAAAATGGAAAGTCTGCAAAAACATGGTCACAGTATCAAATCATGTGTATTACATGTCATTACATTACATTGGCAGCTTCCTCACTGTCTGCTGCTGCATAAAGCAGAGCTGAGTGGATCCACCGTCACCCCAGATATGGTTATGGAATTGTGCAAGATACTTGCTAGTAAATGTTAGGTTTCCTGTTGAAAAAATTGTCAATAAAATTTTCCAGAGGAGGATTACTGAATTGGAAAGACTCTAGCAGTGTTCTCCTATGTGGAAATGTGTGGCTTTGTACTAAAGTGTGGGTATAATTACTGTCAGACAAGGAAAAAAGTGGAGAAATTGGGAACATGAGTTTCTGAGTAGTTCTTGATGTTGTTCAGTAGATGAATTGCTTTTGTATTTATTTCAACTTTCCTTCGCAGTAATGACAAAAGGGATTAATTTCAGAGTCCTTAAAACTAGCCACTCCCACTGATTGTGTAAGTTGTAGTGGTGCAAGTCCAGCACATGAGGAAAGGGTGAATCTTGGGAGAACAAGTTGATTGTTGAATGCAGAGAAAATTGTCTTTAAAGAATGTGGTGTTTAAGTGTAGAATTAGAACTTTAAAAACCATGGCACTGAAATACTAGAAATATTTCACTGACAGGCATGTGGCTTGCTTGTCACAAGCATTGGCTTACTCAACATAGGCATGCTGAGCTGCAGCACTCTGGCATTTATTCCCTTCCAGATCATGGAATGGGTAACACAAATGTCAGTGGAAGCTTTGAGTCAGACTGGTAGAATCCAGGGAACGTGAAGATGGAAAGGATATGCTGGCTAATCCAGTGGGGTGTATTTATTTGCTTTGACATGGGAGTGTCCATAATGTTTTGCTGAGCCTTCTGTTTTTCCCTAAGAGATCATTTCATAATTCTGCAGTTACGTTGGGAAGATTTCCTTATCAGCCTCTGACAGGTCTATTCAAGCACCACAGGATGCCCTTTCTTGTGGAATATCTCTTTCTACTATCATTTACTTTAATTTCTCACCATTTAATGCTCCACTGTACCAAATGTGTTTAGCTGTTCTCTAGTATTGGCTTTCCCAAGGTTGTTAATTTCCCTGACAGATTCCTGCATTTGCCTTGAAGTTTCTGCACATTCAGGCATTCATGTGAAAATATTAAATAAAAAAAGACATCAAGCTTGTTTACTGAGTTCCAGTGTCAGTATTTACCTAAAGAAATCATGTACTTTACAAAATAATATCAAGCAGAACTTACTACTTAAAACATGCATTTTCTTGTAAGTCACAGTCCAAGAAAATTGGTCATTTTATGTGCTGTGTACTGTGTTCAATTTTTCTACTAATTGAAGAAACATAACCTGTCAGGCTGGCTCTGCTCCCTGGGCTAAGCTGGCTTTGTGCATGGAAAGTAATAGAAGGTTGTCAGTGTCAAGTCCTCCAAGACAATCTCTCTTAGTCTTGCTTATCTGGGCTTAGAAATCCTGCCTAAAATAACAAAGTCATTCAGCTGATATGCTTCTTGTAGGAATTGTTTGTACTTTGATTATTTTTCCAGGTATTCTTTAAAAATGCAGATGTTCAGAATGAACCATAGTGATAAATTGTAGTCAATCTTATGGCAACCTTTTTAAGAACTACTGTGTCTTTACTTCTTTACTGTCTTTGTCTTTATTGGAAACCATGTGAAATTCATGATGAAGCTAAGTTTCAAGAAAGCAAAACAGTCCTTAAATTACCTTCTTTTAAGACCTTTTTATGATGTCCAACTCTACTATGTACATTGGAAACTAAGAGTGTACTTTAAACCTCAACTGAGACCTGAAACTGGTTTTATGGTTCTACTTAAGGCATTCTTCTAACTTGGGAATATGTTGTCCGAGTGGAAGTAATTAAAGCTTATGCTTTTTTCCTGTTAAAATGAAGCCAAATTTCGGACATAGGAAGAGATCTGTGAGGTGTAGGTATTGATGGAGTGAAAGACGTAGACCTCTGAAAAACTTTTTTTTTGATGCCAGAGTTGGCCGTTTTGGAAACAATCAGATCAAGACTGCACTTGCCAGCTCTATTTCATGATACTTCAATTTCACCAGATACTGTTCTAAGACTATTTTGAAAAGGATATTTTGGAATCTGATGTGTGAATTCTATTGGGATAAGTTAGCCTTTCTTTCACTGGTGAAAGGTAGGGATTTGGAGAGTTGTCTATACTGTTTTATTGCTGGCTCATGCAAACCAGCACTTGCAATAGGATCACAAGGAAGCCAAGTGCTTGGCTGGTCTGATAGTCATGACATTCTCCTGGCTTTGAAAAGAGATTATTTATATGCTGATGAATTGTTGGGAAATTTTTCATTGTCAGTCTTAGTGTTTTGAAAGGTTTTTAAGATTTTTTAAAAAATGTCTTTTTCTTAAAGAAGCCTAGAGATAGCAGTATTGCCAAGGAGGTTTCACTGGGATTGCACGATGTGCAAGTTGGATCAGTACTTTGTCCCAGTTGTATTTCTGGCAATACTTCATATGCTAAGCACAGTATTTTCAGTCATGTACAGCATACTTATCTATGCCTGATAAGAAATGTGTTCAAAGTTTGTAATATTCAACCTGGGACAAGGTATTCTTCATGTGCCCTAGGCTAATAAATTCCTGAAATAAAAAATAAAGTAGTCAAGAACACATTTAAAAGGGTATAGGAATTCCAAAATAAACTTAAAGAATGGTATTTTTTCCTTTTATCATTTACTAGTCTTCTAAATTCCTTCAGCTTTCAATAGTTGTAGAAAATATCATCTCATGGCCAAGAGGAATAGCCCCAAAGCTATTGGATAAAGCACTGTCACAGGAGTCAATAATTCCTTATTCTGTATCTTCTGTAGAACAGCATGCTTTGCATTCTCAGATGACATGTTTGAAGGACAGGACTCTTCACAATGTTTATGTTGGTTTTCATAGTGGACTCTTGCCCAGAAATATTAAGTGTTTGAGTACAAGAGTGGAAAAGGGATCTCTAGCTACAGTGTAGTCTTAATGGTTTTGAACTTTAAACATCTGAAGCTAAGTACATTGTCAAAGTTTTTCTTTTTAAGAAGCTAATTGGAAAATACCAGTTGGTGGAACAAAAGTCATCTTATTTCAGACTGCTTATTTAGTACCTCTGAAACCAAAAGCTGTTGCCAGTGTTTAAAATCAACCGTAAACAAAAAACTCTAAAACCTCTGGAATAAACCTGTGTGGACTTTTTCTGATGCAGTTTCTAAATGTTATGCATGCCAAATAATTCAGGAAGTTTTGCAGTTTCACTTGTGCACAATACAGTTTCATTGCCTTCTTTGTGGTATTTGAGCAGGGCATCTTTAACCTCATTATCTTGCTGCATGGCAGAGCTGCCTTTGTTTCTCCTAGTCCAAAGAGTGGAAATGTTTCCTTTGACTAAGAGTTTCCCTGGCCCCAGGGTCTCTGCCTGGCAGAGGCACCAAAACAAGGGACCTGGTGGATGTGGTAGAGGTCAGACTGCAGAGCTATGAAACTTTATTTATCTGGGCATGTTTTTGTATGCTGAGGGGGGAGTGCTCTGGTTGTGTAGTTAAATTGCACGGAAGGCTGGCTGAAACCTGGCTGGTGGCCTGTGGAGCAGCACTGTTACAAGGCTCTGTACATAAAATGGAAAAAAGTAGTGCCAAGTACAGTTCTTTCATCTCCCTCCTTAAGACAAAATTGTCTTTACATTTTGCGTTATTTTCTTGAAGAGGTGGGTGATGTTTATTTTACATCTGTGGCTCCTCACAAAACCAGCTGTGCAGGAGAAGACCTGGCATGGGGAATCCTGGATTGCCAGTGTCAGTTGTCAAGCCTTTGGGAGCTGAAGGCAATGTTGACACTCTGAATGAGATCACCAAGTACGAATCACTTCTACAAATCAGATGAAGTGTCATCTTTTGCAGTTGACTGGCTAGCAAACTGCATTCCTGCCTTTCCCCTACCTTTCAATAGTAAATAATTAGGGTCTGTGTGAATCATACATTTCACAAAGGTGTACAAATGTAATATAAACTACTAGATAGTAGTTGTTAACTACTGCCTCTTGATGGTGACTAAATGCAAGTGATTGTTGTGGGGTGATTAATGTAATTTGTATTCTTACATATACTGTGACTATAAGGACTTTTAAGAAGTAAATACATTTAAAGTATTCTAGCATTTGTCAAGATGAACTGTTAAAGGACACTTGTCTTTGAGGATGTGTTCCCTTGCTGTTCAAACTTCAGTCAAAAGTCTAGTACTTACTGCCTGATGTAGAGATCTGTTTAGCTCTGGATAAGGATAACTGCTGAAGTCTGTACTCTTGGTCAAAATCCGTGTGATGTGCCTAGGGAGCCTCCTTGAAGAGTGGTATGGACATGTTTGCATTTTACCACTTCACTTGTATAATATACATTAGTATCACTGCAGACTGAATATTCTAAAAGGAAACTGATGATGTCTGATCTTTTCTTTTCCAGACTATCATTCTATTCTGGCCATTCTTCATTCTCCATGTACTGTATGCTCTTCGTAGCAGTAAGTATGCTCTTTCCATCTAAGTGATAACAAAAGATCTGTTAGCTACCCAGTACTGAATATTTACTTGGCTGCTAAGCATATGGCTTTTGTAGGATGTTTGTCTGGTACAGTTAAAGACTTCTCAGTAGGAGTTGTAAGGGTGGTGATACTGGGACAAGAAGTAGAATGATGTTCAGTATGCCTAAGAATACTTAATATGGTACTTGGCTTGTGTGCCGTGTCTAAAATGAGCCCAGTGACAAGTGTGTTTTGAAATGACGATGCTACTTTAAGTGTAACTAAATTTAAGTATTATAAACCTTATAAAATTTATAAGGCTTATAATACTTTTAAATTTATAAGCCTTATAAAAATCTATAATGAAGCATATCTGATCTAATGAGATGTGCAAAGCCTATTTTAAAATAAAGCAAAGACCCTTAAACACAGATCAAGTATGTCTGGGCCCATAAACACAAAACAGCAGATCAAATTTAATTTTCAAATTCCTTTTTATTTTTCCGTATTTTTTAAGGACAGAGAGGCAAGAGCGAGGAAAGCAAGGGGACAGTAAATATTAGTGATAAGATCAATTGAGAAGTGCTTCATTTAGGGATGACTATATTTTCATTGAAATTGTTCTTGTGAACTAGGACAAATAATCTTCACTCTTAGGGAAGACTGATTTTGTTGTTCTCACATTGCTAAGTGGTAACATAGAAGGCATTAACAACTTCATGGAATTTTGTTGTTAATGTAGTTGAAAATTAAACTCTAGTCCTGGACATAAGTTGCTAACAGGTCCATATATGCATGATAACATATATGCATTCCATGATTTTTACAGACCTCAGATTAAATTTTCTTTTTTTGTCTTTGTTGCATTTTAATTTTTTCACTCTCTCGAGGCATTAGTGTAACATCCACTGTGAGTGAACCAATTGTTCAAACTAAACAAAACCCCTACAACTACACACAGAAGAGGTGGCTCTTCAATATGGTTTAGGTGGCTTTTAAGTTTTATTTTAAAATAAAGCTATTTCAGAAGCTTGATGTTCAGTTTTGATCTGTTATGCAGGTTTTTTTATGGCTAAACCTGTTCAGATTGTCTCCCCTGCTTACCAGTCTTATCTAATGTAAATTCAAAGAGTTCATAAAAGTATTATATCCTGGGTTTGACTCAAATATGGTGGTATGACTTCCTGTTGGCTGTTAAAGTTTTTTTGCTCATTATGACTGGTAATCTCCAAAATTTTATGGGTCCACTCATAATAGTGCCTCAAAGCCAAACCCACTCTTTCCATAGTACAGGGAAGCAATTACTGCTATACAGAGAGCACCCTAATACTGACTTGCCCCTCTGGGCTCAGTCAGACCCTTCTCATCCAACATCTTCTCACATGGTTTTGTTAAACAACTTGATAATGTGATACTTAAATCTCACAGAAGGACAAACCTGGAGATAAGAAAAACCTTGGTAGGTGTGTAGCAATGTGTATTGTTTATAATTCATACTGACTGGATTACAGTTGCCTGTCAGGGATCTGGAACTGTCTGAGCTTTTACCTCTGTCCCACGTAAGGCATGTTCTTCTGCAGCCTGGGTAAAGGGTGGTGGTCAGGAGAATTCTCAACTCATTAATTGAAGGTAATGGTTCACATTAGGTAATAAAACTCTCTAGATGCATACAAGACAGTAGAAGATGTCTTGAACAGCCTGGAGTTAAGACCTTGTTTAGTTAACCTACTGCGCTTGGAAAAAATTCAGCCTTTGGCAAGAAAGTAAAGAGTTCTTTATTTTGAAGTTACTAACTTCATGTGGCTTGCATAATGCTTTCTGGAGTGCCTGTGGCATACTCTTTTGAACCCATGCAAAGAGCTTGTCTGGAAAGTTCTTGAAGAGGAAATTATGAGCCTTAGCTGTCTTGGGGCTTTGTGTGTATGAGTTTGATTCTTGGCAACCTCCCACATGGGCAGGTGTCAAGTCAGTGCAAATCAAACCCTTCCTATGCAAGCTACCTCAAAATACCATGAATCCTATCCTTGTGTCTGTCCTGGTTCTGACACTTGCTGTGCTCAGAGCTGTCCTTGTGTTCACTCAGTTCTGTAGTAACTGCAAAACATGGCTTTGCTTAGTAGCATCCTTAAACTACAGGGGTACAAATGCCTTTAACTCTTCTAAGATGACAGGAAGTGTTTCACTGGAAATGACTTTGTTTTCCATCAATTAGTCAATGAGTTTCCAGAGCCCTGTCTATTTCTGCACCCATTTTTTGTCTTTGGCTGAGCCATATTGCCCAGTAAAAATAAGAGGCTTTGTGGAGATTAGATTTCTACTTCCTTCTGTCTGATAATAAAATTATTCATTATTCATAAAAACTGTCATGAGACCATTGTAGGGACATCTGAAGAAGGTTAATGGCTCCTGTGCAGCATGTTTTTGTCTTGCTGATTTACATAGCCTTAGTGCATACCAAGAAACCAAATCGAGTTCAGATGTCTTCACAAAAGGACAGCTAGTGCCAGAGGGTGAAGAAAACACACACACACACACAGAGACACACACACACACACACACACACACACACACGCCCATGTGGCAAGGCAGAGTGCTGCAGCTGGCTCCAAGCCAAACCTGCAGCACTTGATGCCTTGTTTGTTTTCTGAACTCTTGATGCTGGCTTCATCTGTGCCCTGCACCCGTTCTGCAGCCATGGGCTGAGTCACCAGCAGGACAGGCTGTTAGCATGTGGCATTACTCAGAAGCTGTGTTAATGATAACCAGACGCTAGCGTGCTGCTTTCTGGGGCAGCTGGAGGAGTCTGGTGTGTGTGGATGTGTACTGCAGAAAGCGTGCTCTTAAAAGGTAGCTGCTGAATGCAGTATGTGTCAGGTGAATCCATGACTGTAGAGAACCAGTCCTTGGAGGAGAAGCTGAGGGAGCTGGGGGTTCAACCTGGAGAAAAGGAGGCTCAGGGGTGACCTTACAGCTCTCTACAGCTGCCTCAAAGGAGGTTGTAGCCAGGTGGGGTCCTAGGCAGCCCGCAGCAGGATGAGAGTACTTGGAAAAGATTGTCAACTATTAGACCGGGCTACCCCCGGGGGCGTGGTGGAATTGCCATCCCTGGAAGTAGTTAAGAGAAGTGTGGATGTGACACCTGGGGACATAAATGAGTGCTGGACTTGGCAGTGCTGAGTTAACAGTTGAACTCAAATGATCTCAAGGCTCTTTTCCAACCTAAACAATTCTGTGATTCAATGACATTTTTGACTTGGCAAGCGTTTGGACTTCTTCAAGAGTCTGAATTATGGTAAAGGAGTATTCCTTTCTTCTTGCCAGGAGATTGCCAAAATTAGTTGAGTCCTGACTGCATGGCTTTGCTGGTATCAGGAGAAAAAGCTGCAATTTTGAACATAATCCTATGCTGTGTGTCCCATCTCATAGCAGAGGCCACACATGGAAACACAACTCACTGTATTAGTCATCAAATCCTCTACTTTAACTCTTTGTTGCATGGAAATGTTAACTAGTTTATTATCCATCTGTTTAAACAAGCAGCAGTATACATCAAAGCACAGAGGTCATTGCACCTGTAAAAAAGCTGTTGTGTCAAGCTAGACACATTTAAAGCTTGAGTTTTCAGCCCACTCCCAGGTTAAAGTTAAGTTTCTTATGTTTCCTAACATAGAATTAATGAAACCCCAGAAAAAAGCCTGCTTGCAGTCTGTCAGTCTAGGAAGCTATGGTGGAGAATGTATTTTGAGACTCATTTGGCAGAGCTAGATGGGTTAGTTTGGGTCCAAGCAGAGCTGTTATCTCTGGGATAAGAACTTCTGCCAAGCAGAGCTGTTATCTCTGGGATCAGAGCTTCTGCCAACAGCAGCTTTGTGTGCAAGCTAGAGGGAGTTTGACCGCAGCAGTATGTGGGAATCCAGTGACCTAATCACAGATGATGGATCCCAAATTATCTGTGTTGTCCTCTCCTGATGCTGCTCCTTTTTTTCCACAATTAAACAGCTGGCATGACCTCTCCTGTTTCAAAACTATTGAATCCTGGTTTGGAAACGGGAGAGCAAGTATAGTGGAATGCCTCTTCTACCAGTGTCTATGTGACCAAACTAGCACCTTGGCCCTAGAGGGAGGGATGCTGCAGGCAGTTTTTGCTTTGACTTTTCAAGTTACGTATGTTTAAAAAGTTATTTTAAATTAAAATGCTAAATGCATGCTGCCATCAGTAGTGAGAACAGTTGGCAGAAATGGGTGTGGCCCTGAGGATTATGTTTCTGTAAGAGAATCAGTTTTGGCTGTAGCTGGCCTGGGCACTTCCCTGCCAGCACCTATCCCAGGATGAAGAACAGGGCTGCACAAACCCAGCCAAGAGACACTGCTATTCTGGGGATGGCAACGTGTTTGTGCTGCTTAGACTTGGGACAGAAAGGGATGATGAATCTTGCACAATGTAACTTGAGTGGCTCTCCTAGAAGTCATTGGGAACATTTTATGTATCCAAGGTCACATGGAATTACAGATGAGGGTAACTGGTGTTTTAATGGCTGGGACTGAAACAGGCTGCAGCCTTCTTTTGCAGAGAGATCACAGGAAAAACACAAGTGAAAACAGGCTTTAGGTTGCTTTTGTTACTCAATGCTCCCAAATGTGCCAGTCAACCTCTGCTCTCAAACTCTGATTTTGATTGTTTATGTTGGGATGGGAGGTTGAGTGAAACAGTACTTAAACAAGAGTCTTTAGCATAGTATTTTAGCTATGTCTGTTTGCACAGCACCCATTTCTTCACTTTTGCAAATGCTTTTGACTAGAGCCACAGAACTGTCTTTATTGCCCACATGAAAGCTGAGGACTAGTCTTCCAAAACTAATGAAAACACGTCTTACTGAAAATGCTTTGGCTGTAGCTGTGCATAGTATCAAGTACCTTACTTTCAGCAGATTAAAAAATAACGGGTAACTGGTCATGCTGCAAGGCTCAAGTATGGAAGCACTCACACTTCTACCTGCATGTGCTCCTGGTATTCTTGTAATATTGTTATTTAGACTTTTTATGGTAAGGAAACAAAAGAACCTGATTTCTCTGTGGTTTTGCTTGAAAGTTAGGGCCACTAGTAAAAATTCCAGTATTGTGAACTGGCTCCTTTAGGACTGAGCTGAAAGCAATACATTGCAGTGCTCTAGTTCTTCTAGTAAATGTTAAAGTACTAACTTCCAGTGGTTTTTTTCCTATCAGAAAAGAGGTAAAGGTTGTATTCCAATTTACAATAAAATAAAATGTTACTGTTTATCCTGCTCTACAATAAAAATTATGTCAATGTGAAATTATTTTGGCAATGTACAGCCAAATTGAGGCTGGAGGATTAAAACCCAAAAAAACCTCATTGTTCACTGGACAAGTAGTATTTGTTTAGAACAGATTTGATTACAGTGTTGATATTGAATTGAAAGCTGAGCTGTTACTAGTAACAGGAATTTATGCCCATTGCTTAGGAGGCAGCTTTTGCACATCAGTTGCCTTTGACAGCAGAATGCAGCTATCTTAAAGAGCCCAGACTGGTACATATTCTGCCTTTTCTTGGTAGGTCAGCCATTTCCCCCCAGTTCAGCTCTCCCATAGATCAGTTCCCTGTAGGGCTGTTCAAACATTAGAGCTGACACAGGGAAGACAGATACGGTCAGAGTAATAGGGATATACCACCCCTTTCAACAGCAGCTCAGGCATACCACCACGCTGAAGGCACTGCAGACCTGTATCTTTTTCCCTCACTGGAAGGGGAAGAACTAATTCTGAACTGTTGCTTCTTTCTTTATTTTCTGCCCAATTAAAATAAAACAGAATACATATAATAATGCAGATTGGGCAGGGTCATAAATATGAGTGACTCATGAATTCTTCTGTGGCTCTGTATTCCTTTTAGAATACAGTTTTCTGTTTGGATGTGAGCCTGCTGTGTTTAAAAGTAGATGGGAGAGACATTATCCATATTTCTGGTTTGCAGAAATATGTCTTGTTGGCTGATGCCTATAGCTCTGTGATTATTCATAGATACAGTGCTTCCAGGTACAAAACAAAGTGTTGCACTTTAATTTGTAATATTTGCATAAGTGTAAGATTGTATATGACACACATATTGTGGTTCTTTTGTGCTCAGAACTGCAATTTTTAAACTGTTTACTGGATTTCTTATATTTCCTTGAATTCCAGAGTTTGTACTAGCTGAAATATGATTAATAATTCTTATACAAAGCTATTTGAGTAACAGCATTTATACAAACTAGCTTTTATATGAAGACATCTCTCAAGTTTCCCATAACAAGCAGAAAGGCAAGAGCTGTTCTGCAAACATTTATAGATGTAGGAGAAAGCTTTGAAAATCTCTGAAGGGAGCCTTTCTCTCTGCTGTTTCTCTCCTTAAGTCTGAGCAGGGAAGAGGTGTCTGGATTGCTGAACAGGACTATAACAGGGATGGCAGATCACTTACCTGTATCACATATCCCTGTGTATCTGTCTAAATGTTTGGTTTCAGTTGCTTTATAGCATTATGCAGGAATCTATCCTGAATGTCTCAGCTTGTCTTTTCTCTTGGAGGATCATATTTTAATATGGGCTGTTATCAAAGATGCTCAGATGCAAACTGTCTGGTGCAAGTGTGTTGTAGTGTGACTACTGCACTGCCCTCTCCTCCACAAAAGGCTACAGTGTGTATTTACTGATGGTGTTGGAGGGTGAATAGTTACTCTGGCACTCTGTGCATCTTCCCAGCTTCCTAATGGAAGACTTTGCAGTCTTAGACAAGGGGGTATTGTCTCCTGTAAGGATGTCCTTAGGATATATATAAAAATGAATTTTCCTATTTTACAAATGTGCCTGGATTCTCAGCTGTTAATGCCTAATCCCAGGCCTTCTGAAAAATTTTGCCCCATCTTTTCATATTAGTGCAAAGGCTGTTTTTGCGAAGGCTTCAAAACACTGGTGCTTCCTGTGCTTTCGCTTCCTTCCACCCCTGCCTCATTAACAAAACCACCTATACACAGTAGCTCCATATCTACTCCCTCCACCTCTGAAATCCCAAAGCAAACCATATACTTGCGGACTTGAGTGTGCTTAAGCATTCCTAAATCAGAGCTTCTTGGTTTGGGAAGAATCCCTATGGTTTGTGGCTCTTGGGACTTTTTGGGTCAGCAGACCTGCTTTGAAGTATGAGCTTTCCTAACAGTAGCCAGTAATGGATCCAAATAGTGACTGCAACCACAGGAGTACTTTGTGCCTCCTGGACAGTAATGCCATAGGGCTCTTCTGTACTGCTCAGGCAGATACCATAAACCAAAGACAGACATGACTAATAGTAAATGTTAAGCTAAGTAAAGTACATTCCATTTACTTGCTCACTTCTAAACTTCTATCAACTACAGAGATCTCTCAAAGTAGGGATTTATTTCATGAGAACTGATTTTCTCCAACTTTGTTTTGTCTCCAGAGTCTTACTTGCACTTGGACAAACTGAGAAGTGTTTTCATTTCTCTATGTCACAGGGGAGTTTTCTGTCTTGGAAACTGTTCCCTCACTGTTCTGCTCTTAAGTTAATGATGCAGTGATTCCCTTATTGTTTGAGAGATGGAAATAAGAGTGAAAATAGGTAAATATCTAAAGGGAAGGTTTGCCTTGCTCCTGTTCTTTAGGACAAGACCCCGATAGGAAATAAAATTACTGGGGTCTTTTGGTATCAGGAGAAAATCTATTTTTGAAAAGTATCAGAACAAATCAATTGGTACAAGTAGTACCATTACTTGGTGGGGGAACACCACCACAATCCCTCTCCTCTCCAGATTTCTTCATTTTGACATCCATTCTTGAACAAGTGAAGGAGGATTTCCCATACCTTAACAGGCAAATTTATTTTGCAGTGCAGAATTTCTGTATAATTGGGTTTTGGAAAAAAATAGGAGAAGGTATTGAATGAAAATAACCAAGGAGTATTAGATATTGAAACTAAATATCTGAAATATGATCTTGGTTGGTGAACTGAATAGGTTTTGGTAGATTTAAAAGAATTTTGTGGCCTTAAACTGAAGAAGTATTATATTAGCTGTTAGGAAGCTTCCTTGTGAAGCCACATGGTTACACCTCCCAAAGCCCATGTAGGAAACACAAGTCACTGTACTTCCAAATTAAGTAGGCATGTGTTTATGTAAATTAATACTGCTCTGCTGAAAGAGCAAATGCTCAAAAGCCATGCTAGAAATGTGGAGTAGCAAATAATTCTCCAGTTGCAGAGACCCTTCCATTCATGATTGTGGCTTCTTGCAAGAAGCCACAAAGTAGCTGTGAGTTTCTCTTCATTGCTTGTCTGTATTTTTAGAAATGAAGTACTAGACCATAGATTAAGAAGAAATTTCGTTCAGGACGTGTGTGGCAGAGGACATATTTTCATTATGGAGTAAACTAGTAGGGAAAAAAACCCTCAAGATTATTTAATCCCATTAAAAAGAAGTCTTGTGAAATCTCTTTGCACTTTTAAAAGGAATGAACGAAGCAAACTCAAGAAGCAGCAGGATGGGGGAATGGAGAGCAATGGAGCATAGCTAGAAGACAACTGGTGAAGGATCAGAATGCTCAGAACAGTGTGGAGGGAGGCTGGCATGGTCAAAATGCTGACAGGAGTGGGTCACTACCAGAGCAGTTTGGGATGCTTCTGCTGTGTTCATAGGCTCACAAATTTGTTCTCTGCAATATGAGAAATGCTGGTAGGAGGCATTTCATTAGTATTCCCAGATGAAATTTCCTAAAGTTCCTGTGGCTTCTATAGATCACAAGTTTTTCTTATATACTTACTCCTTTCTAGAAAAGAGGCTTGGGTGGAGAGACAGGGATTTGCTTCTGCTTTCTTTCTCTGAGGCTATTCTGTGACAAAGAGGAGCAAAGGAACCTGAAATGTATGCCATAAAGGAGGAGGTTCTGTCAATAGCATGAAGCCATTGCACTCTGTTAGTCAACAGGGTCAAAATAGTAGCAAGAGTTAATGCAGCATGGAGCTAGGACATCTCCATATTGTGCATTTAATTCTACATAAGGGCTAATACTATATAAAGGAAAATTTTGAATATTTCCAGTGTTAACCTTGATTTACATTTAATGAATCATCTGCAAAAGTTCCTCCTCTCCTTGGCTGCTGTATTTTCCTGTGTGGCCCTGATGCCTGTTGCAGCCAGACATGTTGCTGTTGTTTTTCTAAGAGCAAGTCACAGTAGTGGGAAGAAGCTTGGCAGGGTAGCACAACTCAGAGCCTGTTAAAAGCAGTATCAGTTTGAAACTACCTGCTTAAAAATAATGTGGCATTTGCTATTGCAGCAGCTGGTTAATAAGCAATTATTTTCAACTTAACAAAAATAAAAAACAAACCCCAAAACCCAAACCCAACTGTAACCAGAATGACAGCTATTTCTGAAATTAAACACAGCGTTGACCAGTCAGCCTAAGACTGATCTGTGGTATCATTTCTCACCCTTCTCACACCTAGTTTTAAAACACTGTGAATCTATTTGCTATAGAAGGTGCAAGAAGACCTTTGGCTGTTTCCTGTACAGACAGAGGAGCTGATGGTGTGAAGAATCACCCAGAATTTGTGAAGTCTGTAGCCAACTGCTTGTGCTCTGCAGCTGACAGAACAGCTCCAGATCTTCATGATGGGAGATTACTCTCAAAGTACAGAAATCAAGCTTTCCATGTAGATGTCAAATCCAAATTTCTTGTCTGATGCTTTCTCAAGCAGAAAGAATTTGCCTAAGGCCAAAGATTGCTTTATTGGTCATTCAGTGCACCAAGCTGGCATCCTTCCAAGCTGGCATTTGCATGCCTTGCCCCATTTTCTTCTTGTGTTCATAGGTAAACCTATTTTCTCACATATCTGCAAAAAGGTTGCATAACACTTTTTTTTTTCCTACTACGGCTATACACCCTTTGCAAACTTCCAAAAATGTTTATATGGAAAAAAACTTCATTGCAGCAAGGTATTTTAACTGTCTTCAGGAAAATTTAGTGGGAATAGGGAAAGAGTGAAGTACAGCCAGTATTAAATCATCAGCCAGCTCTTCAGGCTACCAGCATATGCTCCTGGGACCTTCCTCTGCTCCATCAGGCACTTTGTAGTGTTCTGGTCTACTGTTGGTAAATCCAGAAGTGGTATCACAGTAAGTCCATTAAAACACCTTTTGTTAAAAGAACTTGGTGTGACAGATAATTTCTGAAGTGGCTAAACTGTATTTTCCCTAGTGGTGAGTTTGAGGCCCACAGAAATATGCAGTGCCCACCAATTTGAAGGGGAAAAATTTATTTCAGTTTAGTCCTAGATGTAGCTTCTTTAGAGGCTGATTCTACCATGACCTTGCTATTAAAGAAAACTGTTTATGGATAGGGTTGATGTTTTTGATGCTCCATTTATAGCTGAAAATGTCAGCATGCCAAAATTATGATGTAAGTTACTAAGAGAAACATTCCCCAAATGTTTAACTTCGGAAAGTATCACCTCTGCATCTACAGTGTCTTCTCTGTGCCTGTATTTACATGGTAAATGTACTGCTTCTCAAGGTTAGCCATGGCTTTTGAAGTTGGCAGTGGAGGGTTTTACCGTCAGGCACCAGTGCTGCCTTGGTGCCTGATGCTTGTGTGTTGATTTCTACATTATTCGACTGTCAGCTGAGGTTTTGTCCTTGGCCTGAAGTTTCTAAGTGTCTCTGTGAAGATATACTTGAAATGTTAAATATAACTTCCAAATGTATTGTTTTGTCAGTGAATGCAGTAACTATGGTGCTTTCTTTGGTGATAGGATTAAGTTTCAGAATAAATTCAATTATGTTTACAGAATGTATTTGGAGAAACTAGAGAGCTAGACAGATGTAGACAGACAGATCCTAGACAGACCACAGAAGAAACAGAGCTGGGGTCTTGGATTAGATTAGATAGGAAATAATACTGAAAACTTTAGATAATACATCAAAAACACAGATATACACAACAAAAGCAGACCTGAGGGGAGGGAAAATACATGGGAACTTGAAATATCCACCAGAGTGTTAGTATGGTTAATAGGCAGCTGAAAAGGGTGAGGAACACAGCTCAGTGAAATATACCAGTGACAACTGAGAAATGCTATCATTACATCAAGTTAGTTCTGATACTTAGCTACAGCTTGCAATGCTATGCTAAAAGCTGGTGACTGGAATTGAGAATGAAGTTTAAAAACTTGTCAGCTCTATGAATAGTAAATGTAAATGTAAACTATTTTGTGTATAAGGCTTACATGTAGTTCATGCAGGAGTAAAATACTGGTTTGACTTCCACTGGATTCTTTTTAAGCCTTAGGTGGCTCTAGTATTACCAGGACCTTTATCCTCAAAATACTCATTTGTCATATTGGTACAAATGGAACAATATGATGGTGTTATATATAAAGTCCAAAACTATCAAACCCTGCCTTGGCAGCCTTAAAAGTACAACTATAGCACCTAGAACAGCTGTGAATGTTACTTCAGTAAAATTTCAATCAACTCTTTGAAAAGACCCAACACAATTTTACTGCATCTGTGCTTTCTGCATTTTGTAACTAATTTCTCTTTTTCTTTCAGCTTTATCTTCAGGCAAGAATGAAAGGAGACTGGGCAAGACTTGTACGTCCTACTTTACAGTTTGGTCTTATTGCTGCATCTATCTATGTGGGTCTGTCACGTGTTTCTGACTACAAGCATCACTGGAGTGATGTTTTAACAGGACTTATCCAGGGTGCAGTGGTAGCTGTGCTCATTGTAAGTAATTCCTGAGGGGGTGGGTGGGTGTGAATGCTGCTTTTATGAACAGCACCTTAGAATTGCAGGCTGTGTTCACAGGAAAGCAAACCTGTATTTCTAATGCTTCAGAAATTGCTGAAACAGGGAAACAACTCCTTGAACTGGTTGTAGCAGTAGTACTTTGGGGAGTGAGATAAATTGTAGTTTTAGCCATTGGACAACATGACATAGCCTCTGCTCAAGAGCTTTTCAAATAACTAAGATGGAAATGGTAACTGCAAACCAAGGCCTCTCTATATAAATCAAGCGTTTTGCTTCTAGGCACATCTGAAATCCCAAGTACAATAGCAGAGAACATAACATAAAGTAAGTTTTATACAGTAAACGGGGGAAAAGGCCTTGAATGAGTACAGCACCAAAGTGTCTGCCTTTGCCACCTTACACAGTGTTTTTTTCAGTCTGATGGGAAACTAAAGCCTTTCTGCACCATTTCTTGTGTGCATTCCTAGTACTAAAAATGTGTTCACAACAAGGAACAAACATGTGAAGCTCAGCTGTACTGATGAGTATAAAGTTATCCCAGGAAACAGACACTTGCCTAAACTTGTCACAGCAGGCCCAGTTGTCTGAGTGACAACAGTTGTACTGGGTATCACCAGAATGCAATGGCTAATTCATCCATAGATAATTTTGGATCAATGGGAAAGAAATGAGGTCTTACTGACAGATTCAGTTATCAAGAACTGAGGCTCAGCTGGGAAGAACAACCTCCAAAATAAATGCTTTGTCAGCTTTCTCAGGTCAGAAGGGCTCAAGACAAAGCTGTCTACTAGTTGCAATCAATAATCAAATCTTGGAGCAGCTCTGGGAAATCATACAGGCTGCATTAGCTGTTACTAAATGGCAACATGTTGGCATAATCCTACCCCTTTTTCTAAGAAACAGTACAGAGAGTAAGAAACATCAAAGAGGTGAGGACACTTTTATTAGGAAAACAAGTTTAGTCAAGGATGTTGGATGATTCAGAAGGTGCTTGGTAATACAAGAAAGAGTAGAAAGTAGCATTACAGAGAGTAGAGTTGAAAGGTCAGGAAATTATTTTTAAAAATATACACTAGCACCAACCACCACCCTCAGACTCTTATCTGAAAGAACTGATGAGTTCCTCTCCAAAACCAGCAAGCTGAGGTTAGAGCATAGCAGCACAGCAACTGCAAACAGATCATCACTAAATTGAGCTGAGGGAATCTGGCATTAAGTGGAAGCTGAAACTCCCCTGGTCTGTGGCTAAAGCAGTGTGCTGGATCATCAGCCAGCTGCCAGTGTGGTGGGAGATTGTTTCTTCTGCCATGGACATTCCAGTGTTCTGCAGTTCTCGGGGTTGCAGTGGGAGGGGAAGACACAATATAGTAAGGGAAAGGATCATGTGAGGCTCTCACTTATTGCACTCCAGGTAGCACTGTGCCCAGCACACCTGCTATGGGACTTGGTGAAATGAGCAGTGGAAGACAGCAAGCTGCAGAACTGGATCAACCACCTGTCTTGTAGTGAGGGAGATGTCTCGTAGCTGTGAAGAAGTGAGGTGGTATGTTTAAGAGACTGCAGGAAGGAACTACATAGGTAGAGCTGGCCTTACAAGTGCTGGGTCCAGCTAAAGCACCATGTCTCCTGTTCTTTTCCACCTAAATTACAGAAAAAAAATTTAACTAAACTTGCATTGTGGGCCCTCCAAAAGCACATTTTGCTCCTTCATTTAGAGCTGTTCAAACCATGGCTGTTGTAATGAAGCAGTGCCTGGTAAGACAGTCAGTTAGCACAAGCCTTGAATTTGGCTTAAACCATCAGTGACTAAATGGTCAATGGCTAGGTGAAAAGCTATTGAAAGAACAGATGTCTGAATCTTGTACAAGACTTCCCTGCCATTTTTTAATGTTTTAAACTCATTAAGCTTTTTATTAGTTCCAATCATAGAATTTGCCTGCTGCAGAACCCTTGTTTCAAAGACTTGTGAGTGCAGGAATAATTTAACACTGATTAATGCTTAACACTAATTTGTTCACTTAGGTTGTCTATGTGTCAGACTTCTTCAAAGTGAGAGGAAGTACATTTCAACCAAAAGAAGATTCCCATACAACCCTACATGAGACTCCAACAAATGGAAATCACTTTGGCAGCAATCATCAACCATGAAGAATGACCCATATCAACTATATTGCTCTGAATGAAAACAATTTCACAAGTCTAACTCTGTAATATAAGTAATTGCCTTTAAGGGACTGCTGCTGCTCTTGGATGCTCACTTTGCCTGTATATAGTAACATCTACCACAGTTATTGTACATCTAAACTTTAAATTTCTGTTGGTTCAAGCTCTTGCTTAAAAGAAAGCTATTATAATTGTAAATTTTTATTGAAAACTGTAACAAGTTATATTACATACACTGCTGTTTGTACATGCCTTGTTGAATCAACTGTGGTTTAAAACACCATTAAAAGGAATTACTTGATATGGAAGCCACATGTGACACTGATGAATTTGTTCCATCATGTCAGTATAGTTTCTGGAAGACATCTGCTGTTACAGGTAAAGGCTTGCAGCAAACACAATATCTCTCTTGATTTTTGTAATCCCTATTAAGAAGAAAAAAAATATTAATATTGAAGAGTCTTAACTGTAACAACCACTTAAGTACAGTTATAAGCATGTTACAGGTTATTAAATGGAAGTCATTGTGCATCTGTTTTTAGCCACCCTTTAAATCAAACTTTGTAATAAGGATGTTATCTGGAAATACAACAGCAATGGTGCTGTTTACCACGATGTCAACATGAGAAGGTTTCAAAACTATTCAGCTTCAGTCCTCACAATCTGTGCAGCCCCTTGCCCCATCACTTTTCTTTCTAAAATTGCTTAATGTACTGTGAAAGTGAAGTACATACCCTCTGCAAACTTATTTTCCAGTTCTGTGTTCCCAATGGCTTTTGCAGCCTGGCACATCTGCCGAAGCAGTTCTTCTAGCCGCCTCATGCAACGAATTATGCTACCTGTACGAAAGAGCAAGGGACAACGTTGTGCCACATCATGTAACTGGTCCTGAATTGCTCAAAGTAATTGTTCCTTCTACAACCCTGTTCAATTTATCTAGAAGCCAGATGTCTTAAACTTAGTTTCTGTTTGCACAGTAAATTTCTTTGTGAGACATTTGCTTGAATCTGTTTCCAAATGCTTGTCCTTTCTACTGTCTTTACATTCTCTAACTAATATTTAATCACACTACTTTCTGGGCTGTTGAATAATTCCTAGCCGACTTTTTCTTTCAATAACTTGTTAAGACTTCCTCAAAAACACAGACGAGTAGGAGACTCACAACTTAGCTGCTTCAAGAACTACCACAGGTTTATTTTGGGATTGTTTTTTATAAGCCTTAGTTCTTTTGTTGGCAAAGGCAGTAAAACAGTAAGTGATCTATCTTACCAATCCTGAGCTACTCAAGAGTCCATGGACCACTCTACCAAGCCATTGCATGGTTACAATGACACACATAAGCATCTTGCCACAGCTCCTACACTGCAACCAACACCCACTTGTGATTTATTATGCATTTATCTCCTTTTTGAACTTTCCTCACAGCTCAGCCCAAGTCACTGCTACAAATTTCACAAAACAACTCTAAATGCTTCTGCTCTTCTGGCCACAAGCAAACAGCATCCTGTTTGGTCATCTCCTCCAGCAGCATCTCCAACAGTCAAAATTACTGTAGGCAAAATAATTGTTAATGGGTAAATATAGGATGAAGGGCTTGAGAGCAGCCCTACTGAGAGGGACTTGGGGGTGCTGCTGGATGACAGGCTATATGACCCATCAATGTGCACCTGCAGCCCAGAAAGCCAATTATATCCAAAGCAGTGTGGCCAGCAGGGCAAGAGAGGTGATTCTGCCTCTCTGCTCTCATGAGACCCCACCTGCAGTGCTGCATCCAGCTCTGGGGTCCCCAGCACAGGAAGGACATCAACCTGTTGGAGCGAGTCCAGAGGAGGGCCACCAGGATGATCAGAGATGGAACAGGTCTCCTTTGAGGACAGGCTGAGAGAGTTGGGGTTGTTCAGCCTAGAGAAGAGAAGGCTCCAGGGAGACCTTATTGTGACCTTTCAATACATGTAAACATTCAAGGTCATGTTGGATGGGGCTCTGAGCAACCAAATCTAGGGGAAGATCTGAGTCTGCTCACTGGAGGGGGTTTGGTTTCTACAACCTTTTTACTACCCCTTAAGATATAATATTTGGGGGAAAAAAAATGACAGTATGAAAAGTGCATTGTTCATAGCTCCTGGGCAAGTGGGACATGATAAAGTTAATGCTTCTCTTCTAAAAAGCATTCACAGGGGCTCACTAGGCCATGACAGTTTCTACAGTGAGAACAGTTTGTGTAAGAGCAGCAGTTTGTAAAACCTGTTGCAATGACAGGAGATGGAAAAGCCCACCCATAGGCTACTGAGCACAGAGCACACACCAACACAAGCGACCTGAGGGCAGCTGCCCCGAGCATGGCAGTGCTGCACTGGGGCAGCCCTGGCTCAGCTGTCAAAGATCCTGCTCGTCTCCATTTACTATTCCAGGGAGTACTCGTTACAGGCAGCGTAGCTGGGCTTGCTGCACGCATAGTTTTATGTTCAAGAAAACTGCAATTTTAAAATGAATTATTATTGTTTATACTTCCATAAAGCAGGAGCTGGTCTGCAGTTAACACATAAGACATTTAACTCTGTTTAGAGTTCCTCCCTAATGGCTTTTAAAAGCTGCTCTTATTTTTATTTCTTCCCTCCACATATTTCAGCTTAAAGACAAGGTATTTTCATAAGCAAATCAATGCTACTCCACTTTGTGGCAAACACACTTGGTTCTTGGAACACTTAGGCTTATTTTGTATTCTGATTTTCTTTTAAATCACTACAGTTACTTGGATAACCAAGGAAAACTACTCTGGGATTTAGGAACACAATCCATTTAAGGCACACATAATCAACAATGGATGCCTGAAGTGCTTCCCTTCATTTTGGATAGGGACAGAAAGCACAGAAAACCAGCCTACTGAAAGTTAAGGGAAGAATCATATATTAACCCCTGTTAAAGAGATGACCTCAAAACAGGCCACTAAGATCTCATTTTGAGGAAGCTGGCACTATTGAGTAGACCAAAGCTGACTGTCTTAGTACAAATATGGTAAATGGAAAATGTTACTGCCCAGTGTATTCTGAACATTAAAATGTCAATGTAAAACATAAGCCAGCTGCTTCAATGTTCCACATCCTCAGGGTGCTTCCATAGCAAATGGAAGGCTCAGGTACTCATTGAAATAGGAGGAATCTGCTGACTGCCGAAGCAAAGACTGCCAGGATTTGTACTGCTCAAAAGCAACTTTCTTCAGAAAATTCCTGGGTCTATGCATTGGATTACATGCATAAATTATGTGCATGAATTCCCTTGTTATAAGGGAATCTGCAAACCTTTGTGAAGAAGAAAACAGCATTTGAGGGAGGCAACAGTGACACTAACAACTTCAAAAAGGAAGACTCCTAAGAGTGGTGCATCCACCCTGCTCTTCACAACTTCCAACAGGCTGGTTTTTCATTCTGGCCTGACCTTTAGTGTTGACTGTTCTTGTTTGACAACCTCTAGGAACCAAATTAATCCACCTGACACATTATATCTAGGCTTTGCAACTATCTCGATTGCACTTCTGTGCAAAACTATTCAAAAGAGAGACTTGGTTACCACTTTTCACTTCTGTCATCATTAAGTCAGCAGGAAGAACTGGTTTATACCAAAGGAAAAAAAACTTAACTATAATGAGGACAAATGCAAGACCTGTACTTCCTGATGACAAGCATTTGGAACATGTTGTTTTTCCCTTTAACTAGAAAAAGTAAGCATTACCTTTTGTTGTAATGCTTAGAATTTCTGAGTTTTATAGAAAGTTTTTAGAATACAGAGATATCCCTTTAAAAAGGGAATCTAGATTCTAAATCATCATCAGTGTGTAAGTATAAATGTAAATATATAGTAAAGAATTTTTCCCCACTTGATTTTAGCCATACAGATGCTTGAATACATCTGAGTTTATGATAAGGTTATTCACTATTACCACTCCCTCTTGTGGAATTATCAACTCATACCTTCTAAAGAACAATTGATTAGCGTACCTTCAAAGACATCTGTCATTTTGCAGATGTGAGCAAAGTTAGCTCCATTTGCCCATGTATACACAACATCCATTAGGTTGGGTCTGAAAGAATTCAAGTAATTTTCTTCATCAGTTTCCAGTTTTGCTTCTGCTGACACTTTGGCGATTCTTTTTGCACACTCCTTTAAAATAAAATATTTTGTATTTATATTATGCTTAACCAGAGTAAAGAATTTAAGTAACAAAAAGACATGCACATTATTAGGTACTGCATTACAGGATGAAGTTTTCTTTTTAGTGTGAAATTACTCATAATCAGAAAGTAAACCACTCTTTACATGAAGTCTGCCTACACTAAGAATCTACAAGCAGCAAGCAAGCTTATAAAACTTTTAGAGGCATGTTCTAAATTCGCATAAAGATTTCTTGCACACCATATAACGTATTATTAATTACACATTGCAAAATCACATGCAGTGCCAGCTGAATTCACTGATGGTGCAAAATTAGGTCTTCACCGTTATTATACGTTACTTATGAGCTTTGCTCGTGTTAACATTAACCTTGAGCTCAGATTTCTAATTACCTGCATTTGCCGAAGTGGTCCTGCCAACTGTTCAGTCAGTTTTGGCATTTCACTGGACTGAAAAAGAAGATAATAAACAATCTCAAGTGCTCCCACACATTTGCTCTATACCAAATTAAATGTAAAAGCAGAAGTTCAATGCATGATACTGCCACTCTACATTATTCCAATAAATTCTCAAACATATTGAGTGCCAAATATTAAATTACTGAATTCCCCGAATGTTTGTTCCTCAAACTAGACCAGAAAACAAAATCTTTCTGTACAGTATACCAACATTATGAAATGCGGCACCTGCTTTCTGGATACTTCCAAAATTCCCTCTATTTCGCTGTATCATAGTTTTCAACTGACAAATGAACTGCTATTAACTACTTCGACAATTACAAGCTTTTAAGAATACAAAATGTTTTTAATGACTTAAGCATCAGTGGCAATATATAAAAATATGGCTTTTCAAAATACAGGATTATCTTTATGCCCTAGCTGTTTAGACTCAAGTACTATTGTTCAGTGAATCCCAATATTCTAATTAACAATGGCTTACCTTGATTTCCCTTCTAAAAACAAACTGAATGCATTAGCATCTGCTGCCACTGGTTTTTCCATATTTAGAATCAACCTGAGTGTTACATCTTGCTACCTACTTGCAAAAGTGTTTCATATGGAAGTTTATTTTTACTAATTTTCTGGGGTGATACTACCCTTTTATACATCTTGCAGGTGGAAAACAGTAACATCTGGTATTAAATGCCCATGCTTTTAAAAACATATGGTCTGATTTTAACAGCCTTCTGGGCATCAATTCCATATGGTACTGCCATTTCAATCAACAGTCAAGGGTACTGACCATGTAACATAACACAGACATGTCTGAGGATTAAATATATGCTCATCCCAGAGTGCAGGGTGCAGTTATTGCTGAGCATCTTCCTGAGATGATCATTCTACATTTTCAGTTATATGGAGGGGTATGTGTGTATTAATAGCAGCACATGCTGACAATCTAATGATACTGCTTCATTGCAGGAGGAAGACTGCAATTTAACACAACCTTTGGAGTGTCTCTTGAGGAAAGAGACTTTAGCATTGAAGCTGAAATGTTTTCGCCAAGTTCAACAGGAGTTCATGTCAAACATCTTAGAAAGCCATCAAAAATGTGCAATGGCTCATACTGTTATGACCAATTTCTGCAATTGAATTAAAAACGGTATTGTTAGAAGACAGGAATGTCTAGAGTTCTTGAATTGAAGAAGTAACTCACATTCTCTTGAAACACGAAACAGCTGAGTAGTGCAGTTGCCTGCTCTGCAGACAAATCATTGAAGAGACCATTGAACATCATTTCCGTCAGGAGTAGTTCATCAGCACTAAAATAAAAAGAATGAAGCTTAGGGGAAGGACTTACTGATATGTAATTTTTAAATGAAGAACTAATAATCTGCTTTCTGAAGCAACTGGATATGGATTAAAAAACCAGCATCTTAATTTTGCTCTTAGAACACAAAATACACATAGACACAAACAAGTGTACTAGCCTCTTAAGGAGAATGCTAATGATTAAGAGACTGCAACAGTATTTTAAATAAACTAAAAGCACTTATTGGACTACAATAAAACTCTCCTGACAGATCATATGAGTTAGTATGAACAGCTGAGTTAGTCAGTTTCTCTCAGACAGAATATCAAGAGATCAGAAAGAACCAGGGAGTTAGGTAACTTCAGAAAAGGACTAAAACTAGTACTGTTGCTGCTTAGAAAAAATTCAATTGGATATTTCCAAAATACTGAAGAAAGGAACAAACTTGCTTCAATTTACTTGAGGAATAAAGACTTAATCATGAATTATAAAAGTAACTACATGATGCAGATACAAACTCCGAACATACTTATTTGGATAAAACACCTCTATTTTTGGGGTAATCAAAAAAATGCATAGGATGAGAAAAACAACGTATGATTTTTTAAAAAGAGAGATGTGTAACTCAAACCGTTCCAGACAGTCAGGAAGTAGATAAAACTCAGATTCAGCTTCCCTACTTGGTATCAGATTTTGCAAGACAATTAGCTATCAAATAAACTTACCTGTAAGACAAGGAGTACAGCAGTCACTGTGACTTTTAAAAATACAAAATCCTATCAAAATCTGAGTTACACTGTAAGATATTAAAGTCTGATTCATGATTTTTTTCACCTTTTTCAATATATATGTACCTGATAAATGTATTACAGTAAAATGCATCACTTCACAGATTCCTATGGAAGCAATTTCGCTCTATTGCAAACCTGTCAGTGACTTGGTAACTGCTGACAATCATTGCTACACTCATTTCTGAGTGATTGTTCCAACAATCCTGGTCCAATGTCAACCACAGAAATCAAGACCTTCCCCCCTCATGCAATGTACAACATTACATGAAAACACATGCTATTATGCAAGTCAGGCACAAAAAGCCTATTGTTTTGCCATTTTCATGTCTACATTTTAATTTTAAAACCTATTGTATTTTGTCCTTAAGTTGCTACTTTACTTATGCTGCTTGAAAGAGTCTCTAAAGAATCCTTTTCTAATTTTCTCAAAACTTTAAAATATAAACATAATGTACTAATTTTAGCAAGGACAATAATGTGTATATACACGACAATGAACAGCTTGCACAGAAGCCAGTTACCTGCTGATTTCACAAGCAACCCGTCCTTTCATCTCAATAACATCTGAAGACGTGGCAAACCCCAGTCTTCTCAAAACACGCTTGCGGCATTTGAGTTCATCCATTTGCAGGACAGTTCTGGCTTTCTTCAATTCTCGCTTTGCTACTTTAATATCCATAGCAATCTGGGTGGGGGGCCAGAAGAAGAGGAATTACACCTTGCTGGTTTAACAGACGTAACTGTTTTAAAGACATTGTTTAATTTACATAAATACCTCAGAACAATGGTATATGAACATACTACTTCACAAGTTGACTTGCCTAAGAATTCTAAGAGGAAGGTTTAAAACTGGTTTTATAATAATAGTAAAAAAGTCAGCTCCATTTACCTACTGAAATCTCTGGTAAGCCTGGGAAGTTAAGCTATTTACCCACAGTGGGACACAAACCAAATCAGTCCACACTATATGACAAAAAATTCTCTGTTGAGAAGTGAGCACTCATCTTCTAAGACCTATACTAAGTCTCAGCTAACCAATTATTCAATGAAATGTAAGGCATAATTTTCTGCTATTAGAACTTCTCCAGTGGCTGGCAGTTCATCACAGTCACCATCTACATCCTTACAGCAGACACCTTCACAAAAAGCTGCTCGGTCAATCAGGTCTTACCACAGGCAACTCTGTGCTGCCCATTCCAGAACCACCTCACTTCTGTGAAGTGGCTCCTGGAGAACCGGTTTTCTCAAGCAGCAGAAAAATATGAAAGCTGGTTTTATGCATAACTGATTTCAGCCTAAGACAGTACAACTCTATACAAAACAAGTAATTGCTTCCAGGCCGAGAGTCAGCTCAGGAAGCAGCAGCACAATGATTTCTCTGGTGCGCTACTCAAGCTAATAAGCCCCATCAATTCAACTTAGGTTTGCACAAATGTATTAAAAATATCAATTAAAATTATCTATGAAGACTTTTCCTACACAGCATTGTGCTACGTCTAATCAGTGAAAAAGACCCCTGTAACCTTCTAATTCCTGAAAATTTCCTCTGAAGCTTTCTTTTCAGACATACATTTGTACCAAGGAAGGGCATACTACCAACTCAGCCATTTTGTTAGTGAGATTCAGTAAATTTAAAAGAGTTGATTTGGGCTTTGCAAATAAAAATAAAAGGAAGTAGAAAGACAACCTCCCTCCCCCCTCTGTAACTAAACACAAAGTAATTTGGTTTGTATCTTTACCTGTGCTTTTTTTTCACAAAGTTTGTATATGGTTTCCAAGTTTGGATCGTTGTGAAGAGGATGTGAATACATCCTATGCTCAAATGCCTCTATTTTTTGGATCACTTTTTTCAACCCTTGGTCCTTGATGCCCATGTCATCAATAGGATCTAGTAAGGGTACTCCATCAGGAAAACGTCTCTGTACCTCCTAAAGTGATGAAAAAGTTTTTTTTTAATTTTTTGAAGATAAGTAACAGTAAAATTAGCTGGCATAACTATAGAGACACAGGAGGCTGTAATGTTAAAGTTATGTGATGTTTCGGGAGTTTTCATAATCTGTTTAAAATTACTTGACAAGGAAAAACAATTGACATTGTGGCTGCCAACGCCTTTAAAGAATAAGGGTGTGATAGAAACTTTACACAAATTTATTTACAAGTTGCCTTGGGTTTAAGAGTACCTCACTAAGCAGAGCAGAGTACTTACACAGTCTAGTGGAACTTACCAGTACAGATTTTAACACACTTTGCCTGTTATCAATAGGCCTCAGGTCTTTTGGTATGTAGAGGCGGATACTGCTGATAGCTGAGACAAGATGCACCAAAACAGGAACAACCTATCAAAGAGAGTGTAGTAACTCATAAATCAGTAAAACACATACCTCTTATTATTGGTCCACGGCAAAACCTTTTCAAGGGAAAAGGAAGACTTAGTGCTCAAGAACACAGTAGCGGGTAAAGGAATATCAGAAAGCAGGAAAATGCGACCAATAACCTAAAGCATTCACAAAGAAGAAAAGTAATTGTCCAAATGGGAAAATTCTGAATGCAGTTACATGTGGAGAAAGACTACAACTGAAAACAAAACAGCAGCTTTTCTATTACCTTGCATCTTACTTATTGGAATACCTCTTCTGATCCAAACCAGACCAATTATTGTCATACACTTAACTAAGAATGCTACCAGCAGAGAACATCAAGACAGAAAATACATCTTCCTAAGTATGAAAACCATCATGACACCATGAAGAATCACTACTGCATTAAACTCCAAGGTTTAAATGGAGTTTCTGAGAACAAACCTGCAGACAAATTACAAGGCAGTGTAACTGTTTGTTTTGATATTTGAAATATCAAGGGTTTCAATTTGAAAATTTTAAATAGTGCAAATATTTTCACTTTAAAAAAAAATCAATTTATTTTTAGAATGAGAGTTTTGCGAAGCTGTCCAGAGAGGTGGTGGAGTCACCTTCCCTGGAAGGGTTCAAGAAACAACTGGATGTGGCACATTGTGCTATAATGTAAGTGATAAGATGACACTCAAGGGTTGGACTAAATGATCTTGAAAACCTTTTCCAGTCTTAATAATTTTCATAAATAAAAAGGAATTCTATTCCAGAGACAAGATATTGCTAAAAAAAAAGCATCTGTCAAACGGTACTACTAAAAATGGATTACTTTAATTTATTAAGAAGGCAAAGTTAGAATCTGTATGCCTTTCTCTTCCTTAAATGCATCAGACTCTCTTTTACCAGTGTGCAAATGGTTTGGAAATGAAGATTTGGGAAAGTTTATAAGGAACTACTGAGAATAAAAACATGTAACAAACCTGCATCTCTCCTCTCTCATCAGGTCTGGCTGGCTTTGCAGACTCAGTAGCAGAATTTTTCAAACTGTCTTTGCTGCAGCGCAGGAGCACTTCGACTACATACAATGGGTCCAATTCACCGGAATTTGGCTGTTGAGGGTACAAAAAAAGAGCAGGTCTGTAGCAGTTATTTTAAAATACAAACAGGAATGAATGAAAAACACATGATTTCTCCAACATTAAAGGTACAAAATTAGCTATGTCTCTTACAGAGTATCAGCTCAGTGTTGTACTACATTCTCAAAACCCACACTCTAGTAAACTGATCCCCCCACAGAAAAACATACTTGAAAAAATTGCCCTCCTCCATACTGCCAGAGTAGCCTAAAGTCTGATTGAAGTTTCAGCTGCATCTGCATTTTCTTCTGTATGTAGCTCATTTGAAGTAAGTCAGTATGCTTTAAAACTGTAATGCATATTTGCATCATGCTAGCAGTACTGAATTTTGCATTTGAAAAAAAACCCACCAAAATTTGGGGGATCTCTTTCATTTACAGGTTTGCAGGTTCAAGTTCTCATGCACAACAAAGACCGCAAAAAAATCTTTCAAACATAACAGCTTGTGTCTGTGGCAAGCAGAAAGCAGCGTCTTGCAGGGTGCATCTTTACACAACCCAAACTGTATCCATAACATCTGACATTCATTTAAAGAACACAAACATGTAGATGTGGTGATTAAAGACTACTGTTCACAAGGCCATAACCTTTTTTACACACCACTTTAAAAAAGACTGGCAATAGTTATTTGGATCAACATGCAGTAGGGTTGCTCAAATATACTCCTACTATGAGCAAGTACTTTTAGGACTTCAAACAGAAGTAAGTTATAGGCCTAACACAAAAGGCAGACATCACCTTTTAAAGTACCATGTGTAAGCTTTTTTGCTTCCAAATACAAGAGGAAAAGAAAACATTATTTTCAAAATCCCATCTTAACTCAGTTCACTTTTACTGGGCAATATTATTCATTACAAATCTACAACATACTATTTTATTTCACTGCATGCCAGCTAGCATTTTTAAGATATTCTCAGAAGTGCTACAAGACAAGAAAGTGCCATCATAAACTAAGGAGAAAAACAGAGTTATCCTGTTGTACAAGCTAAATTATTTCTTCAAGAAATGCCAATTACTTGCTGAGGAAGAAACTGTTCCTCTGAGTTATATCCTACATTAGCAGAAAGCACTCACAGCAATGTAGGAGATCCAAACCATTGCCACCCTCTAAATTACAATTTTAAAACACCCACATCTACCAGATCAGTATCCAGACAAAGCCAGGAAAGGTACTGCTGACTTGGATGAAGCTCGCTCATAGCCGCACAAATGTGCTACAGAAAATACTAGAATTAGAGATGTCTAGAAAATGTCTAAAAAGAGAGGAAAAAATATTTTTACCTGTGATTGTACTGTAAAATTACTAGTAAAGCAGAAGTATAAAAATCATAAACATCTGCTGCTAATATTATTCTCCTTAAGTTTATATACACCAACATCCTTGAGAAAATGCTGGCTAGATGTGAGTCAATCTACAACTGCTTTTCTTAACGTGTACTGTTTCCTTCCATGCGTTTCTTACAACAGTATAGGTACTAAAAACCACTACACCCTAGAACAGCAATGGACGTTTCTATATGCAAGAATAAGAGGAGACTAGAACCTTTAAAACAATTGTTAGCCACAGATTTCTCTGTAATATCAAGTTCAAATGATTCTTTAATTTATGCTGCATCAATTCACAGAACAAAATTAAGCCCTTTTGAGCAGAGTACTGAAGAATTATTTGAATTCCTAGGATTTTAGATTTGCCCTGAAACAGCTCTTACTTCAAGTGTTTGGAAACAAAACAAAATAAGAAGGATGACTGTGCCCCAGAACCAAGAAGGATAGAACAAATAACAAATTCAGAGTCCCAGATAAGTAATATCAAACTTACGGAAAATTCAATGACCACGACACAGCACTAAAAGAGATGTTTATGTAGTAAACGTTATAAATATAAAAGGATTATAATAATCGAAACAGGGAAGATAGAACTGCAGCATCTCAAATTTTGCTATCAATAATTGTTAAGAGACAAAAATTTCATGTCTAGAATCAGCGATGAAATAATACCATCAAGAGCACAACAGTAGCATAAGCTCACTGGTGACACAATCCAGTGGAAATAAAATTTCTCACTCAAAAACTTTTATGGGGTTTTATAAATTCCAAAGGACATAGTTATTGTGCTGCCTACTATAATGCAGGATATATAGCAAGCATCTCTGCTTGAGACAAATTCTATTCCGAACAACAGTAGACAGGAAAGTGCTGTTTGTATTGACGGTTTCATGGAACACTGATTTGTCTAATCATATTGGAAAAGCAGCTACACATAATTAATAATAAACCTAATTGACATAGCTCATGCATTTGCTTTCACAGTGCAAAGAAGGAGGAGTATTATATGAAATACAGACATATTTTAACCTGAAATTCATTATTAATTGTACAGATTTCTCATTTAAAAAAGGATTTAGGAACTATGATATAGCAAAGAAAATTTTGCAACTGAACTAGTGATACAGTCTGAATTCAACATAATTCCTAAAAGTAAACCCAAAGAACTGCTCTTAGAAGCAGATGAAGGTCTAAAGATACAGCATAAGTAATATCTTTCTGGTACTAAGTAAGTATACTGGTATACTTTAATTAGTAAAGGGGAATGACATCTGTGTCTTAGGACAAAAATGCATTGAACAGACACTAAAATGGGTAAACAATAACTTCTTTAAGCAATTTGTTTTGCCTCTGCTCACAGAAACTAGTCTTTCATACTGACTTTAGAAGTTACATAGCTTTAAGTTTGTTCCTTAATTCCCAGCACCTATTGTCATTCTTTCCATCCACACACTCAGAAGGAAAAATTCAATCCAGCTGCTAGAACAACTTAATGAAAAAAGAGCTGCTGGAGTCACATTCATCTCTTGCAAAACAGTCCATAATTTCAAAGCTAATATTCAAGCCCAAAGGTTTATATAACAGTGACACAGGCCAGATAGGGAATATATCTGAATATATATGTGAATAAAATATGACACAGATAGAAGAAATGCCTCCAAGTGACATAGAAGTTGGCAATTTCACAGAGAAAGCTGGGACTAGGGGACAATCTGGTTTATTGCTGTGTGTCTCTCTGTGAAAAGCAATCTACAACCAAAGATTTAAGCAGCAGCAGTAACAGCCCAGTTTTTCAACTTGAAAAAAGAAAGAAATATGATTTTCAAAAGGAAGATGGAAAACAAAACAGAATCTCTTCTAATAAGTTCTGTATGAACACATTTTTCTCATTTCCTCTTTAGTGAATATATGTTAGAAAAGCACCAAAAGGTGCCACAATGAACAGGCACCACCAGAATTTAACAGATACAACTTTGCATTTAGATCTAGCAAATAAAGCCAATGCTCTGCTAAAATTACAGCCAAAATGCTATCACAGAAGAATATGGTTGTAACTTAGGTTTTCATTTACAGAGCTGAGTAGCTGGTCAAAACATTTTTGAAAGGGAGACCAACATATCATCTAAGGGTTACACAGAGACCAACTATGAAAATGCATTTCTGGAAGTCTGGCTTCTATTGCATCACTGCCCTGTCTTTTCTTCCAAATGTCCTCAGATCCATTTCTACTGTTTTGCTCTCTTTGTATTCTAATTTTCCAAGTTTATGGCAACGTCTCAGAGGACAAGCTATTCTCTGTTTCATGTCCTAATTAGGACTCAAAGCAAAGTTTGCCAGTTTAAGATAACCTTCTTCAAAGAGCTAAATGTCAGTCTCCCACTGTTCTCAGCCTTCTCTTAGGGCTTCTGTAGATTTTCTGAGAGAAAACATTAAAGTATCTTTCTCATGAACAGCTTAAATTAGCACTGGCAACATTTTGGAAACAACTTAGTTTGAAACGTTTTCAGTGGTATGTACAAGCAAGCATTTCATCCTCAAATATATTAAAAGTTAAAAACTGAACACCAGACTTGGAGTTTCCTTCATTCTCTACAGCTTCATTTCTTTACACTTTCACTTCAGGAAGTTCAGAGCTTTTTGTAAATTTGGGATAAAAGGAAATTTTTTTGCCTTTAAGAAGTATAAATAAATAGGAGTTTTCTCTTATTTTCAGAAAAAACAGTCAGGTATATATTTTGGTAATGGAGAGAATGTGTATTTTACCTTAACATTTGATTTCTTAGAGAAATTAACAACCACTCCCCATCCGTAGTCATCACCTTCATTCTTCACCTGGAAATATTACAAGATGTTATAATGTAACATGTATAACAACATCCTGGCAAGCACAACATTTTATATTTTTGGTATTTACAATAGCAGTCGTGGACTACTAATAATCATGAAAACAGTATTTATTTTAATGCATTATTGAATGCTTAGCAAAGAAACTCAAGTCAAAATTGGTGCTTAGTGTGACATATGTAGGTAAACTAGCGGACATAAATGAACCTTGCAGATTTCACAAATAGGTAGAAATGAAAAACAAAACAAAAGAAAAATCAAATTACCTTTACTAGTCTTCCTGGCTGTAGAAAGGGCAAGCAGTACTTTGGTTTGTGAATATACTCTTCAATATCTTTACCCAGTTTTGCAAGCTGCTGGCGGATTCTGTAGTATATCACCACATTTTCTTCATTGGGAATTACAATTTTGTTGTACTGTGCTTCCAAATTATTGACTCCTATAATGAAAAGGAAAATGTCATGAAAATTAATAGCTGCACACAGATTAAGGAATCAGTGTTTCACTTTCAGATCTCCATGATTAATATTTTGTGACCACTTCCAGTACTAATTTTTTACTTACGGTAATCCATTCTCTGGAAAGCTAGAAATCTGTAAATTTGTCCACTGAATTAAATACCAGTGTTATTTTCTTAAAATAAACAAGCTTGAGAAACTGGAATAGGCTGGCACCCCATTATCCAGGAATAACTGATCTAGGTTTGCACAGAAGCCCCATCAAAACTTGAAATGATTTTGTAGAAAGATCTACCACTGCTTTTTATCTCCTCCTACAAAAATAAGATTGCTCAAAGATATCTTCTAAAAAGATATGTTTCAACAAGAGGAAAGTTGTTAGAAGAAGATGGTCCTCCTCCTAACTTGTTTTTGGCTCTGATTTATCAGTTGAAAATCAGTATTTTCTTCCTCCAACATTTTTATGCCTTATTTAAGCAAATCAGTTTTTATTCTAAACATTATGATTCATTCTCTCATTCTGGTATTATCACCAGCACACAAAAACTAAGAACAGACTATAAAAAAAATCTTTTTTTCCTCTCTACCAACTCATCCTCCTACATGCTGTTTTTGAAGGCTCGTAAGTGGCCTGAAGTCCCACTTCACTGGGACTTGAGAGACAACTCGGGGAAGCGCTCCTTATTTTCACCTACCAATTTTTAAAAGAAATAAGCCATCCATTCATACTCATGGCATATTTTCTTCCTTAGCCTAAGTAGCCAATTCTCTCCTTTGTGTTTTTAATTGCAGCTGAAGGGATTACAAAATTCTAATGCCCAGTACGGTGTCTAAACTGAAACTGTCCAAGAGCTATGAAAAATGTTCTTCAGCTCCATTCTTCTATTTAAACATCAATGCTGGAATGACCCAATAAAGATCCAGACATGCCAACTGGAAGAGGGAAATAAATACTATATTTAACTACTACTACACCTGCAAACTAACAGAAAGATAACTGAAACCCTCCCTCTGCATGGCTATCAAAGCTACATGCACACTTTGTCTCTTAGCATTCAATTAAGAAATGAACAGATAAACTGCTCAATAATCATAATTACCTCTCATGTTCTTAAGATTCTCCTGGACTAAGTTTTGAAAGACTCATTCTCAAACACTGGTTGAAATTTCCAGACATTGACTTTGGCTCATGAAAACTCACTATTCAAGGATTATAGGTCAAAATGTACTTACTCAGTGGAGTGCAATTAAAAGTCCCAGATCTCTCGGAATTTTTCTCTGTATTATAATTAAGTATTTCTCACCTATACTACTCTTGAATGCAGTGCACTTAAGTTCTTTTTACAGCTTGTACTGAGATACGAAAAGGTGAAAGATTTTCTCCCATAAGATTTTTCTTCCCTGCATCTCGAATGAGCCATGGGACGTTTTAAATTGATCTTCCTTCATCCCACCCTATAATTTAGTGATGTGACAACCATTCTTGTCTGACTCACAGAGGAAAGCTCTCTTCATAAACTGATGGAACATATCAGTATAGGTCCTAAGAACAAGAGGAAATTACTGAAACTATAACATGGCAACAAATGGTGCACTGGCAACTGTTGGCAGGGAAGACAAAACTGCACAGGTAAAAACTCTTAAGAGCATAACAAAGCATAATAAATATACCCAACTTTACTGTGTATTACGCCTACTCACATTAGAATATGCAGCAATACTTACTTTCCACTATTTCTGGAATAGTTCTGTAATGCTGGAACTGATAAAATGATTTTTCTAACATGTATTCAGGGTTAATTTCCTCCACTCGAAGTAAGTTTAATACCATGTTGTATGTCAGGTGGAAAGCACTGTTTAAGGGATCAGCTGAACCCTGAAAAAGATACAAGAACATTTTTAATTTGAAAAAAATATTAATTGTGGCATATAAGAACACATTGGATAAATCACAATGCAGTATTTCATATGAGGAGCTGCTTTGATTAATTGCACAATTAGTCTTAAATTTAGATTACATATTGCATTAAATCCTAAACAATTTTATTATGCTGAACATGTAAAAGTATTTGTGCTGTATAGGTACATATCACAGCTAGGATATAATAAATTATATTTGAATGAAAAGGACAGGTAAGGTAAAAAATTTAGATATTTCCAGTAGTTTACACTTTGGATGCCATCATATTAACTTGAAAGTAATAGTTACTTAGCTATTTAAAGGAATCTATTATTTTAACACTAAAAAATCACTTATTTGTAAGTCCTAAGATATACTGATTACATTGGTATCTAGGGAATTTTGTACAAAAATAGACAATCTGTTAGTTCTTTAACTTGAATTCTGTCTCATTATAAAATTAATGTAACTTGCAGGTAGCTTGAGAGAAGTTGTGAACTCTCCTCTGGACATGGTCCTGGGCACCCTGCTCTAGATGACAGAGCCATGGCTTTGGAAAAGATGACCACCACAGGTCATCTTACAACCCCCACCATTCTGGGATTCTGGGAAGTTAATTTTTTTTTTTTTTTTTTTGGACAATGCAGTATGTACAGGTATTTTGATCAACCTAAGAATAAAAGATGGTGAGAAAGTATTACAGGGAACCATTATCTTCTTGATCCATTCTTATTTTTTAAGAATGTCTACTATTGTCCTCTGTCAAAAAAGACTACTGTACTAAGTAAATGCATCTTTGGTTCTGATTCATCATTGGCTGTTATTATGTTCTATCCAAGAGGACAACCTTATTATTACGAAAGAGTAAACATTTAATTGATATGGGCTAAAACAACCAGTTATTCAAAGAACAAACAAACCACTTGAACAGTGTCCAAAGAAGATCTAGAAGAGCTGAACACACAGCCTCTCCAAGAAAGAGCAAGCCTGAGAAACTGTCTCTCACTTAAATGTCAGCACAGAAGGCCACCTTGATACACCACATTGCTGAAATCAGATGAGAGAGATCCAACATTTCTGAAATACAGAACTGCCCAACCACAGTCATATAACCTTTCATCCAAGCTAGTTCCAAAGGAATGGGTATCAGACAGTCCTTCAGAAAGGATAAAAGGGAAATTCAGGAATTATGAAATAGAAAATTAAAGCTTGTGTGCAACTAAAGCAGAGGAAAACAGAAGCAACAGACAGCTGGACAGAATATAGCAGAACAGCAACATAAACAGGCTTTTTATAAAACCAAGATAGATCTCACAAACATTTCAGAGCTCTTTGAAGGTGTTAACAAGTACGCGCATTACCATACCTCCCTGATTCCTGAAACACTTATGACAATACACTCATCTCCAACAGTGTAACATAATGAAGTTTTTAAGTGTTTACATGATTTTTAAAAACTAAACTCTTGTGAATTCCTAAACAGAAAACAAGTGCAATCTCATTGTTCTGCAAAACAAAATTTCCCAGAGACTTAGAGAAGGGCTGGACTTACAAGAAATGTAAAAAAAGCAAAGACAGAAAAACAGCAAGGTCTGATAAAAATTGTACTAGATGTCTGAAGCTATCCACAAACAACAAATGACAAAGAATAAAATGGCAAGTGAAATCTAATCTGAAAGTATAATAAAAGACAATGGGCAACAGTTTGCAATGGTCTTGTACCTCTTATTCTCTTAAAATAATGTATATATGAAATATAGGAGATTTACTAAACAAGAATTGTCATTTCAACAAGGCCTATGAGTAAATTTAGTTATGATTAAACATTTTAAATAACAACTAAAATTTAACAAGAAAATAAGGATGTTTCAAGATATATTTTTCATGCAACTACAGGATTCTTAAAGTTGCACATATTCTATCAGACATTTTGGAAGCTAAGAAAGGCTGACACTAGAAAACATGCAACTCTGTGCCTTTAGTAAGCTCAAAAATTGCTTTACCTAAACCTTTTATCTTCTTGCAACCAATTTATTTGCTTTTCTTTATGAACAGATATTTCCTTGTCATACCGAATTTAAAAAATCACTGGGTATTAAAAAAATTAACTGATGATTTGTTTATATATGCAAAGGCTGAAATTCAAATCCAGTGGTCTTCCAGATCAAAGTGTACTAGACTTTAAATGACAATAATACAATGCACACATTTTTCTTTCAATTTTAAAGGTAATGGCAGGAATTCAGATCCCACATCCATTTATGCACTGATATCAGAGTAAGAGACAGTTTGAATCCAAAACACCTTCACATGTAAAAGATTTAGGAATACTGAAACCCCATTTGCTTTAAGTGAGACAGAGCTCTACGAGATTACCTTAAAAATGCTAGAATCCTACTCACGGCCTCATTATTTTGCCTCAGAAAAGAACACAATTGTTACAGAAAAGCTTTCAGCATATGTTTATACTGCAAAAGTACAGCATGAATACATGTAAAACAAGTTTTGGATAAATCATGTTCTAATGTTTTGCTTCCCATGACCACTTATTTAATCATTCTAGATTACATCTCTGAGTGGATCATAAATTCACATCTACATTTTTACCTCAAGTGTTCTGCATCTCAGAGCAGAAGTACCTTCTTAACTAGACCATGAAATGTGTATTTAAAATAATACTGTCAGTTCTGAAACCACAACAGATGGGTTTTTACTAACTGAAATGTCTCACTAATTACAACATCAACAGTGGAGCTGAGGTGCTCAAGTTTCTACAGATGCCTCTGGTTTGATATATCAAATAAAGATGACAGAACTTCTGTTGCTGATGCTAACCAATACATAGCATAGCTTTGTTTTTAAGACCTGATGAAAGGATTATGTATATACCAACCTCCTGTCCATTTTTCTAAATATATTACTTATTCTGGGAAAGAGAAATTATCACTCCATAAAAAGCTTGCCTCTCTATAACAAAAAATGCCATTTAAAGAATGGCATTTACTGAAGAAGGCACAGCAATTATGCCAGTGTCAGCTAACAGTGGTCAGATTCTTTCCTACTGCAATGTCCACTGCCATATTCAGGCATCAGCTAAAAAAGTTGGAATACACTCACCAGCGTGCTATAGACACTAGAGATCTGGCAAAATGCTCCTGTGTGACTGCTCTGATCACACAATGAAACAAATCCCCTTTTCATTCCTGACATCTTGGAGGGAAAACCTTCACCCTGTGCTTGCAAGACTCACAAACTATTTCAAAGACTAGAACTGTGTGACGCTCCCACCTAAATGTGATCATTACGTGAGAAAACAAGGAATATATTGCAATTTACACAATTACAATATATACACAGAACACACCAAGACCAAACAATTTCTGCAGATGCACTTTAAACATTTTTTCTTAAAATCAGCAGAGTTCAAATATGAAGGAGTGATTTAAAAACAAAAAAAAGCCAGCTATTTCAGAGATTACATAAGCCTTACTTGAAAGGTGATGTTTGAGCCAGCTGCTGATGTGGCAATTTTAAACACATGATCAGCATTTTACCATTTGAAAATATGATCATTCATTCTATTAACACACAGCAGTTAAAACACAAATCCTGTTTTGGCAAAAATGGTGAATTTTCCCTGTTCCATCATCTCATAAACACATCTTTCTCCAAGTTTCAGAAACTCCTGTGTTCTCAGTTTCTCTAAGTAATATATTTGAAATCAAGAGTTCTGAGAAGCTTATTTTATCTGAAAACTGAAACTGCTACTTCTTCAAATGAAATATGTTCTACTGTAGCTCTACTGTATTACACCTTCAGCACAGCCAGCAAGTTCTGCCTCATGCATTAGTCTTTACCTACTACCCCAGGCTACCAGTGACAGGAGCAATCAAATGAAGCCCTTCCTTCATTTACTCAGCAGCCACATCCAAATTCTGCAGCTGTGTTAGAAAACCTACCAAAATACAGCTGTTCTTCTATACTAAGTACACTCAAGGCATGAGTAGCCCATCAGCCTTTTATGGCAAATACTAAAGACAGCAATGATTATTGAAGAGACAGTGCTTACCTAAAGTCACCTGTCAGATACATAAGGTGCAGAGAAGCAAGTAACAGGAGGGGAGAGAAGATGAAATTTATTACTGACAGGAAAATGGAAAAGGTAGGCTTTTCCTTCCTAACTTACTTTCAACAAGTCTTCACAGTATAAAGTGTTCAACTATGCTGTATTTTGCCTATTGCCAAGATACAATCAGACATGAATGAATTTTAACTTACATTTTCTCCATGATTTATCTCCTCCTGAAACCCCTTTTTCTGCTCAACACTTTTGCCACTGGCTCCCAGACTGATTACTTTATTTACTTAAAAATATTGTGAAGCATTTAGTTCATCCTCTACCAAAGGGCCTCCTGTCAAAATACATCAACCTTCTCTTCACCATCATCTGCCTCAACATCTCTCTGTCTCTGAGGAAGCTTCACCCTTGTCTCCATAGACAAAGCTCCACATTAGAGAAAGGAAGAACCATCAACCACTCAATGCAGAAGATCAAGTAAAAGCCTGACTTGATGAGAGCTGCAAAAAGAGTTGAAGAGAAAGACTACCTTGAACAGGCATCACTTTCAAATATACACTGCCTCCATGACTTACTGCTGTTGAAGAATTACCATTCCAGTTCTCCAGGCTCCTTTTCTGCAAGTAATTCTGCCTCTCATTCCTTCATAGAGGACAGTCCCCCTCACCTCAAAAATTTAACAAGACTGCAGCATGAGATTATTTTTCTGAACAGTTTTTAGAAAGCAGATTAACTTTGCAAGCTTTTTCCATCCCTCTGAACGACAATTGCCTGGATACATGAGAACAGTCTGCCATATATCAACTAAAGTTCTCAGAAATCAATGATCCCCTTTGCACATGCAACTGCTTCTCATAAAATTTTAAGCTAACTTAACAGAAGCACCCTTTCAAGTTTTCTGAGATTTTGGCTATTAGATGTATGCAAAAGAATGACAGGGTTAAGTTGATAATGTTAAAAATCAGGAACATAATAATAAACAATTCACTACAAAAAATAATTTAGCCAAAAGCTAAAAAAAGGATGAGAATGTGAAAACTATAGCTTCCATACAGCGTTCACTGTTTAGCCATCAATAATTTCAGAGTGAATCCTCTTCTTAACACAACCAAACAATCCAACAGGGGATTCCATACTGGTATAATAATTTCTTGCCCACATAAAGAAGGATATAAGGATTGGGATGATGAAGAAGAAGATCAGTGTATGGAATTGATACAAACAGTATTTTTTCCTTTTTTACTGTTAAGACTCGGAAGCTCTGTCTAACTAGTGATGTGAGAGCTGTCATTGCTGCAATGGCATGTAGTGTTGAGCAAGACATACATTTGGTAAGAGTTACTCCTTCTGTTATCACTTACAGAAGGAGAAAAATATTTACATTTTTAAATTTGTTCCCATGAAGACCGAGGAACAAATTCTCCACATAACATTCTTGTTCTCCAGCCTGTCATGGGAACATCAAATGGCAAATACTGTCTGAAATGAAATAATTTGCAAAGCAAAATAAAGTATCTTTTACAATGATGAAATAAGATACAATATAGGACATAACTGACACCATTTTGGTCCAGTGACAGTTTCATTTGCTTATCAATATTTCCAGAAATAAATGGAATCAATGAGTTTCCAGAAAGAAAATAACAAAAACACTTCACAGAAAAAGCAAAAAACAGAACAAACTGGTAATAACTAAAAGATCTTTCCCTTTTTTTGTCATAAGGGGAAAATAGGTAGACTTAAGGTGTCTGTAATAGCCACCATCACAAATTTCTATTAAAACACTTATTAAATAGAAAGTGACTGCTTGACATGCCTGTAAGACACAGAAACACCTCTTGTGAAACAGCAACATGTTTTTTTCCATATATCAGTAATAAAATAATCACACAAGTCTTCAGTCTTTCTCAGAAGTACAAAAAACCCCTATGCAGTTACACTGATGCAGATTTACCTTGAGGTACATTAGCACAACAGTAAAATCAATAAAAAACTACTGTGAGTTTGTTTTTAACAGACAATGGTACATGGTTATTTCAAGCACAAATTTATTACCAATCTGGCTCACTGCTTTGCCCCAAAAGCAGTAACACCAGGACAAACAGAAGCCACTGTGGGTGGCAAAATACTGTTCCTGCAGGCTTTGCTGGCAAAAATACCTCAGGCTGGCATTCAACAAATGCTCCAGCTGTAACAAGAGACTTAAATGGAAAACAGTATAACTCTGTTTCTCCCACCTCCAAATACTACCTTCTCAAGTTAGTTTTGAATGATGGAAATTTTTAGTCATTTACCCTCTCTCAAACAGTAGGCTACTGTTGTAGCCATCATTAGTTTTACTTCAGGATGGTAACTCCAAGTTCTGGTCATCTCCTTGTTTTTGGATAAAGCAAATAGTATCTCAATCTTCAAGAACAAACTAGCTGACATCCTCAACATATTTGCCACTATAGCTATCAGGACAGTGACATATTTATTTTATGACACTTTACAACTTCAGTAAATATGCAGCATGTTTTAACTTAAAGGAAAAGTGTACCCTAGCAAAGACTACCAACTTCTATAAAATCTAATATCAAATTAAATTTTAAAAAGTACCTTCTCATCTGTTCATCTCAAACCTATCCTTTTTGTTTTAAGAATATGAGGGCAAAGAAAACAATCTAGTTTAGCCAAAATGCATTCACATTCGCAGTGATGAGTTTACCAAAGTAAATTTTCCAAAAATCTGGAGGAAAACTGCTTTCCACAGACTGAACTAATAAAACTTGAAGTATTTTGTGGTATTAAAGCAGCAACCACAATTAATAAATATAACCTATTAGCTTAGTCCTACAGGCTCTTGAAAATCCTGAGGTGAAGTTCAAGAATGACAAACCACTTTACACACCATTTGATGCTCCTCATTTTCCTACATTTTTATTGCAAACATCAGCAAGAACAGCTATTTGCTGTTCTCTTCCATCTGCCGGCTTGCATAATTATATACAAAACTGTGACTCTGTTCACAAAGGTGTTGGATTATCCATCACCCTGATCTCTGTGATTTCATGCTAGCATCTTGTTGACTTTAGGGCAATTCAAAATTAAGGTTAGACTTAAATACCTTCCTGAATCAAAGCCTGGAAAATTCCTGCAATGCATGCTTCATAAGGATAAGAAAAGGTTGGCAGTTTACAGTAAAAACAATTACTTCGCATTAAAATTATTTTTATCTAAATTCATTTTATAAAGTATCCTAAATACGTGTTTCATTGTGATTCTCATGCATGTCACAACTTTAGAAGAATATTTTACTGTCCTCAAGCCACTAATAACAATCTATTCCTTTAGATTTTGCAATGTCTTTTTCAACCAGTATTAGTGCCTACTTCCAGGTGAAGTATTTCTCTCCTGATGTACGATTTGGTAAATTTCTCAACTCCTGAGGTATTTTTTCCCCCCTAGAAGTAACTTCTGAGTCAAACCAAAGTACCATAGCACAATCAAATAGCATGCTAAGCTGATGTTTGCAGAGAAAACTTTTGAACTGTCTGAACTGCTGTCGAGCTCATTTGTCTGGTACAATAAAACTATTTAAGAATTAAAATAAAATGCAATGAGACTTCTAATACAGCAGCATAGAGGCCAAATAAGGACAGTACAGCCAGCTCTATAAAATGAAGGTCCTGCCAAGGAACTAGATGTAGCTAGTGGAGTGTCTTCTACAGCTTGGCATTGGGGCACTTAATGTTCCATACACAAAAGACAAGAAAGCATATTAAAGTATTTTTTACCTTGGCAGACAAATGCATTCCTGTATTACAAATAGTGTAGCCAGCAGGGCTGGGGAAAGGACTGGCACTGATGAGGTGACACCTCAGGGTCTTGGGCTCAGTTCTGAGCCCCTCACATCAAAAAGGATTTAGAAGTGCTTCACCATGTCCAGAGAAGGACAGCAAGGCTCATGCAGCATCTAGAGGTCATGTCTTATGGGAAACACCTGAGGGAGTTTAGGGTGTTTATCTTCAAGAAGTGGAGGCTCAGGGGAATCCTCACTGCCCTCTACAACTGCCTGAAAGGAGGCTGTTACTGAGGTGAGGTCCAGTACCTTCTACTGTGCCTACAGGGAGGAGACCCAAGGAAATGGTCTTAAACTGAGACAGGGGACATTCAGATTAGATATTAGAAACAATTTTTTTCACTGTTAAGGTGGTCAGGCACTGGAACAGGTTGTCCAGGGAGGTGGTGGAATCACCATCCCTGGAGGTGTTCTAGAGGTATATGGATTTGGCACTGGGTGATATGGTTTGGGGCTTGCACTGGCAAATGCTGGGCAGACAGTTGGACGTGGTGATCTAAAAGGCCTCTTGCAACCTTGATGATTCTATGTTTTCTTTGAATTTTTCAGTCCATCTTTCTCTTCCTGTGATAAGGTAAGTGGATGCAATGCACTGATAGCTCAGATTCAAAGTTCAAAACCCTACTTACGTACAACATTTTCAGAGTACAATCACCCATTCTGATAACATGATTAGAGATTATGTTAAAATCTTATGATCAAGATTTTTGTCTTTTAGAGATATAACAAATTACCAATGTTGAGTAACTCAACTCTGTTTGTAGGAATGCATCCTTGTAGCATGGCCAAGTTCCAATGGGAGAGATGCTGCACTGGTTACAAAGGCTATCTAGCATCAAAACTTCTTGCCTAAGCTAACACAATAACCTCCTATCTAAGCAGCTTTTAAGTAAGGAAAAGAAGATTTTAAGAAAGGAAACAAAAAAAAAAATTCCAACTGAATACTTCTTAGTATCATGCAAATGTACAATTACAATTTACCATCTTCAGAAAGCTGCCCCAATAGTCTCTAAGCATTTGAGTTTACAGATTCATGCAAGCCACCAGTTTACTAACTACTCAGTGGTCAATTACATGCTAAGGATAAACAAAGAAAGCTACTTACACTGCAGAAGAGAAATGTACATTACTGAGTTTAAGAAATATTTACAGAACTCCCTTGGTAAGGACTCCATCTAAGAATGGAATGCTGAATCTAAGTCTGGAGTACTGTACACAATGTCGCAAGAACAGTGCCACAGCCAAGGAGCACAGCTGCAGCAATGCTGCTGGTACCGAGCCGCTCAAAGCTCTCACTTCACCCACCACAGCAGGAGGCAGCTGACTACACGATTCCTAGATGTTTTGCTCTAGTGTTCAGGAAATGGTTTGGATCAGACACCCCCACATTAGGGTTGAAGAGATATGACAAAAATGTTCTATCTAAATGTTCTGTCACACTCAAGAAGGCTAATTTATTTCTTCTGGAGTTTTTCCTATAAATCTTTAGCTTATCCTGAAAGCAGAATACTACCACTAGCCATAACCATGATCTTACTACCAACAAATACCATCAGTAAGGAAAATCTGAGACATACTTAATGATGACTATGAATTGTACATATTATGTAAATATAATGTATAATATGTAACTTTAGCCTGTACTGATTTTCTTGGCCTGTTTGACAGGGAATTTCCTCTAGATGCTTTGTATTTAAGAACAAAAATAAGAGGGGGGTTTTTTGTGCGATACTGCTCATTTCACATAAGCTTACTTTTACTGCCTATATAGCAATTGGCTAAATAGTTACAGAAGCTACAGAAACATCAATATCTTCATTGTAGCCACTTCTGACCTTTTTCAGAAAATTCTAAAAGTCAATCTTTCTTACAAGTGAAGTAGTGTCAAAAATTAATGAAATACATTAGTTTATTTAGATCAGTGGGGAAGAAGCAAAATTTAACATAGCAAAAGTGATTATTTTTCCATTTATTTCCTTATAATGCAAAAAGAGGAAAAATCAAAGGTCTTGTAGTTTCAATGAAGGAAATACTGTTTGCTGTTTCCTTAAAATCTAGACAAAAACTGCAAAAATAGTACAAAAATAAAATAAGCTATCTACTCCTTCTTCCTCTATCTTAACTCACTCAAATCAAGTTCTATAGTTCTCAGACTAATGAATTTTCAAACTTTAAAAAAACCCCACTTTCTGAATGGGTGATCTTATAATCTCTTAAAGTATGAAGATAAATACTTGAAATACCATTTTTTTCTTAAACCATTATCAATTATTTAATATAAATTAACCTTTTTTGGGGACTTTTTATAAATATTATTTATAAAGATTCTCTTTTGCTTCTCTCATTTTGTATATTCTTTCTTTTCCAGCTAAAAGTAAGTATGACACAAAATTACGTCTGTTTTCTTCAACAGCCTTAAAAACTGACAAAAACACAGTTAAAAAACTTAGTCTTCATACATCTCAGAGATGTGCACATGCATTAAGAGTGCACATGAAGAAATAAGTGTAGGTACAGTCCACTGACAAAACACAAATTAAATCACGACAAGAAATTAACACAAAAATTTAAGCCTACCATACTATGAATATTTCTAAAATTTATTTTATGATTTCTGAGTAGTTAGCTATAATGCAGCATTCATGAAAATTCAGACTTTAAGGAGGTAAATACCACCTTCTTGATGTACAGAAGGTACATGTAATGTACGTATTTTCAGATATACTATAATATGGATTAACAGGTAGCACTGACAGAACAAAGAATCCACATTGGCATAATTAACAGCAGCCACGTAGGTACTTTTCCCCTTGTTCTTAATTTGCCTGAAAAAAAGCATTTGCATCTCCTTTCTTTTTGGCAACAACTCCATGCCTTTTGTTAACATAACTTGACGATGATTTGAGATGATTCCCACAATTTATACTAAGTCTAGTAATACTCCAAATGCTGTTTTAACACAAATGACCTGCTACTTGCACCAAGGCTACAAACTCCTAAATAGAGTGCAGTGTAACTCCCCAAGTTTTTTAATTTTAGCATGTCTGCACAATTAATGTAAGCAGCCTAAGACAGGCAACTCACACAACAGATATTTCTTTGTGGTTATTTTTGCCATGGAATTTAAACAGAAGCGTAACGAGTACCATGTTTCATATTCAAATTATAAAGCAAGAGGGTATTATTGTGGTAATCTGTAACAACTCCCATGAGAGTTTGGGGAAGTCCTGTAATTTAATGCCCATCTCAACCATAAGTGATTTTTTCAACCTCTTAATTTCCAAACTTCAATATTTCCTGCAAGAACTGTCAACTTCTCCAAAGCTGATTTTTGCACACTGACAGCTACTTCACTCTTCTTTATTCTATGTACCTCATTTTTGCGTGACCTGGTCCATTTCATCTATCACAATGACAGTCCATTAACAAAGTTTTATTTCATCACAGAACCAAATAATTTAGTAACTCCCATGAAAGCTAAAAACTTTTCTTAGTTCATCATAACCCTTAAACTGATGGCAGTCAGCAAGAAACAGACTACTTCAGTAGTAGTCCTATCACCAGGAAAACAGCACAGAGTTCTACTTGTCCTGCCTGATAGCCCTTTTATACAAAGGAGGATGATACTACCTTCATAGAAATAAGGATAATATTAGTCTTCTGACTTTGTTTCACAATACTAACTCCTATGAGAATTCACTAAAAGCTACTTTTAGGAGTTGTCATCTTCTACCTGCATGATCTTCTTGTCTCAGGTAAATAATTTTTCCACATATCATTACTCAAGTGAGCATCATCTTCTGGGAGAACAGAAACAAAACAATGTCTCTCCTACCTTCAAAAGCTGCTTGCCAATGGTTGGACTCATTTTTTCATCCACCATAAGAATTACTATTCCTCTGTCATCCATACCTCGGCGTCCTGCGCGACCTGACATTTGAATGTATTCACCTGAGGATATCTACAATAAAATGAGAAAAAGAAATTAACAAACATCAAAAAAATAGCAGGAACTCATACTGTGCTAATTACCATTGCACAGTAAGTGACATGATGTACAAAAAGAAGAGTTATCTCAGTTCTCAAACAGTTATCACAGATAGACTTCATTAGTCATACTTACCATGAAACAACAATATGAATCCATGACTATGAACAATGTAAGTCAGCAGTAAAAGCTAACTAATACTCTTATAACTCTGTATCCTGGGGCACCATTTTTAGTAAGCACAAAAACCATTTTACTAATGTCTTTTATAATGAAAGGTTGCTGAGCATGGTGGAGATACAACAGATCTTCAACATACTGATAATGCATCTCAGTCATCTTCAAATAATGCATAATTTCATTCAGGTTATTCAAGAGTAACATTAATACATGATACTTGCTAAAGGAGTATTTTTATGCCTTCTAACTGTGAAATTGAAGAGTTAAAAACAATTGGGACATGGACAAGAGGCAGCTACAACTGTTTACCTGTGTCTCAGCAAGTTATAAAACAAGGGTTTTGTCATCTGTGGAACTGCATTATCAACAACTCCTCAAGTTTCACCTTAGGTCAGATTTTAAAAACTACTTAAGCAAACTGTGCTAAATAATTTCAGAAGTTCCACATTTCTTCTTTCTCAAAGCAAACTCATTCTTATACAGATCTTACAGACACACAGTCAAAATGAATAGTGAAACTGAACAGCCTAAAATAAGGTTGAAGAAATGTTTATTTCATAACTTGCACAGGTCAATTGTCTGTTCAAAACAATTTTCCCACCTTCGAAGGATGAGCCTTAAAAAGGTTCTTATAAAGCTTCGCTGTGATGACTTGTAAGGCCTCATTTTTATTTTAAGTAAACCACATACCAAGTTTTAATGTCTAAAATTTTGTAATTATGCAAAAAAATCCTGCTGTAAAAAAACAATATTCTTGCAAAGTCAATGACCTCTTTTCTTGAGTCTGTCAATATTAGTGATCATTATGATAGGACATGAAGCCCATTTATTCTTCAGAGTTCTCTGATACAGAATAAAATATCTGGATATTACAGTTTTGGAAAAGGTGTGCAGAAGTCCTAGAATAATCCAGTGACTGCTGCTAAACTGTATTTAATTCTCTTTTGATGTATCTAATAAACAACCTCATGGATAATCTGAGGAACCTTATTTTCCTAAATCTGTGTATTAACTATGAACGGATGAGACACAAAGATTTTTGAAAGAAAAAGTATTTTCTACTACATTGAGGTGAACACATTAAGAGTAAATTCAATCCTAATAAGGTTTAAATAATTCAATTATTCTACAGAATATCTCTATCACTTACCCATCGGAAATCTTTTCCATCAAATTTACTGGCACTTGTAAACAGCACAGTTCTGGCTGGCATATTAATTCCCATAGCAAAAGTCTCTGTTGCAAATAAGGCCTAAATAAACAGACTGAAGTTAAGCAAGCAAAAAAGAGGATCTCAAGCAAACATGAAAATAGTCAGAGATTGCTACACAAAACCTCTCTGGATTTTAATATATCTGTGCAGTCAATACAGGGAACACAGTCATATTCAATACTTAAAAACTGGACACAAACCATCTTTCTGCTTTTCCTTATTTCTCCTGGGAAAGTAAAAAAACTAAATAGATGGGTCCATGTGAAAAACTCAGAAAGAAAACATAATGGAGTGCAAATTATATTAATCAATAATAGTAATTAATTTCAACATTCAAGTTTGCAAGAAGAAAACAGGAGTTAGCTATCCAAAAAAAAACACCCCAACTTTCACCTAAGGTTACATTTTTTGAGTATTTGTCCTTAGTACAACCAACAATCAGCTTGGTAAATGTCCGCAGTCATTTACAGGAGAAAGATGTAACATAAAATAGTTGAAGAAAGTATTTAAGTTAGACAATGAAAGTTCAAATACTTGTAAATAAAAGCAGGAACACTTAAAACTACAGCTGCAATTGTGTAGATCTCTACTGTAATACTAGGATATACCCTGAGCTAAGGCATGCTTGGATTTTCAGGATTATCAGCCTCATATTCACAACAAACTACAGATGGACTTGAAAAATACCTTTATTAGGCCCTCTGAGAAAAGGATTTCTATGGTTTCTTTTAATATAGGAAGCAAACCACCATGATGAATACCAATTCCTCGCTTCAGAAGGGGAAGCACATGTTCAACCTGGGAAGAAAGATACAAAAGACCAGCAAAGAAATTTTAGCATTTGTTACTAAAAGTTGTATGGAAAGCCTCAACACTGCCCTTAGCATTCATGTAATTCACTATTCCCCAGTTTAGAATAAAATAACTACCTCTTCAATCTTGTAGTATTTTGCTTAGAAGCTTGTATTTTTCCACTGCAGAGATGGGAAAACATCACTATGCATAGGCATGATACAATAAATTAGATTGGAGATGCATCAATGCAATGCAGCTTTTTGAAAGCCTCAACAATCAGTAACAGGTAAGGGCATACAGCACTTCCACTTGAACTATTTCCAAACTTTTTAAACCCAGGTCTACCTCTTTACAAACTCTCATGTTTATTTCAACATAATTGGAAAAAATGAAACAAGGGGTAGGAACTCCACTGTTAATTCTGACATACATCATCTGCTGGAATTGCAAGTGGAAGGAATCCTTATCACCTCTTTCATAATGACAAAAAGCAATGCAGGAGATACTAAAACCTGGGAAGACGAATTAGATTATCCAGTTTTATAATTTCTGTACCCACCCCCTACACAACACCCACAACTTTACAAGTTGCAGAAAACAGGACAGCAGCAGTTCAACTCTATTCAAAAGAATTTTTTTCAAACTCCACTCACCTGAGGAAGCTTTTTGTCTTCATCTGAGAGACAATCAATTGCATTATTGAAGACTTCTTCAACCATTTTTTTTTCTTCATCTAAGAAGGCAATTTGTAAGTTGTTACGAAATGAAGAAGGCTAATACCAGATGTAAATAAAGTGGTATCACATTCTAATATCTACGTAAGTGTACAATAAAAATTGAATGGAATACTGCAAAGTCTACACCAAACCACCCACACTTGGTTAGGCAACCAAGACTTCAATAAGACTAGAGGAGTCAGATGGTAACCAGAAGCAGAAGATCAGGAAAAAGAAAACTACAACAAACCTTTCATAACAGTTCAAACATCAGCCACTTCCAAGCCCGGGATTTATCAGTCTTATGTGCTCCCTATTTCTTAAATCTATCCTGTTCCTCTACTACCTACTAATCCCTGTCTGCATGGATATAGAAGCTCTTTCCTGTTAACTCTTAAAAGTTTACACCCTTACCACTAAGTAGTATGAATATCAAGAATATACACTCAAAGGTGTGCTTCTGAAGAAAACATGAAAACACACCTCTGCATTTACACATATCTTTAAATTTTCTGACAGAAACACCTGCATTATTCTGCCACACCAAACCAAAACGTGCAAAGACTGGAGCAAATAAGCAGGCAAGAACCTTGAACAGCTCACAAACATGAAACAGTACAACAAATTTACAAAAAAATTCCTTATGTTTGTTAAAACTCTAGATTTCCAAGAAGCACTGAGCTGAAACTTACTTGCAAAGCTTGGTCTTAGCCAAAATTTTAAAAATCATCTTTGTTTATATTCTGGTTTTTACTTTGAGAAGCAAGGGGAAGAAGGAAATAAAGAAAACTGGATTGCATTGTTGAGAAAGAACAGACTAGTGGTTTGTTATACAGTTGTCTGGACTTTGCGAGGATAATTTCTAATTAATGTAACATGAAAATTTTGGGAAATATTTTTTTATGATCAGTCTTCTCCCACTACAGAGAGAATCTTCTAGGAATTCTGGTGTTATTATTACAATAAATGGCATACTGGAGCAAGAAACAGAGTTTAAAATCAAAGAACAGTTTGACACTGTGATGATGACCAATTACTCTGTGCACCAATACCTTCCTATAGAATGCAGCTCAAGGCACCAGCATAATAAATGAAAAAAGTGGTATGTATTTTCCTCTTGGTTCTACACAAAATGTTCAACAGGAAAAGTAGCATTTCACATCAAACTGAATCTGTGAAGAGAATGCAAATGGATTTATCTGTACCTGTATTGAAATCTAACTTTGTCATCTGAAGTGCATAGGCTTCACAGTCTTTCTTACTGAAGCTGAAAATAATCACAGGTTGGAAATTCCTTTCCATGATCATCTTCACAATCTTAAAAACATTTGAAGGACCTGCAGAAAGATTTCATTAATTTAAATTAAATTTTACAACAAAAAGTATCTTATGGAGTAACTGAGACACAAGCACAATTTGCGTAGAATTTTGAAAAAATTCATACCAAAAATTACCTCAGAATGGGTTCAAACTCACCTTTTGTTCCTCCTTTCCTTCCTTTCTGATCCCCTTTTGCTAAGTCTCCTGCATCTCTAAGCACTTGCATTGCTGTATTAAAATTATCTTCTCTGAAATCTCCCTAGACATAAAGCACAAACTTTGTAAATAGTTACTTACACAGCCCACTTAAACATACTTAGTGCTTTGCACAGTCAGTACCAATACCCCACATATACACAGGTAAGAGGACAAAAACAATGCATAAGGTATCAAGAGAGTTTACTAGGCCAGTGTCACAGCTCAGAATTGCACTGGTGTGCCTCTGAAGTTAATGCTCATTGTTCTATCCACCACTCTACCCGCCGTGCCAGACCTGCTGAATGGCACAGTACTAAAACTGACTTTTAGGAATGTCCACACAAAACTACACTGCCCAATGAAGGAGTATTTTCAAATGCTGCACTACTGTTTGCAGCATTAGTAACTGCTGAGTGAGCTAATGATAAATCTTAAGCAAGTTTTTAGCTCAAAAACAGCTAAAGAAACGAAAATATTTTGTCCCTCAACTAAAGTCAAATTTACATGCCACTATGTTTTCTTTTGAGTGAGAAACAGTACAAGGAACTTCAACCACTTTGCAAATTTACAGAAAGCAGTATGAATTATAGAAAACAAACAAGGATGTGGGCACTTAAGACATATCAGGAAAGTATTACTCAGCTGATTGCATGACATTAGATACAAAACCAATTTCTTGTGTAAGACTCCAAAAATCTAAAAGCAATTCAGAGATATACTTAACAAAAACATCCTTTATACTGCCTATCCAAATTTTGCAAGAGCTCAAGCTTTTCACTGTTAAGTGAAGAAAACAATCTTTCAGACAAACTGAGCATTCCTTACATTTTCATCAACAACCAGATGGAGTCCATCTCCTCCTGCTGGAAATATATAATGCTGCAGTGGAGTAGGTCGATAGTCAGTGTAAATCACATGGCAAGGCTATAAAGAAAAAATTCACATAAATATTTCATAATTGCACTGCAATATCACTTGCATGATGAAAAATGCAATACATTACTATTAAAATACAATCTCCTAAAATCAGAAAGTAAGGCTTTCAGAAACTAAGATAACAAATTTTCTTTCTTGACTATGCATTTTGTACTAATGACATAGCTTAAGAAAATGAAAGTTCACAAATGTTTTAGAATACAAGTTGGCAACAAAAATTTTTCATTAATAAAAGTAAAGACAGACAGTATTTCTTTCAGCATTACTAAGCAGGCTTGAAATATTAACATCTTCTAAAACCAAAGGAAAACCTGTTAATGTGTATTTTGTAGAAAAAGCCTGAAGCATCATTGAAACACCTAAGAAAGGTTCACAGTAGACCTTTGTGAGCATTTAAGGTTTTGATGCATTAAGAAAGCTTGTTTAGGCAAAAAAACCCCACTTCCTTTAAAATATTAAATATTACACAAATCTGCATTTAAAAACCCCACAATCTAATGGTCTGCAAAACAAAGCCAAGGCTTTGAGCCAAACTTAAAAAGACATTTTTTATACTATACTCCCTTCATTACAAACAACATAAGCATCAATTGCCAGAATATTTTTAAAATTAGACCAACTTCCTGTTGGTAAGAAATTCCCCAGTTCCAATTCACAAAGTCTTTGCTATAAATGCATATCTTATAAAAAAAAAAAAAAAAAGGAATAGAATTTCAAACGTAAAGGTCACAGGGCAGGATAGATTTCTTAAATAACACTTCTCTCACTTGCTTGCAACCATATATAGTATTTCCCATGAATTTAAGATTTGCTTTTGATTTCTACATGGCCTTTTACAGAGCTCCTCAGCCAAATTCACCTAATAACCTCTTGTCTATCAGCCCTCAGAAAATCACTGCATGTTCACCACGTTTCATAATTCAGAATGTTTGCTTAAAACAGGCAGGTATATTATATCAATAATTGTGGAAAATAAACATTAAGAAACAGTTCTAATGCTGCCATTCAGAAGAACCAGCCAGTACACCTGCAAAAGTAGGAATACAGCTAGAGAAGCCAGGAAAGCAAGAAAATTACTAAAAAGATACTCAGAGGCCCAGTTATCAACCAAACACACAGTATTAAGCCACAAGACAAAAAGCACAGAGGCACAGCATATTGGAAATATTACCTGTTTGTGAAGATGGCAGATCCATTCAGCAAACTGACGGGCATTTGGAATAGTTGCAGAAAGGAACACATAATGTACATTATCAGGAAGCAAAATAATAGTCTCTTCCCAAACCACACCACGTTCTGAAAATGGAAAAGCATATGGGAAATGTATGTGATCAGAGCAATTTCTCATTCCTGAAGCCAAAGAACAGCAAGCATGCTTAAAAACAAGTTAAGACAAAAATATAAAACAAATCTTCTTTACACAAGTGGGATATATCAAATGCATCAAAGTAATTTCTGCTTTGGTGAAGAAAATATAAACTACAACAAATAATTATGTCAATTCAGCCAGAAATAAATTATGAATTATTTATACAAAAAGATGACAGATTTTACAAGGGAAAATTAGACTTAACTCTTCAAAAGAAAAAGAAATTGTTCTTGGGAAAAAATTACCAAGATTTGAAAAGAAAAATAGTATATACAGGATACCTGTATCTCTCATGTAGTGAATTTCATCAAAAATAACCCATGCGACTTCACGCATAACCTCAGAACCTCTGTAAAGCATACTTCTCAAGATCTAGAAAAGGAAGTAAAAGTTGAGTCCCTCCATGTGAAATAACAACAGTCATGTTACATGGACATCAGTAAGAAACTGCCAGTATTTCTGGTTCACTTTTACATGGATGTATGAAATCATATCTTGCAAAAAACATAGAAGCATTTAAAGATAGGTTTTGAGATTGCTTTCCAAGTTCATTCCAATCTAACAATCTCACTACTTGACAAAAACTGGTTTCTCTGAAAGGAGAAATGTGAAAGAATGAGACAACATATTTCTCCAAGCTTCCACTGTCAGGTAATTGCTACAGCTCTACAGATCTACTTCTGCCAAGACGTCTTTTTAATTCATCCTAACAGATAACCTCCCTGTGATTAAGGGGACATTTTTTGTCAGAAATCAAATCATTCAATCCTTTTAATATTTCCCTACCAAAGTCATGCCTGTTCCTTTGAGGTAAAGAGGAAAATTTCAACTCATGGCTGCATTTCTACAACAGAAATACAACAAAGCTCTGTAAACAATACTTTGTTAACAAAGGTGAAAAGCTACCTATTCCCAGAGTTCTAGCACCTACCAGGAACAACTCAGCAATCCTTCAATGATTTTGCCCTCCTTATTTTGCCTTTCTAGAACAAAATACTGACCACAGGATTTAGGAATTCAGACTTTCAGCATTTTACATCGACAGAAGACTCAGTGTCTTGAGCACTCAGGAGATTAAATTCTGACTTTCTCCACATTAGAATCAGAAGTTCCCAACTTACAGTTCAAAACCACAAATTCACAGAGATTTACCTAACTTTTTAAATAATCAAAAGTTAAAACATTCAAATGAGTCATAATGAACTTTTGAACATTTTCAACCGTAATTAGGCCATTTTAGTCTTTTAAAAGTAAACATCCCCAATCAAAAAGAGAAGAAAACATCAATCAAGAATTACTGCCTGTCTTACCTCAGTTGTCATTACCAAACAAGAAGCTGTAGGATTAATGGTGACATCCCCAGTCATCAAACCAACATCCTGAAATTCTTCATACATCTCACGGTACTTCTGGTTACTCAAAGCTTTAATTGGACTTGTAAATATCACACGCTGCTTTTCCCTCAAAGCCAGGGCAATTGCATACCTGTATTCAAACAATATCCATATTAACTGCTGCAATATCCATACTAACAGCTGTCAGGAAGACAGAGCGTATTACTTTGCCTTAGAACAAAATAAATTGTGCAATTCAGAACACCAGGAGAATGATACACAGCATTTGAATCCATGCTCTAATACATCTAGCACTTCCTATCCAGATTATTAAATTCAGTGCAACTACACATGCACCACTGCAGAGTGAAAGCTCTTTAAAGACCAAGTCACCTTATTTTTATGGAAACAAGAGTACATGTAGTTGTAACTGTGTCACAACAAAACTATTATTATTTGAACCCATGCTCTAATATATCTCCATGTACATTTCACTTCTTATTTCAGGTCTGAATCAAATCCTGACAGAGAAGTGGCTGTCTAAACCAAACCTTTTGCTTTGCTTCTAACAAAGCAAAAAAAAAAACCACAGAAGAAAGTCCTGACTTCTTCTAACCATGAGCTAGAAAACAAAGGTATTTTTTCAAGATTTACAGAAATCTGTATTGAAGAAACTCCCATTTCAATCTATACAGTTACAGCTTGACAGTTTAAAAATAAAAGCTAAGCTTAATCACAAATTAAGCCTTCCACTACTCACTAAATGATGGAAGATGTAATTTTGATAATCAAGAATAGACAACTCAATTCTAACACTGGTGGACTAAATATTGTATCAAGAAATTGCAACACAACAGCTACTGAAGGTTCAAGAAAGTGACAGAAGGGACATCACACTGTTCTTTCATTAGAGCTTGTTAGAAAAGTACTTACTCAGCACAAACAGTTTTACCAGCTGATGTGTGAGCTGACACCAACACAGACTGGTTATTATCTACACAAAGAATAGCTTCTCTCTGGAAGGCATCAAGAATAAATGGATACTCCTAGAAGAAAAAAGCAAAAACATTACAGAAATTTAAGACAGACCTACATCTAACTACTCTTCTGACTGTCCTAGTGTGCAAATTAGAGTCAAATTAAATCCTGGAGACACTTGTAATTTCTGCTGATCTTAACCCACTATTATGCAATGACTTTGTACTTAAGTATTTTTATATCATACCTAAGATCTTTGCTTATGTCTTGTTGTCATAGCAAATAAAAATCTTGCCCTGATGACTGAATTTTCACTTATTTATCAGCTTAGGAAGAGAACTAGAATGCTGCCCCTGCCTGATGTTACAGAAAGAATATTATAACAGCCTATCCACCTCATTCAAACACATAATTTTTTCTGCCAAATTTTAAATAGAGAATTTTGCTTCTCACAGACCATCTTTTACAAATCTTACTGACAAAGTACATAATTTTTCCCTCTACTCTCACTTACTATGTAAAGCACGTACAAAAAGAAAAATAAATGGAATCTGCCACATACTTTTGCAGCTTTTCCAGTTCTTGGCTTCAGACCTGTGAATTCTTCATTTGCTGGAAGCGCAACCTATTAAAGATATTTAAAATAAAAACCGTTGCAGATTTCTGTGTCCACAGCAGTGACACTTCTGGCAATGTGAAGTGTATGAAAATCAATTTGAATTTCTGTTATCCTGTTTCTACAAGCTCATGTGTCAAGGGATTATTCCTTCCTCTCAAGAGCTTTTCAATTAATCTTTATATTCTCCTACCTAAGCAGAACTGCTTCTCTCTCTCCTCTGATAGCCCTACTGTCTTGTCAGAGACATTGTTTCTTCACCTGCCTTGTAACAGTAGCTTTTCAGCCAAAACACCATCAAGTGCCCTGGCCAGTGGATATTCGAAGCAATTACTGAGCTCACATTGATAATCCCTTTCCAAATACACTGTATTTATGCTGGTAACATTCCCATTCCAAGCCAATATCTATTATTTATTCACTTTAAATACGTAAGCTCTCTTCAGTCACTAAGTATGGCAAATCTTTAACAGACATCTCAAAATAACAAAAAATTTACACACACAAGCTTTAGAACCCTGATCAGCAAGTGTATATACAGTTCCTTCACTATGTAAGTCTGATGATACAGAGCCCTTGAATGTGACCCTAACTAGCTTGAGCTACATCAAGAAAATAGCACAGAATATAAAAAGACATAACAGTACAAGGAAGTTAAAATTCACACATTTGATTTTCACACAAATTCTTTCTGATAGTCATATATGGATGCAGGATGCTTCAAGAAAACATTAATTTAAGAAAGCATTAATAGTTAGCATTTTTTCATATTTGAATTTGTATTTATGTCCATCAACACAATTTGAAAATGGACAGCTTTTATTACTTTGCACATGAAAAAATGTAATTTTCCATTTTTACCAAAACATATTTTTCAATAGTAATCAGCTTTAGAAGAAAGTCTTTCATACTTGAACCAGAATAGAAGAATACTTCAATGCACTGATCACACTACAAAGAGAAAAACACGTTGTACCAACCAGTAGGTTTTTCTTCTCAAATGCTCTTGGTACCTTACAAATACAGAAACCTATCAATATTACCATCAATTCTTTCACGATCACTCATTATATTGTAAGTATGATTGAAACTCCTTCCGGTAAGATACCCTACTAATTTTCCAAGTGCATTTTGTGCATGCTCAGTCAGATACAGACTTCAAACTCCTCGCAGTCTTAAATACTGTATGAAATACTGTATCTATCTATTGGAGTGCAGGAAAGCTCTGCAGAGGGATCAGGACAGACTGATCAATGAGCAAAGACCAATGGTGTGAAATTCAGCAAGGCCAAGTCCCAGGTCCTGCCCTTGGGCCACAACAACTCTGTAGCACTGAGGCATCCCCAGGTGGGGGGCAGTTTTTCTTCCGAGGTAACAAGCAGAAGGAGAATATGAAATGACCTTAAACTGTGAACAGGGAGACTGGACATTAGAAAAGAGTTGTCAAGCATTGGATTAGGCTGTCCAGGAAAGTGGTTATAATCACTAAAGCCACTTAAGAGATGTGTAAATGTGGCACTTGGGGACAAGGTTTAGGGGAGGACCTGGCAGTGCTAGGTTAATGGTTGGACTCAATGACCTCAAAGGCCTTTTCCAACCTAAAAAATTCTGTGATTCTGTGACATAATAACTGCAAGAAGAATAAATAATACTATTATAGTGGCAATGATAGAGACTTGTTATAACTTATTGTGTGTATTTTTCATGTACTTTTCACTGCACTCACCTCATGCGTACAACCTTCAACAGTTTCCACAGACTGCACCTTTACCTGAGGCATCAGATCTGTCAGACTAAAAAGATATGAATTAGGATTACCAAAGAGTACTAAAAAATACTGTTTTATATAAAAGTGAACATGTTGAATTTCACGTCTGCTTTAACTGCAACATAAAAAAACGGATATGCAGTCTTGGCATAGACAGGCTGCAGAGGTTACTACCAGGACTATTACCTCAAAGTTAAAATTTTGCAACCATATAAGTCTACTGTAGCTATTGATTCAAAAATTGCACCACAAAACAGTGCCTGAGTCACATCTACTTACATAAAATTTTATTATTAAATGAGGAGTTTTTTCAAGATATAATGAAACAAAATTCAAGACCTGTACTCATGCTACTAGTCAACACAGAGTAAGGGCAGCTTAAAGCATCCCGAGCACCTGCCTGAGGACAAGGCCCCTCTTTCATTTACCAGTTCCTTCTCTTGTGGCCATGAGAAGGGATTGGAGTCCCTTTCCATGAAACTGTTTATTTCTGATGTACACATTATACTGATACCACTAACACAGAAAATTATGTAAAATATTGGCTCTGGTTCTGTTTTGCTTCTATTCACTTATTCTCTACAGTGTTTTGAGAAGTCTTCTCATAAACTTCTCACAGAAATCTGACACTGAACTTTACAAAAGTTATATGAAAGACCAAATGATAATGCAGTTATCACCTTACATGCCTCAAAAGCCTTGTCAAATTGCCAATTTTTTTTCCTGTATTGCAAGCCAACTATGTCTTTCAAGCTCATGGTACACAGCAAACCTGCCTCTTACCATGTGCTTCCAGCTCGTCTCCTGCTCTGTGTGAAATCAACACAATGCCTTTGACTATGAACCACTGACTCAAATGAGTAATTACAAAGTCATGAACATTTTCTACTGCAAAGGCCTACAGGTGTGCAGTGTAATTTTACATATACCTAGATTTCATCATTGCTGAGGCTGCACTAGCAGCATTTTCTCACTTAAACAGATAATGGAAAACCAAACTTGCACAAATTCATCTTTTTTACAGGAAAACACTGCAAAAACACTCCTTCATATCAGCTGTTCCCAACTGGCACATGGCTAGTCAAGGCAGCTTGCTAGGACTACCTCACACATTAAGCTGAGCACTTACTTAAAATCATCTGATAAAACATCTTCAAATTTCGGTTTTTTCCCTAAAATGACATTTTCAGTACTATCAATCTCAGCCTCCCTTTTTGGCTTGACTATTGCGGCTGGTACTGAAGGTTTTTCTTCCAATCTTTTCCTGCAACAAAAACACAGAAGAAATTTAAAATTTGCCTCCTTCATTTACGTATTATCAAGGAAAAAAAACTCTTAAGGGCAAGTGTGATCCCACTGCATCTGGGGAACAACCCAGGTAACCTGACCCACAAAAACAGCTGTGGGATTTCCAACCAGTTCCCAGACAAGCTGGCCACCAGGTCCTCACACTCCCCAGTAGGCCACAGAGCCAGAGCTGGCTACAGCTTTAGAGCCAGGGATCCTGGGAAAATGGGTCACAGAATTACAGAATGGCTCTGTAATTGGTTGGAAGCGACCACAGCGGCTCATCTGGTCCAACCTCCCTGCCCAAGCAGGTCGCTCCTAGAGCACATGGCACAGGAGCGGATCCAGATGGGACTTAAATACGTCCAGTAAGAGAGATTCCACAAACTCTGAGCAATCTGTTCCAGTTCGCAGTCACCCACACGCTTAAGAAGTTTTTCCTCACGTTCAGGTAAAACTTCCTCCGCATCAGTTTCGGCACAACCATCAGGAGCATGGCTGCATCCCCCTAGTACCCTCCCTTCAGACACTGACACACGTTCCCAAAGTCCCCAGGGGTTCAGCAGCCCAAACACGCCGGAAGCAGCCGAGCCCAGCACTACAGCCCTCACCCCGCCACCACAGCGGCCACTTACCCCGGCCTCCTGGCACCCTCGGCGGGGGCCGTTTTGCTCTTCTTGGCGCCAGAAGCAGCGGCGGCCGCGTCCTCCTCGAACACGCTGAAGAGCTCATCCCCAAAGGCCTCCGCCATCTTAGCCGCCGCGCTTCCACAATGCCCCGCGAAGGGCGCACACTTCGCGCGATAAGGGCGCTTCCGATCCCGCCCCCTGAGGGGTGACGGGAGCTCCCGTCGGCCTTGGCACCAGTAGCCGCCCACACGGCCCGTGCTCGATGGCGATCTCGATTTCTGCCCGAGTCTGGGTCCCGGTCCCGATGCCGAACCCCTCTGCAGCTCCCCCTTGGCGCACACGTGGCCCTCCCCTCCCCGGAAGGCGATCTGCGAAAAGCCGACGCAGGCCGCGCGGCCCGCGCGCGTGCGCCGGGGGCGCTGGCCAATGGCAGGCGGCGGGGGAGCGCCGAGCGCGGTGCCCGGATGTGCGCGCGCGCAGAGCTGGGGGGGCGCCATGGGCGGCCGCAACAAGAAGCAGCGCGCGGGCAGCGCGGCTCATGCGGCCGCCGCCGCCACCGCCACCGCCCGCGCTCGCGCCGCGCAGGCCGGGGTGGCCGCGGCCGCGGAGCCCGGCAGCCGCACCGCCCCGCCGCGACCAGCGCCCGCCTCCAAGGAACCGCGTGTCAAACAAGGTACCGCGACCCGCGGAGCCCCGGCAGCGGCCGTGCCCCGCTGTGCCGTGCCATCGGGGGACTGAGGGTACCGTGGCTGGAGGAGCAGTGCCTTCAGGGGGCCCCTGGGGGTGCGGCTGCCGCGACCGCGGCGTTACCAGGAGGGGCCGGCCTTTGGGGCTGGTGTTTGCCAGCGTCGGGAGAGGCAGCTGGAATTGCTCCGCTCCTCATGTGCTACAGCCTGCCTTGTCTGTCTAGCTGGTCAAAGGAGGGGACTCTTCCCCGTCTACTTGGCCCTAATGAGGCCACGTTTGGTGTCTGTGTCCAGTTGTGGGCTCCTTCCACAAGAAAGATGATGGTCAAATGCGAGGGGTCCAGTGAAAGATGATGCGGCTGCTCATGAGGAGAGACTGAGGGAGCTGGGCCAGTGCAGAGAAGACTGAGAGGGGCCCACAGAAATGTATATAAGTATTTCAAAGACTCGTGCCAAAAGGATGATGCCACCACTCTCTTCAGTGGTGCCCGGAATGAACAGCAGTAGGCACAACTGTAACACGAGAAGTTTCACCTCAACAGGAGGAAGAGCTCCTGTACACTGAGGGTGGCAGGGCCCTGGAACAGACTGCCAGGGAGGTCACAGCGTCTTCCTCTCTGGAGATATGCAGAACTCACCTGGATTCATTCCTGTGTCCCCTGCTCTAGGTGATCCTGCCATATGGGGTTGGATGATCTCTAGAGGTCCATTCCAACTGCAGCTATTCTGTGGTTCTGCTCTCGGGGTGTCCCTGAGCAGATAAGTCTTGGTGGGATCGATGTGTTGAGTTTAATTACAGAAAGTCTTGTTATTAGATTATCAGCAGTTCCTGTGAAGCAATTGTTTGGACAGCAGTTTCCCAGAGTGTCTGATATATTTGTTTTGTATATTATCAAAATCAATTTAATGTGGATTGGGGATTTATTTTGGGTGATTTTTTCTGCCTTGAAAGACCTGTTACAGGGCTGGAGGCACTTCTGTTGTGTTAGATAAGATGAGGGATGGCTATTCTGAGTGCAGTTTGAAAAACTATTATTCTGAAGCACTATGGGATGCCTGTTTTTAACAAGCCAGGTTTGTCAGAAGCAGCTCAGATACCATATAACATTAGAACAGCTTTTGCTGCAGACATGGGCAAATCATGCAATAGCCAGGACATCTGAGTTCCCCACTAGTTAAGGAGTCTTGTAATCTGGTAATATAAGCATCCTGAACCTATTCATGCATTCTGTTTTTACAAATGTGGACTCTGTCTATTTCTTGTGTCCTCCATTCCTCCAATAACTACGGTGCTCAGTCCTCTTCAGAAAATAACCTGCTTCTCTCTCAGGTTGTGGTGAAAAATCAGTCAGTGTAAATGAAAGCTAATTTGGTATATTTTAAAGAGCCCCCTGGTAAGTGCCAGTGAGTAGATCCTGAGTGCTGACAGCTGTTTGGGTCTCCTGATTAGAGGGGACCATACTTTTTCTGAAGCGCAGTTACCAAAACCTGGTGTGGTCTCAAAGCAGGCCCTTCCAGAGCTGTTCTGCAGGCAGGCCAGCACGGATGAGCTGCCAGCCCACCTGCTGGGAGGTAGCTGTGCCTCCTGGAGCAGCGTGCAGCTGCACAGAGGGGTGGGAGCTATGGCCTTGCTCGGTTTCCTTCTGCCTGTGCAGCACCAGACACAGTACACGTGCTCTGAAAGTGATGGGATTCTACAGCAAGCTGTGTCTTGTCATTCTAATGACAATAAATAGTTTTGTGAATTGGACTTTGGTTTTTTTAATACCTGTTAAATGAAAAGTATTTAGGAATGACCAGAGCAGACCAAAGGCTTCTGTAAGCCAGTGCTCTCTCCTAGGTAGGGAACAAAAGCAGATACCTAGGTAAGAACAAATCAGACATGTAGGGCCTCCCTGAAGCATATGTAATTCTTTTTTCAATGCTCTCCCATGTCAATTGATTTCTTCACTGCAAAGCTGTTCTCTCTGCCCTTGGACCTCAGTAAATATCTACAGTCCGTGGCTTTAGTGGCAAAGGGTTCTGTTACATAGCTATGCACTTTGTAATAAAAAATCCTCAACAGCCTTGCTTGTTTTGAAACTACCATTTACTTTGTTTTGAAATTATAATTTTGCTTCCCTATTTGGCAATTCTTTTTCAGTGTTCAGAGAGTGAGCAGTCAATCCCATGTCCTCACATTATACCCTTTGAATTTTATATTTTGTCATAGCCCTCTTCACTATTCCTTGTTCAAGGCCTTTCTTGATTATTGTTGTTGTTAAGTACCTGCAAGTTTCTGGCAAGTTAGTGTGGCAGTTTGCACTAATTTGTGTTATGTTAGGTCTGCTTTAGCTATGTTAAACAATATTCTCTGTGGGTTTTGTGTAATTGGTGGTTATTTGCAATTTGCAGGTCCAAAAACTTACAGTTTTGGTTCAACAACAGATTCCAATGCTGCTGCAAATCTAGATAAATCTGTTCTTAAGGCAAGTATCTTCTTTACATAAAACAACTTTGATTTTCATGTACTGCTTTACCTGAGTAAATATTTCTTCAGATCTTTTTCAGTATTAGCTTGTGCGTGTAAACTGCATTAATATATGAGACAATTGACCATTGAGAGTTTGATTTTGTTTAGGATTTTGAGTGTCCTTTAAGCAGTAGGGGTAAATTACCACAGTAGAATAAGGTCTTTTTTTAAAAAAATAACAAATAATACTTTGCATGCAAGACTATTTTAGGAGTTAGGTCTGGGCTTCTGCTGTGCTTATGGATCTTTCTTCCTGTCAGAGAAGGAATATAGATTTTATATTACAAACTTAGTAGCAACTAAAGATAGGTTCATGTTTTAGAAAAGTTTCAAACATAAGAATTATTATACTAAATTTGTTTTTAAAGGTGTTTTGGAAGGAGGATGTCACAGATTGCATCTTGATGTTCAAAGTACTTTATGTGAGCAGAGGAGAAAGGGCTTGGTTTTTTTTTTTTTTGGTAAAATTTTATTTTGCTTACAATATTTCCCTTAACATACTAAATTTCCTTTAAAAGGTAAATTGGCTTTCTTGGTAATAAGGAATTAACTCTTCTATTTCAAGTGAAAGTGTATAACTTGCAGAAGAAAAAGTGTCCTTTTTGTAAGAGATGTTTAGGCCACTTACAGAAAGCTTGAAATATTGGAATTTGAATGGCAGAGGGATTTCTGCATTGTTACGTCCTTAGTAATGAAGTGCATTGACATGTCATAAAAACTTCCAAAGTTTAACTTTTATCAACTCATTTTTTCTTTGCAGGTAATGATAAATGGTAGTTTAGAGAAAAGGATTATCGATGTGATTAATAACCATAAAAACCAAAATGAGGACAAGGGAATGATTTCCAAAAGACTGACTGCAAAGAAACTACAGGTACAGTTCAAAATCTTGTTTTTCATTATTCATTTAGAATAGTTTGTCTTTTGTAATTTTTGTCAAGTGTCATATTCCCCTTGTGTGTATTACATAATTGTATTGTGTGTGGCACAAGCCAATGCAGCATGCTTTTCAGTAGTTATATTAATGATTAGTGACTGAAATCAAGGAGTATGCTTATTAAGAAAGGCACATTTTTATGGATTCAGGAACTAAAATCAAGAGCTTTCAGACAAGATAGAGGGATAATACTTAATCTGAATGTTTTAGGTCTCCCACATTTTTTACTCTATATACCTGGAAAATTGGAGGTATGTCTTTATTTAGCTAGAAAACACATTGTGGAGAGAGAGGCAGGAATCTAGATTTATTGATACCTATGCTTGTATATTTAAAAAGAAAATATTAATTATGCAAAACAGAATTTTCTGTTACATTAAGCATGGTGTTTGTTTCCCTTTAATGCTGGCTTTCTGATATGTGAGAACTTTGGAAGCCTATATTAGATTGCTAGATTAAATCCTAATCTTTTTAGCTCTTTTATTTATAGGATGTATACATGGCTTTACAAAGATTCTCTTTCAAGACTGAACACATTGAAGAAGCAATGAAAAATACACTTTTATATGGGGGTGATCTTCACTCTGCACTTGATTGGCTTTGTTTAAACCTTCCCAATGGTGAGTATGGTTACAGAAAATAGTTTTTTACCAAAGAGCTATAGGACCTGCTAAGCAGTAGCATTATTACTTCACAATAGTAATTAAATACAATGTTCCCCTAAGACTAGTAGTTGCAACAGTGTTCCTCTCCTACATGCACGGCTGACTGGTTCTATATTCTAGTGCAGGAAGTCTTGTGGTCTTCCCGTTCCTACACTTGGAGTTCTGTGAATTTCCAACGAGCAAATAAACTATTTTATATAAATGCTAAAGCCTAACTTTTATTTCAGTTTGTGTTCTTCTAGTTGGTTCCTAACAGAGTTTAAAGTATTTTCCTGTAATTATTATTTTCTGTGACATGTTTTTTTTCTTTTTATTTTGAAGATGCCTTGCCTGAAGGTTTTAGCCAGCAATTTGAAGAACAGGAACAGAAACCTAGAGCAAAATTTTGTTCTGCTGTGTCAAAGTGTGGAATGCCTCCTCACTTAGAAGATAACAAAAAGAAAGAAAATGGCCCTGGAACTAAGGTAATCTGAGAATCTAATCGGTAGTTACTTGGGTCGTGAGGGAAGAGACAATAAAACTTTCTAAAATACAGGAGTTGCATTGATTTCCAGCGCTGATGTGGAAAGCTTATGAAAATGTTGTGTGATTAATAATTGTAAACCTGCATTTTAATTTTAGTGGAATGGCAATTTAAAGGTATTTTTCCTGTTGAGTCTAGAAGGTTCTTCATAGTTCATTTTTGTGGTAAAGCGCAGGGAATATCATGAGATTATGATTAGGTATCAGGAAGAAATTCTTTTCTGTGAGAATGATGGGACACTGGAACAGGTTGTCCTGAGAAGCTGCTGATGCCCCATCCCTTGCAGTGTTTAAGGCCAGATTGGATGGGGCTCTGAGCAACCTGGCCTAGTAAAAGGTGTCCCAGCCTATAGCAGGGGGTTTGGAACTTTGATGACCTCTAAGGTCCCTCCCAACACAAGCCGTTCTATAATTCTATAGCTTAATTTCCTAATTTTCTCCTATAATGGGTTTATTCTGTTTATGTATATATGGCACTCTATATGATTTTATGAGGGTTTAAGTTTGCCTGTGTGCTGTCAGTGTTTCAATTTTTGTGGGCATTTAATCTTAAACCAGATTAAATCTAAAACAAAAAAAATGCCCTGCAAAGGGTTTCATTCCTTATTGTAATTATAGTTATTCTAGTGTTAAGATCTATTTAGATGTATAGTGCGATATTCACCCTGGTTGGGAAAGCTTTCTTTCTTTCTTTCTTGTCATATATATATATGTATGTATGTATGTTATGTATAAAACCTTTATAGTAGTTCCTAGGTACTGGCTGTAGAAAGCATTGCTTTCACGTACATTATCATTACTTTTAACTTATATTGCTCTTAGGAAACAAATGTGAGGAAAGAGAAAGAATTGACTATGAAGGAATGGATTTTGCAGTACGCCGAGCAACAGAGTGATGAAGAGAAGGATGAGTCTGTGAAAGAGACAGATGAAGAAAAATTTGACCCAGTAAGACAGAATAATACTTCATGGGAGTCTTTCTAAAAACTGATATGTCTGGTACATCTGCAAATTGTGGATCTGTTTGTTACAAATTTGTGTGTTATAAACTGGGGATTGAAAATGTTTTTATGTTACCAGTAATGTATTACGGTATTGAAGGAAAACCCGTTGAAGCGTTGAAGCTTCTTATTTTCTAAGTTGTTTTTCCTTTCCCTTATTATTTGTACTGCGTTGAAAATGTTGAATGTCGTGTTTGGGAAAGAAAAATTTAAAATACATTTCCATTAGATTGAGCAAGTTACTATCAAATTCTGGGAGATTTTGACTGTTAATTAAATAAAAACTAATTGCATAAGCTTGGTATAAAGGGTAAAAAACCTGCACTTTGTCATGAAGGTCATTGAAAGTGACAAGCATACCATATTCAACTTGTAATTACTAATTCTTTTTGAAATAGAATGAGAGGTATATACATCTGTCTGCCAAGCTTTCAGAAGCAAAAGAACAAGCAAGCATCTCCAAGCAAGACAAAGATAAGCAAGGCCAGAAGGCAGCACAAGAAAAAATAAGAAGAATTCAGCAAGGTAGAGCTATGCAAGTTGCCTGTGTTTTTCTGGTCTGCATGTTTGTTAGGCAATTAATCTTGGAGTCAAGTTGAATTAAAGATAATTTCGTTACCTTTTATGCCACTTTGTGAAACGAAGGCTTTTCTGAATTTGTTCTTCCTTGGTCAAGTTCTAAAAAGCCAGTAAATTTTCACTAGTTCTGGTTTTGGGTACTCAGTATGAATTATTACAGTTGTTTCTTAAGCAGTTCATGGGTATAAGTTATATTCTCTCTGACAGAAATGGCAGCACTTGAGGAACATCCAGTATTTAATCCAGCTATAAAGATTTCAAACCAACAGCAAAATGAAAAGAAAAAAACTCCCTCATCTCAACCTCAGGAGACCACTTTGAACTTGAGTTTGCTTGAAAAACCTGATGGTGCTGCAAAGGAAGACAAAGGTGCGTTGGAAGTAGTTCAGTATGAGCTTGAATCATACCACAAATTTCCAGAATTAGTTCTTGTTTTGCTAGGTTTGCAGTACTGAGTGAAAAAGCTCTGATTGTCGGAAAGGATTGTGAACTATTACAGAACCAATTAGCTTGGAAAAGACCTCTGAGATTGAGTCCAGCCTGTGTCCAAAAACTGCCATGTCCACTAGACCATGGCACTGCCTGTAAAGTTCAGTTGTTCCTTAAATGCCTCCAGGGATGTGACTTCACCACCTCCTTGGGCAGCCCAGTCCAATGCTTGACAACCCTTTCTGTGAATAAATCCCTCCTAATGTCCAGCCTGAACTTCTCCTGATGCAGATTGAGGCAATGGTTCCCTGGTTGCCTGGGAGAAGATACTGACCCCACCTGGCCACAGCCTCCTTTCAGGCAGCTGTAGAGAGTGATAAGGTCCCCCCTGAGCCTCCTTTTCTCCAGGACAAACACCCCCAGCTCCCTCAGCTGCTCCTCACAGCACTTGTGCCCCAGAGCCTGCCCCAGCTCCATTGCCCTTCTCTGGGCTCTCTCCAGCCCCTCAGGGCCTTTCCTGCAGTGAGGGCCCAGCCCTGGACACAGCCCTGGAGGTGTGGCCTCAGCAGGGCCCAGCACAGGGGGACAATCCCTGCCCTGGCCCTGCTGGCCACAGCATTGCTGATCCAGGCCAGGATGCCATTGGCCTTCTTGGCCCCCTGGGCACAGCCTGGCTCATGTCCAGCTGCTGTCACCAGCACCCCCAGCTCCTTTCCAGCCACTCTGCCCCAGCCTGTGGAGCTGCCTGGGGCTGTTGTGACCCAAGGGCAGGGCCTGGCACTGGGCCTTGTTGAACCTCACTCCACTGGCCTCAGCCATGATCCAGCCTGCCCAGATCCCTCTGCAGGGACTTCCTGCCCTCCAGCAGATCCACACTCTCACCCTACTGAGTGTCATCTGCAAACAGTCTGTCTCACTGACCAAGCTGACTTTAAAGGATCTGTACTTGTTTTAGCAGATTACATTGAAAGCTATTTTTGTCATGCTGTCATGTCTTAAAAATTAGATTTCTTTTTTATTTTTTTCAGTTGTAGGGCTAGTTGCTGTTTCAGTTGCACTCTCATATTTTTAAACTATTTTCATTGTAAATCTTCAAACTATTAAAATATTTTCTAATAACCAGACTTTAATGAAACTTCTAAAATTACTGGATTATCAAAGATAACAAAATACTGTAATTAATTTTCTGCCAGATACTTCTGTAGGAAAAGCAGAAGTTTCTGTGATGTAGCATCAATACCTATATTTCTGCAAAATATTTCAGAAAATTGTGCTATCTAGTAAAATATATGTGAATAAAAGGTAAAAATTACTTCAAAGGACTGTAAAATAGATTTTAGGAGGATTTAGAATGTATTTTTCTGCTCTTACAGTGAAAAAGAGAGATCCACTAGATATAAGAAATTTTGATTATAGTGCTCGAAGCTGGACTGGTAAATCTCCAAAACAGTTTTTGATTGACTGGTGCAGAAAGAATTTTCCAAAGAGCCCAAATCCTTCTTTCGAAAAAATTCCTGTTGGAAAATATTGGAAATGTAGGTATGTATTTCCTGTTATCTTTACATTTGCCTTTTGGTTCATTTGAAAATAAAATATCTCAGCAATTCTCTCTTGTTGATAGAGATTTATATCAATACAGCGTTTAACCCAAACTCTTTGTTAGTCCATCAGGGAGGTATTTTACTCTGGATAGCTCTGCAGAAATGATGCTTAGCCTAGACAAAATCACAAAAAACCCTTATTCCTGCTTTATGAGTTCATTCAGTAGAATCTTATTTTTATTTGTGTACTGCTGGATGAAAGATTAGTCTGAAGCACCCTTATGAGATAGATTTGAACAATTTATGTTTGGTATTCTTATTCAAAGTAAAATATTAAATCAGAGATTCAAGTTTATGAATACCAAAACCCTTCTGAAAATTGTTTAAAATAAAGTGGAAGTTAAAAATTTGTGTCAAAGTTACTATAAATTTATGAGCAAAACAGTGCCGTATCTTAAATTTTTTTTTTCAAAATCAAGTCTAAAATAGAGAGTTGTAGAGTAGAATGTTACCATATATGAATAAAACAGACACACAGTTATAAATAAGCAATGTTTCTTGAAGGAACCAAGTGAAAGAGCTTATTTTCTTGCTCAAGCTGAAAACTGCTAACAGACTGCCATCCCTAAAAGTATGATAAATTTTGCTCCTGCTCTGACTGCTGTTTATCTGTTAAACAGATGTTTGCATCTTGGTAGGCCGTTGAAAGTCATCTTGATCTATCCTAAATAGTTACATTGGGTCCTTCTTCCAAAGCACCTAACTTTAGTGGTAATCTCTATATATATAAATGCTTCTGAGTTGAAGAAAATGGAGATGTTTATTAAAAAAAAAAAAAACAAAACCAAAAAAACCACAAATTCACTCCTCCAATATTTGCTGAAAATGTAACATCATTGCAGGTATTTTCTATTTATACTGGTTGCAGAAAATTGAGATAACTGCTTTTGAAATTTTTCTTTAAGGGTCAGGATTATCAAGTCATCAGATGATGTAATGGCAATGTGTCCTACAATCGTAACAGAAGATAGTATGCAAGCACAACATCTAGCTGCTACTTTGGCACTCTACCATTTAACCAAAGGACAGGTAAGTTTCTTAGCAGCATTACTGTTCTTGGCCTCAAATCTACTTCTGCACTTTTTTGCTATAGTATCTTTAGTTGTGTTGTAAAAATAGTTTCATGTAGTATTTCCCATTAAATTCTTTGCTTCCATTACATTTTCTCATTCCATGCACATCTCATGTTTTTATCTAATTGCGTGTATGCGTTGCAGCATACAGAAAAGATATTTTTGTTAAAGCTATACTTTCAGACTTGTAAAAACTGAAAGCTAATAAAGACATATTGTTGACATTTATTTTACTGCTTTCATAGTTTCTGTATTTAGAATGGTTTCCTATTTGTTTTTTGTCAAATCTTTTGACATTTGAGTTTGTTTACACATAAAATACTAAAAATAGTGATGTTGCTAAGTAGTAGATAACATAATTTTTTCTGCTTTTTTCACTGGAAGTCAGTTCATCAGTTGCTGCCTCCTACCTACCGAGATGTCTGGCTAGAATGGAGGGATATTGAAAAGAAAAAGGAAGAGGAAAGCAAGATAGAAACCAACAAACCGCGTGATACCTTTATTGCTAAATTGTTAAACAAACTGAAACAGCAGCAGCAGCTACAGTCTGAAAACGAGCCAAGACTATCTGAGGGTCCTGAAGATTCCTGGGAAAACTTGGTTCCTGATGAGGACTTCAGCAGTCTCTCCCTTGAGACCTCAGATGCAGATAATTTGGAACCTTCAAGGAATTTGTTTAGGAAGCTGCAGAGTTCCTCTAGATACCAGAGGCTTCTGAAAGAGAGGCAGGAGTTACCTGTGTTTAAGCACAGATACTCAATTGTAGAAACTCTTAAAAAACATCGAGTAGTTGTTGTCGCTGGTGAAACAGGCAGTGGGAAGAGTACCCAGGTGCCCCATTTCTTATTGGAAGACCTGTTGCTAGATGAAGGATCAAAAAAATGTAACATTGTTTGCACACAACCCCGAAGAATCTCAGCAGTGAGTCTGGCAACAAGGGTTTGTGAAGAGCTAGGCTGTGAATCAGGACCAGGAGGAAAAGTAAGAAGTGTCTTAATTCCTTTGTCCTGATCAAATACAGGGGGCTGGATTGTTGGCAAAAAGTGAGAACATTATTTCTTATACAACCAAACAAATAGATGTTATTTTCTCTTGAAAAGGACTTCTTGGTATGTCCATTGTTTTTTTCTCTTGTCACCTGTGAACCTGTAGATATCCGTATATGATTCCTGAATTCTTCAGAGGCTGATATAAAGCAACAGTGTTTCATATATGGAATGGTCAAAGATTTGAGCAGATTGCCCAGAGGCTGTTGTGTCACTACCACTAGGGATGACACAAAGTCCCCCAAATAAGGCTCTGAACAATCCAGTCTGGCCTTGAGTGGAGCCCTGCTTTGAGAGGGGCCCTTTCCAGCATAAGTTATTTTGTTACTTGATGAAAACCGAAGGGCTGTATATGTTAGGGCAATTTGTACGGAAATATTTGTGAAACTGTCAGAGTCCTGAAAACAACCCTGATTTTATCAGTTCTTTGTCGCTCTGCATAAATTTTATTATTTTTTCCTTTCTCAACAAGGCAAAGTACTTGTGAGGAAGTGTGGCAGTCATTCACTATACTACTTAATTAGCAAATTTGGTCAGTATCTGAATCTGAGAGATATTAAAATTCACCTAATTTTGAATGTTGTTAGCTTGTATGTTATTTTAAGTTATTCTATATTTTTAATGTATTTTTTTAAGAACTCCCTGTGTGGATATCAAATTCGTATGGAATCAAGAACAGGAGAAGCCACCAGACTGCTGTACTGTACAACAGGTGTCCTGCTTCGGAAACTTCAAGAAGATGGTCTCCTGTCAAGTATATCTCATATTATTGTTGATGAGGTTATCAGTTCTTTACTATTCTGCAGAAATTACAGTTATTCTGGGCCTTGATCTGTACTAAATTCTTGCTATAGATCTATTTTTCTAATTCTAGGTACATGAAAGAAGTGTCCAGTCTGATTTCTTGCTAGTTATTCTGAGAGAGATCTTGCATAAACGCTCAGACCTGCACCTGATTTTAATGAGTGCCACTGTAGACAGTGAGAAGTTTTCCAGCTATTTCTCACACTGTCCCATTTTAAGGATCTCGGGGAGAAGCTACCCAGTTGAGGTAGGTAGCTGTTTATTTTGATTATGCAGGATACTTTGTATATATGTATACAGTGTTTGCCTAGTTAGTATCTAAATAATATATCACTTTCTTTTTTTTTTTTTTTGACCAGAAATATAGATCTTACAGTAAGTATTTCAAGGACTTGTAGTCCATTTTCTTTTATGGAAATGTAGAATAGCTTCAGGGCTTTGGAGTACATAGCTGTACTATTTTTTGTGATGGATTTATTGGTTACAGTCAGTCCCTCAGTTACGTTTGGATTTTTGTCTGTTCAACTTAGGTAGAAAGGAAAGCATTAAAGAATTCTTCTCACACCCCCTGTAACTTTGTGACTGCATTCTTATGCATAAGTTTTAAGTTATAATATGCATTAGTTTTTCTTATGTGTATTATGTAGGTTATGGTAAAGATTATGTAGTGATCAGGTGGAGAAGCCCATTAACAAACTTTTAGCAGCTCCAAGATTAGGTTTTCAAAAATCATGACAGTTTTAGTTGAAATGTGCAAGATTTATTACAACATTAATAAATGTTGGTCAACTTTGTTATGCAAGATTTAAAAAATGAAAAAAGTTGCTGATTAGTTTTTTATGTGCCTCATGTTTTTTCTTTGAATTTTGACTAAAGATTTTCCATGTTGAAGATGTAATTGAAGCAACTGGCTATGTTCTGGAGAAGGACTCAGAATATTGTCAGAAGTTCTTGGAGGAGGAGGAGGAAGTAACAATAAATTTTACGGGTAAAGGAGGAAGCACTACAAAGCACCAGGTGAAACAGGCACTTTTAGTTTTGTCTTGGAACCTTTTGGGAGTTTTTATTATTTAATCATTTTGGTTCCTTTGAATTTATTGTGGTTGGATTGTAAAATACCAAATGAATATTTGATACTCAGTTTATAAAAAACAGACACAATGGCACTCCTAATATTTATGAATAGTTCACCCTTTTGATTGTTGCTCCGACTCCTGTATAGTTGTCTTGCTTTTGCTGACATTGTATTTGACATTGAGGTCTCTTGTAGATTACCAGCTCTGGGTGTATAAGCAGCAGCAGGGAAACCATTTTTTTTTTCCTCGAAGAATTCTCCTACATAGTGACTTAACAACAGAAGAGAAAAGGCTTTATCCTTCTTTAGCTAAAAGACTCCCAAGATCGTCCAACTTGGCATGCCAAAGGAGATGATTTACCTGAGATTGTTGTATAGACCTCATTAGTTTAACAGGTTATGGTTAATCTTTAGGTACTCTGCAGTGACAGCTGTATGTGCCTTTGGATCAAAACTCTTGAAGGGGAAATTCTATCAGTGCCATCTGACTTTGGCAACTTAGGCTGTTAATCTAGACTATGTATTTTTTGGAGGATACCTGTCTGCTCCGATTTGCTTTGCAAAACTTCTGAAAACTTAGCTTGCTACAATCAAGCACTTACATGTCTGTTGAAAAATAGTCTGGTGTGCTCTACTGATTGTTTTCCTTCAGTACAGAAGGATATGTGGTGTCAAGCTTCCTTAAGTGTGTTGAGTAACAATGAAGTAGTTTACAGTAGTGCCACTTAATTTAGAAACTAGATGTGTAAGATGTCTAGAAAAAAATCAAATTTATATCTCTCCTGCTAACTCTTTTCCTGTACCAAAACATTGCAGGAGTTGCCACCTAGTTCATTCTTAATTTTCCTTGCAAGCATTAGTTGAGAAGGGTGAAGTAAGGGAGAGGGAAAAGGTGAAACGAATTTCTTACACCCCAAATTAGGAGTTTTGAAAGAAGAGTATACATCTTGTTATCCCAGTTTGAACTGATACCAGTTGAATGCCAGATATGGACCCGGGAACTGTTTACCTCTTGGAGAGACTTTAATATTTACCTTTTCTTAGAATCTGGAATGTCTTTTAACAGTTGTAGATACTTCTACACATTATGTAAGTGGTTGTGATTTAATCTAACTCACACAGGTTTTGGTGGGAAATTAGTTAAATTTCTGTTAGCCCAATCTCTGTTTCAAGTGAGTGGCAAATTCATCTTCTGCTCTTTATGTTCCTCTAAAATACTAGGAATGTGATTTTTTTTTTCTGCTTACTCTTGTTTTTTAGGAGTATATCCCAATCCAGTCCGGATCTGGTATCAATTTGACTACTTACTATGCGAAATATAGCAGTCGTACACAGCAGGCTATCTTATATATGAACCCTTACAAGATCAACCTTGAACTTATTTTGGAGTTGCTTGCATACTTAGGTACTTCTAGTCCACTTCTTAAGAAGTTTATGTACTTGGGGTTGTCCTTTGGATTTATTTTCCACTGCTTTCTACTACTTCTATAATGAAGTACTTGATTTCATTGTCATAGGAAAGATCCTAAGAGGCATTAACCACGGGGCCTAGCATTTGTTCCTGTTGTTCTGTGAAACTGCTTGCCATGCATGTTTGTTTTACCTATCTATATGCTTGCGCTGTTATTTTGCAGATAGAAGTCCCCAGTTCAAGAATATTGAAGGTGCTGTGCTGATTTTTTTACCAGGCCTTGCTCATATCCAGCAGCTGTATGATCTCATTTCAACTGACAGAAGATTTAACTTGCACGACAGGTAATGCAGATATTTTTTATAAAGTTAATACTCTTATGTTGCAGCGCAACAAACATATACATTAATGTTTGCTATTCTTGTAAAAGGCTAGTGAAAGTTACGCCTCTGAGCTAATGGTGCTACAAATGTACTTTTACTACAATGCAAGTGTACTCTTACTGCTATAGTCTAAAAGTTATTCAAGCAACAATGACAGATACTTAGGAATGGTATGGTACGTTTTCTTCCATTGCTTTCTATTTTATTCTTCAACAAATTTATGTAATCAAAAGCACTTGACTACTTCTTTTCCACTTCTTAGGGTATGGAAGCTGCCATACCTGGCATACAGATTTCTGTGGCTTACTGTTTATATGGAAGTGACTACTTCCTGAGAAGAGCCCTAGAGCACCTGGATCTACCAAGAGAAATGGCCTAGGGTTGTAGTGACAGATAATTTCAAAATTTTTTTGGGATAACTAAAAGTTAGCATCACAACTGCATAAAAGGAACAATTGCAGTCAAATGCTAAATATTTGTGGATGGACTGAGGTGTAAAGGTCTGGAAGAGAAGGGAAGTACCAGTCTCTGTGGTTGTCTCAATGAGAGACCTCTATTACTCAAAGCTGCACGTATTTGTTACGGTCATTTTCTCAGAAGCACAATTTAAAGAACCTGGGTTTACAAACAGGTAGCTCCCTTTATTGCTAGACTGTTATTGTAAAGTAACAAGCAGTTCTGCATTACTATTTTTACTGAATGGGAGAACATCCCAATGAACTAATTAGGTTATTTTTTGTAGCTATTGTAATAAAACAATGAAGCAGACTTTCATATGTAATCATACAAAGTTTTACTCATTTGATTGTGTATCCTTCTCCACATGTTGCCATTATACTGGTCTTATATTTTTACTCCATGTTATTTGATAAATGTGTATTTATTATTAAAATTTCTTATTCTAGGCACAGATTGATAGCTTTGCATTCTGTTCTTTCAACACAAGATCAAGCAGCTGCATTTACAATACCTCCTCTTGGTATTAGAAAGGTAATATTTACAAAGTTCACAACTGAAAAGAGAAATTTTCTGTGGGTGCAACTCTGAATTTTTATCATACAGAATTAAACAACAGCTGGGTGTTCCTAGAATTTCCTCACTGCAAAAAACAATTCTGATTTAGTGGTCTGTAATGGATAGAAGATAATATGCTGTGGAAATGATGACAGTATTGGACAAATTCTTAAAACTAAAATTTTTCTGTAATCTTCCTTAATTATTACTTACCTGTATATTAACTATTGTTAGCCAGTAACTATGACTTTTATCTTGGAGAAATACTATTTTATTTACTGCCAAACTATGTAATTAAATATTGATCAATTTTGGCAGGTACTAAGCAGTAATTGTGGTGGATTATAAAGCAAAATGTGATTGTGAAATTATTTCTTAACTTTTAATTTCTCTCCTTGGGGAAAACTAGACCATTTTCCAAGTCATGTAGGTTTTCATTATTTGTCAGATTATTTAAGGAAACATTTCTGGGTAAAAAAAATTTAACCAGACTTACTCCATAATAGTGATGTAAAGATTGAAACCTGTTGCACATTCCAGTTCTTCTTTTAATGTTATGTTACTCTTTCCAGATTGTTTTGGCAACCAATATAGCAGAGACAGGTATCACAATACCAGATGTTGTCTTTGTAATTGATACTGGGAGAACAAAAGAAAATAGGTGAGAGTTTGATTTTCATCCGTCACACTGTGATTACTGTAAATATTTGGAGGATAGAGCTGCAAGGATTTTGTAGTATCTTTATTAACTTAGAGCAATCCTTTTTGTAATTATCTATTAATTAGAGTTCTGGATGCAGAAATGTGCTGAGCTCATTTGAAAGCTTGCAGGTTTGGGTACAGGTTTGGGATGTATGTTTGAAGTTTCAAATGGTGAGAAGAGCAAGGGAAGTTCATAGATAATGGATATAATGTATGGATAACTATGATCAAGTACTGTTTTAAAAATGAAGAAAGTACTTTTTATGCTATCTCAGTTTTTGAAAGTTATTTTTCTTCACTTTAAATGTGAAAATCCCTACACAATGTGTTAGAATGGTTCTGAATTGCCAAGGTGATGAAACAAAAAAGCTTTCATTTTCCAGATTTTATGCTTTCACTAGTGACTTGTATTCAAGGAATTATAATATACAGTTCCTCCCAGATATGCTTGGTTTTCAAAACTAAATGTATTTTCAAAAATTGCTCATTAGATATATTGTCAGTGTGCTAGTGTTCAGGTAATATATACATGAAAATTTCATTTCTGAAATCTGTATCTGCTTTATAATGTTTAAGGTATCATGAAAGCAGTCAGATGAGTTCCCTGGAAGAGACCTTTGTTAGCAAAGCTAGTGCTCTGCAGCGACAAGGAAGAGCTGGCCGTGTTAGGGATGGGTTCTGCTTCCGAATGTACACGAGAGACAGGTATTGTGAGCTTAGCAAAATTCTGTAAATCCCATCAATACCGTGGGGTTTTTTCTGTGCAAATCCAAGAATTCTTGTTGAAAATCACTTTACTGACTGCAAATCAGAAAGATAAAACTGGAAAAAACTCAACCAAAACAAGAATTTGAGTATCACATGTGTAAATTGTTAGAGTAGCCTTTCACACTTTTTTTTTGAAAAAGTTAATTTTAATCTTAATATTTCTGTAGTGTGTTTTTTAAAAAAACTTCATAATTAAAGGAAAAGTGCAGCACAGGAAATTATAGAACATCTATTTTTTACAACACCTGTTTGGCTTACATCAAATGTGTGCAAACCTTACCTCCTAAACTTTGAAATTTTTATCAGACAAATCTGTAGGCTTCTGAGGTGGTAATCTCTATGGATGAGATGGGGGCACTGCAGAATTAGTTTCTGTTACTGCAGTGGAATAATCTTTTTCCTCCTTCTGTGAAAACCTAAAGTGACTTTCAGCTGAGAAAGAATTAACATTAAAATCTTTTTATCTAACCAATGAAGTGTGTGCCTTTTAGCCCCCGAAAAGGCTTTTCAGTTTGAAAGCATTTTACAGACTTTTTTTGAAAATTAGGGTTTCCTGCCTTTCTCTCTCTGACTAAAACTTGTTTTCAAAGCTACAACACATACCTTAATTCAAAGTATGAATGGCTTGGCCATGCTACTCCCTTCCCTGCCCCTCAAGAGAAAAACTGCAAAGAATGACTAGGTAAAAACCAGATTTACAAGTTTAATTCAAAGATTTAGTTGAATATGTATTTTGTGATGTTGCAGGTTTGAAAGCTTCATGGAATATTCTGTTCCAGAAATACTGCGTGTGCCTTTGGAGGAATTATGCCTTCATATTATGGTACAATTTTTGATTTTAGAATTGCTAACCTTGTGTGGTGGTTTGTTGACGATGACTGGATGCTGGGTGGCCCCAAAGGTCCTCTATTACCCTCCACCTCAGGTGGATGGGAGAGAAAATATAACAAAAGGCTCATAGCTAGAGATAAGGACACAAAGAGAGGACTCACCAGTTACTGTCCCAGCAAAGCAGACTTGATTTGTGGAAATCAATTGAATTTATAACCAATTAAGTTAGAGTAGGTTAAGTAAGTAAAAAGTTCCCCTCCCTCTTTCCTGGCCTTAACTTTATTTCCCAATTCCCTACCTCCTATCCTCCATCAGCAGGGAGATAGGGAATGACAGTTTGGGTCAGTTTATCACAGATTTCTGCTGCTGATTCCTCCTCAGAGAAAGGGAGGACTCCTTCCTCTGCTCAATCTTGGCATCACTTCTACTGGAGACAGTCCTTTACAGTGTGACCCACATGTTGTAGTTTTACATTAACTGCTCCAGCATGGAATCTCCCTCAGGGTCATAAGTTCTGTCAGCAAACCTGCTGGTGGGCTCCTCTCATCATGGTGCCACAGATCCTGCCAGGAACCTGCTCTATTGTGAGCTCTCTACAGGGTCACAGCCTCCTTCAGGCATCCACCTGCTTGAGTGTGGGGCTCCATGAACTGACCAAAAACCTCCATGAACTACAGGGGAGCAGCCTACCTCACCATGGACTGTAGCAGCTGGAGAACCTCCTCCCGTACTTTATTCACTCTTTTTAGTGTCTTCAGACTTGTTCTCACCTCCTCGTCTCTGGCTGCAGTTTGTTTCTGTGCAGTAACTTCTCCTGGAGGCATGATCACCATCACTGATTGGCTCAGCCTTGGGCAGTGGGTCTGCCCTGGAGCTACCTGGCATTCTCTAGATGTAGGGAGAGCTGCTCTCTCAGCTTCCCACCAAACTCACCCATGCAGCCCCTACTACCTGAACCTGGCAACACAAGCTCAGTACATCTTGTTAGCTAAAAATACTATGCATGCCTCTGGGCAAATTATGCCTTCATACTATTGCCTGTTTTGGAATTACTGACCCTAGTAGCTGAAAAGGTTTTTTACTACAAACCAAGTCCAATGCAGTTACTTAGTGGGGCTTCTCATACATGTACATACTCAGCACTTGATTGCTGTAAAATACAAGCATGCTGTTCACAGAATAGTGATTATGAATATGATTCCAGTTTGCCTCAGAGTGACAATTTTAAACTCTGTTAATAGCCTTCTAATTGATTTCTGTTTAAGGGAGAAATTCCATTACCTGTCTCCACGTCTTAAGTGATTAGGATGTGCATAGGAAAACTAGCAACCTGGCAAATTAGTGCTGGGTTGAACTGCAGACCATCAGGATTGAGAGTCCCCTGTATATCAGTGATCACTGGTAACACACTTCTCTGAACAGTGGTCATGCCATATGAAGTTTTTTCCAAACAGTGAAGTTTTGTTAACCTAATGTGGGGCATGTCAGCCTTCCAGGAAGCAAGATGCTTGTTTGGTCGGGAGGGAATGTGAACTTTTGATGCATGATCAGTGTTCCAGTTTTCTGTGTAGCTAACTTTTTATAATAATTTTTTATATTGAAATATACATCCCTTTACTTCACAGAAATGCAATCTTGGCTCTCCTGAAGATTTTCTTTCTAGAGCATTAGATCCCCCACAGCAGCAAGTAATTGGTAATGCAATGAATCTTTTGAGGAAGATTGGCGCTTGTCAGTTAAACGAGCCCAAGTTGACTCCGTTGGGCCAGCACCTTGCAGCCCTTCCTGTTAATGTAAAGATTGGCAAAATGCTTATATTTGGTGCTATATTTGGCTGTTTGGATCCTGTGGTGAGTAAAAAAAATGATATTTTAAAAAGTATAGAATAGAAATCATTAATATAGAAATTATTAATTCTTTGCAATTAATCTAATTTCTTGTAATGTGGTATTTTGAAAAGATGATGCAAGTTAAAATGTTTACTTTAGGGTGAGGGCACCCAGACATCATGGAGGGGAATAATATAAGTGTTCTGTATGGTTGGACTCAATGATTTTTAAGATCTTTTCCAACTCAAAGTGGTTCTGTGATTCTAAATTCCTAGGTACTCTCCACAGTGGATAATCGGGCTTGCTTTCCAGGTTTTTTGTTTCAGTCATCAATGGCAACTACTTTTATGGCAGTCAGGTGAAGTCCCAAGTGACTGGGAAAAGGGAAACGTAGTACCTGTCTTCTTTTAAAAAAAGTAGAAAAATGGGGCCTTGTGAGCTTCTGAACTGTCAGCTTCAATTCACTACCTGGGAAGATTGTGGAAGAGATCCTCCTAGAAATATAGTGTTGCACTTGGAGGAAAGGTGATTCAAGACACCAGCATGAGCTTAACCAAGGGCAAGTCCTGCTTGACCAACCCAATAGTCTTCCATGGTGGAGAATCCACATTAGTGGACAAGGGAAAGGCTACATACTCATTTATCTGGATTTCGGCAAAGCCTTTACCATGGTCCCCCATCTAAACTGGGGAGAGATGGATTCAGAGGGTGAACTATTAGGTGGATAAGAAAGTGGTTGCACAGTCCCATCCAGAGGCTCCTGGTCAAGGGTTCAGTGTCCTGATGGCCGTGAGTGACAAGTGGTGCCCTCAGAGGTCTGTACTGGGACCAGAGTTATTTAATATCTTCATCAGTGACAGGGATAAACTGCACCCTCAGCAGATTTGCAGATGACCCCAGAGTAGTGCTGTTGACACATCTGAAGGATGGGATGTCATCCACAGGGACCTTCAGAAGTGGGCAGATATGAAGCTCACAAGACCAAGTGCTGGTGCTGCACCAGAGCAGGACAACCCCAGATATCAGCACATGCTGGGGATGAACAGATCTAGAGCAGCCCTGGGGAGATGGAACTGGGGCTGCTGGTGGCTGTGAGGCTGGACATGACCCAGCCATGGGCACTCTCAGCCCAGAGAGCCACACGTGTCCAGAATCCCATGCCTCCCCTGCTGCCCACACCGCTCTGGATGCAGCCCACTGGCAGCAGGGGAGGGAGGGGATTCTTCCCCTCTGCTGTGCTTTCATGAGACCCCACCTGTAGTACTGGATCCAGCTCTGGTGGCCCCAACACAAAAAGGATGTGGATCTGATGAAGTGAGTCCAGAGTTTATCACAAAGATGATCAGAGAGGATTGGAGTACCTCTTCTTTGAGGCAGCTGAGAAAATTTGGGTTGTACAGCATGGAGAAAGGACTTCAGCATGACCTAGTTGCAGCTTTTCAGTATCTGAAGGACATTGAGGAGGAACTTCTTAAAGGCGCATATGGTAACAGGACAAGAAGGAATGGGTTTGAACTAAAGGAGCATTTTGTTTGATTCAATACTAGGAAGAAATTCTTTACTGTGAGGGTGGTGACACTGGCACAGGTTGCCCAGGAAGTTGTGGATGTCCCATTGCTACAGGTGTTCAAGGCTGCATTGAATGGGGCTTTGAGCAACCTAGTTTAGGGGAAGGTGTCCCTGCCTAAAGCAGGGGCTTGAAACTAGATGATCTTTAAGGTCCCTTGCAACCCAAGCCCATAATTCTAAGATAATGATAAAAGAAGAATTTTGTTATAAGCTTACAGATTTATAACACAAAAATAGCCTGAAATTTTCTAAGTGATGTGTCCTGAAAAATTACAGGCAACTTTGGCTGCTGTTATGACAGAAAAATCCCCATTTACTACACCTATTGGTCGAAAAGATGAAGCAGATCTTGCAAAATCATCTCTCACTATGGCAGTTTCAGACCATATAACAATCTACAATGCTTATCTGGGGTAAGTGATGATTCTCCTATGCTCATAAGTAGTAGCAGATAACAGATAATACAGTTATGTAAAGAATCCTTAATATTTTTGAAATGCTTTCATTTCAAGTTTTTTCTGTTCAGAGTAACAGTAGATTGCCAAGTACTGTAACACAAAGGGACAGTTTGCTTAGTGTTTTGGTTTTCAATACCTTTTAACTCTGCCTGCTTACATACAGAAGTTTACTGTGTCAGTTTATCCTAGTGTTTTGTTTGCTGTTTGTGGTATTTTGACCAGAATATTTTGTATTTGATAAAGCACAAATGTATAAAATGATATACAAATGTATTAAATAACATACAGGTTTTTTCCTCTTTAGGGTATTACCACTAAGTCTGAATTTTGTTTTGACTGTCCAGAGAGACAGAAATGTGTGGGGGTTGAGAGTAAATCACCTTGTATCTGTCAAATCTACATTTCAGTTGTGTTCTTTAGAGTGTCCTTAGACCAGCAGAATTCATTTTGAAGCACATTTTTCTTTTTTAACTTAGTGCCTCTCCTGTTGCAGTCTTGATGGGTTTCTTGCTATAATAAGACATTCACTATTTTTTCCTTAGGTGGAAAAGGGCCCGACAAGAAGGGGGATATCGTGCTGAAATGACTTATTGCAGAAGGAATTTCCTTAATAGGACTTCACTGTTAACTCTGGAGGTAAAACTTTACTTTATGAGTACAGAGCATAATATTTGTTAAAATTTCCCTCTGAAAATGTCATTCCCTTTTAAAGACATGATATATGGCAGTTACTATTTGGACAACATAAAAGCGAATGGAATTTAGGTACTGATGAAATGCACACTCTAAATCAAGGTAGCTGCGTCTGTATTTGAGTTTTGGATATGCGCGCTTTGGTAAACAGCTTTGTAGTCGCTGCCATTGGAGAAGCTAGGACTTACTTTCATCAGAGAATCAAAATTTCATGAATTAAAATATTTATATTATTCTTGATATCAAATAACAACAGTAAGATGAGCCACAAACGCACATGAATGGCCTCTTATTTTTGGCGAGAAATTGTTTTTATTGATCTTTCCTATTAAGTTTGGTTTACTGAGTACTTCTAAGCAGAATTGGATCTTTTATGCAAATGTATCTTTTCATTTTAACTGCAGGTAGAGATTTTATCATAGAAATAGCTAGGATTCCAGTGTGGCTGCAGAAAATACAAGTGATTATTCTAGTAAGGCATTTCCCCTGGAGAGCATGAATCATTCAGATGAAGTGTCATTTCCTGCTGTTGAGGTGGAGTATGTAACTTTTTTAATTCAAAACTTGACTAATACTATCCTAATTTCAGGATGTGAAGCAAGAACTCATAAGGGTGGTCAGAGCAGCAGGGTTTACAGCACCTTCAACACAATGTGGAGGGGATGGAAATGGAGCGACACAGTCCCTGTCTCTCAGTGAAATAGCTCTTCTTAAAGCTGTGTTGACTGCAGGGCTGTATGACAACGTAGGAAAAATACTATATGCAAAGTCTGTGGATATTACAGAGAAGCTGGCTTGCACAGTAGAAACTGCTCAGGGTAAAGCTCAAGTTCATCCCTCTTCTGTAAATCGAGACTTGCAGACTTATGGATGGCTGCTTTACCAGGAGAAGGTAAGTTGAAGATAGTGAATGTAGCTAGTAGTTTGTGTAAAGGTGGAGTTCTGCCTCTAGTATACTTCAAACTAGTGTATGTTATTTAATATCTAATTGTTTTATGTTAAAGAGTCTTATTATCTAATGATCCTAAAGTCCATAAAAGTGGATCAACTGAGTGCTGAAGAAAAAGAAGGTGAAGCTGAAGATCATGGACAAATTTGTTCATGGTGAAGCTGGTAGCTATAAATGGAAGGCATTTTCTGTGTATCATTTAACTTAATAGTATTATTGATTTTTTTGAATACAGTCTTATTGATTTTATTGGCACTTTACACAGTAATATGTAATAGTAACTTTTCAAAGTCTGCTTTGTTACTGTTCTGAGGTTTTGAAACTTGGTACTGACATACACCAGTAATAAAATAAAAGAGCCAATTCTGTAATGGACAGCTAAACTCCCTAAGTGAGTTGTATTTTTTTTAACTTCTTTCCTTTTCAATTGAAAATGTTGTCAGCTATTTGCTAAACTGAAGTGTTTGTATTGTATTTAGTTATACTTCCGGTACAACAAAAGTTTGACAGTTGTTTAATGGTCAGATTTACTGTGGAGAAGCAGAAAGTATTAGACTTTTTAATGCATATAAAGTGATAGTATTTTTTGAGAATTGAGAATATTTCCTGACGCCCAAGAACATCATAGTGGGATGACAAGACAGCAGCTAAGGTTGGTAAATTATTCCATGAAGACTGGGGCAAACTAAGCCTGCACTTCTCTATGAAGATGCACTCTTCTTATGTCCATTCTTCTTACTACAACTCATTTCACCCCATTCTGTCTTTATTTGGGATGTTCCAAAGCCAGAATCAGCATATGCTGAACCCCATACTTTATGCAGTGTGTGTGTCTGTGTGTACCGCATTTATGCATGTGCATATGTTGATATAGATAAAGTGATAAAACAGTTCCCAAGAAGAATGTATAATGAAAGAGCTTTGCCTGCCTTTTGCCTCAGTAGAGTTACTACTTCTAGTGTTGCTGTTAGGTTAATGTTATGGTTAATGTTATGTCTCTGTTTGAGCTTTAAGAAGATTACTGTGGCTTTAGCTAGCTTCTGGCATATAAACCTGTCACTTATTTTGAATGAGGTTTTTTAATGTGGTGTACGGCAGACAGATAGCTATCAATTGCAATAACTTGTTTTGGTTGCATCTTGAAAAAGGAAAAAAGTGTATTTCTTGCTTGTAGAAGTAGCAATCAAATTTAGTGTTGTAGAATGTTATGTGATTGGGATTTTTTGTTGAAGTTTTTAATTGTTTGTGTTTGTTTATATGCAGGTGAGGTATGCCAAGGTGTATTTGAGAGAAACTACTTTAATATCCCCCTTTCCCATTTTGCTTTTTGGTGGGGATATAGAAGTCCAGCATCGCGAGCGTCTCCTGACAGTTGATGGTTGGATCCATTTTCAGGTGCACTGGAGTTATAACTACTCACCTTTTGTGATTCCATGAGCTTTTATACTACATAGTTGATACATTAGTTTGATTCAGATCACTGTACATACGGTGACAATGGAGATGGAGACAAGAGGGAAGAAAGGGGAGAGAATTTAAGATAATTATGGGAAATTTTATATACACTTAATGAAATCCTAATAAATCACACTCAAAAGAATAGGCTTGTCATACGTGGTGTGCAACAAATCAGTTCCCTCTCTCTTCAAGAAGAAAGTGTTTTTTCAGAAAAGGTATTAAAATGGGTGCAGACTAAACCTTTTTTTATAAAGCTTATACTAAAAGCAGAGGAGTGTACTGTTTTTATATTACCCTTTCTTATAATTTTAAAATCTTGTAACTACGTATTTATCTTTAGCACACTACTGTTCTATAGTGCAGACAGAATTGTTTGAAAAAAAAAATCCAAATTGTAAAATAGCTGCTTACTTGGGTTTGGGGTGTTTGGTTTTATTGATTTGATTTTTTCCTTTCTGCATGTATAAGTTTTACTTGGAAACTGGAAAACTAAGAGCACTTTCCTAGCCTATTTTTGCAGACAAAATAGTTGTCATAAAAAGATCCTCTGTAAATTTTGATAAATGGCAAGTTATGCTATCCAGGCAGCTACATGGTTACAATTTTCTGTGCTCCTTCTGTGCTCTGGTCCTTGTGCTACTCTCAAAGACAACTGTAATAAAAACAATTGTTTGCAGTCTGTTGATCCAAGTAAGCAGTCATGTAATTTAATTCACTGATTTACATGAACAAGGAATTTTAGCAAGCAGGTCCCTTGTGGATTTGCTAGAGATTCTTTTTCTGGTCCCTGGGTGGCTACAGTTGTGCAGTTGCTTGGCTAATCACATCTTACAGTGTTTCAGGATTTCTACTTTTCTACTGAGATGCTCAGCAAAATACCTTGCATTTTGCACTTCTGCTGTAGCAACTACTTGTTGTACCAAAGGCAGAATATAAATGAAATAAACATTGAAATAGGGAGGAAAGGATAAAATTAAATATTTTTGGGAGTGGGTTCATGTTTAGGTATCCAAATTTATAGTGAGATATAGAAAAGGCTTGTGATTGCCTTGGCAGACCTCCCAAGAGGCAAATGCATAGCTGTTTTATTTCAGATATAGGTGTAATTTGAACTTTGTTACCTTGGGGAGTAGAAAGGCAAATAATTGGGCTGCTTATTGGTGAAGTAATAATTTCCTCTTATGCTAGTTGTGTGGGAACACATTCTAAGTTACCCTTCTCAGCTGCTGTTCTTCAGGCTTTGATACTATGAACAACTGGTGCCTAAAGCTATGGCATAATGTAAGGGCAGTCATTTAATGAGTACACTATATATCATGATTATCATTACCATTAAAAATCACATATGTGCATCATGTTTGCAAGAATCTTGTTATAAACTCTTGTTTATATGTAGGGTAAAATTTTGATCTATATTTTAGTGTGAAATGTCTGATGATGAAATGTTTGTCTTTTCTTTATAGGCTCCTGTTAAGATAGCAGTAATTTTCAAACAGCTGAGAGTTCTCATTGAGTCTGTTTTGAAAAAGAAGCTTGAAAATCCCAAAATGTCACTTGAAGGTAACTTATTGCTGGCAGTACTCTTTGTTAAATGGACCTTGTAGCAAAACTGAGGAATAGTTAGTACACTGTGTCCTCACACAGTAGCATGTGTGACATGAAAGTTCCATTAAGAGGCTTCCAGAAAGTCATTACTAACCCTGCATGTATTGTGTGGCTCACCTCAGATGTACAAAGATCTGCAGAACTGCCATTTTAAAGACATCCCTGGTAACAGCATTCAAGGTAGTGGTAGTAATGGTGAGGTAAGCATCTCAAAATAAAATTGAGATTATGTGTGAAGAATCCTAGGCATAGATGATTTATAAGTGTTGTGCAAGTTATCTCAAAATCAATATTAACCAATGGCACGTTGATTCCCAAAAGTAAGGGATAGCAGAGCACAGTTTAAAATTTGGACACTGGATGTTCAGGAGCATATTGTAGGTGGGGAAGAAAGGGAGTTCTGTATGCTGATGTATCTGGAGTTAACCCACGACTTTCTTAATCTCTTGTGGAATACTGAAATGGTCATCAGCAATTCATCAGATCATTTTATGATGATGTACTGTGTGCGTACTGTTTGTCCTTTTGCTTGCCAAATGGTAATCACTTGTTTTGCTTTAGATTCTGGCATAGCCTAAAACATTAGAATTTTAAGTTGCCGAGAGCTGGACTTCTCTTACAATTTTTGGCATTTTCAGAATCAAGTTGCACTTTTTCACACTGTGTTTTTTTTTTTCTTTTCTAGATGACAAGGTCTTATACATCATCAAGGAGCTGATAAAAACAGAAAACAGTAACTGAAATCAGAAATCAGTAACAAATCAGAGCTTCAGTAATTGCAGGGGAAATACGCATTCCAACACTAATTGGAAGTATTTAAATTCTTAGTGTGGTTGATCTCAGCCACGATGGGGATAGAATGCATGATTTTGCATAGGATCAGCCTTTCTTTTTATCAATTTTACGATGAATATTTAATATGTTTAGCCTTTACACTATATTTGGTGCCATTTGTCTTGACTGTATGAATGATAACTGCAAGCAGTTTTTTCAAACTTGTCGCAGACATTTTTTCATAGAAATCCTTTCTTTGGGATTTGTTCATCTTCTGGGAAGCTGTGCCCCCAGAAGAAGAATGTAAACAATTGTTATCGGCTGGTGTGGAATGCAACAGGTGCAGCGGTGATTGGTCTTCTGTGAGTGTTTGGATTTGCTGACCACTCACAGGAGAGTTTGTCCTTGCTTTCTGCTGGACACAGAACTTTGTTATTCATTCTTTCCTATTCTATTCTTAGCTTAGCAGCCTCTGCAACTTCTCTCTTTATTCCTTTTAGTATAGTAATAATGTATTATATATCATATATCAATAAATCCAGCCTTCTGATCATGAACTAAGATTCTTGTCCACTTCTCTCACACTGAAGACCTCATCAGGTCGCTGTAATACTTGGTGACCCCTCGTGTCAGAGCAAAAATTAATTTGATAAGACCAGAGGAGCAAATTGCTGCACTGGGTAAAATCCTGTATGTGTAGCATGTGATGGTTGCTTTGAAGTGACCACAGAAGTGGATTCAAGCCAGGAGTTGAAGAACTGAAGATCCTGATTTGGACAGAGTTCACAGCCAAGGCTGGAAAACCTTCAGGAAAGATGTTCGGAAAGAGCAGCAGAACCATGGAGCGAGCCAGAGCATGCTGGACTCTTTCAAAAGGTACTGTTGGCTTTTCTATCCCTGAGGATTCAGCCCTGAGAAAATTGTGGCTGTTTATATGGGGGACACACCCCTTGGAGAAAGAGGTTCAGTTCTCTCCTTCAGAGGAGAAACTTATTGACCTCTGGCAAAGATGGGGTGCCGAGGATGGATTTTTCTTGTCAAAAACAGATCTCTATGAGTTCTTTCGATGGGCAAAGCTTTTTGGGTTCTTTACTGATGTCCTATACACCTTGGATGTTTTTGTGTGGGAATGCATGGACTCCATTTTCTGATTCGTTTGGGGTCAGGGGTGCGATTTCCCTCCTGTCTACCCAGCATTTAGAAAGCTCTTCCCAGTTTTGAAATGGAGAGCAGCTGTTTTTCCATGGATTTGTAACTGCTATGGATTGGTTCCATTTCCACCGTCCCCAGCGGGAGAAGACCCGGTGGGCGATGAGATTCTGCTTTCCAGCCCCTGCTGCTTCGCGGTGCGGGGGGGGTGAAATTTCGCCGCGCAAAGGACTTTTGTTTACTCTTTCTCCGGAGCAGTCGTTCTCCCCCCCTTCTCCCCCGCCAGGGGGATGGGAGGGGGTGGCGCCGCTCAAGCCAGCGCCGTTGGTGCCGCCCCTGGAAGCCCGGCAGGCCCTTCCCCAGCTGGCCCCTCGGACCCCGCCCCACTCAGAGATGGGGGTGGCACTGGTCCCAGAGGCCCCCCCGCTTGCCGGGCCCCCGCGGCCGCCTCCGAGACCTGCATTGCCAGCCCTGTGGCCGCCTCCAAGACCCACCCTGCCAGCACAGCCACCACTCCAGGCGATCCCGTTTCCGCCTCTCCAGGCGGTCCCACCCGTGGCTTCACCGGCTTCCCCGCCTGCGTCTGAGAATGCAGAAACAGCGCTTCCTGCGCCTGAGTCGCTGTTGCTAGGCGACGACGACGCGTCTCCAGCTTCTGGCTCAGCGGAGGATTTGTTTTCTCCAGCCCCTTTGGCCCCCCCGCCGCTTCCACCGGACTCCTCACAGCCTCAAGCCGAGACGGTCCCTGTTCAGGATGGTGCTGGAGACGGCGCCGAACCCGCGGGACCCTCGGAGCAGCCCGCGGCCGCTCCTATACCCAGCGTGATTCCCTCCCTGAGTGTTTCGGGTTGTTCCGGGGCTGCCCCAGCAGTTCTGCCGCTGTCGGAGACTCTGTCCTCCGTGTCAGCGTCAGAGACTGCCCTGGAACCGGCGGCTTGTTCAAGCTCGGACCATCCTGGACCGGCTGCTGTAGCAGCGGCCCCGGTGGCTGGTCTTCCCTTCCGTGGAGCAGGGGCTGCCCGCCAGCTGACTGTGGGGGCAGTGCGTCTGCCTGCGTACAAGATCAGCATTCTCGGCGGGCTGGGGGGTGGTTTTTCGGGGATTGTCCCATGGAGGTTGCCATCTCTGCCGCCTCTCTGCGCCCTAGTGGCATGAGGGAGGTGTGCCCTGAGAACTCTGCCTTTGGTCCCCAGCCCGGAGGGGGTGGGGATGATGCCATGAAGCAGATGGAAGACAAACCTGATGCATTTGCATTGCAGGGGAAGAGGGCACAGATGGAGGAGACCATAGCTAGTTTGTTGTGGGGAACAAACATCTCCAGACCCCAGATGGGATTTCTGGGGAAGGCTTCTATTTCCCTGCTGCTGGCATGCCTCAGTGGTTTTGGGGAAAGGAAGCATCTCACCACCCATGCTGCCATTTTACTGGCAGCAGGGTGCAGGCCTGCGGGAATGCAGAGCCTGTGTCATGGGTTTGGGCCAGGGCCATCACTTGGCCTCCTGATGTTTCTGGGAGTTGGGGTTTCTCCTACCAGTCCTGGCCTCCCCTTTTGTGGGCCAGTTTTGGGGTTCCTGGTCCATCATGGGCCAGGGCCCCCAGGGCTTTTTCCTTTTCCATTAAAAAAAAAAAAAAAAAAAAAAAAAAAAAAAAAAAAAAAAAGATTGAAAATAGCGGGCTCTGAAGCACTGAAGCATTGAAGGGCCAGAAAAGGACATTCTAAAAGTTGTTCAAATTGTTTAAAATTGTGTGAAATTGTGTTATGACTGTCAATGGTTTTTGATAACTATTGATGGGACTTTTGCAGTAAGTCTGTTTCAGGACCAAAAAGGACTCTCAGATTTGTCCAAGAGAAACAACTTCAGCCCATGGAGTGTTCCTGAAACTCAGCTGCTTGGACTTGAATTCTCTTTGCATTGTTTTTTGCATTTTCTTAGATTGTAGGATTGTTTTAGTGATTTGTTAGCATTGTATATTTTACAGGTGAATAAATTTCCTGTTCATTTCACATCAGCATTTTTCTTTTTAATTTATACAATTTAGAAAGGTGAGATGTTGCAGACATTTTTTCATAGAAATCCTTTCTTTGGGGTTTGTTCATCTTCTGGGAAGCTGTGCCCCCAGAAGAAGAATGTAAACAATTGTTATCGGCTGGTGTGGAATGCAACAGGTGCAGCGGTGATTGGTCTTCTGTGAGTGTTTGGATTTGCTGACCACTCACAGGAGAGTTTGTCCTTGCTTTCTGCTGGACACAGAACTTTGTTATTCATTCTTTCCTATTCTATTCTTAGCTTAGCAGCCTCTGCAACTTCTCTCCTTATTCCTTTTAGTATAGTAATAATGTATTATATATCAATAAATCCAGCCTTCTGATCATGAACTAAGATTCTTGTCCACTTCTCTCACCCTGAAAACCTCATCAGGTTGCTGTAATACAAACTATGAACTGTCCACAGCCATTTCTCTTTTTTAACTTAATGTGCTAATCATACCATCAGTACAATGTGTACTGATGATTGAAGATTCGATCCTGAATCTCAGTTGAGTAGAATTCCATTTATGCAAACAAAAGACAAATGTTTCTCATATGGGTTACCTAAGTGATGAAATTTTTTTTTGAACTAAATTTACAGTATTAAACCAAGACATCTTAGAAAAGTCCTAATTTTTCTGTATGATTTGTGTTGAGAAGATGCTCGATAAGCATCTATAAGATGATAGTATGGACTGCTGTGAATGAGTGCTCAGCGAGATGTGTACTGACCAGCAGCTCCTCCCAAGGAGGGGGATGTGCCTCTTCGCACAGTTATTCCTCCCTGTTTACCCTGATCCTTGCAACTCCTGCAACTTTTATTATACTTTTTTGTGTGTTAAGTTTTGCATAGTTCTCCAGGCCCCCTTCAAGAGATGATCATGTGGTTTTTCTCCATGTATTGATCGAAATTCACATTGACCCTCTTCAAGGAAATACCAGAGAAGTTCCTAGTGGAAGCTTCCAGTGGCAGTTTTCTCCTACCCTACTTGCTCACAATGACTGCATGTCTGTGTGATCCTTTGTTTCTTGTTTCTTTAATACTGAATAACCCTTAACTGAATAGCTTAATGAATCAGATGGTCTCACCTTCCACCTATCTACACTATTTCTAATTATAAAGTACAGTTTTAAATTGCCAACTTAGCTTTCAAGAATAAGGGATATATTGGTGGGGAGGATCTGCCATTAAACAGTTGCAGTCAAATAGGAACTGTCTTCACAGACAGAAGCACAGTGTAGATGACAACTTTTGTTTAATCTGAAAAATAAAGATTTTCTACAGCAGAGGTTAATCACGTACAGGAAGGGCATTCAGGAAATTGAATGCATAAAAATGCAAAATACATGGAGCCTATCCATTTAGATTATGACAGCAGAACTGGTATTGCTGTCCAGCTTGTGCACATTAGCTTGCACCAATTTTTGAAGAGGAGAGCTTTTTGCTAACAGCTCTGAAGGAACGGGGATCATATCTGTTATTCTTTTATGCATTATGATAATGTAGTGGCAGTCCTGATTTCATAGGAGACAGGAAGTAACTTTTGGGGTTTCTTTTACAACACCATTTAGCAAGGAAGCATTTGAACAGGAAGTTTTGATCTTAGATCTTATGATCTCAACTTTGTCTTCAGTATTCCCACACTGAAATCAAAACCTGCAAATTTTATTCATTGAAGATATAAAATAAATCTGTACCCTAAACAAATTTCCTATGTTTTATTTTGGTTGAGATGGCTTTTTTGATGTTTTGGTTGAGATGTTTTATTTGTATCCTTTGGAAACAGGAAATAGAAAAATATCTCAGTAATTCAGTTATTAGCAAGCTGCTCTTTCTTTTGGGTTTGAATTTTGCAAATGAGTTGTTGGTCTTAAATGGTTAAATCCTAGGGAAAGTGTGAATTGTGTTTGAGTTCTTCTCCCTTATCCAACTGTGATAAATGAGAGGGTTTTTTCCATTTATAGGTGGTAATGTTGAAACTCAAGAGTTATTTGTGTTTCTCTAGCACGCTGTGCTTTGTAATCTTCTAAATAAAGAACTGAAATAAATTAAGGGGATATATTGTAATAACTGGGAAATTGGATGATCTTCTGTGTGAGCAACTGTTTTCTGTAAAACAAATGAGGGAGGTCACACTGTGGTGTACAGTTAAGCACAGTTAACTTTTAAAAGAAAAAACTAAAAAAAAAAATTAAAACCCAGGAAACAAAAAAAAAAGTAGATGCTACACTGGCTTTCTGCTTCTGCAGTATACATGAGCAACTTTTGTGCCTGTATTCTTTTTGGTGGATGAACTTTCTCTTTTGCTCTATTTATTTAATAAAGACTTCTGTTAACACTTCTGTGTTACTTTTCTCAAAGCTTTTGTCAGACACAGGACCATTCAGTATCTCTGGATCTTTGTCACCGTAATCTCAACTGTGGTCTGCAATGTGTTCTGTTTTTTAAAGGCAGCATGTTCTCCTGGTGTCTGTCCTCACTTTGGAGAGGAGTTCCTCCTCCTGCTATTCACGCTGTAGACTTCCCACCTCCTCTCGTTTTTCTTCTGTGTCGTTGGCTTCTTGAAGCTCTTGTTTCCTACTGCCATGTTTCCCAGTGCTTCACCCAGAAGAGGTTTTCTTTCTCCTGGTCTTTCCACATCTATAGCACACTATAAATGGGTGGAGTGCAGAACTGTTTTAATTTCCTTGCATTCAGCTGTTTAAAATAGTGCCCCATCACATAAATAGTCCATGGATGTAAGCATAACCGAGACCCAGATTGCATCACGAGCTCCAGCATTCTTGGCTTTCTCCCCTGCTGTCCTCCTGTGCTGTTTCTGGTGACCTGTACTGGAAGTGTTATGTACGGGCAGTGATGGGTAGTTGTTAAAGCTCACGAGGTTCTGAGCTGAACTGCTAGGAGCTGGAGAGACGCCTGCGTTGGTAATGGCAAAATCGAGGCGGCAGCTTCAGCTGGCCACATTTGTGGGTTTACGGCACAGCTGTCTGGTTTGCTGTCTGTGCCGCGGGAGAGCGAGGAGCCTGTGGTCGGGAGGGCACATGGCGACTCCACAGCCTTTTTGCCCGAGGGCAAGCAGCAGAGAAGAGAAAAACGTTTCAGTGGCTCGGATTTTGTTTTGGAGACGGTGATCCCCTCAGCGCCCAGACGACGGGACGGGCGGGGCGGGGTGCCCGGGAGGCGGGCAGTGACACCTTTGGGGGCCCCCGCTCCGCTCAAATAGCCAGTGCCGCGACCGGAGCGGACCCGGCACGGCCGCCCACCCCATGGTGACGGCGGCGAGCGGGCGGTGCGGGCGGTGCGGCGGCACTCCGGAGCGCCGGGGGCCCGGCGGCTCCCCTGGGGGCTGTCCGCGGCGCCCGGTGCGGCGGCGGCGCCCGGGGGCGGCGGCGGCGGGGGAGAACGCGCAGGAGCTGCAGGCTTTCCGCGACTACGGGGAGAGCTGGTACCGCTCCCGCAAGGGGCTGGAGAGCCGCTTCCAGCCGCGGGAGCCGCTCGCCCGGCAGCCGCAGGTGGGGGCAGCGGGGCCGGCGGCGGGGAATGGGCGGGGGAGCCCGGGGTCGGCCCCGCCTGATCCCCACTGCCGGTGCCGTAGGTGACGGCAGAGGCGCGCTGCAAGCTGGTCAGCTGGCTCATCCCCGTGCACCGGCATTTCGGGCTCTCCTTGGAGGCTCTCTGCCTGGCCGTCAACATCCTCGACCGCTTTCTCGCCACTACCCCGGTGGCCGCCGACTGCTTCCAGCTCCTGGGTGTTACAGCGCTGCTCATCGCCTGCAAACAGGTAGGGGCGATCCCGGCTGCCCCGCACCGGGGGTGGCGGCCCGCTGAGGCCGGCCTGAGGGCGCCTTGGACAGGCCGGGCTCCGCGCCAGCTCCCGGCGGCAGCGCCCTCATTCCTGTCCCCGCCCACAGGTGGAGGTGCACCCTCCTAGCGTGAAAGAGCTCCTCGCCCTCTGCTGCGACGCCTTCACCCGCCAGCAGCTCCGCAACCTGGAGTGCATCGTCCTGCATCGCCTGGACTTCGACCTGGCGGCGCCCACCGTCAGCTTCTTCCTGGAGCACTTCAGCCGGGTGCGGCTGGAGGCGCGGGGGACCGACGCGGGGGAGGCGGCCGATGCCCGGAGCCTGGCGGCGGGCATGGCGGAGCTCAGCCTGGCTGACTATGCCTTCACCAAATACGCGCCCTCTCTGCTGGCCGCCAGCAGCCTGGGGCTTGCGGACCGGCTCCTGCGCCACCACAGCCCCCTGGACCTGCGAATCAGCGGCTACCCAGAAGGGCTCCTGCGGGACTGCATGGACCAGCTTCAGCTCCTGGTGTCTCTGAACGGGCGGTCCCTGTCTCTCCTCCTGCCCTCGGAGGTGGCCCAGAAGTGCCCCTGGCTTGGAGATGACCGCTGACAGCGGGTGGTGGTGGAGACGGCTCTGGCTCGCCGTTTGTGCTCCACAAAGTCGGTGCAGTGTGATCCACTAAGCCTTAGTGTCGTTGGAGCTTAAAAATTAGATGGCGATTTGCAAACGATTTTATGTGTCATGTTATCTGCACAGTCCCTTTGCTGTATTCTTTTAAGTCAAGCATGTAAATATTGTACTGAATCTCACGTACTGTGTTATTTAAATGGAGGGTGGTCCATAAAGATAACATAAGGACCAACTGAATATTGAGTAAACTCTTTTCTGTTTGTTACATCTATACCTTTATTGGCTGGCAGCAGGCAGACGCATCTGGGAGAGGAAACACATCGGCACATAACGAATTCACCCTGTCAGTTAACACAATCCCTCACAAAATAAACACGCCCAACAGTGTCATTCCCTGTGATGCCTATGTAGCTGGAGTAAAAGTTACAAGATGCTTGTACATCTTGAGTTATAAGATACCAATATAACCCGAATCATAACTTTCTAGACAATGTAGGAGCCAGTATATGGTTAACTAGTTGCTTAATGCTTAAATAAACAGAAACTCTCCAGGTGAATAGTTTCAAAAATAGACAGGTGTAGCTATATTGGGAAGCAGCAGGATGTACTAATTAGTAATTAGCAAATGTAAAGCAAATTAGCCACAAAATTAAGAATTTTGACCAGTTAGATCCAGAAAGACCGAGGAACACCATAACTGTGCGTGCTCTGAAGACAAAGTTGAAAAGTTCAGTTGTGAGGAACACCTTAAGCCTTCATTGAAGAAGACCTCCAAGACCACCTAAATTAGGGAAGCGCAACCACAGTACAGAACTATTTATATCCATGAGATAGCATTATGTAACTAAGTTTCGGTGCATATATGATGATGTTATAACGACATAGCAATATTAAGCAATACTTACTGTATAACTAAACCACAGCACTTGACAAAGGTGGGTGGGTTAGATGAAGAAATCCCCCTCACCTCCAGTGCTGCGATAAAAAAAATACCTGCTCTATAGCCACTCTATGGGGTTTTATTTCACCCGTTTCAAACTGCCACCTCTGGCTTGGTCATGGCTCAGGAAAAAAAAAAAATAAACACACTGACATAAGTGTAGGAAAACAGAGTGTGGAATAATAACAGCTGAGTTTGTTTGCTTGTTTGTTTGTTTGTTCAGTTTTCTAGCAGGTCTATAATCCAGATGCACGCTCCTGAGCAGTCTGGCACAATCAAAGACAGAAAACAATCATAGTGTTGTAAAATATTTCATTTTCTTCATTTGTATCTGTGTACAAAAGCAGTGTTAAAAGACCCGGAGCTGCCCTCGGGAGTGCTCGCCTTTCAGCGCAGGGGGGACCCGGACGCCGGGCGGCGCTCCAAGTCCTGCCTGCCCTCAGGTGTGGAGGCAGAACGAGGAAACCTTGTCCACGCTGCTGTTATAAAAAATACCTACAGGACCACCACGGGGGAATAAAGAGCAGCTCAACCTCCGCCAGCCCCGTCGGTGATTTCAGCTGGACATGCCGTAGCAGCGGGTGCGACCCTCTGCCGGTGCGAGGGCACCCTCTCCCGGTGCGCGGATCGCTACATTCAAGATGCCATTGACGGGCTTTTTTCTCCTACATAACACACCCCACACCCGCCCCCCGCCGTCCCCCGTGGCTTTCAAGGCAGACGGACGCTGTTCCTTAGAGAGGTTTAATAAACACCATTACAAACACCAGCCCAGCCCCCAGGCTGCCGCCCGCGCTGCCCGGCAGAGAGCCGCGGGGCTGAGCGCGGCACCGAGCAGCTGGGGGCCGGGCGGCCGCGCTGGCGGGGCGGGCAGCGCTATGCGCGCCTTTCCCTCCGGGCAGCCCCTCGGCCCGCCCAGGCTCCGCAGGCGCGGGGAAGGTTCCGCGGGCGCGGGAGCGGCTGGGCGGCGGCGGGAGGTTTCGGCGCCCCGGCGGAGCGAGGGCGGGCGGGCAGCCCCGCCATGGCCGCTGTGCCTGCTCGCGGGGCGGCGCCGAGCCGGACGCGGGGCGGAGGGCGCCCGCCGGCACCGGAGCTGGAGCCGAGGCCGGCGCCGGGACCGCGGCGCCAGCATGGAGCAGGGCGGCCGCCGCCGAGCCTTCGGCAGTATCTGCCCCAACACAGTCCAGGGCCCGCCCGCCCGCCCGGCCAAGAAGCCGGCCCGGCCCGGCGGGGACACGGCGTGGACGCCCCCGGCCGCCCTGAGCCCCCGGGCTCCCCCGCCCCGTGCTCGCCGCAGCGGCGCCTCGCCGGCCGCCGCCGCGCCCGCCCTGGGTGAGTCAGCCTGCGGCCGAGAGCCTTAACCCCCAGGCGCGTACCCTTTCCCGTTCGTCCTTCTGCGCCCCTCTGGTGTTGCCCACCGTGCTCCCCAGCCGTGATACCCCCACCTTACCCTCCACTGTGTTCCGCCGGCCATGACCTCTCTCCGTGAACCCCGCTATATCCTCCCTGGTACCTTTGCACCCCGTTTCCCAGCCTTGCACTACCTGGCGTTGCACATCGAAGATGTTCCCCAGCCGTACTTCTCATTTTGGCATGCCCCATTTGCTCTGTCTACCCCTGCCCTTGCTACTCACCTTTGTCTCTGACTGTCCCCAGTGCTCAGCACCATCAACTGGCAGGATTTGGCAGCCTCTGCCCCCACTTTTCCCACCACCCCAGCTGGCCCTGTGACCCTGCAGCAGGTAAACCTACTGTTCAGAACAGCCTAGGCTGTGCTTGGCACTTGAAGGGGTAGCTCTCTCAAGCAGATGGGTGCTGGCAACTTCCCTAGCCTCAGGTTTCCCACCTGTGAAATGGGCACAGCAGAGGACAGCGTCTTGTGCCGTGTGTCAGATGGGTTGCAAGTGGCAAGGGGATGGCGCCTGGGGATGCTGGAACTGTGATAAGGTGCTGAGCACAGGCAGCAGACACTGTTGAAGCAGTATGGGCAGTGGTGTGGGCAGGTCTGAGCCCTGGGCCCTGCTCACTGGATCATTTCTTTCACCCCTGCCAGGGTCCCTGCTTCCAGGATGGGCCAGAGTTTGTTTTCCAGGAATTTAGGGATACTCTTGGTGATTTTATACCTGGTAAGTAGATATTTTTCCTTACGTGAGCCAAATGTACCTGCGTGGGCACATCTGCAGTCATGCTACATTTGGTCTCCTCTTTTTTTTTGCTTTGCTTTTGGAATTTTGGATGCCCACTCACTGCATGTTTGTCCCACCATGGGACAGTCTGTGAGGAAGCACATTCTTGCTCACCCCCTTAGAGACCTGAGCTGTCGCTGAGCTTTCTCCCACAGGAGACAAATTAGATTCAGGACGCACAGCTGTCACAGTAGAGTAAAAGCATTTCAGAGGGACATGTCCAGAGGGAACCTCCAGAGTGATGTTTAGAACCAGAATGGTGTGCTGGGTTTGGGGGGAGCAGACATGAATACCTCCACTTAACACTTGTGGCTATTCCTTCCAGATGTATCCACCTTAGTGCCACCACCACTGGACTGTACTGACTATGATTTCTCACTTGGTGAGGAGGTGGCTTTTGGCCCCTGCACCCCACAGCTGCAGAGCAGCGTGCTGGTGCAGGTTCCCCCACAGAACCTGTCTTCCCCTGAGCCATGCTGGAAGGACCTGGCAGACCAGCACCAGAAAGCCCTGGGAGATGCCCTGGAGGCAAACAGCCAGGTAGGGACCCCAAAGCCCTCCCTAGGCTGTGCTGTGTTCTGTCACATCCTGTTGAGGTGACTGGAGGGCCCTGGTGTGCAGCATCCCCTACAGTGTGGCTGTCTCGACCACCCCTTTCCCCATTTGTCCTTCGTAGCTGCAGGAGACCCTCACACAGAGGCAGGAAGAGCTGGTGTCACTGCGGGAGAGCAACGTGCAGCTGAAGGAGCTGGCGAGTCAGGCCAGGCAGCTGGCTGCTGTCCTTGACGTGAGTGCTGCTCACCATTCCAGCCTGGCTGCCCTGCGGCCCAGGTTGTCCCTGGGGGACAGTGTGATGTCGGGTGCAGGGGGGAATAGGGTGCAGGGTGAGGCAGCACGGGGTGCGACAGGGCCTGGACGGGGGGAGGTGTGGAATGGGATTGTGCAGTGTGGGGCTGTGGGAGTTGTGTGGTGCAGGACGGCGTGGGGTGGACAGCGTGGGGCAGGGCGGCGCGGATTGGTACAGTGCGGGGTGGAGCAGGGGTCAGCCTGCCACGGTTCGGGGCCGGGCGGTGAGCTGTGGGAGGGGGCCGTGCGGTGTGGGATGGAGCAGGGGAGCACAGTGTGGTGCGAAACGGGACGGGGCTGTGCGGTGCAGATCGTGCTCCCTCTCGCCGGCAGACGCTGATGCTCCCGCAAAGCGCCGACGGGACAGTCCTTCCTCCTCTTCCTCCTCTTCATCCTTTGCCTCCTCCGCCCGCCGCCGCCGCTGCCCCGGCCGGGACGGGCCCGGAGGATGCGGAGGGCGTGGATGCCATGCTGCGGGCCGTGTCGGAGAAGTGTCGCGCCGCCCTGCGAAGCCTGGGGGGCGGCGCTGGGGACAGCGCGGGGGGCAGCCCCGGGGGCAGCCCGGGACACAGCCCGGGGGGCAGCCCCGCGGCCAAGCGCCCGCGGCCGGGCCCGCGCCTGCACGGCGCCTTCCGCGGGCTGCGCACCGGCCGCGCCGCGCCGCGCCCCGCCGCGGGGCAGCTGGAGGGGGGCGGCAGCCTGCGGGCCGCGCTCGGCGAGGCGGGCGCCATCCGCACCCTGGCCTTCCCGCAGGGAAACGCCTTCACTCTGCGCACGGCCGGCGGCGGGCTCCGCTTCCGATGGGTGCCGCGCTGAGAGCCCGCGGCGCCGGCAGCCGGGTCCGGGCAGGGCGGAGCGCGGCCGCTGCGGCGCCCCCCAGCCCTCGCACGCTCCCCGTTTTCTCTTGGAAAAGGGGAATTCGCGCTTCCCCCCGGCTGCCGGAGAAGCGACGGGAGAGCGCGGCGGAGGCACCGTGCCCCAGCGAGGGTCCTGCGCCACAGGCTTCGTACGCCGCGCCGCCGTGCGGGCCCCTGGCCCGGCAGCTTGCCATCAGTAGCTCGCTAATGGAAGTAGAAATTAAGCGAAGATCTGCCCAGTTTCATCCAGAGGGTTTTAGTCAGCTGAGCAGACAAGTGTAGCTGACAGGACAGTGGCTGGAGTTGGCCAGTGTGAAAGCAGAGGGATCGTCCCAGGTGGTGAAACATGATGCAGCATCGTGGAATTTTACACCCAATGTTTACAAAGTAAACTTGTATCGTTCATGTGTGCAACTGTACGTGTATATTTGTACTTGTTATGATGATTAAATGGTGCTTAAAATTGCCATTTTGTTTGTGCAGATTTACTGTAGACTTCATTTTGCAGCAGGTATGCATATTTACTTTAATTAGAGCAGAGGTAGCAGAAAACATCTCTGACAGAATAGTGATGTAAAGTTCTGGAATAATACATGCTGCTTTTAACATTAGTCAGTGGTACTAACTTATATAAAGAGAAATGTCTGGAATAATACATGCTACTTTTAACGTTAGTCAGCGGTACTAACTTATATAAAGAGAAATGTTAAAGAGTAACAGATTAAGGGAGATGTATATAGTGTACTGCTAGAAATATGTTTATAGCCTAACACCATGACCATGATGCATACCAAACACTTTTCATCAGTGTGTATCTGTGTGTCTGATGATGCTCCTGTGAGTCTCACTGAGAAACATTTCCTTTCACCCACCAGTTTGAAAGCTAAGCCACTAATAACACTCATGTAACAGTACCTGATATTTTTATATTTCTGTGGCACACAAGTGACACACTGCTCCACCCAGGGCAGGGATTTTCTCCCTGTGAAGTTATCATTTTTTCAGCATTCAGCTTTTCCAGTGTCCTTGCATGGGTCCATGAACATAAACAGCAGTCCAGCTGTGACAGGCCTTTGTTATGGTTAAGCTGACATCACATCATCACCTCAGCGGATTTCCTAGGGGAGTTGAAACCCTGCACAAGCTGTTGTGCTTGTGGCAAGCATGATGTCTTTGGAAGGCGCGTGGTTGTTGTTGCCAGCACAATATGTAGTGGTATGGCTGCTAGGAGACTGCAAAAGTGGTCACTGAGTATCTGAGGTCCTTCGTGTCTGCAGCACTGACATTTTTCTAGCAAGAATGATGCTGAAGCCCTTTCTGGGATGCTGTGGCCTCAAGCCTGGTATGACTTCAATGACTTCAGAGACATTTACATTTTTGCGGAAGACCTTTCCCACTTTGGCCAAAATTCTGTATGAGAGCTCTGGTTTGACAGCAGACAGAAGAGACAAAATCTTTCTGTCAGGAGGGAATAGATTAATAACAAAAGATAGCATAAAAATACATACATACATATATATATATATATATATATATATATATATATATATATATATATATATATATGTACAATTATACACACACACACACACACTGTACAATTATGTAATGTTCATAAGAATATTAATTCTTCATAAATTAAGTGACACAGTAAAAGTGTGGATGCAAAAATGAAATAACCACCCTGTTGGATTGTGACTGCTGTTGATCTTGCTGCTACTTCAAGTTTTTCAGAATTACAAATATGTTTTCACCCACTTTTTCAGTGAACTGGCTATGGCATTTCCACTGATTACTTTTACTCATAGTGTTCTATGGTAAGAGGATCCTTGATTAATATTGAGATGTAATCTAAAAGTAGTAGAAAACGATCATAAATGTACTTTTAAGTCTATTTAATTTGAAGATCTATTAATCAGAAGGCTGAAAATTGGCTAATGAGAGCAAGATGTTATAGCTAGAATTTGTGAAAGCCTTTTTTAATCGGCAATTTTGCTCATCCCTTGATCAAAAGACAATATCCAATACTGAGTGTCAGCATGGCATTTTCCTGCAGGGCTTGTTAGGGCTGTTCAATGGATCATAAAGAGAAAATTTTGCCCATTCACAAGTCTGAGCTACTCTCCACATGCCAGTAGTATAAATGTTCTTGCTTTGATGTTCATTATCAAATTGTATGTAAACACAGGCAAACATTTGGTGTCATTTAATTTCACCAATTACTTTTCACTGTTTTTGAAGCACACAGGTTCAGGCAACTGCCACCTATATTCCATCAGAAAGATGCAACTGATTGATGTTCCTGCCAGTTTGCCACAGATCCTGTGTGGTGGCAGGCCGGCATTGAGGTGGCTCGGGCATTTGGTGATCATGTAGAGACCAGACTCTAACATGGCTATCAGCGACAGCAGCAGTACTAAACCACTCCTGTTGGCCCTTCAGCAATTGCAGAGAGGTTGAATTTCACTGACGTTCATTCCCTTGTTTTCCTGAATATTTTTCTAAATAAAGATGCCCCTGTGTCTAACTTCAAGGAAAAGGCAAGCATTTTTCAGTCCTCTTCATATGACAGTAGCAGCACTCTTCATCCTTTCTAAACATTGACTTCTGGTCAGCAGCCATTATTTGCATTTTGCATTGCACAGCCTCAACAAACAACTAAAGCTAATGAGGTCAAAAGAGGCTGTAGTTTGCTTTGGCACAACTATTTCATAGCTGCAGCAAAATCAGTCTTAAAGTCTGACTTGCACCTAGCACCTGTTCAAACTCTGATAGCAAGTGACTATTTATATTCAATATTTACTTTATATCTTAAATAAAATACTACAAAGAATAAATCAGTAGGAGCCTTCAAGGTTTTTCATGTGTTGGTAAAACACATGAAAACATTCATTTTTGGTAAAATCTCCAGATTTCTTATGTGGATAATGCAGCTAAAATTAGAACTCACTTGCTAAAACAAATCAACTTGGATTTTGAGTCTATTCTCTTTTTCACCCAGTAAATTGTTGTTGTGATTGCCTGTGAGAGTTATGATTTAAATCCAGCTGGAAGTTAAACTTCATGATCCCTGTCCTCCAGTCCCTCACCCACACACTGGTGAGAGAGAGGAAGAGAGAGAGAGAGAGAAGGCAGAATTATAGGTTGAGATAACAATTTACTGGAAACAACAATGAAATAAGAGAATGAAAAGTAACAGCAACAATACATACTAACAACAATGGATAAAAGAGGGTGATTGCACAAAAAATGCTCATGGCATCTGACTGAACAGACCCAGTGTCATACAGCTTTCTCAGATGGAGACCAATACAGCACCCACAGCCCTTTCCTTCTTGGACGTGAGAATCCCTTGCTTCCCCTTACCTGGCAGATAAAAACTCAGGCACACCCACATGGCTCTGACAGAGACATCCACATGGCTCTGGCATATATATATATATATATATATATATATATATGTATATGTATACATACATATGTCTATCTATATAGATACAGAGATAAAAATGTACATGCAAAGTTATTATTTCTGTAGTCAATGGCCATACTTACAAGAGGCCTGTTGAGTTTGTGTAGCCCATGATTGTGTGCTTTACCCTCCCTAGACATCTTCCAGAGCAGGAGGGCTTGTGTGCTGTTGGCTGGTTTTGTGCTGCATCAGCTCACAATTGGTGAACCTGGAGCATCCTTGTAGCCCATGGCAGTTATGGCATACACTGGCAGTGTCATTCTGCCAGCAATGTTATACAATTCAGTATTACAGACTGTTCTCCCCCCAAAATCAAACCTCCTTGAGGCACATCATATTTCCATCCTTCTGCATTACCCACCAACTGCATCCACGTCCTTAAGCAAAAACAATTCCATGGATGTATTTGCCTTTGCTTGAGGCAGGACGAATCCAAAATGTCTTCCCTAAGGGGTATCCACTGGTTGTTTCCACTGTAAACACATAAAGCTTGCCTTGGTGGCTTTGTGGTAGTGTGATGTAACCCATCTGCCACAGTCTGGGGTAACCAGGGAGTGTCCATGGTTAAGTGCACCCATCAATACAGATGTTGCATCTCTTCCCTGGAGATCTGAGGCATCGTGGGTACATTGAGGTAGAAATAATTCACCCTTTTGTTGCCAGTCCAGATCCACCTGAGACACTTCAACTTTGGCACTTCGATCCACCTCTCCATTGTTTTGATATTCTTCAGTAGCCCAGCTCTTGAGTATTGTGCACCTACATGATCTACTTTACAGCCAGCTCCTCCACCTGGGCAGAGGTGCCACACTTCTGCAGCCCAGATGGGTTTCCCTTTGCACTGCCCGTCTTTTTCCACTGGTCCATTTTCCACCATCAGCAAGTCAGTGTAGAGGCAGAGCACTGGCCATTTCTCTCACTCAGTGACATCTAAAGCCAGCTGGACAGCTTCCAGCTTTGGGAACTGACTGGATCCACCTTGTCCCTCAACAGTGTAGGGCTTCATAGAGCACCTTTCCACTTGCAAATTGTCCCTACAATACATCAGGAACCATCAGTGAAGAGAGTGTGTTGATTTTCATTTTCTGGCAGCTGATTGTAGTGTAGGACCTCCTCAGCATGTTCAACCTTTTCCTCCTCTGGCGATGATAATCCAGAAGTCTCACCTTCAGGCCAGTTTGTGATGACTTTCGAGATCCCTTGGTGATTTGGTTTCCTATTTGAGCTCACTGGGTGATCAGAGCAATTCATTCATTCCACATAGCACCAGTGCCATGATGCGTGGAAGGCACTTTCCCTTTGAACATCCAGTCCAGCACTGGCAGTGCCAGAAGAAGCTGTGCTTTGCTACCAATCACCTCTGAGGCAGCTCAAATCCCATAATAAGTTGCAAGGATCTCTTTTTCAGCTGGAGTGTAGACAGCTTCAGATCCTTTGCATCCCTGACTCCAGAACTCCAGGGCTCATCCCTGAGTCTCCTGGATACATTTCACCGGGACTCCAGGAAGGACCATTTTGCTGGCAGCAGTGTAGAGCACATTTTTCACATCTTATCCTGTCCTGAACTGGCCTGGGGACTACTCCATGAACAATCTCCTGTTTCATGTGTTCAAAAGCTTGTTGTAGTTCAGGACTCCATCTGAAATCATTCTTCTTTAATGTGACATGATCGAAGGGTTTGTGATCTAATGGGCTTTCTCTGTCTGTCACTAAAGCTTTGTATGTTTGTAATTCCCTAACTCATGTGGATCCCAGGCAGAAAAAGGTGCAGGAACTTTCCTAACATATTTCAGTTTGACTTTCAACAACTTTTGGCCTTGGGAAATTTTGCACTGTTTTTCAAGGTGAGTGGTAAAGAGTGCTAAACAATCACTACTGAACCCATGACATGCCACTGCTGAGCTTTCTAATAGCCCTAAATGAGGTCTTTTTTCTCTTAGGAAATTCCTTGGTATTATTTTCTTGGCAATTGGTTGGTCCCCTAGGGGTGGTTGCATTAGGTGATAAGAGGTAGGCACCCAGCACTTCCATACACCATTCTTCAGAATTCTAATTAGAGCTATCAAATACGCCTTCACATGACTGAAGCAATGATTGGAGCAATGGACAACGAATACTTCAGGATATTCTGTGGTGTGCAGTGCAGACCAAGCAGTAGTTTGCCAGCAAAACAAACAGGAAAGGAAAAGATGAGGGTAAAATCAGTAGCTGAATGTCTCACAATGGCCTCTTTGTGTAAAAGGTATTAATAATAAAACAGATACAGAGATACTTATGAAAAAAAAAATTATACCATTTTATTCTTCTTTGGTCTGATTGTCTCTAGTGTAGTTCAATTTTTCGTGTGTTTGTAGTGTGCTCCTCTCTTTCTAATTTTGTGGTCAAATTTGTATCTCCAGGTGAAATTCACAGTCTCCTTTGTCTCAGGGGGCCTCTGAGTGGGACCAGGAATCCAGCAGTTCCAAGGCCCTTGCAGGACTAGAGACTCACAATAACTCTGAGAGGAGCTGGAATGGACTTGTATCTCTTGTGAGGGGAAGGGATTATTTGTGGGTTGACAGAGATTATTTGACCTATACCTACACCCTGAATATCAAGGAAGGGTTTTAGAGCCTAAAAAAGTGGAAGACTTGAAATAGATGAGCATCTGCTACAGAGTGAGGTACAAATTTGGCTTCTTCAACATTAAGTTTGTAAGCACTGAGAATATGACTTAACCTATCTCAACTAAAAACTGCACAGCTGGTTTGCTGAAGTCCTTATCTCAATAGGGAGATTAGGGATATTATCTTTGTAAATTTGTAGATTGTAAAGATCTATTTTGATCTTATGATTATAAATTAATCAGTTTTGAAAGAGTGAAACTGAAAAATGAACCTAAAAAAGCACTTTAACTGAAAACTTAGATTGTGCATTCAACTATATTGAAAATACAGTTGGACATGATTCCCTAAATATTAGTCTTTGGAAGTGAAACCAGGGACTTATTTCCATGGCAAGTCGTATGAAGTTCCTGAAATCATAACAGCATTTTAGGAACTCATAGGTGTTGAAGCTGAACCTGTCAGCAATTACTTGCATTGAGAGATGACAGTGCTTTTTAACTGTATGGTGAATTACCCTTATCCAGGAAAGAGTGTTAGATACATTGCCCTGAGTCCAAGACAACATGAGAGGAATCACCTGCAGCAGGTGCCTGAAGCCTTGGATATAGTTGCAATTCAAAATTATTTGGAGCTGTAATTACTTTTTGCAATACTTAACTGTACAATAACATACAGTTTGGTACTAGTAATGTAGAAATAAGTATTGTGCTATCAATGGAAGCTGCTAGGGAAGCTTTGGAAAGAACCACTCATAGTCTGAGTATTGTTCTGGCAGTTTATTCATCCAGACTCTCGGGATTCCAGGATGAAATATTATTTAGCCACACAGTTGGCTGCTGGCAATGAACCCAGAGGTTCTTTTGTTCAGTTGGAGTTTATCTAAACAAAATAGGCTAAACAAAATGTAGCTTTACCTTGTATGCGCTCTAATGCCAGTGCAGGATCCCGGCATATTGTAAGCCTTGACTTAAACCGTAGCAGTGGTGTGTTGAAATGGATAAGCAATGTGCACAAAAAAGGGGAGAACATGTTGAAGAGTGAAACTCAGCAGAAAGGCCTGGGATGAATGACTTAGCAGGACAGCATTTGATCTGTCCATGGAAAAGCAAAACAAGGAAATTACTGTAGGGTGCTGATGAAGAAATAGACTATTGTATTATGAAAGCTGAAGGTCACATCAAAACTGAAAATCCTGGGAGTCAACTGTGTGTTACATGAAAATTAATACAATTTATCAAAATGCACTTATCCCTTGGTGCCCTGGTTTGCTTGGTGTTTTTTGTTTCCACCTCTCTCTTTTTAAACCAATAAAGCCAGAAATTAACAGGTGACACAAATTCCTCCCTGAGCTAAATAGAGCTTTGATCTACTCTCATATACTTGTCAACCAGGATTATTTTTACTAAATTTAGTGTTGAAAATAAAAGAGGTTTAGATACAGGAAAAAGTGTGGCACAAATGGACAAGAATCAGAAATATTTGTATATAGCCAGTAATCAATACGACAGTCTATGCACATAATGCATTCTTATTATGACATAATGCAGCACACAACTAACAGTTACATGTTTTTTTTTCTTTATTTTCTCACTTGTTTGCATAGGAGATGTAATTTTCCTTAATGTTTGAGTGTTGGGGTTCATCTGAAGAGTAATAGTGGATAGCTATTTCTAGAGATCACTCCCCTCATGTTCACAGTCACTTTTACTGTGCAGGCAAAGATAAATGTAATGGGAGATTTCTAATGAGCAGAGTACTGGACTGAGATGTTAATTGTTGGTTTTAATGAAAGCCCCAGCAAAGACGCAGGAACTATTTCGTCCTCTTGTCCTCTTAATTACCTCTCCTTTGTACAACTAAAATGAAGCTTTGAGTTCCTTGTACAGCTAAAAGGAAGCTTTGAGTTCATTGCCAGAATATTCCAGTTACCTGGTCAACAATATTTCATTCTGGAGTCTAAACAACAGCTGCTCACTGCAGTGTGAAATGATGTGATGAGAACAGCCACATGAATTGAGTCCTCATTTCTTTCCTGATTCCTTCCTTCCCCTTGCTTGCTTTGCTTTCTGTTGCAGGTAGAAATACTTGAGGGTCAAAGCCCCCTTTAATAAATGAGAACCACCATCTAGTACAACTGTCAGCCACTTAGAAAGGCCCAGGGCTTTGTCCATACTGCTGTGAGAAATGTTCCTCTAACCCACTCAGAGGAGCTTAAGCACAGAGCAGGCAACAAGATTGGGATCTTTCTGTATACTGGCTGAAAATCTAGAGAGAATGGTGAAGAAAAACAGGAAGAAATATTGAGATGTTCTCATGTCTCAGGATCTCTGCTCAGTGAGCACTTAACAAAGCTGGGATGTAATTTTTTGCTTTGGCAGAAGTTGAAGGCTTTGGTTCCCAGAAATCTCTCCTGCAAAATGGAAAAAAAATTTCACTTCTGTACGTTCAACATTTTTTCCCACCTATTTCAAAACTCAAACTGGTGATAAATCTTAATTAGACTCCTCACACTGTAAATGGTGATATTTTTCTTAACACAATTTGTTACACCTTTCTTGGTTTATCCTGGGTGTCACAGGCAGTGACTACATCATCTCTGATAAGTATCCAATATGCCCTTGATATCTAAGTCCCTGTGCTCCTTAGCTAGCCAGGTTTCTCAAAGTAGGCCTTTATTTAAGCAAAAGTTTCTTAAAAACTTACTTAAAAGACCATTTTTGTTCACTTTTCTCTTTCTCTGTCGTGGAGACAATCTGCCATCTACTGCTTTTGAGACAGTGTTCTGTGATCTGCCCTTTATATCTCCCTGCTTGCCCGGATCAGGTGTAAGCTGCCACCATGTCTTGTCAGCAGTCATTTGGCAAGGAGCACCCTCACTTTCATGCCGAGAAATTCTTGGGTCGTAAAAGTGTTAGTGGTCCTTGTCCAGCAGCCTGGATGTGATGAATCCAACTTTTCCTGAAAAGTGTTGTTTCAGTCAGCGCTTAATTGTTATGAGTATTACTGCTGATGTCCAAACTTCACCTTCAAACTACAAACTTGTATTTTATCTCGATAAATTCTGACACATGATGATGACAGCAATTTTATAGTAGAAGACCTTAGGGATAATGGATGAGAAAAATCAATGTTATGACGGTATTGATAACCTGAAAAACAGCTTTCAAAGGAGTACCCGGCACAACATATCAGCACCATCTGCTGCCAGTGAGGACAAACTACATGGCTTCTTACATACCAGTTTGGGAATGTTTTGCCGTGAGCTACAAAGTTTTAGCCATGTTTTTAGTACTTAAATGAAATAAATGAGCAGTTGGCTGTATAGGTTCCATAACGAGGAGCCTAAAATTAATCCATGGTGAGAAAGAAATGAAGACACTTAACCCAAGTGACTTAATTTCAATTTGTAGACATATCAGTGAGGTGCCGGAAGCATTATAGAAATGATACACTTAGTTGTGTACAACTTTTTAAAACAAATCTCTGTTTAAGTTGCAATCTCAAAGTGACAAAAAATCTCTTATCTAGCACATACTTTCCAGAATATCATGTGCTTCAAGTGAAGAAGAATGTATTAAGGATATCCCTGGTATTATAATACCTTCCTGACAATTCAACACATACTCCTCAAAAAACACAGAGAAGTTCAGAGTTCCCCATTGCACTACTGCTTACTTTTATTTACCACTGACTTCACTTAGGGAGCTACTTACCTTAAGGCTGCTACCAAAGGTAATATCTTGGCATATATCCCATTGTTAATCAGTGTTCAGTAGAAATTTTACAGAAAAACCCCCAGATCTTTTATTATAATCCATTCATTGTGCATATGTGCATGCGTGAGCTGAAGGTTCCCAGGTAGGAAACATTGCTTGTAATACCAGTTGCAGTGGGTCATATTATCTCCTCTTTAATGATTTGCTCAGCATTTATTAATCCAAATTCTAGTTCACTCAAACAAAACCTTGTTGACTTGAAAGACTTTTGACTTTTATTCCAGTTTACAGCCATAAAGTTCTTAACTGCAACCTCTTTCCTCTCACTGTCAAACAAACTGCACGGTTACAGGTTTTCTCACCTGAAAGAAACTTTTCAGTGTGAGAAAGAGGTTTGTCAAGAGCCTCAAACGCTGGTCTGATAGGTAACAGTTCAATACACTTCCCTTGAGTGCTGCTGATTTATTGAGTGTTCAAGCGAGCTGGCTTTGCAGCGCATGCCGGAGTCTGCTGTTGGGCGGGGTGGCGATATTTGGCTGCTCTCGTTAAACGTTGAATCTTGTAGGAAAAAAAATCGCATTCAGTTAAACGAGCAACTGAAGCATTGCAAGCAGCCCTTTGTGAAGCTATGCTAGCAGCGCCTTGTGTGCTGTTTGTTTTACGGAAAGCGTTAAGGAGGTGCTGAGTGACCCAGCCACTTTGTATGCTGGGTGTGCTTTGTTGTGTCCTTACCAGCACAAAGGGAGCTAATAAGGTGGCAGGTTTTTGAAATAGTTTTACTTTGTTTTGGCAAAACAACTCCATCAACTGATATTTAATTATTGCTTATTACAAATGCATCAGTATAGTCCTCCACCATCTTGTTTACACGATGCTTTTTCTGCAGATGTGAAGCATGCAGCTCCAAAATAGAATTAGGTAGGAAATAAGAAATTATTTGAGAAACTTTTTTGCAGAATAATTTTTTTATTGGTTCAAATAATTATTTTTCACTGTAAAATTTAGAAAAATCTCTCCTGGTTTCCACAAACAGTAAGAAAATGAAGAATACATTCAGCATATTTTAAAAAGTGGTACTTTATTTCTTAGTCTTAGAAAAGAACACTTTTAATGCTGTTTCTAACATCCAAAAGCTAGAAATAGGAAAATGTACTCTTTTACATGCTCTGTGTCCGCCTGCATCTCTTTCTTGAAAACCTAGATGGTGACACCCCGAATTTTGACATTATGACAAGCACTGAAAAAGAACGGTTATGAACTTACTTTGGAAAAACCCATATTACATGTTCCAGTAACTCTTCTCTTTTTACCTCTTTCGTTTAACTAAACTCTATCGTTGAAAAACAAAACAAAACAAAACAAAAGACTGTTTTACCTTTCTCCTATCAAATTTGTGCTCAGGTTTTCTCAGATGAACTGAGTGCCTAAGAATGTGTACTGTCCCTCCGGCATGCGAACTCCATAAAGCACATGCAGGAACAACTCACCTGCTGGCATTAAGCGATATTTCACACTTTCTCCTACAACTTCTCCCTTTGCCTGTCACGTAAAAGCAAATGATAGCAGGTTATTTTTGGAACCTGGTAGTGTAAGATGGTGGTGAAGCAGCGCGGCTTTGGCTCGCTTTTGGGTTTGGGGACCTGCTTTGGAGGAGGCTGTGTACAGGGCTGCGATGCCGTTTGCTCAGCCTCGTCTGACGAAGCGGCGCTGCATTCAGCCCTCCGCCTCAGACTGAGGCTGGGGTGCCTCAGGACGGCGCTGCCCCGCACACCCGGCTCCCCGTGCGTGCTGCCCGGCTCCTCGCAGCAGGCGGAGCGGCAGTGGGAAGCGGCTGATGTGAGACGTGAGGGGTTGGTGCAGCGTGTGCTGAGGAGCAGGGCAGAGAATGGCAGCAAAGCTGGTGAAGCTGGAGCGCCAGTGCTGCGAGGAGCAGCTGAGGGAGCTGGGGGTGTTTGTCCTGGAGAAAAGGAGGCTCAGGGGGGACCTTATCACTCTCTACAGCTGCCTGAAAGGAGGCTGTGGCCGGGTGGGGCTCGGTCTCTTCTTCCAAGCAGCCAGTGTCAGGCCAAGAGGAAATTGCCTCAAGCCATTAGGTTTAGGTTGGACATTAGAAGGAATTTCTTCACAGAAAGTGCAATTAAACACTTGAACGGACTGTCCAGGAAGGTGGTGGAGTCACCATTCCTGGCGGTGTTTAAAAATGGATTGGATGCTAGGGACTTTGTGCCCTGGTATGGCTGACATGGTGGTGTTAGTTTGTAGGCTGGACTTGATGATCTCAGAAGTCTTTTCCGAAGTCTTTTCCAACCTAGTTGAATCTGTGATGCTGCGAAGCTGTGATTCTGTGAAGTTGTTGCCCTAGCCCCATTGCCGAGGCAGAAGGAGCCGAGTGATGATGGCAGCCCCAGACGGCGGCACGGCCGAGTGATGGCAGCCGCAGGGGGCACGGCTGGGGCGGTGGCACAGCGGCCTCGGCGAGGTGTCGGCGGCCCGGGCCGTCGGTCTGGCGGGCTGCCCGTGCCCGATGCCGAGCCAGGGCTGTTTGGCACGGCCGCCGCCCTGCCCTGCCCGCGGAGCGCGGCCCCGCCGCGCAGCCCGGGCGCTTTGCCGCCAGCCGGCACCGCCGCCGCGCAGCCCGGGCCCGCCGGCGGGACGGACCGCGCTTCCCGCCGCGGCGGGCGCGCCTGCGGGATGCTTAAAGGACGGCGTGCGGCGCCACGGAACAGTGCGGTGGGCGGCCGGGCAGCTGGCACCGCCTCCCCGCGGGGACCGGCGCCCCGAGGGCCGGCCGGGCTATAAGTTTCCCTCCGCACGGGTTGCCGTGAGAGGGGCTGCTTGCCACGCACCTGCCCGGAGCCCACGCCCCGGGAGGGATCCTGCCCCAGGTCAGGAAACCTCCCCCGAGGTGGCGGCAGCGGCTTCAGCCAGCCCGGCAGAGACGGAGCGGAAATTAGAAAAACCCGCCGGAGGACGAGCAGGAGGGACGAGGATTTGCTTTGGTAACAGCATCCCGTGGGGTGCAGGGGCTGCCCGTGCCCTCGGGAGGACCGGTCCTCCTCGGCGCCTCTGAACTGGCCCCGGGGCCGCGGCTCCCAGGGAAGCCTCGCCAGCAGCGAGGCTGGAGGGAAGGTGATTTAGGGTGAATAAACTGAGCTGCGCGGTTGCTAAGTGTTGTGTCTCTGTGGTTTTTTTCAAGCATGACGCGAAGAGAACGATTGGAAAGGACTTGAAGTGGAGCAGAAAGCAAAGCCCACGGAGAGCAGCTAAGGTAAGGACAGGCACAGAGGTTTGCACTCCTTTGTACGCGCTGAACTGAGAGTTCCACTGCGCCTTTCTGGGGGACAGAGGGAGGAAGGAGGGAAGGAAACTATGGAAAGTAGGTGATTTTGAACAACCCCCCGCAACATGTAATTTCTATTGTTTTCTATTAGTCCTTATGACACTTTCTCGAGCGTAGTATCTGCAAAGTCAAAAAACCACAAGTTACGGTCAATAGACATCCCTTCAGGGGAGGAAACAAAAACACCTTCGGGCTTCTCTCCTGGTGCACTAGAGGGACTGCTTATTCTTCAAAAGCAAAAGTTACTTGCTCTGTTTGAAGGGGTTGTATAGATCTGCAGAACTTCTTTCCATTGGCACTGCAAACTCCGTTACCTACATTTAGGTGTTATATGATAAGGGACACAACAAAGAGCTCTCAAGTATGGTAGGAACCTAGGTAGGAAACATTTAATCATAAAAATAACTGCTGCACTGTAATCAATAGGTAAAATACAGGCATCTTGTGCCTTAAGAAATTGACTTGAATCACAAAACCAGGTAAGAGTGTAGCATGCAAACTGATGGAGTGGGAAGTGGAGGTGTCTTTGGGATTGACCATACTGAAAAACACGGAAGCAGAAGATAACCCATTCTGCCATTAGATGTGACAGCATAGAAATGTAATCTCTAGCATGCTGAGGATGTTGCTTCAACATATGTATTTTATGTAAGTGATCCCTCAGGGAAAAGCCGTATTGCTGAAGTGAGCAACAACTGAGCTCTGGGAGATAAAACTTTGGGTTTGGTGGTGAAGGGGAACTAATGGCCAAAACTGAAGAGAGTGTAACAGTGTGGCAGTGCACGTTAGCTGGCTGTTGTCCCTGATGTGTCCACAGCTGCTAGCTGCACTCCATATTGTTTCATTCAAAAGCATCACAGAAAACTCAGAGGTGGCCGCCTTTTGCTGTGGAACAAGAAGGACTCAATTAGCCCGTACTTTCTGCGGCTGCTAACAGCAGCAGCACGCAAGGAAGTAAATGTTTCATGTTTTGTTTTGTATCGAGTTAAGATTTATTTTGAGTGATTTAAGACCAATTCTGAAGAAAAAAAGTGAAGGCTTCAAATACAATATTAATTGGCTTTTATACGGTGTCTAACTCAGTACCTCCTTTCCAGAGAGACTTCAAAGGACTTTCAATCAAAATGGATGTTGGAGGTAAAATCTTACCTCCATCTAGACTAAATTCATAAGCTTCAGTGCTGAAACCTTTGTTTGTTTTCCATTAGGTGGCTGTAGAGAGAGGTATGCTGTGGCTTGTAACATGCAGGTAAGCTGGACTATGGAGTAACCAATGATAATTCTAATTTAAAATAAAATTGACTACACAGTGTTTGAATCTGGGCTCATCTAGTCTAAGGGCAGGGCTGCCACAGTGGCCATAAGCAAATGTCCCACAGAGAAAAAGACTGGAGTAAGTCTACATGATACAAATCATGTAGAGGTAATACATCTATATTCCTACAACTACGACAAGAAACTGTTTGCAACACTATCCAGTTCCTTTTGGACAGCCTGGGAACGCCACAGGAGGTTTATACTATTGCTCTTTCTCTGGTCTTCCTGAGTCAGACACCTACCTGTGACATTTACCTCTTGACACTATATACTGTTTGAACTTGTGCATATGTACATATGAAACATGAACCTTAAAACAGGTAAATACTGCTCAATTTAGGTCAAAAATAAGAAATGTTTCCAGGCATATTATTTCAGGAGGCATCTCCCTCATAAGGGCTCTGTGTCTGGTAGGCAGTGTATTGCTAGTTGACTGCTGTATGTAATGCAGCAGTCACTGCTACACTGTCACCAGCTGCAGGGCTGGCTCGCCGCTGTTCCAAGGCAATTCCCTTGGAAGGTGCAGGGATTCATGCAGGAACTCGTGCAGGGGGTGCAGCTGTGTGTGATGGGATGGCAGTGTATGTTGGCTGCTTGAAGTTCTGACAGCAGCTAATATGCAGCTGCTTTCTTTTCCCACATACCTTGGTCATCAAAATGGACAGCTACTACTTTTGTATAAGAAATCTTTTTGTTTCTCCTGATTATTGCTTTCTTTGACTGTCAGGTAAATAAAAGTGGTATCTTGCATCTTTCCATTATTCTAACAACAGTGAGAATTTTTTTCTTTATTTAGACGCTAGTGTTTATCTACTTTTAGATACCAAAGTAATAGGAAGTTTTTAAATACCTGAACCAGGTATAATTCAAATATTTTAAAAAATTTAAATTCAATCTTGGGAGCTTATTTAAAACAAAAGCAGCACACTTAAAAACTTTGTGTATGCTTTACGTTTGATTTTAATTTTTTTGATAGTATTATTTGACAAATGCAGCTTGATAGTTTTTGAGAGGCATCTTTTGTTTGTTTTTAATCGAGTAACTAGAATCTTCAATGGCTTAAAGTCACTTTCACTAACTTTCTAAATACTATATCTGAAAAATAATTACCTTTCCATTGTATATGATTTAAAAAGTCAGTCTTAGAGGTTTTCCTCTCTCATTGCTTCTCCAGATAACTTAATTTGTTAACATTAATGCATTAAAACAACTGCACATAGCCTCACAAACCAAACAGTGTGAACAGGACATAGCACTACATGTGGAAGGATTAAGGCTGGAAGCACACTGACCTTTTTGATTCATGTTACACTGTGAGCTTCTCCAAATTTGCTGGCACAGCCATCAGTGTTAATTTCATCCTCATCTTGGCCCTTTAGGCATCTACAGAGTGCCAAAGACACTCTTTGCTGTTTCTTGTTTTATCTAGGAGCTGCTGTCCGTGCCATGGACCGTGAAGAGAAAGAGCAGCAGTGTTGGTGAAGGTGTGCAGAGTGACTGCCGTCCCACTGCTGTGTGTGGTGATTAGGCAGTGTATTGTTAGTTAGCTGTTCCTCACACACCAGCAACTGACTACACTGTCAGATTAGCACATCACAGTCCAGACAAGAATATAAACACTGCTGTTTAAACATCTCGATGGTCCCTAGCTGGTCCAGTGCCTGCCTGGCTCCCCTGACCTAAGGGAGGTGTGCTAGGTTATGCAGACTGAGTGAATGCAGGGTTTAAAATGAGGTGTAACTGAGAGTATCGAAGTAAATGTAGTTGTATTTCACGCAGTTATACAGCAACCCCAACTGGTTTATAAACAATCTACTGAATTATGTAAATATTAAGTTACAGTTTCAGGTTTGAACCCTATATGAGTATGTTTCTCTTACATCACTAAATATTGAAGAAACATTGACATGTTGGCTCAGCAAACAAGTATTTCACTTGAGTTTACAGGAACATATACTACTAGTGACTGAAATGGATTTAGAATATTTTCACTGTCAGACAACTTTTTGGAAAGAGAAGCTCACATTTCAATGGTATTTGTTTTAGAAAATAGGGATATGTCAGACAGAAGCTTGAGATGGGTATGAAGGATTAGGAAGAAACAGGCAATTAATTATGCTCAAATGGAAATAAAATAGCTCTAATACTCATGGACTGACATTTGTTAAGCATCATAGGAGAGAAGTTTAATCTTAAAGTGGGGAGTTTATTCAAGAATCCAAGAAAGCGGTTTCGATCTCTTTAAAATGTTGGAGTTTATATTTTTATATGCTGTATTTTAAATTAACTCTAAGTGGGTATTTATATGGACATACATTCACACCAATTCCTTGGCTTTTGACTATAGATAAATGCTTGCTTGAATAACATATTCTGACTTTCATTTTATTTGTTTGCTTTTCCAAGTTTGTGTAGATTTGGCCATTAGATGCTTCATTTTTACCAGATGACTTGTAACATACTTTTAAGAAAGGGGTGATTAGTTTATTAATGGTCTGCCCTAAATATTATATTGCAAGAGCTGGCATGTCTCATGATGTATAAGTAATACAAACATACAGAGTTTTTGTTAAGGAGGAATGTTAATTTGTTGAGGAATGTTAATTAACAGTAAATTTTGAAAAACTTAAACTGTGTAGAATCAGGACTGAACGGTACCTATACTGAAATTTCTTCAGAAGATGGTTGTGTCACTGCATTGCGACTAAATAGTGGAATGAGAAGATCCATGCCTGTTTTCTCAGACAAAATCTTCTTTCTTTAGGACTCAAGTGAATATGATTCAGGAAGCCGTGAGTTAAGTAATTCTGTCCACTTGTTTGCTAATATCACATGCTATTTCTGAATACCAGGAAAGACACTTGATCTTAATGCTGGCATTGAGACATTCAAGATTACACTGTGTCCTCTGGAAAACAATATGAGCTTTAGTGAGTGAGTCACAAACAAGGTGCAGACATTTGCTTCCCCTCCTGCTCCCTTCCAAACAAGAAAATCATGCCTCACTGTTTATCTTGAGTGTTTAAGGACCCAGGTGAAATTTCCCATAAGACAAATTACTCTCAGGCAGTACCAGGACTAAAACAGGCATTGTTTTGGGTCTTCCACTAACATCACCTAACATTTCCTTACACCTACCCTTTTTTATTCAGTGATACAAAATCCAGGGAGCTTTTGTAGTTCACATGAACAGATGTGGATGTTTTAGACTTGTACATTTTCAAATTAAGATATCCACCATTTATGGGCAAAACACTGTGTCCTGACACTTAGTTCCATGGACCATCGACTGCCCCCAGCGAGGGGAGGGGGTCCATATCTCAGTTCCCTTCCTGCTCCATCAAAGCAGCCGAGATGTGTGACAAAAATCACCTGACATGTCCCACTATGCATTCTCACACTCTACATGCAGGAGGAGATAGGAGTAAAATGCAGGACCTCAGCATAAAAATAGGCACTGTCTTCACAGATTTGATGTAGGATCTTACAGGACAATGGCAAACAGTGCAGAGGCTAGTCTAAAACACCAGCAGCAGGCTTGTTTGGTCTAATGAGACTTTTACATAGTCTTTAACTGGCTTCTGAAATTTTGGATGGATAAAATTGTCACGCATTAAGTTTAATTTCCTTTCCAAAAAGGTGTTTGCCACTATTGAGAGTGACTTTGTTTAATCTTCCACATCAGTATCATTACTCAATCTTCATAGATTTTTTGTGATATTCTCAATTAATTCAATAAGTGAATGAAAAAACCCTCTCTTTTAAAAAAAATGTTCTTGAATTTCTCACCTTTTCTATACAGTTGAGAGGCTGTCTTTAATGGAAAACGTTTTTAAGCACTTCAGGTATTTTCAATCAGTGTTAGTCTGAGAAAAGAACAACACTAATTCTAGCCATCCTTTTCATACAGAAAATTTCACTATTCCACTGAGACACACGTTCTTGTCATTCTTATTATCTCAGCCCTTCTTCAAGGCATGGACACCTGGAGTGAGGTTTCTTACTCAAGTTTTCTATCTCCTTTCATTCAGATAAATCAAAACTCTTGGCAGTTTGTGATGGAAGAGTGGAACAGAACTGGAAATGGGTTAGCAGTTACATGCAGGACTGGGGAGTTTGCAAGGTGGGAAGAGTGAGGCTTGAGCCTGGAGCCTGCTTCCTCTTCTTCTACCTCTCCTTGAAGGTTGCCATTTTATTCTAGAGATGAGAGGTGGATGGGTGGCTGGGGAGCATTGTTTTCAATAGCCTCAGAAAGATGTCTGTTAGACTGCCAGGCTCTTGATTTTTGTTGCCCCTTGAATTCTTCTGTAAGCAACCATGAATATTTACACAGGCCCTGCCTTCATCCAGGTCAGAAGAGAAATAACCCAGCAGGAGAGGAGCTCTCATCTGAGGCACTGTACTGCAGCACAAATCTATGGAGAAGATTGAAGACTTTAAAGGTATAGGAAAACTGAAATGTAAAATATACAAAATACGAAGCAGCAAGCAAACTTTATTTCTTTTTTCTTCTTCTTTTAATAATTTTATTTTCTATGCACATTTTTTTTTGCAACCGGCAGCTTCACAATTCAGTAGTCTTCCTTGAGAAGATATTACAAAACTGGTATCTTCAGTTACATATGTGAAACCCTGCTATGGATGTCTCCGGATTCCATGTCTTTCATGACAGGGCAATTAGGTGTTAATGGAGTATAAGATCTTTGTGTTACTGGTATAATGGGGAAAAAAGCTTGTGTAAATATGCATCATTTATTAATAAACCTTCTTTCTAACTATTTACCTGCTGGTGACAATTTTAATTAGCTATTGTCAGCAATTCAGAAAAAGAAATCATAAACCCTCTATGCAAATTGCTGGTCCCTCCCTGCAGTGTACTGAGTGCCTCGCTGTGCCAGTAACTCCGCTGTTCTCGAGGCCACTGCAGGAGCCACTCCAGAACGAGCAGACAAATGGCAAACACCAAAGTTAAAGACTAGCAAAATCACCTGATGGTTTAGCTTCTAGCAACATTTCTCAGGAATAGAAAGGCTGTACACCCCTGGTGTTGAATGGCTTTTTCAGAGGTCTTCTCTTTTCTTCATGATAATCTGCCTGATTAATGATGTTACCTCTGGTTTGATACTTTCTATTGGCTCTTCAGGTCTCCAGAATTTCACAACTTTACCCTCAGGGCTAACAAGGTACTTCCAGAAATTCCATCGAGGCTCTTTCTTTGAAGAATCTGTAAGAATGAAATCAGGTAATTTTAGTGACTTACATCTTGAATTGTCTCCAGGCTCCACACTGATTCTTTGACTATTTATGTTGAAGTAATCCCACCATACTCTTTGCTAGTAGCCTGGGCATGGATTTAGTGATTGCTGCTAATGATCTGAAAAGCTGGAAGTCAGTGATGCTCCCCTATTCCTGCAAAACTGTTAAAGAGTTCCTACTTTGACTGTTTTATACTTCCTAGGGAAGAAGATACGAGGGCTGCATATTTATTCAGGGAACTCCTACTTTCGTGTCAGTTTTGGGAAGTGAGATGGGAGCAGGAAGTTGTACTGGTGACGGCTTAATTAGGCTTCTTTCGAAAAAGGCTCCAGTAGATTTCGACTGGAGGACAAGTGTTTGGTTGGGAACGGTGCTGAACACTAAACAGATTTTTTAAGCAATGGATTGAATTTTGGCACCACATTTGTGCTTCAAGTGGGCTAATTTTGCACTAGATTTTTGCACAATGCTGTTGCCATCCTCTTGCTAGTGGTCACAGGCACAAAAGGGTGGTAGAGCATGATGTTCAGCCTTCTGATTGTCAGAACAGCAACATGAATAAAACAGGTAATTTAATTGAAAATGCACAGAAATTTAATGTGAAACTCAGGAATGCAGGAAGAGAAAAACTTTATTTTAGAATATTGAAGTACCAAAAGATCTTTCTCCTTCTTGTAGGTAAACCGCATGTCAAATAAAAAAATTGAGTAGAACTATTTTCTTTATAGGTACCAATGTTTAACACTGATGGCACTGATATTTAGAACCTGGAATTCATCACACAGAGCAGGTGCCTTTGTGCTTGAGTCTTTTCTATAAAGAACTGAGAGAAAACTCAATAATTCCACTGGACATCTGGCAACTCAGGGCAACAAAGTTACATGAGGCTTTTACTAGCATGCCTAAGAGGAGGTAGGAACTAATACAGTTACAATGACAATGGTTGACACTAAATGATTCCTCAATAAAAACAATTTTCAAGTACATAGGAACTGTCTTGTGGCATATAGCACATAAGAGTTATGGGAAAGATTTCATTTAGGTATTGAAATAGTTCTTTAACAAGAAGCACTGTGAGAGAGTGAAATGGACTCGGAAGGCAAGGAGATGGAATACAGGTTTGGGCTCTTCGCTACTTTATTTTCTGGGCAAAGTGGAGTGTCAGAAGGGGGTTATGTTTAAGCTTTCTTTTTCTTTCATATATCAATATGGTTCAAAACCTGATCAAAGTTCAGGAAAATTCAGAGAGGCTTTTCAAGGTGGCTTTGAGTCTCTGAAACTTTGGTCAACTGAAGGGAGAGAGAATTTTATTTTGCTCAACAGAATATGAGGTTCTAAGTCTGGAAATGCTCCCTATATTCATGCAGGATTTTGCAGGCTAGGTCCTGAAGTTCACATGACAAATTAATACAAATCAGTGGTTATATATAACTAGTATATATAAACCTACTTTACAACACAGTTTACATATAGGTCGATGTAGCACCCAGCTAAAAATCTCATCTGCATGTGTTTTTATATAAAATCTTCTGGTAATTTTATGGCCCCCATAACTACATCTTTGTCCATAAGAAAAGTCTTTTTTTATAATAAAAATCATGTACTTTGAAATAGGATTTTGTAAGGGGAAGTTTCTAGCTCTAGCATTTCTAGCAAAACGGATGTTTTTAGCTGGGCCGGTCAGAGCAGACTGTTTTTATAAGCAGTGAGGAGAAACTGATGTTTTCAGGACACAATTCTTTAGCCCATATTTTTGATATCCAAATTAAAATGAGAGTAATTGTATGCTACATGCCTGTTTGTCTCCATAGCTTGTGAAGACTTCAATGTTTCCTGACAAAAACATGCAGCCTGGATTCAATGAGATTACCAAGGTTACAGACAGCTTGGTACATAAAAGAAAACAGTTACCTATTAGAAATTTAAAGGCTGGATCTGCTTCTGATCCTAGGATCTTGATTTTGTGGAGAACAGGGAATGTTACTCCATAGTTTCCTCTGGCAAAGGATTCTATTTCCTGGCTTGAGCTAGGCTCTGATTCTCCGAACTGGTTGCAGGGAAACGCCAGCACAGTGAAGTGGGAGGGACCAAACTCTCTGTGCAGCTCTTGCAGTGCGATGTAATTTTTGTCTGTGTACTGGCAGTAACTGGCCACGTTTACAACCAAAGTTGCCTTCAGAAAAATAAAGTTAGAATAACTTCAGTTATTAGTGATTAGCTATTTAGTTATTAGCTATTATTTAGTCTAGTAAGGAAAAAGCCTATAGATTTTGTAAAGATCACAATTAAACCTTAAAATGACATTTCTCATTATCATGATGGTTCCTGTCAGAAGGCTAAACATAATGTGTCTGATCATCATTTCATTAAACAGACAAAGATGAAAGCAGCTGAAGAGATTTGCTTTCAGACAATCTGTTGTAAATATATAGTAAACTCATAAACTTAATCTTACAGCTTTGTTTATATATAAGCATTTAAAAAAGCAGATATTTAGGACATGCACTAAAATTGTATTTACTAGATAAACTTCCAAAATCCAAACCCAACATTCTTAACTAAGATTAAAATCCACCAATTTGCCAGTTAAGCTGCATTGCCCTGTGCCATATAATGCAATTTCTTTTCTTGATTTGCTAGATCTAATACTTGATTCCTGGAACAGGCCTAGATAAAATAAGTTTTCTCCAGCTTTCTGTATGAAGAACAGGAATTTAGCAAAAATCTCTGCCAGAACCTCCCATAACCAAGCCTTTTATTTATCTAGAAACATGCACATTTTTTGTCAGTATGGATTCAAGACAGAAAAAGTGAAAGAATAACTTACTTTCCCTCTGTACTTCTCCAAGGAAATAATCCTTCCTCGTGAATCCTTGACTTCAAAAGAATAAAAATCTTTGATTTTAGGCTTAAAAAACCTCAGTTGCAGCAGGCAGAGAATGGTGGTGCACAAAACCATTGACAGGAAGACAACAAAGATCCTGGCTTTGTGCACTGAGTATTTCAGAGGATAACTACTTGTGAGAGGCTCCATTTTTGAAATCTTTGGAGAGCAGCCTGGGCAGGCCTGGAATGTGAAGGAGGAGCTGAAACATGAGACTCTCGGCTCAGACCGGAAAGAACAAGCTGCTCATTTTTGTCCCCGTTACAAAAGAGCTGTTGCATATCACAGCGCCTGCTGGGCCTCTGAGCACTTATGTAAAGTATTCGGGATCTTTATGGAGGGGAAGAGGGATGGAAGCGGGGAGAAGAAATGAGTGAAAAGGGTGTAACCATCACCTAAGGAGGCTGCTTGCTCTGTGCAACTGACCTGTGTGGGATATTCCAGCGTGTGTCTGCAGTGTCACGAGAGCTGCTGGGCACAAAACTGTGTTTGTAGCGCAGCTCCAGCACATCCCCTGGGCCCGCAGATGTATCTGGGGAGTTGCTCTGCAGGAGGCAGCTGTGTTATCAGGCAGACTTGGAGAGGCATTTTGGGGGACAGCTGTACCGGTAGAAAAAAGGCAGGGTGGCTGAAACCACGGCGCCTCATCAGCTGCTGTGGGATCACAGACAGCTGTGCAAAACTCTTTTCAGCACATGGAGCAGAGGAATACTCCTTGGTAATAGGCTGTCCTAATAAAGGAAGATAATATAATGTGGATTTTTTTTTTTTTTTTTTTTTTTTTTTTTTTTTTTTTTGCATTGAGAGTGGGGATGATAATGGAAAATGGGTTGCTTTCTTAATTGCTACTGGCTACCTGGCAACGAGCTGTACTGAGATGGTAAGGTTGAAGGTCTGCATGAGAGAAGAATTAGCTGAAAGTCTCAGATCTAAGCCAAGCCCCAGTGGTGTTTTGCTGCTTGTGAGTCTCTGCTTACTCACTCTCTCTCCCAGTGCAAACCACCATGGAAGAGTCATTCTGCCTCAGTTGGTTTTCTTCATCACCCCGATCTTTTGCTGCACTTAGATGATGCATTTTAAGGGATGGCAATAGAAAGGGCTTTTCTGAACGTAAAACCTGGAGTCTGTTTGTTTCTTTCCTTTTGATGTCTTCAGTACTACTACCAGTATCACTCATATGTACAATATCATAGTGGTGGGTTCAACTCTTTCTATAATCTCTAAATAGCTAAAATCCACATTCATTTTGTTTAGCAAGTTTATAGGGACAGCTTCACGCTTTTCTACAAAACAGAGAGATGCTTGGGAAACACTGTGAAATTTCAGTATTTGTATATGAGGACATGTTGGGCTTTGTCTCTGCCTGGCAGTGAGGCCTGTGAGCAGGGTGTTTTGATGGTGGGGAAGAAAACACACATAATTGTGTGCTGAAATGAACAAAGCTGTACTCAACAAGCAAGCACAGGTGACTAATGCTGACCTTAAAGGGAAGAACAAAAGTGTTTGGTTACAGAAAATCCATGTAACATCCTGATGTCTAAGCCACATCTCAAGTGTTTGCAATTTGCATCTATTTATTTCAGAACAAAATAAAGCAAACAAACCCCCCCTTAATATATTATAATACTGGTGTACCTAATAATTACCCAGAAGCACATTATATTAACTATGTCTCCTTTTGTTAACTAAACCTCAACTAAAACCTTGCTCAAAATCTGTTTGAAACCCAAAATATGTTGTTTAATATTGTCTGGGCTCTTACATTTTAATAATTTTTCAGATTTTATTGTTTTCTGACTCAAATTACTCTATAAATTAATTTGAACAAATGCAAATAAGAAAACCAATTTAATCTTTACTTAGTATCCCTTAATATATAAAAAATACAAGATAACATTAAAAATTATAATGGCATGAATAAGCTGCAGCGGTGGTGAGAAGGTTCAGGAATCAGAAGAGATCTAAGTCCTCTTTCACGGGTGGAGGTCAGAGAACCTGCCTGGTTCCAGGCAGACAACCAGTCCCTCTCTCAGGAGCCACCAGACCCCTAAACCTACATTGCTATGTGGCTGAAGGTGCCTTGGATCGTCAAAAGCCCTGTGGGGGCATTGTCCCTGGAAGTGTTTAAAGAAACACTGGGCATGGTACTTAGTGCCATGGTCTATTGACATGGTGGTGTTAGGTTATAGGCTGGACTTGATGATCCCAGAGGTCTTTTCCAACCTAATTGATTCTGTGATTTTCTCACAGGAGCATGCTGCTGTCATGAAAGGAGAGCTGTACCCACAATTCCCATTTCAAGCATGCAGACAGCGTAGGGCAGCAGGCCGTACAGACAGCCAACACTGAGTGGGGTGAAAGGATGAAAGGAAAGACGAAAAAACGGGTCTTATCTCTAGCCAAGAAGTGTCCTTGGCACACCAGCCTTTTTTTGCTGTTATGTGCGACACACAGGAATGGCTTTAAGTTCCATTGGACTGCAAGAGGCCACAGGGTCTTTACCAGCACCTTTACATCTGGAAAAGCTATCAACAACTGGCAAAAGGGTAGGAGAGCTCATGCAGGCCTCTCCTTTGCTTCCTTCTGCCTCTCCTTTACGGCGTGTGCGGCTCCTGCAGGCCCAGCCACAGCTGCAGGCCAGTCCGGAGGGAGGCCTGGCTTTGGCCTGGTGCGCACCCACGGCAGGAGGAGCAGGCCCCTTTCCTCTCAAAAGCCTGAGGCTCCATGAATTGACAAAGGGACACTGCCCAGGGCTCACCCGCACTCTACTCACCCTGGAAGGGATCTACTGGAGCGCAGATCAAACTTGCAGTACTCTGAATCGGTCTGGAGGGCAGGCGATTGCAGGGGAGGCCGTTTCTCTCCGTCAGCAACAGAGGGAGCTGACGGAACATCGAATGAGCCCCGAGAGTGCTGGCTGCTGCTTCCAGCAGCGCCAGGGGAAAGTGGGGAAGGGTTTGCCTGCTGCATGTCTGCAAAGGGATTCCTGGAAGACGTAGGGAACTTTACATGGTTGCCTCCTTGATTGTTCTATCGAAATATTTAGAAAACTAATAAAAGATGCTCCTACGTGCTCTGCATATGTTCCTAAGAGTATGGTCAGAAAGTGTAATTCTATCTTCTACTAAGGAGAATACCAGAGCTTTTCAGTAATGCATGCTCAGGTCTAGGAAACTCTGATCTGTCCTCTAGAGCAGAAAGTTCTTCATGCTGCCTCTACAAGCAGTGCTGAAAGCCTGTGTGGTCCTGGGAAATCAGATGCTAATTTTCTAACAAGCAGGATTTTCTGTAACTAGTCAATAAACCTAAGGCCAGACATGAGCTGCAGTAGTAAGCAGGTATTCTTTATAAAGGGAGTGATCAATCTGATCTTGTTTAATAATCTCTTTTAGGATAAGATGAATAGTGCTGTAGAAATATCTCTTTTTCTCATTGACAGAAGGAAAGCAGGGTGACTGCTCCAAATGTCAGTATTGGTGCTGTCCCACTTAGTGTGCAGATCTGCTTTCTGAGTACTCTCTTACACAGTCAGTGCTATTCTAAAAAGTGCTTGACATATATTCCCATGTACATTTTTAAAAGGAATTTTTTCCATTAAAACTGTTTTTACAGTGTCACCTCAGATGCCTAAGAAATTCTCTATGACAAAAACTACTCTACTAGTAATCATGCTGCAACAGGTTTGGAGGGAAGGAATACCAGGAGAGCTGAAACATAAAAGGTGAGTTATGCCATATTCAAATGCACAGACAGGATATTTGCTTTGTCTTTGGCCTGGAATTAGTTACGAGGGTACTGCCTTATTGACATGGATAACAGTAACATGAGAAGGTCCATTTAGGAAATGTGTGCTGGAGAAAAGTTAGGAGTAACTTTTTTGTTGTTTATTTGATTCAGCTTTTCTTCTTTTTCTCTAGGCTGTTATCCTGTAAACTAAAATCAAAACTAAACTAATGAAGCCCCCTAGATGGGTTTGCTACCTCTGAGAGAAAGCATATATTGAAATAAATATCCATGAAGAACATGAATGACTCAGTTTTCCACTTGCTTTAACAAGGACTGTGTGTGTAAGAGATAATTGTTTCAGTTCTTCAGGATGTAGCTGTTGATTTTGTCGTGCAGATAGAATGAGGTGCTATGAAAAAAATACCAAAAAGTTACCAAAAAGTACCTTTCTGAGAATATTGTTGTGAAAATAGGTTGCCAGATTTTGATCAAGGTTGAAAGAACACAAGGAATCTGCTTAACATGTGAAACAAAGACTTCAGAACACTTCCTGTTTAGGTGTTATTTTCTATTGCTGTATATTTTATCAATTTATTCTTTGTAGTGTACACTGGCACACAATTTTTTTCTTTTTTAAGGCAGTATCCATGCCTTTTTGGACCATAAATCTGTGCTTCAGCTACCTGCCTTCATTAGTGAAAAAGTTTCTCTTCAGTACAAAATTGACTTCTTGTGTGAAGCATTGGTACTCACATTAGAAAATCTATTACCATAATATGACACTCAAAATCTCTACTTTACTGCTATCTCCTTGTGACTGTTCAAATATTAAGATGAAAACTTTTAGTCAGTGATTACAATTTCTCCTTTTCTTCCATGGATTGCACCAGTTCCAAAGTTATATGAAGAGGTTAGTAGCTGCTTTCCCATAATTATTCTTTTGACCATAACTATTGAGTGAACTTGCTTCAGAAATGCATACCTAGTCTTTTTTATAGCATTTTATAATTCTTAATTCATATAATTGAGAAGTTGCTGTGAGGATATTAAGCTGAACTTCTAACAAAAGTAGGTGATGTCAGCATTGATGGACTAATTAGGGTTGTTTGATGCTTTGTAATAGTGGCACTCTTGAACATCTCTGGATGTTGGAAAGAGACCATGCTTTTATACCATTCCGGGAAATCTGATTCTTGGGACATTTACTTAATTTTCTTAATAAACAAACTAGTCTTGAAATTCTCCCTTTCAGGAGGAACAGCGCTTTCTTTGCTCTCGCTCCCCTCCATCAACTGATTGGAGAATCAGTAATTTTTTTAACTCTTAAGATAAACAACCCAATTGTTTTAATAGTCTTAGGTCAATCTAGCCAACAGAGAAATTGAATGTAACTGCTCTTTTTTGATGAGATAATAAACTCTTTCCATGAAGTTATGTACAGAAAATGTTTTTTTCTTATAATGGAGCATCTTTTAGAAGATGAGTACGTGTTGTTCTGTTCAAATGGAGTAATAGAATTATTTGGGTTGGATGGGACATTTAAATATAATCTAGTCCAAACCACCTGCAGTGATGAGGGACATTTTCAACTTGATCAAGATGCTGAGAGCTCTGTCCAACTGGGCGTTGAATGTTTTCCGGGATGATGCATCCACCACCTCTTCAGGCAACATATTGCACTACTTCACCACCCTCATTGTAAAAAATCTCTTCCTTATACCTCGTGTCAATCTCCCCTCCTTTAATTTAAAACCATTACCTCTTGTCCCATCACAACATGCCCTGCTAAAAGGCCTGTACTTCTCCTTCTTATCAGCCCCCTGTAAGTACTGAAAGGCTACAGTAAGGACTCCCCAGTGCCCCTCCTTCAGGCTGAACAACCACATCTCTCTCAGCCTGTGCTCACAGAAGAGTGCTCCAGCCCTCTGATCACTTTTGTGCGTCTGCTCTGGACCCACAAAAGGTCTTTCTTGTGTTAAAGGCCTCAGAGCTGGACACAGCACTTGAGATGGGATCTCACCAGAGTGGAACAGAGAAGCCGAATCACCTCCCTTAATTTGCTGGCCACACGGTTTTTGTGTCGCCCAGGATACAATAGGTTTTCTTGGCTATCACTGCCCATTTCCAGCTCATGTCCAGCTTTTATCCATCCATGCCCTCAAATCCTTCTGGACAGGGCTGCTCTCAATCTGTTCATCTCCCAGCCTGTGTTGATACTGAGCTATGGGCAGCACTTTGAACTTGGATTTACTGAACCTCATGAGGTTCATGTGGATTCTGTGTAAACCTAGATTTATACTGTGACTTATATGTAGAATCTGAGTTAGAGCAAATATGTTCAGAGTTCTAGATCCAGGACTACAACCTTTTACTAAATTGTGATATGGGCATCTTTGCAATATGTTGTGGTATGAACAAAATGTAAGTTCTTCCTAAACCCATTTGAAAGTCTGTCTTGGCTAAATCCATATAAAAATCTACTTATCTTCTCAAATACAATAATAAATGACTATTTACTTTGTGCAGCCTGTTAGTATAAAGGAATGGTATCTGTTGAGAATAGTCTGCTGAAAACAGAATCTTCTCACATACCAGTGAGTGTGTGTGGTCTCTCTGTGGGACAGAGTATTACTTCCTTGCATACACAATCAATTTTCCACAGAAATGTCTGCACTAATTTTAGAGGGACACGTGTCCAAGCAATGTGATTAGCTTTCTGCCAAGTTGTCTGCATAAATCATACAGAAAATGCCTCTCAAAGCTGAAAGCCTGCTGTAGAACAGCTGGAATATATAAAGGAGAAACTCTTCTATTTTCCAGTTATGTTTTTCAAGACCTTTCTTGTCATGATTGCAGCAGGGTGTTGAAGAAGAGTGACACAGACTGTGCATGGAAGGGCAGATTTCACAGACATTGGAGAGAAAGAATTCACTAATCTTGAATGGCTGGTAAAAATATCTACTGCATTTCCACATTACTATGTATAAATAATTACAGAACAAGCAGAAAGTTGACATCAGAGGAGTCATCTCAGTGACCATTGTGAAGAAATGCATATTATTAGGAATTGATGAAGATATTCCTGCCTGTGTGAGCTGATCTGATTCTTTGAATCTTGGTTAAAGATGTAATGATTCAGATCTCTTTCCTTATTTTTGCTGCATCATGTCTTTCTTTCATACTCAAGGAAATGTTAATGTAATTTTTAAGGTCATATTCCTCAGACATACCTTGTAGCTATTTTCCACTTTATATTGTAGCACTGGTTTAGGGAATAGGATCATGGAGTGGAGTGTCTGTGGGCCTGGTTTGAGGGAGGACTCTGACATCCAGGGGGTGTGATGCTGTAATCAATGGCCCTGCAGTGTGTGCACCGCAGAACTGCTCTTCCCTCACAGACACATTTATTGACTGCATCCGGGAAATGTCCCTGCAAGCTCATAACAGTAGCCCAAATGCTAGTTCAGAAGAGGACAAGAGGTCACTAAGGTTTGACAGGTGACCCAGGCAGCAATCCAGGTTTGGACCTTCTTCCACTGCTAAGGTGGTCTTGTTCAAAGAGCTTTGTTAAAGTGTGTGTCATCATTAGCAGTGAAACCATGTATTGTGGAAGGAAAAATGTCTTGAGTCTCTCAGGTTACAGCAATATGATTTGAACATGATTTGATATTCTGTATTTGTTATTCATTTCCCATCCCAGAGACAGGCTGTTTTGAGGCTTTTATGTAATGACTATTGAGTCCTCTGATGGGATTGGTGTTGTCCACAATATTTAAATATGTTTTTCAACTGACTTCTTAATTCAGTCAAATTTTAACTTCAGCTTAGCTTCCAATGGTCCCAGAGGTTGGATATAGCATTGCAGAAAGTGGTGATGTGGAGGTCTGGGAAAATACTAGTTGCATCTGGAAAGATATCTTCCAATTTTCAGGCATACTGAACAGTAAGACAGTACAGTCTGCATCTACACTGGAAAAGCAAGTGCATCTACCTCTTCCGGTAAGTGTTACCCAGTAATACAAAGTGGCTGAGAGCTACCTGCCCACAGCTATTTCTAGAGTTCTCACAACCTCTGAACACAGTATTCCAGCTTTTTCAGTGTGGTTAACTCCTAGCATCTTACCTGGCTCTCCTTTGGCCCACATCTGATACACTGGTGGTCCTGAAACATTAATTTCCTTTAGCTTTTCTGTTTCAGGACACTACAAGCAGTATAGGGTTGTGCTGTGGAAGGGGCAGGGGATATATGTTATATGGACTGTGGAGTACCTGAGATCAGGGCATGCAGAGGTACTGGAGTTTTGTTGCTCTTGCCTGCAGGGAAAGGCCAAACTTTCCCTAGCACTGCTGCTGGTTTCATCTGTGGAGGAGTTGGTGATTTACTACATAAAATGACCTATGATTGACTGGGCATTAGGGGGTGTGAATGATCAAGTGATTTGAAAACAGGGGGATCTGAAAAGAAATTGTGCAGGTATTCCCATACTTAATTGGTTGTGATACCATTCATTAAAAATCAGAATAATATTTTGGTGTCTTCTGCCTTGGAAAGGTGCTTTGTTTTGGTGCTCTGGCTATTTCTCTTTATCAATCTGGATTTCACCCCTTGTAGAAGAAATTGGGGTTTATGTGGTAGATTTTTATTTTCTTTTGTTGCTTTCTTCAGCGCTAATAAGCCTCATTTCAGAGCAGTTAATAGCAACAGTACAAGGAAAAATCCCAGTGTTTTTTTTCCCTTGATGACAGATGAATATAGGCTTTAAGAATATCAGGTTTGATGCCACCCACCTACTTGTTAATTGAGTAGTTTGATGGGATAGTACTGACAACTTATCACTTCCTGAGTTTCATTTTGAGAATTGACACAGGCATGTGAGTGCCAAAATCTTACCAAAAGTCAGTGATATTCACCACTATCCAGGCAAAATAACAAAATGGCACAATGAAATTTAATTTCCACTCAGAAATACCTGTTAACTTATGCCTGTTGTGCATATTAATGTACCCGTGAAGTAGGTGGATAAAGCTGAAAGGGTAACCAGTATGATTTGGGCTAGATGAATTACTCACAAGAGAAGAGAATGCTGAAATGAGTTAGAGATGATTTAACCTGTTACTGTCTCATTCCATATTACCAGCTACCAGCATTAAAGAAGAAAATTGTATACAGAGTTTCAGAAATGTGACTATTCATTGAATTTTACAATTAAGTGCCCTAAATTTTATGAATTATTTTACTTGTTGGGATTTAGAAAAAGCCTTTGAAAATTTTTCAAAAGTAATAAAAAAATCTAGATATTAGAAATACATTTTTTTCTGTACTGAAAAGTTTCATTTCAGTAATGTTAGACATTTTTAGGGTTAGAATGCAGTGTTACACAGCCCATTGTGCAGACCTGAGGTCATTCCTGCAAAACTTAATTAACTCCACAGAATTTTAGACACATAAGAAAATTACTGTAATCCACTTGCTCATCTTTAGAAAGAAGGAATACTACAACTAAGAGGAGAAACATTTGCTGCCTGTCCAATTGAATTTTGGAATAGGGGATAAGGTTAAGGACAGAGTATGGAAGGGATTTATAATGTAATTTTTCCACAACTGTCACTGAAATTTTATGTAGGATGTGTATGTGTATATTTATAGAGTACAAACATTTTATCAGTGTTGAATTCTTTTTTGAACCAGAGAGGTTAGTTGTAGAGATAAGTATCATATTCTGCCCTTGAAGCTTTTAAGTCTCATTGTAATTACTACTCTCTGGGGAATAATTTGAAGAAGGAAAGTAAAACACAGAGAAAATTGCATAAATGTGGGTCTTCAGCATTTTGCTCTATATACCATAGCAATATAATTTCTTACACATAAAAATCTAGCATTAAATTGTTAAAAACACTAATTATCTGGCTTTTTTTCATAGTGCTGAGGAATCTTTGCAGCCTAATGTAGAGAGTGACCACAAAAGATGACTCTTCCTTCTCACACCTGTATTGGTTTTTGTTTCTCGTTACTGTGCTGTCATGAGCTCACTGTGGTGTGACTGAAGGGCGTTTGCTTTAAAAACCTTTTCCTGTGGTTAGGTGTCGGTGGGGCAGACATTTGTGGGGAAATAAAGCCCAGAGAGTAAAAGAATAAATTACTGTATAAGGGGGTTTTGGAGCGGGACAGCACACAGGAACAATTCTGCTGCTAGCAAATTCTGCAAAAGGCAAAAAAAGTGAAAAACCACCATATTTTATATTAATTATTAAACAAAATACAGTGGAGCCTATTCTTAGCTCTACCTGGATAAATGCATGGGGGTTTCAAAAAGCTGTTGTAATGTGGCTTCTCCCTAGTCTAGTGTGTCCAGTGTTTTGAGCCTACCCAGGATGAATTAGGCCCTTCAAGCCTCCTCTGAGGTGTGTAGAGGCAAATATAATGAGAATGTGAAAGGCTTAGGCCTTAGAAAAGATGGTGGTGCTTTTTTGTTTTACTGATTTATGTGTGGTGAATCTTCAAATGCAGGATGTCAAGAGGGGACCAAAAATGAGCTGAGGAGTGTTACCACCATGAAGCCATCCACACCTTTGGAGCAAGAAGTAAGGCTTCATACTACTGACTGCAATGATTAAGTTAATTCTTCCAATGTGTTAGTTTTTTTCACAGACTGTGAATTCTTCTGTGTATTTCAGGAAAGATGGTGATGTGTCCCCTTCACATAAAATGGAAAAGCAGCGGGATGTAACTCTCATACACCTTCCTTCAGCTATAGATCTCAATACAACTTTTAAATCAAATAGATGTACCTCCACTTAAAATTAATTTAAATGTTTCAGCAATCAGCCTTGGCTGTCTAGCAGCCAGTAGCCACAGCAGCAGTTTCACTGAGTGGACTTTGAAATATCTTTTTTTGGAAGATAGCAGTGACAACATTTGTGGTTTGGGGGATACCTTGTAAATTCTCACTCAGGTCTTTTTGGAGAGGACGCAAAAATTAAACACTCAAAAGTTACACACGTAAATCTTAGGTCTGAAGATTTTGAGTACTTCATAAGATCTAACAAACTATTTATGTATATGCGTTTATAATTGTCTCTGGGAAGACTTTTTCAGCATAGCTTTGCAAGTGCCCATATATACCCATGAACAGGATAAAGGTTCATGTTCAGGTATGATATACACTGATAATGCACAAGGTATGTGCTGAGACTGACAACATTAACAGTGGTCTACAGAAATGATTTCTGCTGCAACAGTCAGGTCTATAATTAAACAGGCTGATGGATTCAGCTGCTCTCCAGAGAAATTTCAGTCACCAAAAAAAGATGCCAGACCTTGGATTATGGTAGCACATTCTTTGCTTCGGGGTCATGCAAAATGAGAATGTCCTGGTTTGGTATTAAGTGTTGTACACCATCTGCTGCTGACCTACATGACATAACAGGGTGTTCTGAAGATAATTATTACAGAGATTTGTGTTGCAAGTGCAGTGTGCCCTGTGTCAGGGACAATGGAGGCAGTACTCCCACTCCATTTACTGAGCAAGCCCTGAAGATGAGGAGCAGAGTTTCCTTAATAACTTTTTGCATTTTCCCCTACCATTTGCAGTGTAAATAGTACAGTGGACAAACTGTACCATATAGACTCTGTCCTATGTGTCAGTCACAAGAATCACCTTAGAACAAGGGTGTTTTTGGGTCTGTATCTGTTGGAGAAGGAGCCTCATTTCTGGTGGAAGAAGTTAGGGTGAGTGATGTGGCAGAGAGATTAAAAAATTTTAGTGAGTAAACTGTAACTCAGATGCTGTTGTGTAAACATATACATTTGAGGAGATTAGACTTACAAAGACCTGGGCTTGTCAGAGATATTCTCCTTCATGTAAGTGGAATGCTTGCCAGTAAAGATTTCATAGAAGAATTCTCTGGATGTTTTTCCATAGTCTCTCTCCCCCAAACATAGTGCCCCTTACCCCAGCTTATTATCTACTGGTTTTTTGCAGTAATTTTTAGTAGCTTTCTTCTAGAGCTAAACATGCTGGGCTGGAGCCTTGAGAATCTCATTCCTATGCCTGTAGGACCTGCTGCACATATCTGGAATGGACAAACTCTTGATTTGAAAGCTGTTGAAGGCATTGATTTGAATTCCAGTTCCTAACACATTTAATGTCTGGCTTGGATGAAAAAGGAATATCCCTTGCATTTTGGATGAGTGATTGAGAAGTGCAAGTACTAGATAACTTACTTTTTTTTGGTCTTTCTCCATTTTTAGCTAAAGTGGCTACCAAACTATTTGATACTGTTTTTTTTTTAATGGAAACAAATTGAGAAGGTTGACTAGACTATGGAAGAACTCTGCTGAAAACATATGTAGCACTTCCCAGTGTCATAACCTACCTTAGTGAACATCCACACCTAGTGACATCCAGAATTAGCTGCGTGCAATGAAGCTCCTAAAACAAAAAAAGCTGATGGCTGAATTAATGGTGCAGTTTTCCAGTGACAGTCAGATTATTTTTCCATCAGTAAGAGGAACTCCCATTAAATTATTTTGTTTAGCACAGGCTATGTTTTTCTTGTATGTCTTTTGCTAAGATCACTCTACCTGTCAATGTCTTTACAGTTCAATCCAAAACACTCCTTATAGGTTCACATTTGAGAATTTGACTTCAATCTGATTATACACATTTATCTGTGCCTACTGTTATGTGACACTACTACTAACAAGAGGATTTTTTGTGACTGTAGCTGAGATGCTAAGATAAGTCCTGGCCCTACCTGCTGCAGTCATGAGTCAGAAATCTGAAGGCACTGAAGTACAGTGCTTCTATGTATGAACTCACAAAGACTGACATGTAAATAAATAGCTTTAAACTCACAGGTATGTACCTCTTCAATTCAGTCTGACTTCTGCATCACTGATAAAGGTATTGAAATTTGGAAGTACTCATGGTCTTACTTGTGAAATAAATGAGCTTGAAGTTTTCCTTATGTCAATTCAGAACTGGGGAGTGGCCAAATTGTAAACAAATGAAAGGAACAAATTTTTCTTTCTTCCTGCTGTCAAATTTTTTATTTCTTGTTTGTTTTGGATTGGCAGTTGTGGAACATTGAAACCAGAAAGAGGCTGAGAAATATGTTTGGCCACCTGTCTGTAATTGAGGCTGGAATCATTGTATTCTGAGCAGGTGAGCAGTAAAGTCTATTCCCAGAAAGAGCCCTGCTGCTTTTACTCAGGCAAATGACTCATTCATTTTAGCTGATTTTCTTGGCTTTGTTCAAATGTGATTTACCTCTTCCCCCATCTCTCCCCCCCATCTCAGAAATCAGTAGTAGATTTATTGTATGACAGGAAAGCGGCCAAAGAGGATTTAACCTGTTTCTGCAGTCTCTGTTTCTTACTCTCCTCCCAAAAATCTGTCACCACTTGCAGAATTTCACTATGCCTTGGAGAAAGCCTGAGCTTGAAATCATTTTGCGTCCAGTGGGTCTGAACTTCAAATACCATGGCCTGCCCAGTGCTGGGGAAACAGTGTGTAACTTAGATGGCCCCACCATTGATATCAAGACTCCATCTGTCTTCCCAAATGCACAGCAGAGCAGGGCTGTAAGGAGCTGCACATCTCCCTAGCTCTCTAGTTGCACACACTCTCTAGCTCTCTGCAAGGAAAGGCCAGCTCATTGCTATCTGCAACCCAAGAAGGTATGGAGTGGTTGACCTTTGCATTGTCAAGGGTGTATTTTTAGTAGCAGGTGAATATTTTGCATTTAGGTATCATTTCAGTATGTGGGCTCAGATGACAAAGATCAGATGTACTCTTGTGGTTTTTTTTCCATCCCACTTTCTGTTTCAGATCTTTGACTCTCACGTGAAGGAGCTGAGGAGAGACTTGTGCATGATGAATACCTCTGTGATTTTAAAATCATATGTTAGTGTTCTGTTTTACTTAAATAGAAAGATACTAGCGAGGGTAGGCTGACTTTATTGTTAACTCACAATGAAACTAGTATCTCTTGATAAGAGCAGCAGTGGTAGATTTATGTTTGGTTTCACAAGATGTTCTGGTTGTGATTGTATGAGGTCTGCAAGGTGGAGGTGCAAGGAGGTACAGGCATACCACCTGAACAAACAGTTAATAAACTGCAGTTGCAATTGTGCTGTGTGGGTTAGGTTACAAGGATGCAGGTGTAACATCCTGCCAGTGCCAAGTGGCATAACCTCACTGCAGTAAGAAATAGTTTGGGTTCACATTTCCTCCTAGCCAAAGCAGTGAAAACAACAGGAACTTCGGAGCAGAAATTGATGACAAAATTCAGTGTGAACCTGTGAACTACAGTTATGGTTGATGCCTTAGGTTTTCTTTTACTAGGTTTGAAATTAACCAGATAATTCTAATATTAGTGCATAGTTAAAATAACTGCACAAGGAGAAAAAAAAAAAGTACATGGAGTTAATATTAATTGTTACTAAAATTAGAGCAACATTCTTACACTGAACTTCGCTGTGAAGTTTCCAAAGTATCAATTGACTTTGGGATTACATTGTAATTGTTGTGGTTAAAAATAGTCCAACAGTGCATCATCATGAATCTGTAAATAAATTTCAGTACCATAAAGTCCATTACACAAGCACAACACAAGGACATATCTTGCAGTAAGTCAGGCTTGTGTGTGCATTTTCAGTGCTTCTAATTAATTCAATATGTATCTGAAAAACCTTTAACAGTCATTGTGGGAAAGTTTCCAGTTTCTAACCCTTATTAATATAATTAAAATCCTTAAATAAATCTATTGCAATAATGTCATATACCTGTTTCTCAGATACCTAAAAGGATTGTATTGAACTTGCTGATTTTATTTCAGCGTTGTACTAGTTTTAAGTGTGAATTTCAGCAGGAATCTCTTCTGATTTGTCATAGGATTAATGTAAGTAATATTCATAAAAAATGGCAAAATGTATTGCAAGGTATTTTCAGTATTTTCAGTTCAACTCCCATATTAATGTGCAAAAGCCATATCTAGGAGCTAAACTTTGTCAGTAGCAATGTTTCCAGTCAGGGTATTCCTTCCTGCCTTTGGTAGACTGACACTGGAAGAGAGTATTAGACTGATGATATTGTAGAACTGTGAATCCATTTCCTAGCAAGCAGCTGGTGCAGCAGTGTCAGGTTGTGCAGATTTTTCTAAAGCCTTGGAGTGGGAGGGAGAAACAAGGCAAGGGAAGGGACAGAACCAAAGAATACAGGTAACTTGCCAGAAAGCCCTTTAGCAGAACAATGCAGTTTTACACTGCCTCTCAGTTGGGCATGGAGTCACACCTGGCTTTGGCAAAAATCACCTAGTGAAAGGGTTTTTCATGGAGAACAGGCAATAGTTTACATCAAATGGCTCAGCAGTTGAACAGAGTGTAGATTAGTGGCATAGACTGTGCTCGTGGAAAAGAAACGTGAGAGTCAGCAGGTGTTCCACCCAGCTGGAATGGGGCAGCTGCTTGGCTCCTTGTGCTGTCAGGCACCTCTGCAGCCAGGGTGTGCTTTGGTGGCTGTTCTGTGCTTCCTCTTACTGAAACACTGCTGTTCTGCTGCTTCACTCTGATGTGGTTTGCTTCTGAAGAAACACTGGTGTGATGGAGTTGCTTTTCATGTTCCATTACCATTAAACCGCTGTCTGTTCTTGTCTGCAGTGGTTCACTACTAGGATTTGCCCTTCACTCTGAAGTTCAGAGTGCTCAGCACCATGTTGGGATTCTTTGTCAAAACAAACAAATCATTTGCAGCCTGAAATTTTCACTAGCCAACATGTTGCTGGCAATTTGGTCTCGAGGCAGTACATTGAATATCTGGCCTAGCAGCCCTGGGGTGAAATTGCAGTTGCAGGCACTGAAAACCATACGTCCTTTCTTAGCAGTTAAAGCATATGAAGAAGGCATGTTGCTCAGGCAATTTTCAAATTATCTGACTGATGTCTATTAGAGTCTTCTGTCCGTAATGCAATTAATTTTAAAACCAATTCTCTTAGTAGGTAAGCTTGCTAGGGCTTTGATACTGGATTAGTAGGCCTTTGTAAATATGTTGCCAAACACAAATAATATTTATCACAATTTCTTGTATCTATGTATCTTCACAGAAAAGTTTGGTGGTGTAATGCTTACAAGTTTGCAAACAAGATATTTTGATTTTTGGAGTTTTGGAAAACTACCTCTGCTGCAATTAATTTCATATATGGGGTTGCTTTTGCCCTCCTGACCATGTTTTCATGCCATTGTTGGTGACAAATAATCGGAAGAAGGAAATTTTAAATAAAATTATTTAAGATTCTTTATGTAGTGTCTGTCTGTGTGGGAGATAGGACAGGTAATACTAATAAGAGACAGAAGAGCAGAGTATTTACAAGCTGTTTGTTCTCCCAAAAGAAACTGAGGTTGGACTGTAGTGCTGGGGTTAAAGGATCAGGGAAATTTATTGAAACATGTGGAACTGAGCTCTGAGAAGTTTTCTTCAGGTAGATTTTGGGCCTTAGACATATCCTGGAAATATCCTGGGAGAAACCAGTTCTCTTGTAAGCCCTGTAGGCCACTTTCCTTAGACTTGTGTGACGGCTTGGCTTAGGCAAGACTCTATCCTACTCGGTTCTTCTGTGCTGATGTGTGAGTCTGTGGCCTCTGAAGGGCAAGCAGAGAAGTTGTAGTTTCATGAGGGTGTGTGGAACAGTGTAGGCTATGAAACAAAGGCAAGGGAAGCAGCATTGGGAGTTCTGGGGTCCTACTCTGCCCTGAGCGTAGATGCTGGGTGCTTGTAGTAGTTAATTTTAACAGCTAGACTCCAAGCTAAAGTGCCTCTGTTCTTCCATCTGACCTCCTAATCTATTCTGGCATCTGTTTTCTTTTTATTGTTTAGGTTATAACCTGGTGTCCTTGGCAGTCGAAAGTCCTTGCTACACGAGGTGGAATGAAAGATGGGATTTTGCGTGTCTGGCATATGAATTGTGAGAAAATCATCCAAAGTGCAATTACAGATTCACAGGTGAAATGATGAAATGTCTGCATACTTTGGCTATGTTCTTTCTGTATAGCTGTGTTGATCTGGCAAACTGCCACTGACTTTGAGGGTGGTTCAGCAGTGAGAGGAACAGCAGGATTTTCTCTGGATGTGCAATTGTGGTGTTCTCAGCTCCACCATGTGTGATTGACTCAGAAGCAGTTTGTTGTTTCTCATTCACCACTTCTGTCTCCGTGCAGAAGTGATGGAAGAGGAGACAGTCTTGAAGCCAGACACTTTTCATCGTCTTTCCTTGCTGGCAATGACAGTCTTGGCCAAAACTCTAAATGCAGAGAGAATGATGAAGGGGAAGAAAAGTTCCCAGAGCACTAGGGTGAGGAGAGGTGTAACAGTCAGAGACAAAACATCTGCTTTCTGGAGTTTGAATATTAGGAGACAAAGGAACAGGTTCTCAGCTGTAGTGGAGCAGCATAATTTGGTTTGCTGGAGCTATTACAGCGTAGCTAAGGATGTGTTTTGAGGGTTTTTTTATACTAACAGGTTGTTACCATGTTTAGATAGGACAATAAAGCAACAGTATGTTGAAGAGTTGAAAACAAGTAAATGGCCCTTCTAAATAAATAGACAGATGATTTTGCATCTCATGATGTAAGGATACTGAACCAGCTTTCAAATGATGTCTAAACCAAATCTCCATGTATTATTTAAACATGTCTGTGCTTTGATGAAGGATTTTGTTGTGAATAAATGTGTTGCAGAGTGTTTCCCTTGCACCCTGACAGAGAAACTGGAGTTCCTTATAGCTCTGTATTGTTCCATGGTGCTGTAGGGCGACACCATATGCAGAGGTTGTTTCTTGCTAAGCCTCCTTGTCTCTGGTGTTATTCATGAACAGAAAAGACCAGATCATTGCTACACAGACATATTCCTGCTTATGAAGACCCCTAATAACTTACTATAAGAAATTAAATACAGGGAAAAATTGTGGAAGTATCAAGATACAATCAGAATAAATGCTGTGGTGCATGATTGCAACTTAGATGGTTCTAAGTCAACCTCAGACACTTTTAACCACATAAGTTTTACACCCACAGAAATGATCTGACAAACTGTAACTGAATTTCATTTTATAAACCTCTTGCAAATGCTGAATACCCCAGCTAAGAATGAGGACCTATCAGCACCAGTTGAGCACTTTAGTAATTAAGAGTGACTGTCACTTAGTATATTCAGAACAGAATGACAACTGAAAAGTAATAACCTTTTTATAGCACTGGATCAGTTTTTGAGATACTTCTGATAGAACTATCAGAGTAATTTACTAGAAAAGAAAAAAGAAAAGGAATAATTTTGGATGTAATGTCCACTCCTTAGGAAAGTTGTTGTAGCTGTTGCCTGCCTGTAGGCAGGCAAAATATGTAATTGCTTTGAAAATTACCTGACCTGAACATGGTATTGAAACAATGAAATAAACCCAGAAAACTCCACCCAAACCCCATGCAAATGAATAATTTCAACTTGTCTGATTTCTCTCTATTGCCCTCCACTACTTTTTGACTTAAACTGTAAATTAAATTTCAATCAGTGTTATGGACAGTTTTGGGTGCCTCCAAAGATTATAACTCAACATCCTCCCTCAATGTCGTTACAGACACTGAACAGACACAGCATAAGGAATTCACCGAGTTGTAAAATCTCAATCCTAAATATTGACAAAGATTCTGTATATTTCAATAACTTAAGAAGGAGCAAAGCTAGAAAATTGATCTCTGCTAAAATAGTTTAGTGGTGTTGAAGTTAAAATAAAAAAGTTTAGCAGGAACTCATGTAGCTCAGCACCAGGACAGCAGGTATTTGCATTTAGCCATAGTGTTTCCAGTGAGCCACTCTATCAGCTTCACAATTTAGGGGCAGACTTTGCATTGGCAGCAGTGACCTTCATTAGGTGTCACAGGGCTGCACAGTTCCTCACATGTTTGTCCTTGTAGTATCTTGAACTAGAAGAGTGCCATTCTCTTGTGTCCATGGGGACCTCGGGTACGAGTGATGGGAGGACACAGGTTGCTCACATTCATTTTAGCATGTCACACATGACTTCTTACTTTCGTGCTTCCCTTTAGGATGTGGTTTATATGTTCTGCTTTAGAAACTACTACTCAGAAGATTTTTTTTCTCTTGGGGGTTTAGCCTACCAGTGTGACTGCCAGTAACTGACCCAGCCAGAAAAGACAAAGTCCAGTAACTTCAGGGAACAAAGCTTCAAATTTCTCTTGCTGCCATGTGCCTAAAAACCTCACGTGTTTTCCTGGCATTGGCATAGCCCTAAAAGGTACAAGAAGTCTATGAGGTAAACACAGTTCTTGAGAGTCTCAATTGAGTTACAGATTCCTCCTGCCTTCAGTTCAAGTTCAGTGTCTGCTTGTGGGTGAGATTTTTCAACAACCACGTTAATGAGTTTGGTACATTCTTTGTGCTGCTTGACTGGGTAGCTTTCTGCTTTCCATGTGTAGCTCCCAAGATTTACTACAACTGCAGACAAACTGAAAACACAGTTGCACTAAATGGCTTAGTGGAGTCCCTGTTATAAGATCTCTTTAGCAGTGATAACTGAGCAGCTGGAGACAGTATCTCATTATTGGATCAGCTGCTGCGAGCTGTCTGCAAGGCCTGTGCAGCCAGATGGGAAGGCTCAGCAGTGAGAGACATTACAAAGCACAGATGAGACTGACATTGTGAATGCATGGACAATAGTAGTTCAGGTTCAATGTGTTCCTTTGGCAGAAATGTCTCCTCAAAGTGGTGCAGACAGGTAAAGCCTACTCCCGATTAAGAATATATTTCCTTTGGCTCCTTATTAATATGAAAACAGTCAATAGAGGATGATAGCTTCCCACATCCTATGCAGCATGTTTCTCTGCTGCAGTAAAGTGGAACAAGCCATAGTGTGGGTGGTGAAAATGATTGGCATAATCAGTGTAGAATTCTGATGTATCTTTCCTTTTCTTTTGTACATGTTTTATTATATAGGTAACAAAAGGAAAGTCTTGCATATAACCCTGAGCTCAGATCAGAGTAGGTTCATTTTTGTGGCAGTGGATGGGATGTCTTGTCTGTGGAAACAACATGTGTCTGGGGAGAGCATGCACAGCAATGAAGCTTTTTAATAACAGTTATTTGAGCTCATTCTTGTGACTTTTTTTCTTGAAAGCCAGTGATTAATGTATTCAGCCCATTAAATAATTCAAAATATATGTCTTCTTTCCAATAAAAACATGACAAAGGACAGTATAATTTTATTTAAAAGAACAAAATTTTCTTATCAGTCTATTATGTGAAATGTTAGTAGCTTGTCTTAACCTAAAGGAAAAATATCCTAACTCTGAAGAATAATGTTATGTATATTTCAATTATATTAGCAAACATGGAAGGAATCCAACTGTGTAAAGCACCAGCATAAAGTGTTAGGTCCTGCTTTTATCTTTGATTCTTGCAATAAATTTTACATTATCTTAGCATCCCCACTGGTAACCACATACTAATTCATATATATTGCCTTGAATTTTTCAAGGACTATGATGAGCAGAGACCAGTTCAGGCCTTGTTCTTTGTATCACATAAATTGTCTTATGGAATCTGTCTAAATACTCCTTAGTTCTACCTTAAATATGTAATTAAATAGAAATTATTTGCAGGGAATTGTTTATTGTTTTCATAACGGTAATGATGATTAACATAATTAGGAAAATGTCTTAACTAGATTTTTAATTGCTTCCTTTCCTTAAACCCACCAGCTATATTTGACAGTGATTTAAAATACAAAAAATTGCATAATAATTCTATTTATGTAATAAGTTATGTAATAATTCTAGTTATGTAATAAGTTAATTAAGAATTCAGATGGGCATAGGAGCATGCTATTTGGGCCGAACACAACTGTTAGTTCATTTCATAAGGGTGCCAATTCAATTCTGGTTGCCAGCAAATAGTGCAGGTGTCATCATATTGTGAATTTTATTTAGTGCTCACAAGGAATAAAACCCTTGGACTTTAACATATATTTGCCTTGCAAGATAGGGCCTCAGAAGGTATTCAGATACAGATCAGTAGTGCTATTCATTGTGTTCTGCTTACAAACACCTTTGGAGCTTTGCTTTCATTGTTAGGAATGATCAGAGGCAAGGGATAAGGATTCATTCTTGCATTTTTATATTAAAAGCCCTCTGAGCTCAGAAACTTGTATTGTTTGGAGTCCTTTATTTTATTTTATTTTTTTTTTCACAACTGAAAATTTATTTAGAATATCTCCTGTAGCTGGGAAAGATTAGGATATTAGGGGACTAGGGCAGTGCTAGTCTGTGAAAAATAACACTGTGGTCAAATGCATGAAAAGGAACAGACAGGGGCACAAGTTGTCTCTGTAAATGAATGTGAAACTATCATGTCTTTAGTTCTCATGATTTTTAAGACCTCATCTTAAAACATGCTCGCAAGTTATGTGGTCGCTAACTTGAGCTCTGGAAGGTTGGGACCCCTCAGGTATTTTAGCTAGTAAGAGATTGCAATAAACCTGCTACTCAGCTACTGGGTTCTCATGTCATCTCATGTGGTCTTCAAAGAAGATCAGAAAATGGTAATACTGGTTGTCAATTGAGAAATTGCTGCCAAGAAGCTGATGCCCAAATGTGGGAAATAGCTTATACTGTGCTTATCTTCTAATATGAACAAGCTTGTTTATAGAGATTTTATCAGACAATTAGAATCTGATTTAAATACTCAAAATAGTATTTTAAATAATTTAAAAGGTTTTAGGAATAGTAAAAAACATTTCCCCCCATTTTGAATGTTAAATAAATGAGTAGAACTAGTCTCTTTGCTGATGAATTTTTTGATTTGCCCAGAAATTCTCTCTTTCCTTTGGCAGCACCTAAATTATATTTATATCATTTATATCCAGTATAGGAGGAGGTGCATGACACAAGATGGGAATCTGTAGTATGGAAGGACCTGACCAATACCAACCATGCACATTTTGTTGGATGCTGAATTGTCAAAATAAGAAAGGCTGTTTCTTAGCCTAAGAACTTCTCATATCTTAGTTACTTACTGCTCAGTGTTGACTAGTCAAGCTGTATTGCCCCAGATGTATTTAAGCACAATATCTAAAAGTGGGAAAAGCCACTGATTTCAAAAGCCCATAACTACGAGAGGACCTTGTTTGTGTGACCTGTAGATCCATGTCTGAGAAGACATCCAAGTGTGCATTCCAGACTGTAACTAATTTGAAGTGAAATTAAATGCATACTCTAGTGCTTTTTTCTGAATGTGCAGAGTGTGAAGCTGCTGAAAGCTGGCTGCGTTCTTGCGTAGGTTCCTCATTCTGCCAGTGCAGAGGTCTTAACATATGAAGTCTTGGTCAAAATTTGAAATCCTGGCTTTCTCCCTATAGAATATGGCATTCTTTTAGCTCACTGTCAGTTACACACCTGGTATGTTGCTCAGGATGGACAGAAATCAGAACCTGTTTCTAAGAACTCAACTTGTTCTTTGTCTGTGGTCTGTATCCACTGAAAGCTGAGTCTCCAGGGGTGGCACAGAGGTTTGAGAAAATTTGAGTTGACTAAGATCAGATTTTCATCCCTACAGTCCTGTCCAAGGTGGGGCACTGCACAACATATAGAACCCAAAACTTAAGGTCAAAAATAATTTTTGCCTGAAGAATAACTTCATTGCTCATACAGTACAAGTGTCTTTCTTCTCAGGTATATCAATATGACAAAACAATCATCTGGAGTATAATGACTGAGCAATCCATTTGTTCCCACACTTAAAAGCACTGAGTCGGGCAGATGTGCCCAGTTCTGCCCCCACATGACCTGACTTGATGCTACCTACATACGCGTTAGGTGAGTTTCTGTGATGTGGTTTATACCTGTTGCTTCCTTCCAGTTATCTCATATAGCCAGACTGAGAAGAAAACAGGGACATTAAATTATCATAGCATTTTTCTTAGCTAGTGTGGGCTCCATTCCACAGTGGTGAAACTCTGTGGTGAATGGGCTCATATCATGCCTCTTGAGCAGAGACCTCCCCATCTAGAGGAAAATGCAGTTCTCTCTTGCTGCTTCTTTTTTTCTACAGGTTTATGCTACTGGCAGTAGTGACAGAAGGTAAAATTTTGTTTTTACCCTGTAAGTCCAACTCTACAGGCTTATTTTGCACAATTCACTAAAAACATCCATGTGAAAAAACCACCATTTTTCAAGTATTTTGGGGTAGGTCCTAAGAGGCTATAAGAGGAAAGCTGCACATTTTCCACATTTTTCTGCAACACATTTCTTCATGCATTAAAAACTTCTCCTTGGTCAGAACCTATCCTTCCTGATCTCTAAGGTTCTCCAACACTTGGCTCAGAACCACCATCTGGAAAATTAGGAAATACTTGAATTACAGGATTTGAGAGGGATTTTCCACTGACAAGGGTGCTGTTTGTGACTTTTGGAGAGAAAGAAAAATCCTGCCGAAGAGGAAGCAGAATGATGAGATAATGCAACAGCATGAGGAAAGAAAGGCAGTGAAAATCTGAACAAAGAAATGAAGCAAGACTAATGTATGGGAAGGGTGAAACAGGCCTAGGTGAGCTGCAAGATGATAAGGACAATTTTGTTTCCTGAAGGTTTTCAGAATTAGTTTTTGCCTAAGCAGGGGTTTGGTAGTTTGCAAGAATAAAAAATTCTGAAATTTCTTATTTCCTGTGTGTTTAAACACAGAATCAAGTCACTGCTTTGGTTGTTGGTAGCAGTCAGTGGGTCAAATTCTCTTCTCAGTTTCACTGATGCAATCTTATTTGTCTGAGAGTCTTTTTCTCTGCTCCTGCTTTGCTTCTATGTTTGTGTCCCCCTTTGTGTGTACATATTGTGTGTTCAGACCAAGAGTGAAAAAAACAATTTATGAATAAGAATAGGAATATGGAAAGTTCTGACTGAGTAAAGTTTGTAACACAGGGAAAAAAAGATGTTTTTCATCATCTGAACTTCCAGTAGAGATCCCTGTAGTTCAGGCCTTCTTTATCTTCTCTAATGAGAAAACTACTGTCTCTTCTTAATGACATTAGGTAAATGCAGTTGTGTAAAAAAGTTTTAGTTTGTGCTTTCTCTTTGTGTTTGTAAGTAGTGCTTAATTACCAAGGATGGATGGAGTAATAATTTTGAAATTAAAATCAATGCAAAATATCTCCACCACTGAATGTTCCCTGCTTTCTCTTAGCTAATGTCTACCTCCAAATAAAAACCTCTTGAAGCAACACAAGATAAATCCAAGCCCTTCCAATCCAATCCAGGTGCTCATGGCATTGAAAATGCTCATCTGTTAATACAGAAGCAGGCAGAAACATTTTTCACAAGAGGTCTGTTTGCTGCTTGACAAATACTTGTTTAAGCCCTTAAAAATTTCACTGCATGTCTGAAGCAGCACTATTGGCATCATAAAATTCAGAGTGCTTTATATTATCAACGGTGCTGTATCATATTGATACAGTCATGTCATTTCTCTGAAGCATGGGCTTTCAGAAATTTTTTTAAACACAGTGCTGCTTATTTTGGTATGTTTTGCAAACATTTAACATGTATGGAACGTTACACAGATAGTTAACAGATCCTATAGGTAGTACATGGAGCATCTATGCTGCAAGAGACAGCGCTTTCCACATAAATTGACAGCTGAAAGCAGCAGATTTTTATTGCCATTGCTTTATTAAATGCAAAGTACATAAAGGGATAAAATCTAGAGGTTTCAAATACAAGACAGTTAGAAAATTAATACCTATGTCCTACAATTGCTGCAATTAAATTTTCTGAAGCTTTACAATCCACTACATCTATAAAACCAAGAGCTTTGCTGCAGAGAAACAAAGTTTTTAGGTGTCTGTACTTGTACATAGCACACCAGTAATTTTCAGAAATCCAGGTACAAAAGAGTGCTAAATATACTTAATAAGGAGTGAGGACCCAAACAAGGATTAGATTCTTGATTTGAGATACCAGTCCGTGTAGAGCTCAGTGTGAACATGCACTACAGGGATGTTGGAATCCTCAGCCCCAAATACCCCCAATGACTCCATGGCTGACAGTGTAAGCTATAAATGCCATTGTAGCAGAGCTACATCAAGCTGCCGAAACTCAGTGTGAGAATACCTCTTTTACCAGACTACTGAAGCTGTTTTTAAAAGCCCATTTCATTTACACAAACCATGTGGCCCAAACCCAATCTGCTGGGCCCCCCCTATGGTTTTCCTTATCCATTTAAGGTGTTGCTTTGTGAGTCGAGTGTAGATACCAGGGCCATCAGCATTGCCACATTTCTTCTTCCCAAATGAAGTGATGCCTGTCATAATATTATTACATCTTAAAGGTCCACCAGAGTCCCCCTAAAAAAAGGGAAAATACAGTCATTCAAATCAACAAAAGCTAAAAAATGTTTCCTTTAAATAAAATTTTCACTAGTTAGATGGAGAAAATAAAAATGTAGCCAGTGTTATTAAGGATCATTTTTTCCTCCTTGGAAATTAGGATTTCAGACAGCAAAACAAATGAAAAAAAAGACTTAATATAATTCAATCTAATCATTCAAGTGTGTGTAATGGGGAATGAATCTAGCTAGGGAAGAAACAGTCTCTTTGCAAATGAAGACAAAAAGCTGAAAACTTTCCTCATGGAAAGTGTAAGCCTCCAGAAATTCAAACTCTTTTAAATGCAATATTTAAATATTTTAAAATGTGGTAGTTATTACATAGTCCTGTACTTGACTTGGAACACTATTAAAATGCTTTTTAGCATTTCAGCAAAACCTATTTCAAAGTCTTCTGACATCAAATAAGTTGTTCCACTGAGATTATCTACTTGCAAATGGGCTTGTAAGCTGTTTTGTGGACATTTTAGTATTAAACTCATTTTATTGAAGATGAGGATGGCTATCTGCCATGCCTGGACACAACTGCAATATTGAAAGGCTGTGAAGGTGAATTTACTCATCTTACATTTTGATTTTAAGGCTTGGAAGAACAAGCTTTAGTAAATTCACTGACATTTGATAAAATTCTTCACTGATTTTAAGAGAGACAGAGATCGTGAATGTGTAATGCTGGTACATTATATTTTATTTTTATTATACAATTTATGCAGTCATAGTAGATATACTTACATGACATGAATCCTTATTCTTAGCTCCTGCACATATCATGTTCTTTGTTATGACAGGTTTGCCATTATAATGCTTTTTATCGTTGCATATTTCCCTCCTGATGACAGTGACATTGACTTCCATCAGGGCAGAAGGGAGATTGCCTGGACGATTTTTCAAAGGACTTGTAGTCATACCCCATCCTGCTACTGTGCAAACTGTTCCTGGTTTGGGATCATAATCTGAAGAAGGCAGGGGGATTGTTTGCACAGCTTTATTAAGTTTTGCTCTTCCCCGAAGCTGTAGAAGATAAGGAAAATAGGTATTATGGCACAGAGTCTAACAGAGGCCCTTGCATATTAACCATTGGATCTTTCCCATTATGGTAATTAAAGAAATCCCTTTCTGAGATTCCTCAATTCTTTGTGACAGCAGTTATGTCATCAATGTAAGAGTGGGAAAATGAGTATTCTTTGTCTCATGAGAACCCACTTTGATAATCTATTAGCTCTAAAAAACATCTTATTTTACTTTTCTGGCTCTCAGACCATTTAGAAGACAAAATAACAGTAATTACTGATGCTGGCAAAATTGAAGATCAGAAAAGCCAGACATTTTAATTAGAAATCCTTTTCAGACAGAACGTTAGTGCTTTTAACCAAATGTTTTATCTGCATGTGTTTTTATTCCTGTATGGAAAAGCCAGAAACTGAAATGTCTTGATCAAGCTCCAGAATGTGTATACTAGCTGTGGCAACAATTACAGGAATTGTTGCTTGCCTTAGTTACCAGTGCATCCCCAATTCCCCAGGCTGTTGGATTAGCAGACCAGACTATATCACTCCAGAAAAAAAGGCCCCAGAAACTCCCTTGGCTCATCTCCCTAGATGAGATGAAGGAAGAAAATAGTTCAGTGTAGTGTTATATTCCATAAGTGATATATAAATCTGTACCTGAAGCAGCATAATGTCATTTTCCTTGGTACTGGGGTTGTAGCATGGATGAGGAAAATGTTTTGCAATCTGAAAAGCTTGCTGTTCTTTTTCTCTTTTTTTTGATGAATGGGCTCCAAGAATAACTTTGCTTTTTTTCCTGAGGAAAGGACTACATAGTTATTTGAATTCACTTTGATGTAACCCTAAATTTTTTGCTGGTAATAATGTGGTGCTATAATGACCAGCTGCTACAGTCTCTTTTCCTGTGCCTGAAAAGAACAGTAATTAGAAATATCTAAAAGATGACCTTGTTCATACAACAGCTAAAAGAAAAATATGACTCAGTGAATCAAACTTCATACTATCTTATTTTCATCTTCCCAGGAGCACAGAAAAGTTTCAGGTACTTGACGCTGTTTCCATCCCTGTTGTTCCCTTTTGGGAACTGAATGAGTGGTGGATCTGGTGGATGCACCAGATTTGCTGTGGGCACTGTCTCACCAACAGCGTCCTCTATAATTTGTTCTGAAAATTTAGGAAAATAGGCCACAGCAGTGTTAGTTCAGATATCCTGACTGTATTGAAATGTACCATTGCTTTACTCTAACATATTTCAACACCATTTTCTGAATCTGTGTGAGACACAGTTCATTCCTCTTCTCTAGGTTTTTCTGCAACTTCCTGTGCTTCCAAGATCCTCAAGTGGTGTCAGAGTTGCGCCTGCTGTGGCTCTCTGACAGAGACCAGCAGCCTGGCACTCCTCGGCCAAGCAGGACAAGCAGACATTACTGCCTGACTACAGGTACAGCTGCTCTTGGGCAAACAACACATCCCACAGCTCAATGAGAGAATATTCTAGGAGATGTGCATATTGGCACTCATTCATGTCTTATTGTGGAAAATGCAACCCTGGAAAGCGGTTGCTCCTTTCTTTCATCTGCTGAGAGCTGTCTGTTGACTGAGCCATCATTAGGTTCATAATTAATTGTATTTTCTCTTAAACAGAATCTCATTTGTAAACATTCTTTACTTTCTGTTAACACACAGCTTTTGGGCCCAGTGCTCTCTTTACAGTAGGTCCCACAGATCTCCCTGTCTGGATAGGACAGATGGACACATTTCTCTGGTGTCTGCAGAGTCCAGTGGCTCACTGGTCCTGGTGACAGAGCCTGTGTGAGGTCTGGCTCAGTAGCAGCTTCAGTCCTCCTCACAAAAGCAAGTAGGGGTGGGATGTAATTCAAAACTCACTTCTTGCCTCGCTGAAGGACTCACTAGAGCTAAATATCCATTTGCATCTTGATTTGGGCAGGAGAAGAAAGATGTCTGCCCAGCCAACATACGAGGCAAGGCAGAGATCTCTCAGTGTCTCCTGTCATCTGTTTGGAGGATTTTTGCTCCTGTGTTAACCACATGCTGTCTTTTCTGCAGTCAATTGTGTATATCTTATAGAATAAAATTACAAGAATTAATTTTTTTTCTCAGAGCAGCAGCTTAGACTGGACACTTCTCTCATCTAGTGTACAGGTTGACTGAGAAAACAGGGATAAAACTTTTTCCCAAATTCACTGCTTCAGTATTGCTATTCTATGCTAATGTGCAGCTTGAAGTTTTTAGATATCTCTTCAGAAACAGATGTGATCAGTATACTTTGTTGTATTTTTTTTACTCACTATAACAAATTTGATGATAGAACCTATAATGCACAGTAATTAGAACTTGATCATGGTCATGATAAATGGATAAAATTACCAGATAAACTAACTCTCCTGCTTGAACAGAGATATCAGACACCCACTAAGGACAATGTCTGAATCAGAGTAAGAACTTACGTGTTACAGTGTGCAGCTGTTAACACCCAGTTTTCCTTAATTAAAGCTCCTCCACAAATAATTCCTCTTCGTCCCTTGATTTGGGCCATGAATGGTCTCGAGTGTGGCGCTACTTCAGTTCCTCCAATGATATCCACACACAAACCTAAAAAAGTAAGCCACAAGACACACAGCTGAGCTGACAAATACTGTAAGACACTCCAAGTCTCTTAGAAAACATGGCTGTTATAATTAGAAAGGATACAGACACACAAATATGCACATATGTCACAATGATGGTCTTCAGGGTAGAATTTTAAAACCGCTCAGCAGAATTATTTCATTACATTTCAATAATACTGAAACAAGATCAGTGGGGTGAGCTTGGGCAAAAACCCCACACCAAAGTTTTGTTGCTTTTGCACAGATTTCTTTTCTTGGACATTACTGATATGTTTAATTTATTAGCTTTCATTGTGAGTAACAATCCCCCATATTTCCCATATCTTAAATATTGTGCAGGGAAACTAGACTATGTAGTATAAGCCACATTATGTGAATCTGTTTTCCAGAAAAAGAGAAAATCAAGCAGTTAAGGTATGTGTATGGCTCTGAAAAGAAAGATGAGATAATCATTATGTTTTCTACTCAGAACTCCTCCAAACAGCTCAGACTTTGCAGCTTTACTTAAGACCCATTCAGAAATTATTTTGTTTGTGTGAAAGACCAAACACATGCTGACAGTTGAGAGGAACTAATTATAAGAATTCAAATAACAATTGTTATTACTTCCTTTCATTAATACATGTTAGCTTAATTAGAATTCTGTACGTCAGGACTTATCTCCAAAAGTATTAAACTGTGTACTTACCTCCATGAATAGCCAGGAGAATGACAGCAGTGAAGGTGTACCAAGGGAGGAAAGCACCCATGATTTCTGTCTGATGTTCCCTCTTGTTTGCTCTTTAATATACGTCTATCTACCAATCTATCAATATATATGCATAAATGAAGAGGATGTGGGTTTTGTTTTTCCTCTTAAGGGGGTAACCATGACAAGGAAAGCCTCCCCAACGATGTACCTTACAGCAGAAGTGTTACTGAGAATCTGCGTCATCTGCTGTGGTGTGAAAGCAGGCTCCACCCCACTTTGTGCTCTGTCTGCAGCATTTGCAGAGAACTGATGTACAAGTATAGGGGTGAAACACAGTGGGACTCAGCTCACATAAATTTAGGCTGATTCATTTGTCCACATGAAGTTGTATACTTTCATTCCAGACACCTCAAGTGGCTTCCATGTCAGACATGGATTCCAGTCCATTCTCCTTTAATGAAATATCTGTTCTGCTCAGTAGACCCTCAAGGCCAAGGAATCTGATATTTCCTCATTTCAGGATCTGATCCTACCTCATTAGGTTTGTTTGGCTCGGACTGGCTGAGCTTTCACAAAGCACTGAGTGTGGTTTCATAGCCTATAGCTAAGGGTATGATGATATTTAAAGTATCTTAAACTGTTTTAGATCTGGTGCAGAAGGCCATCAGTCTTCTGAAGATGCTGTGTCAGATTTGTCAGCTCTGTGTCTGTGTCTGGAAAGCCCTCAGTATCTCAAATGCGAATAAATGCTGAGTTTCAGGCAACTGAATTGAATCCTGAAAACTCAGGGTGGCTGGGCACTGGAACAGGCTGGTCACAGCACCAGCCTGACAGAGCTCAAGACAATGCTCTTAAGCACATGGTGTGATTCTTGAGGTGTCCTGTGCAGAGGCAGGGGTTGGACTTCAATGGTCCTAGTAGGGCTTCTTTCAACTCAGGGTATTCTGTGATTCTGTAAATAAGTCTTATCTAGGGCCTTGTAAAGGCACAATTTCTCTCTTGCAAATATATACCCAAAAAAAAAAAAAAAAAAACAAACTTGCATCAATATTAAATCATTTGGAGTATCAACTATTCTATAACCCATATATTCTATGACCAGTGAAATGTCACTGTCATGCAGAATGGAAGATTTCTTGAAGTCTTGAGCCCCACAAAAGGCAACCTGCAGAAAGGAGCCCACAATCAAGAGCTTGCAGAAATCTTCTTGCAGAGTTCTTGCTGTATCATATCTTGAGCTCATTGTCCCAACACCATGTGAGTTTCACCTGTAGAAGACCTTGGATAGACTTTGCTCAAATTTGCTGTTGCTCTCCCTTCTGGGACAGAGGATAACTTGGCAGGTGTAGATGTAATTTTAGAGACTGTGGAGCTTTTTGTCACTGATGTGTCTTTGTTGAGACGCAGTCACCTATGTGCAAGGTGACAGCTCCACGCACTGCTAAAGCTCAGATTTACCAAGATTTAATTTTCTTAAATTTTTCTTTTCATTACTAGCACATTCCCCGTAATTGTAATCACTTTGTAGCGCTGATATTCTTTTTTACACTGTTCTCCTGGACACTAGGTATCATAGGTACAATTCTTTCTTTTATCAGACACAATTATTTGACAAAGTCTGATTTTATGATGTTTTAATTAGCACTCTTACAATATTGAAGCTGTTTCCTGTCTGGACTATGCAGAGGCATGATCAGGATGAGCACTTGTAAGCAAAAATCCTGTGTGCTCAGACGTGATTAAACTTGTAGTGCTACAATGATTCATCCTTGGATGGTCCTATGTGAGGAGCAACGGCCAGTAAAAAGAGGTTCGGTATGTCTCATCCTATGTTTGCCTGATCTGTTTTGAAAGACATGGAATAAAACATTAGCAAATGTTCCTAGATGGTTTCCAAGTAAATAGATACAGGTAAATCTATGCCTGCTATCTAAAACCTAATTTCTATGGCCTGTATATACTATTTTTCAGTTTCTAATTGTACTTCTATTTACTTCTAAATCATACTTCTAAAGATGTTTCTTCTGAAACTCCATAGATACTAGCATATCCATGCTTTTTCAAAAATCCTTTCCAGTTCTGAGAGATCTATTGACATTGACAATAAGAATTAGAAATATGGAGTCTAAACTATTGATCAGTATCAATTGATGACTTTCTGTGGAAACTCCTGAATGACCTCTCTGACAATCTGCAAAATCCCCGATGGCACAGGTATTAAAGATCAGATAGATATGCATATAACCAGTACCAATTTTGTACCCAAATGTTTTGTCAGAGAGTTATCCTCCTCTTGTAATTTACATCATTAAGGCTGAAAATTTGACATAAAATTTTAGGGTGTGCAATTAGTTGGCTGGGCTCCTTTGGTTATGGCAATAATTTATGGTGAAGTTTAGATTCTATTGGCCTTTTGCATTTAAAAGGAAACCCCAAAGCAAAGTTTCCTTCTCAAGTAAAATTCTTTTATTAGCTCCTCTGTTGCTTACTTAATTGGTCTCCAAGAGGAGAGAGGTATTGTAAGTAAAACACTCTGTCCTTTCTCCCTGTGGCACTCACAAAGCAGAGCCACTCGCCCTGCAGAAGCCACCGCCTGAGTAAAGGACAAGGTGTATGTGCAGTTCTGTGAGCAGCCTCTGCCTCTGGGAAGGGCTCCTATGGGCTGCAGGCCCATGGCTCAGTGGATCACTTTCAGATCTGTGCATTACTGTGCTGAGATCTTCTATCCCTTGTCTTATACTCTGTCATTTTGACCCTTTTACTTCCACAGTGACTCTGTTCCTTTTTCCTTCATGCTTTCTTTGGTGCTTGAGGTGAGCACCAGATGTGATTTTAGGACACCGGTTCAGGAGACCAATTTAAACTGTGCCTCTAAACCTTCCAGGTTTGCTGAACTGAGTTCAGGCGGTCTCACCTCAGCTGAAGAGCTGTTTTCTCGAGCTGGGAAGGGAGGGCAGGACAGAGGTGCAGAGCTGGCAGCTGCCAGGAGCACAGCAAGGCAGAGCTGCTGTGCTTTCCCTGTCTTCTCCTTGGGCTACCACATCCCCAGTCCCACCCCAGTGTATCTGAACACATCCCTTAGTGGCTGGGAGGTAAACTCCCAGGGACTTGCTGGGGAAAGGGCAGAGGGCATGCTGGGCCATACCTATTTTATTTCCTTCTCCAGTACCAGTGCCTCATAGTACTTACCTGGTTGTCTTTTGTGCCTCAGCTATCCACTCAGTGTCCTTGTTTCCATTTATTTGCTATGTGATACCAGTGGAAAATGTAGTAGCACAAAAATCATAGTAGATGTAGTAAACCTGGGGAGTCCTCAAGGCCTTGCAGCAAATCAGCACTCCTTCTATGATGTTGCTCGTACTTGGCAGAAAGAATCCAGCATTAGATACTCTCTTCTGGGAACACAAGCCTTCTATTGTTTGGCCAGAGCATGAATCTGTTTCCTATTTTGTCTCTTATGCTGGCTTCCAATCCAATCCAGTAAGGTCTCTTATGCTCTTCCAATTTATTGGGAGGGCAAAGCCATAAAGGACAAACATAATTATGCCTTTAGGACTCTCTTGGCAGAGATTACCTGTGGAGAGTCTCCAGTGGGTGAATAATTCTGGGATTAGATGGAGAATGGAGAATGACTTTGGGGAACTGGAGCTGGCTGTTTTAAGAGCTGATGAATTCTAATAGTAATTTGTTTTCTTTTAAAAGAGCTTTGGAAGAGTCCTCTGAAACATGAATTGTGTTGCACCATGTGCATGTTTTCAAACTGGGTTCTAACTAATAAGATTCTGTGATGAAGAAATAAACATTTCTATGCTACAATCTCATTCAACAATGAGATTGAGAGCTGCCATTCTGTAATTCTTGACTAAAAATGAGAGCTAGTTATATTGGGCAGGTTGTATTTCAGGTTATTTCTAAACATAATGAATATGGTATCAAGTGTTGTATCTTCTTCACACAAGAGCAGACAGGGTTTTTTGTAGTGGTTTACCAGCAAGGTATGCAAGACATGCATGCAGACACAGAGGTCTACAATACAGAAATGTCTTTCTCACCAATTTATCTATTTTTGTGACCACAGATTAGATTTTGTTTTGTGTTTGGCAGTTTCAGACTCTAGGGTTTTCTGTATCTGAAAGCTGCTCCTCACAAAGTTATTTTTAACAAAATACAAATTGCTTTATCTTACATGTGTGTGGCTGGTCTTGGCATGTCTTTTATATCCTATATTCCATTACTCATAAAATAACAGATGTTTGACAGTTCTCAGTAGTTTTTGTTAATTTATATATGAAAATTTTCAGTCTTTCAACTGAAGATGTTACCTGGGCAGTGGAATTCTGTGGAGCAATTGTTGGCTGCTGATGTACCTTGGTCCACAGGAGTGACTTTTGTACTTTATGCACCCCAAGTTTTCTCAACCTGGGTCCACAGTTTAGGAGCAACTTTTGAACTCCACATGCCCGACTGTTCCTTCACACTGGTGTTCTCTGAAGCCTTTTCAGGTTGCCCTTACATTCATTCTCCCATTTTTTCCCACCAGCTTAAAGATGGCTAGTTTAATTCTCACTTTTTTTTTTCCTTTCTTTTTCTTTTTCTTTTTTTTTTTTTTTTCTATTTGAAGTCAACAAGCACATTAAACATCCTGAGACATCTAGGTGTTATTCAGGGATTAGGCTTTATTTGGTTTTATTAGGAGTTTCAAGAATCAGGCAAGTTTTAAAGAAACTGGAAGACAGAATCTTGAGAAATCAATCTGCAGTAAAACAATATTAACAATGTAAGGGGAAATTTCAAGCGAGAGAGCTATTAGTAAAAACTTTCAAACCCATTTCCTGTAGGGGACATTTGAATACAAATGAGTGCATAGCAATTTACAGTGCCCCTGACAGCAAAGAGCAGCAGCTATGACACCTGGAAGCTCTTCTGCTCTCCTGCTCTCTTTAATTGTTGTTACCCTGCTAACAAGACGTAAATACTCACCTAAGAGTAAAAATCAAATCCTCAGTTCCTCTGGATAACACATAATGTAACTGCACTTCTGTTGCACTTCAGGTGGCCGCATGGACATTGTTGGAGGACATGAAGTGCATCCTCATTTCTGGCCTTATATGGCAGCTTTCCAGGACAAGAATTTAGGTGTTTTTTGTGGAGGAACTCTTGTGGAAAAACAATGGGTTTTGACAACAGCACCTTGTGAGAAAGTATCTTTAGTTTGTCATTGAAGTGAGGCATGGTATGCAAGCCTCCAAATGAAGAAAGGTGCATATGGATTTTTTTTAATAGGTTGTTAATAGCTGCATTTCTCTCCCTGGAACGATCCTAGAACTTGCCATTGTTTTTAGTTGCCATAAACTACTGATCTGCATTGCAGAGTTATCTTTGTTAGTGAGATCCTGCCAAAGTTACAGCATAAATAATGCGCTGTTAAAAGACCAAATTAATTATTTATGCATGTGAAAAAGCAATGTCTTAGAGAAGGGAATATGTCCCAAAGATTTTAAACAAATCTTAGGTGTATGACTGGAATTAAGCCTCAAAATAGGCTGAGAGATGAATTCGAATTAGGTGTGGACACTATTGCTCTCATTTTGAGTGGTCTAGGCTCACAAATCCAGAATGACACTCATGACTGTGACAAGGAACCTTGTCCTCCTGTCAAGTTGAATGTGAGCGGAAGCTCCTCGTCCCCCGGTGGGATGCTCTGCTGTTGAGCAGCAGACTCAAGGTAAGGGGGACATCTACTGTTCACATTAGGAAGTAAAATGCCCAGTTTTTCTTCAAATGCTCCCGGAACTGCATTTTAGTTCTGCAATTTTTCCTTCTTATTTTGACTATCTAAAAGGAAAACAGTTACAATAAACCAGAGCAAACCTGACCTCCTTAAACACAGCCAGGGCAGGTTGGCCAGCCTTCTTCTGTGAGTTAGTCTGAAATAGAGGACACAGTTTCTTCAGAGTGAATTTGACTTTCACTATATTTCAGCTGAATCAGGTTTGATTGTAAGGGTAGAAATATTCATTCCTAGCATTCTCTGTTTAGCAAATTTACAAAACATAACCAAGTCTTCCTTTTAGGAATTTAGGGACTTTTTAATGGGATCTGGAGTCTCTTACTCTTCAGTCAATATGTCAGATATAGCCAGTCAGGTACATCTATAAAAATTCAGATTTGTTAGCTGTTCAGGGGAAAGGGCATTGTTTGTCTCTGATCCTAGGGAGAATGTGCTCTGGTAACTGATTCGGGTTTCTTACAACACACTGTTTTGGTCTGACTTTAAGTCTTTGTTATTGGGGCAAGCTGAACCAGCCTGGTTTCCTTCTCCTGAGCTGTAAGACAGTGCTCACACAAAACCCACCGACACCTGTTCTATGCCTGGTGCAATTGCAGTGCACGTAAAACTTCTTAATTAATGGATCTCATGTGTTAATAATGTCTGAAATAATTTTTTTCTTGGGCAAAGTAGCATGAATTCAGCAACATGAATCTCTGTGTGGCCTGTGAACCACCTGTGGGGGTCACAGAGATGGAGTTTTGAGAGACATATCATTCTCTCTGAGGACATGTGCTTTGTAGATAAAAAGAGACATTTTTGGACTGCAACACTGCCTTTGCAGATATTCTCACAAACAGACTTTCATGTATAAATGAATGAATTACGTCTTTCAGTGGCACATGCATCTTGAATGAAGAAAATTGTTCTTTTATAGTTTGTATTGATAAAGTCTTTGTTCTGGCTGGAATAAATTTTCCTACTTATAGTGAGATTATGTTCTGAATAAAGCACAGGAAACTGGCAGTCTGTGTTCTGCCATGTCAAATAATTGGGCTGGGCAAAATTAAGAAAGACAAATATTAATAAATACATTTCTGATGGTATTTACAGAGCTTGAAACATAATGGAATTTATTGGTTGCTTAACTCTTAATGTTTATTAGCAGGAAGTGAATGTATAACTCTTTGAATTTTAATATTCTCATTTTTTTTTTAGTATTCACTTCTGGGATATCTTGGGTTAGGCAACATACATCCTTATTCCTTAATGTGCTGAATCCTTACAATGACAAAAAGCTTACTAATATTAAAGATACTCACTTAATCAGAGCATTTACCTGTATGCATAACGCTCAGGATAAGCACTGAGTGTTGATGTGTGTTCTGACATGCTACTGATGCCAGCAAATTTAAGTCCTTTGTAGGATTAGGTCATAAATCCAAAGGAGACCTTTCAGAGATTAATGAAAGGCATCAGTAGCAGTTCCCCTTATAAAGATGGGAGGGTCTTTCATAATATTAATTCCAAATTCTGAAAATCTCTGGAGGTCAGTTATCACATGATTATTTCATTAAACTATATTTGCAGTAAAGAAACATCATTTTATAGAGGGAAAAAGAAGCTCATGTCAAAACATTGAAATGAATGATATTGCTGCTCTGTTTTAATCATGTTGTTGTGAAACAACATGATTAAATGTCTTTTCATTGTCCTCAGAAATGTTGTTCTGTTCCTGTAGTGACTTTCTCTTCCTATATTTTCTATAAGTTCCAGAATAGATAAATTGGAAGACAGCTGTTCTTGGAGCTCATTGGACATCCATTCCTGAAGAAGAACAGCAGATATTTGGGATTATGGAAACCTTTCCTCATTGTCAGTTTGACCACCCTCCCTTTGATAATGACATAATGCTCCTCAAGGTATTGTTTTAATTACTGCTGTATTTTTATGAAAGGAATTATGCTGATGATAGTTTTGGCTACTCTTTGGTACTGAACAGCACATTTTTTAGATAACAATATCACAGAACAGTCTATTTTTGGTTGTATTAATCTAGATGAAGTTAGGTTCTGTGAGCAGAGATGATATTTCAAGCCCATTCTGTGCTCTAAAAAACCCTCTTTTTAATCCATTCACTGCAGCAACCCCTCCAAACCACAGAGCACATTATCCAGTAATTTTTCAAAGGCAATGCTGAAGGGACGTATGCAATACAGTCTGGCTCACATCTCTATCCCAGCATTAGGTCTTGTGCTGGACTAAGTAAGTAAAAATGGAGATGAAACTTACTGTTAATTTTCTGGTGTATGCAGGTAAAGTGAAAGTGTGGATAATACAGGACATACAGACTCAGCTCTAGGAGCACAGACTAGTCACAAAGGGGAGTAGGCTCAGGACACTGCAGAATGAAGCATGGAAAATGTCCTTGCCAATGTTATCTTCTGATGCCAAAGTGAGGCAGAACTGTAAGAATTTGAAATTACAGGGAGGTTGGGACTAGATGTGCTTTAAGGTCCCTTCCAGCTGTAACATTCTATTATTCCATTATTCTGTGACCAGAACCTGGTATTTAGTGTTTAGCTGGCATCACTGATTTGACATAGCAATGACATGGGGAGGAAGGTAACCGTGTCCCTCTGTGTGCTAGCAGGAACACCCACAGGCATCTGTGGCTGATCATGGTTCATCTCTGAGGAGCTCCTTCCCCCAGGTGTTCCCCCAGGTGGAGCATTCCATTCCTGCTTCCTTGTCAGCATAGACCAGGCTTATCTCACTGGCTTCTCCTGTGGCCACTTGTCAGGAGCACCAGGGCATCTGTGAACACAAAACCAAAATGGATCACTAGGAAATAATATTTCTGGAGCTGAAAATCACAACTCTGTTCCAGAATGATACAGGTATCTCAAAATCCTTTGAATTTGATACAGAAGCAATGATAATACTAGCTTACCTCCCATCTCTACACTTCTGCAGCAATGGAGTATTCAACGGCTTGGAATAAGCTTTCCATCTTTGGAACTTTCCAGCAGCACTGGCAACAATAACTACAACTTTTTTTTTTTTTTTAATAAATTATTGATTTGTTGGAATGCATTTTTTGAAATGTATAAAGCTAGAATTGTTTAGCTGAGAACCACACAGCACCCTGTGAAATGAATCATGGTGCAGTGATCATAAGACTGAAAATGTCTGTTCAGTACCTGTGAGCCCTTACCAAGCACACTGAGGATATATGTCAGGGTTTGGCTGTGTTTTCATTTACTGACCTCTGCTGAAGGATGGATCTGTCAGGCAAAGGCCAACAAAACACAGATAGTCTGAAGCATTTAACCCCTTTAGAATGTCTCAGAGCAAAAATTGGCAGTCTGAATAGACTGAGACCTGATTTTTCCTCCATCATGTTGCTGCTTTTGTGTCTAACTGCTTATAGTTTTGTTTTCATCTTTGTTCATGAGCACATTGCACTGTGGTTTGAGACTTTTGTGTCAGTCAAGCACCAGAATCTGATTTCAACACCAAAGTTTAGTGGCAAGTTAGGTTTATGAACAGGACATAGATCCAATGTTTGTGAACAGGACATAGATCCAACAACCTAACTCCCATGCAGATTTTACATTTCCCACTGTATCCAATAGAAATCTGGGCTTGCACTCACTACTGCTACATAGATGGGAAATTGCTGTACTGCTACTGTGGAAAATTTTGTAAATTTTCAAAGGGACAATTAAGCTTAGGATCAGTTCCTAAGTAGTGAAAAGTGATTTTTAAGGGAGGTGTTGGTAAAATGAGACTAAATGATAATTGAAACTATGTGATGCTTCCCTTCCTTTCTGCATAAGAAATCTAGTTTTTCCTTGTTTTTCCTTCTTTTTTCCTTTTCCTTTTTAGCTGAATGATACTGCCAAGCTGAATAAATATGTGCAACTTTTCCTCTGCCTGACTTTTTTGAAGATGTTGAACCTAGCACACTCTGCCGGGTGGCTGGCTGGGGAGACAAATCACCAGGAAAGCCATTGAAATATCTCTGGAAGAAACTCTTAAAATTGCCAATAGAAAAATCTCTGACAAACATTATGCCAGCGACCCAAAAATAACCAACAACATGTAGTGTGCGCTACAGGGAAAACTAAATTATATCTGAGTGATACTTGTGGGGTAAGAAGCAAAGTTACAAAGGGGGGACATATATTTAACAATGGTTCCCTTTTCACTGGGGACAAAGCAGTGTCAGACATCTTAGGAGGATGATCATGTTTTAAGTGATTTTAGCGACATTTATGAAAGACTTTATTGCTGTGAAAAAGACTTGTTAAAGCTTTGTTTAGTTTAGGTCAGTGTACCAATCAAGATCAAGAGTATGGCAATTTGAGCTGGGATTATCTATTAACTTCAGGTGTATTTCATTAGCTACAGTGTTCTCCTTAGGCACCACCTGTAGTTTTGGAAGAAAAAGCAGAGCTATTGGGGTCTCAATTATCTGATCCTTTCCAGAAGTCAACCTCTGAGTAGTACAGCATTAACTGCATACTCAAAAGAGCTGTTTGGATCTTGCTTTTGATGCTCTCTGTGCTGAATCCAGAAGAGACAACTGATAAAGGGGTGAAATTACAGGGAGGTTGGGACTAGATAAAGGGGTGAGAATCAATTTATACTAACAATAAAAAATATATTTTGAAATAGAATTGTGATAGCACCCTGCTGCTCCACAGCATTTTCATTGAAGGCTCCCTCAGGTTTGAAAAGCAACCTCTCTTTATTCCTCACCCGATTCCCACGAATGATGTAAGCCAACTGCTCCATTTCATAGGCTGGAAAAGGTTAGAGACAACATTTCCAAGCATGCTTGTGCACTGCAGGTGGCACTGCATGCTGCTCTGGTGAGAAATGGACACACTGACAGCTGCTTCTGATTTGTCCTCCAGGGAGATTCAGGTGAGCCATTAATCTGTGCTGGTCAGTACTGGGGGATTGTTTCTTTTGGAGAAGCATGTGTAAAAATACTAGCACACCTGGAGTTTATAAGTGGCTGACTGAAGAATATATTGACTGGGTAAAAAGAATGAATTCCAGTTACACAGATTCATGAAACAAGAGCATTTTAATAAATATTGTGCTGTGCATTAGAGCTGGATGCTGCTGCTTTAGTGCTCTGCCTTTGAAATGTACCTCCCAGCTTTACAGCTTTGCTGACACCACCACAGCTTTTTGTGAACAGTTCAAAGCATCCATATTTGTACAGACAATGCTTTTACTAAGCTTTAGCAGGAAACTGCCGCATAGAAAACATAATTTGTATTGGATTTCACTCTACTTCTTACTAGGATGGGAAAGTAATCATTGCACCTGGGATAAAGCAACTTTTGTTAACGTGTACTTACACAAAAATTCAGTTTCAGAATGACAGTGAATAAGAGGTCCGCAGAATGAGAAAAAGTAGAACAAAAGCTTAAAAATGTTCAAATATTTATCTGTGATATTACTAAACCACAAATACTTCATTTTACCATTATTCAATGTCTATCTAAATTCAATTTCAAAGAGTTAAAATGTTAAACAGAGAGAAGCAGTTTTCCAATTAGTCTTTATTATAAATATACAAATATAGAGATAAGAATGTCTGTATTTTTTCCCTAGATTCTTTTTCCTTCCTTTAATTTTTGTTTTTTTTAAATTTTGTGCATGTGTTTTTCTTTTTTTTTGGGGGGGGGTGTTGGGTCTGTTGTTTTTTTGTTTGTTTGTTTGTGTTTTGTTTGCTTGATCAAATCAACTAAATCTTCTCCGAGCTTGGTTCATAATCGCATTCATTCGGTTAATAGTTCACTCAAAAAGTATAAATACTGACTGTAATAGATGTAATTGTAGTTCTTTAACACAGCTCCTAACATCTGTCAAAACAAACAGGACTCTGGCTATGGATTTCAACAGACTTCTAATAACAGAAGGACCTGGTGTGTTTCTGAAGAAATCTGTGGTTAGCTTGCTGTACTCCATCACCCTCCAAATATTTTCTCAGTATTTTTTAACTAACAGTTTTGAAGTGACCATCTGCAGAGTTTCTCTGCTTCTGTGCTTATTGCAGTAACACACACCAAGTACTGTAAAATTTGAGATGTTGCAGAGGCATGAATAAATAGCTCCAGAAAAACAATCTACTGGCCTTGATTATTGATCAGGAGCCATGCCACAGTTCTGAGCAGACAGAACAAGCTCATAGAGAATATATATGCAGAAAAGAAGCAACAGAACACCACAAAACTGGGTCAGTCATTGACCATAGTGCAATAAAACCTGTCACTGTGGTGTGGGGGGTGCTTAGACCCAGTTCTTGTCCAAAGTTGTGGGAAGGAAGATCTTAGAAGATGTCAGTGGGATTTGGCTCAGTACTGGAATACAGAGAAAACTGTGAAAAACTGAGGGAAAAAAGCAAAAGATATATAAAAGTGGAAAGAATAATGTACCATTGTTCTGACTTTATTGCTGGGGGGTCTCAGAGGATGCTGCAACACAAATTAGTCCCTTTTAACTTTGTGAGGTAAATGACTGGAGACTTTTCACACCATGCAGCCCAATGGTGTGTTCAGCTTGGCGAAGGCAAGACTTTCACTCCCTCACTCATGTGAACAGTGGCTGATCTGTCACTGACTGAAAAAAGTGAGTGATAAAATCTGGAAACCATAACCCAGCAGGTTCACTACAGTTCAGATGCTGGGCTTCCTGTGTGTGATCCCCTTCAATTGCTTCATTCACATCATCTTTTTTATGTTTATGGGTGATGGAGCACATGGAAGGGTGTTACTGCTAGGCCTGACTGCTCCTGCCAAGCCCCTGTGGCTCCCCCCCAACCTTTACCAGAGCCCATCTCAGCCCCCAGGGCCAGCAGCCCCTCTCCCAGCATCAAGCAGCAGCCTTGACTCAATTTCTGTCCACCCTGAGGCTTTGCTGCCTCCCTGTGTAATAGGAGGGAAGCCTTTGCTAGCTTTGAAACACCAGTGTCTTGAGGGAGTGCCTGCCCTGTGTGTGAGGAGGGGCACTTTGGGCCAGGAAGAGTGGCAGAAGTCCTGCAAAGTGTCCCACAGTTCTGGACTTTGTTAGCACCTCTGCAAACACATGGTGGGAGGATAACTGTTTCTGCAGCCAGAGATGGGCAGAAGAAAGGTCCGGGGAAAGTTCCACTGGTGTCATTTACTGCTAAAAGCACTGCTGGGCTGATTCTCAGAATTGAAATCAAAGCAGGAAAGCCACAGAGAGTAGCTCCATGTATGTTACAGTTTTGCAATGACAGACACCAACAAAGCCTGAAAAAACTAAGCTGGAAACACATTCTTTACCAGATTCAGAAGAGCTAATTTTCAACAGCTTGTGGCAGAGTTTACTAAACATAATAATACAGCATTTGCAATTCCACTTTTACTCAGTGACAGAAATTTAGTCTTGACTCTTTGAACCCAACATGCCTTAGCACTAATCTCCAGGTGCCCGTGAGGTGCCCCCTTGGGCAGTACCTCCTAGCTCCTAAACATTGGCTTCTTCTATCAGACCAGCTCTCCTGTGCCATTTTTGTCCCCACTGGAAATTTATGAGTGGATTAAGGGATCCTGCCTCACGAATCCTTCTGCCCGTGGCCAGGCATATGCTCCTGTCTATGCTCACGCTTTTCAGCTTTGTCTCTGCAGAGCTGAGTTCTCTGTCACACTTTGGCCTCTCTATCTGTTTTTACTGAGGTCTTCCAGGTAAGCAATATTCCTTAAGGATTATTTTCTGAGGTCTGACTTGCTTGTTGCCTGTCACATAGTCATGTCTGGGCACAGAGAGCAGCCCCTAAGGCTGACCAGGCTGTGCAAAGAGCTGACAAGTGGCACTGACAGGTGATGTGCGGCACTGAGCAGAGCACTCAGGGCTGACACGCAGCCCTTGCCTCTATCTGTAGAGGGCACTGACAGCTCATACACATCACACTGGGGTGCAGAGGCCAGTCAGGTTTGGTCCCTAGGTTCACACTGCTCATGTGCTGGGCAGTAGGGCCTGGTGTTTACAGCTTTACTTTTGGCTGTACATGTAATGCGCTGCACGTTCAATTTTTTGTTACTTATTTTTTTAAACAAGGTTCTACTTCTCAGTACAGAGGGTGTAATTATCTATTGTCAACAACTGTTGTTTCCTGAAAATGTGGTGGTGTGTTTGGAGCATGGACTGCCTCCACAGCTTCTAGTCAAAGCCTTTGTTTTATCTTCTGACCACAGAACTGCCTGCTATCTAGCAAGCTGTAAAAGTAACCTTCCTTTTGGGCAATGCAATCTGGCACCAGGAAGAAACATTTAGAAAACAGAACTAAAACAAAACAAGCCATCAGATTTTCAAGATAATTTTTTTGGAATACTTGCCAGAAGAATCAGTTCATCATAGTCAGACAAATCACAGCAAGTAATTTTCATATGTCTGCTATATCTTCTAATTACAGATTGCAAATTTAAAGAATGTACCATAATCTTATTATTGACCAGGCAACTGGTTCAGACACATCTACCCTGGTATGCTTATAGCTCCACAATCATCTGAAAGAGCTTTTTGGATTGACTTATGCATTTCATAGTTAATGTCTAACAGATTACAAGTAGGTTTAATTTAATCACAATTCAATACAAGATGGCACAGGTTGTTTTCAAGGCAAGGAACCACAGAAAGATAAGCAAAAAAGCCTTTATTATAAAAGCCCTTATATAATAATACAATAGGAACTTATATACCTCAGCTACTTACAAAGGTATATATTAAATATATAAACAATAGGGTTTCAGAGACTTAATTCTTCTGAATTATTACTACATTTTTTTGGTAAAAAGCAAGAAAAGTTGCCCTATTAACACATTCTTACAGTGCCTTTACTTCAGCAAAAAACCAAGCCTCTCTGCAGCCATATAGAAAAATCAAGATAGGAATAATTAGAGCAGAAACAATATCAATAAACAAAAAAATTAAATATTATTTTACTCACTCTTAATAATTCCTGTACTAAAAAGTATATAGGTATGAGTATTTCGTTAACTATTAATTAACAAGTCCAGTAAAGAGCCATGAAGATGATTAGAGGGAAGGAGCACTTCTCCTGTACTCCAAGAGATACTGAGAGCATTGGGATTGTTCATCCAGGAGAAGACAAGGCTTTGGGGTCACCTTATTGCTGCCTTCCAGTACCTGAAGGGAGCCTGCAAGAAAGATGGGGAGGGACTTGCTACAAGAGCCTGTAGTGACAGGACAAGGGAGAATGGCCTCAGACTGAGAGAGCGTAGGTTTGCATGAGATCTTGGGAAGAAACTCTTTACTCAGAGGATAGTGACTGGATCTGGAACCAGTTGCCCAGAAGTTGTGGTTGCCCTGTCCCTGGAATTACTCAAGTTCAGGTTGGGTGTGGATTTGAGCAATGTGATCCAGTGGAAGGTGTCCTGTCCACTGCAGGTGAGTGGGAACTGATGATACTTAAGGCCCTTTCCAATCCATATGATTATATGATTCTATGATTTCCATTTAAATGGAAAAATGGTACATGGCTGTTGGTTGAGGTTGTCTTGAAGGAATGTAGAGGATCAGTCTGTCTCAAGCAGTTAGGACCGAAACTAAAGCAGATATATTTTTGAGCTGAGAAAGAATACAAAAAAACTGATACCAGAAAAAAGTAGAAATGCTTTGAAAGTAGGTGCATGAAAATAGGATGTATTTTGGACTAGAATGTGTGCAAAACCTGTGATGTATTCAAAGGCAATGGACCACATTGACAGTGACATGGCTTTCACTGATTGAAATATTGGGCATGCACATCCCTTGCCAAAAGCCACAGTCCTGTCTGGGTACAGGTCTTAACAGAGTTTAAGTAACAAATATTTGCACTGAGCTCACAATTATTATCAGAACTTTGAGTATGCTGGTGGAGGACTGTGGAAAAACTTGCACTTCTCCCTTTCACTGGCGGTTGTGAGAGGTCCTATCTTTCAAAGTGGTCCAGCCAGAACTTGTCAACAAATTCCTCCTACATACAATCCACACCATAATGAAAAGAATAATGTGGAGGCAGCAATTATGCCTGTGTCACTGAAGATATTGCACAGACAGAGACAGTGAAGAAACTTGCTGATACTAACGTGTTGTTCATTTTCTTCCGGCAATATTAGGTGGGTTCTAAGCTAGTTTTCTTGGTGTGGGTCTATAATCAAATATAGGAGGGTGAGAATAGGGTGCTGAAAAGGGTGATACAGAGTGCTGTGGTGTGATACAGATGCAGAGTGCCGTGGTGCTCGTGATTCTAGGTACATCAGCTTCAGAAGTTACCACATTCACAGAGGAGCAGAAATGGATGGCTGAAGTTAATTTGCCCTGTGGAATGAGACTTATGCAGAAACAATCAGTCAGGGAGTGCCACAGTGAGATTTGACAGGGACTGCACGTCAGAGCCCTGAATTATTAAAAAACACCTTACTTTATAACAGACTATTCTGTCTTATGAACAATGATGTTATCGAGCGGTCTTTGTCTCATTGAGCAGAAAGATTGAGAGTACCTGAACAAGGTGAGAGGACTGCTGGTGGTAAGAAAACACAAAAGCTAGATTGAATTCTAAAGCAATGTGTAAATTGTTTTTCTTCCAAACCTCTTTTCTTTCCCTAGTTTTTCCTGCACCCAGTTACTGAAGGCAGGGTCACAGTAATTGTTACCCCTTTTGCTACTCATATTTGGGTGACAATTTCCAGAAGAGTTTGTTATTCCACCAGCAGTGCTGGGTTGGGTTTTTCCCTCCTCATGGCGCTTGGTTGCAGTTTAGCCATCCTGGGAAGTGTCTGCCCAGACAAATGCCTCCAGTGACTTGGAAAGGGTTTCCATCTGCACAGCCAGTGGTTTCCAAGTCCTGTTTCAGGCACTTATCTTAAGCAATAGGCAAACAGAAAACCTCCTTCCCTTTATGCTGATGGTTGAAAACGGACTTTTTATTTTTACATCCAATGCTTCATAAATGAAAAAACCAAACATTTCTAGTTTTATGAAACAGAAAAAGCCACCATAGCCAGCACTGAAGGTACTCTGCCCAGTTCTGGCCCAAGTGGCCTCCTGGGATCCAGGAGGGAACATGCTGTACACCACAGCCAGTGGTGTTGGGGCTGTTTCCTACTGTCAACAAATATCTGCAGCTGACCTCCTCTTTGTTCACTTTGCAGCTTCTTTACAGTCTGGGTGAAATACCAGCACCCAGCCAGTGTTCGCAGTCCAGAACATTATAGCGCAGGAAGAGGATCCATAATACAGTGCAGGGCACAATTAAAACATGGGATTGAGTAGCAGCTATCTGGTTTTAAATAAATCGTCTCAGAAAGTGCATCTGATTGTGAACTATTTCAGAAATATTTCTAGCTTAAAAAGCATATTCTATCATGGTCAAGGAAACACCTAAAATAGCTCATGCTCAGTCCATGACAATTCAGAAGACAAAGCAAAAAAAGAAGAATAATGTGCCATTATGGAGATATCACATATTCAGTCTGTCAGATTCACAACTTGGAAAGATAGCTCCAGCTCTGTATATTTCACTAATATTTTTTCCCAGGGAGTTTTCTTAAAAAATAAATCTTGTGGGCATTTGGTTAAATGACTGAAAATTACCATCAAGATTTGATCAAATAACTAACATTGATCAATGAATAAAATTTTAAAAAGACTACTTATGTATTATATTTTGTTCTCTCATATAAGCTGAATGTATATGGGGCATATAAATTACCACATTTCTGAGTAAAAATGCAAGGTTGTGTTCTGCACTTGCAGTATTGCTAGCTATTACACCTCTTTGATCAATACATTAAGAAAGCTGAAATTAATGAAATACAAGGCAAAATGGATTTGGAAGTGCTCTTCGTAGGTTTATAGCTTATAATTTTAAGATTTCTAGCAGTTTTGTTTCTTAATGAGACCAAATTTGTCACAGGAAATATGCAGATGTTGCTCATTGCTTTCTGATTAGAGCTCGTTTGCAAACATTCCTTTCCATATTTTGAGCAAAAAACACATAGCAAAGATGATAAAACATTGAAAGCATCATGTGAAATCCTGACCCTGCTGAAACGAGTGACACAGCCCTTATGTCATTGGGGTCAGCATTCACCCACAATATGTGTGCTCCAGGGGAAAAAAAAAAATATATTTGCAAACAGAGCCATATGATCTATGGAACAAAGGAAAAAGGATGTAGGAAACGTGCGTGAAAATCCTTTTGCCACACTGGGGAATCAAACGGTCCTGTGTTAGGTCCCTCCAATTGCATTGTTCTTGGAGACCCTGTGTCTCTTTCCATGGAACATGGAAAAGCCAAGATATTAATTCAGTTTGTTTCCAAACCTGTTCACTGAAGCAGATACCAATTCATACAGCACAGAAATTCCCAAGGACCAGCTGCCAAAAGTCTCCTTTAACAAGGCTTTGCTCCTGTTAATACAAAGTCTCAGAGGCTTCAGCTGGGATAGACAATATGGATGGAGTGTGAGAGCTGTGAACAAGAGAAAGTAATAAAGATGGAATAAAGGAATATAGTCTGCTGAGCTCTTATTTTTAGGGTTCTTTTTGTGTGTGTCACAAGTAAACTTGCACATAGATCAGAGAGAAAGTACAGTGTAATGAAGGAGTAAAACAGTATAATGAGGACTAAGGCTGAGCCAGAGAGACTGTGTGGCAGAGAGAAGGAAGAATGAAATAGCCACTCATCCCAAGGAAAGAAAGTATGTGTAACACTGGAAAAAAATCTGAAAAAAGGTTCCCATTGGTGTCCCTACTCCTTTCAGACCTTCTCTTGTTCTTCCCTGAAGTTGCATTACTTAGGAAATGCAGAAGCTCTCCTCTGGCCTTTCTGGGATCACCTAGTTATTCTGGAAAACTTCTCTATTTCAAAGACAAGTACTTATGAAATGGAGAGATTTCTCCTAAAAGAAAAATGATGATACATATAAATTTGATATAGTTGCATATCTAAGTCAATTACTTCAAATTGCCTTTTCTCTGCCAATGGAAATCATCCTGGCTATATTGCAAAGAATACATGGAAGCATTAGCTTGTGAAAACACATAACCCTAACCTAAACAACTCAACATTTCACACATATGACTACAGATTTGCTTGTTAGCAGCCCACAGAGCACAAGAAGATAACAAGCTTTTAATAGGTTAGTCATTCATTACAGGAAATAGCTACTTAGTCAAGTACAAACTATGTATAAAACATGGCTAAAACATTTGCAGAAATGTTGTAAGACAATAGCATGACTTAACTGCAAGAAAGTTTCAAAAGACATGTTTTAGTTCAGAAAAGTAGAAATCACATTAATACTTAAGATATTATCTGATTTCCATAAAAGTCTATAAAGTTATCAATTTTTTAATCTTAAAAACAGAGATCAGAATTAACTTGAGTTGCAAGGAAGAGTATATTTCCCACCAATCCTAAACTATCTGATTCTAATATCTATATCTAGGAAAACCAAAACAGTGCACTTTCAAATTCTGCACAGGTACCAAGAAAAAATATTTATTCAATTGGAATTTGGCTTAGTTATCAGGGACTCATAGAATTGGAGTATGACTACCATTTGGATCGCATAGAGAAAAGATAAAATCCATACAGTATTTGTGATTTTACTGACTGTTGTGTTACTGTTCATGTCCAAAAAAAAAACCTGATGAAAATGCTTTTTCAAATCTAATTATTTTATTCTAGTTCTGCAGAGAACTACTGAGAGCAGAGGCTTTGTGACAATAGAGAAATGAGCGCATGTTACATCAGTTAACTATGTCAAACAGTGAAGGATGAAACAGGCACATTATCTCAGCATTAAAGCCATTTACCCTATGGACACCTGACCCTCTAAGCAGAACATGCAAAGAACCATCATTCACATCTTGGAGTTTTTTATTGATAAAGAAACAGAATATCTGAAGATCAGACCGGAAAATATGTTTTACTGCACGGACAGGTTTTATTTCTGCTTAGGTGTACATTTGACTTATCTGAGGTGATTTAGATTTCTAGAAACAAGAAGTGTCACAAAAGACGCACCTCCTGACAAAAGTATTGATAAGGTGTGTGTTTGAATGCAGAGTTTTGGGCTGTGAGTGGCCAGTCGTATCCAGAGAAGCAGATTTCCTGAAGTATAGAAAAGGTATGTGACTTTCTCGTACTGTTCTGAAATTCCCTAGTATGGATCTTGGAGGTCTTGGGCACTGAAAGGCCTTTCTTGCTCTGGACATGTAGATGTCTTGAAAGCATTTAAAAGTTTTCAGCATAACAGAGTCACAATGTGTTTTTTCATCATGTTTCCTCTTTAAATCAACTACATATTTATTGGGTGTGACAAACCCAGACTTTCCCACCACGGAAAAAAATTTACCCTTATTGCAATGTAGTAGAACTTTTACACCTCTCTGTGACTTTTTTTGCCTCTTGAACACCTTTTCCAAGCTTAGAACTATTTTGCTTATTTGTAACCGACTTGAGAGAAAGCCAGAGATTTACGCTATGCAGATTATTATGGTGATTGCAAAATCATTGGGAATACCTGTTCTGTGAAGAGGCCACACAGGGCAGAGGTCCTGCAGTCAGAGCCAGCCGTGACTGGAGCCCATGGAAGCACAGGACTCTGCTACGTGGGCTCAGCCAGCAGCACAGACCTGACAGGGTGCAGCCCAATTTCAATGGCAAACTCAGAGAGCATAAATCATATGCAGTGATTTTGGCTAGCTGCTCCCAGGCTGAACATGCCACACATTTGCATGTGGACGTATTTGCACGTGGACACACTTTTGCAATGCTCTAAGGAAGCTGCGGCTGTCATTCCTGAGGCTCTCTGCAGGTAACCCAGCACATCCAGTAATTTCTGCGGTAGCTCCTGCAGTTTGTGCCTCCCCAGTTCTCTGCACAGCACCTGGTCTGCCTGGAGAAAGCGTGTAAACATCTCTTGCCTTCAGCAAGTAGGAAATGTCCCAAAGCACCTATTTTTACCAGAGTGGAGTTGCTATGCTACAGCTGAAACAAAGGGTAATTAGCAATTCATTGAAAAGATACAAGAAAAGAAATCATACAAAGGGGAGTCCTTGCCGCTATCTCACTTTCCTGATTCTTATCTCTTACTTCCTATTTCTGGCTTTTTATTTTGGACTTTGCAGCTCAGCTTCCTTTCGGTGTTTCCCTTTGAATTTTTGCTTCTCATATAGCATTGTGCTTACGGCTTTTTGAAGAGGAAGCCTGGGAAAAGGTTGGATTGTTCAGGAATGTGTGGTAACATATTTTTAGTTTGGGGACTGTCTTTTAGAAATGAGCAACAAGGGTCATGCATTAAATATTTTCCTATGTTTAAAGAGATATTAGTGCTTCCTGCTTATCCCAACTTCATACATTCAAAAGACTGGATAGCAACAGTGGCCAGAACACTTAAATTCAGAAGACTGGAGGTGAATGTTTCTCTATCTACAGAGTGAAATGAACAAAGCCTATTAGCTCAGTGAGGATTCTGTGCCCATACACCAGCACAGACTAATAATGAATCATGAAGATTGCCGTTTCATGGGGGTATTTAACAGGTGGGGTCATACTTTTCAGAGTGTATAAATGCAACCTCAAGACAGTCCCACTGTTTTAACTTGATAAATAGATTATTTACAAAAGAAATGCAAAAATGGTTCTCAGAAGTATTCTACTGGAAACACAACTCACTGATATTAGATTGTTGGTCCCCTGTAAAACATGGAACCCAAGGGTTGAAACCTTTTCTGCTTCTAGAAGAAGTGCCAAACATTATATATGGTGATGTAATTATGACATAAGCTGGCAAAAAGACAATTTGTGCTGTAAATTTGGAAAAAAAAATTAGCCCTGATCTGATCCAGAAGGTCTTCCACCTTTGAAATATGTTTATACCACAAGTTAAATAGTGGTGGCAAATTCTCTGCTGCTGATGACTGGGGAAGCTTCATTAATTCCCTTTGCATCCATTTTCATGGAAGAGCTTAGTTCAGGGTTTTACAGGATTAAACTTTTCACTGGAAAGGAAAGTTTAATGGATTCAACAGGTAAAACAACAGAGAAACATTAAAACCAAAGAGAGTGACACTGGATTTATTTCACTATTTAATCAATGGACAGTGTGGAAGATCATAGTATCCTTATTTCCTCCATGATACTCGTATATAATCCAGATATTTATCCGTTCATATTGTTTTATTCCATTACACGTATTTATTTAATCCATTGTAATAATTTACTTTGGCCTCTAGCTCCAAGCATAGGATACAGTTTCCATCTTATTCCAAATAATATTGGCTAGTTGCTAGGGGAGTGTGCTGATTCCTTTTACGATTTCTTTTCCTCACCACATCTGTGTGTAATTTTTTTATTTATCATCTCTCTAGGACATGTCTCCTGTGAGAAGCCCAAATGTAACATATAGCCCTTTAAGATCTCATTTGGTGTTTTAGACAAGGAGCATTTCCTATAAATATTTACAGAATAGGATTTTACCAGCTGGTAGTTAATACCAGGCATAAATGTCTAAGTATATGTGTGGATGGGTCTGCACACTACACATCATCTCTTATCTCCTCTGAGTGAGCAAGCAGGTATGAGTTTGAAGTGCAGGTGTGAATTAACTTAATTCACTTAATTCTCTTAACTGCTCCTTACTGCTGCAGACCTGTGATGCACCAAGTGTGCAAAGCTCTTTTTTGGACTATTTCACCATTAGGAGCAGATCTGCCCCGGGTATTGAGAGGGTTGTTGGCCTTAGCTGTGTTCCCTGATTCTCGGGTTGAACATTTAGCATCTCTCTCCCACATGAGGGACTGCCCTATGGGATTTACACTGGCTCCTCAGCCCCACAGGTTATAGCCTGACCTATAAATATAAAACAATGTCAGTTTTAGTAGATTCTATGCCAGCAGACGTGGACAGTGGTTCGCACTACTCTGCTGACCTGAGAACCATGGAAGAAATATTGGGTTGGTTTTTTTAAACAGAATTTTGCAATAGTCCAGTTGTGATGGGGTCAGCGGTAGGACATAAATTTCTGATTGATCTCCTCATTGTAACCTTAAACTTGCGTTCCTCCTCTGGTTTTGGCTGCAATTTTCATTTCCATCTTTGGAGTGCTCTTTTCACCTCTTAGAGGATAGTTGCTTTGCATTTTGAACATAAAGCTATCTACTGCTAATTGAACTAATTGGTGTCAGCTCATGCTTACCAATAGTACTGCCTTGGTTTACATGAGACCTCAACCTAACTCTTTAATTTTTTATTTCTTTTTTTTTACATTGACTTTTGACGAGTGCCAAACATACTAGGCCAGTCAGAAACACCTTAAAAAGTGTTCTTATGAGGGAGAGACAGAAGAGTTAAGCATTTTGGTTTTGGGTTTACCAATTCACATTTGCGTTAATGAAGAAAAGGCTTTCTTGGTCTTCTGTGTTTCTAGTCTAGTCCTTCATTTTATTTGGCAGCCTACTAGCAGTGTCCTTAGCCCACTTGAGACACAAGACTCCCAAGTGACAAGGTGGTCATACTCAGTTCAGTTTGCTTTGTTCCCACTAACTTCACTGGCAACAACTTTTGGTATTCAGAGGTTTATTTATGGCTAGCTTTATTCCTCTTTTCCTTTCCTGTAGATTTTTTTTAATGCAGAAATTTTCATCTCTCCAGTGGCTCATCAGTTTCACTGGACTCCACTTGTTTGCTGTTTCTTGTCAAGGCTCTGGCAGGATAAAGTAAGTCTAAGAGAGGAGACAGGGGAAGCTGAGATTTGTTTTCTGTTTGTTTACATTAGCTTCATTGAAGAGCAGCATCAGAGCATCCCACAGAGTTTGTCAGAATAGAAGTGGTGTAGAGGGAGAAGAATCAGCCCCCTGGATCCATGTTAATGCTGTGCAGACAGTGCTGATGATGGATGGGGACTTCCCCGTTGCTTGTGAAGCTGGGGTAGCTCATTGCTCATTCTCCTGAACTTCCTGTGGAAGATCCCACAAAATGATGTTTTTTTTCTGACCAGTTTTTAGTTCTAGCAGTAATCTTTGAGTGAAATGTTTAATTCACCTCCACTTAAATACTGATTAGAAAGTACTGTTTCAATGCAATCAGGAAAAACTACTGAAAAATCTGAGCTTGGCTATTGAATGACATGATCTCATTTAATTCCCCAAAATAACCATCCACATCCCCGAAAAGAGTATGCCAAAGATTTATTCAATTATAGATTATTCTTTCAGCAGTGAGATGATTCAGTGTGATTTTCTTCTGGCCATGCATGCCGTGATAGCCAGGCAGAGCTCTCCTGTCAGCAGTGTGCCCAGCGTCAGAGCAATCCCTGTCCTGCAGGAAGGTATGCAACCTCCTCGGCGTTGATTGTTTTTTTACTTTTTTTTTTTTTTTTACTCTTGGCAGACGTCCTTGAGCATTTGAAACGGATGTGAGAGAGTTTTTAGTCCTCATGCAAAACAACCAACTAAACATAACAGATTACATCAGCTCAGGCTTTTCAATTCCTGGATGGCAGCAGAGTGCTAATCCAACCTTCATCCTGGATTTCATAAACTGAAACAAGGGAGGCTGGCAGGAGCAGCGCTGCCGGATTGAGGAAGCTGACGACGGTGCAACATGTGGGCAACGCACTTTATAAAGCTCATAAACTTGTAGGCTGATGTGTGCAGCTACCACTTTGGATTCTGTACCGCTGCTTCCCTCGGCAAGAGGCACCAGCAGGCTGAGCACTGAGAGCTGCTCTCTGGGATGGAGCATTTACCCCTGCAAGACATGAAGGGCTTCCTGTTCCTCACCCTCCTCCTGCTGCCCGTGCCTGCTGGAGCTGCCTGGAGTGCGAAATACGCAGTAGATTGCCCTGATCCCTGTGACAGTAACGCATGCAAAAGCACCGCGCGCTGCAAGCGAACGGTGCTGGATGACTGTGGCTGCTGCAGAGTGTGTGCAGCTGCACTGGGGGAGACTTGCTATCGTACTGTCTCAGGTATGGATGGTGTCAAGTGTGGCCCTGGGCTGAAGTGCCAGTTTTACACTGAGGAGGATGACTTTGGTGATGAATTTGGTATCTGCAAAGGTAATGATATTCACTTTGTATGTACCCACTGTGGCAATCTGACAGCAACATACATGCAGAGTTCGCTTCTTGCTTGAAAGGAGTAAAATGAGATTTTTACAGCTCATCCCTTAGCCAAGGAAAAAGGGAAAAAATACTTGCTGTCATTAGAAGGCATTACATGTACTGGGGCAGGTTTATTAATGTGATGATATTGTTTACATATTACCTGGGGACATGTGTAAGGAAACACCGACAGGGTGTACTTGGAGATGAGATTTTTGACTGGAGCTTGAGACACCCAGGCACTAGTCCTGTTCTTTCTGTTGATTTGGTGGGTGGCTCTCTATAAATTATAAAAACTTTAATCCTGCAAGTCCAACCTTGTCACAGGGTCCCCGTGGCAGCTGCACACTCCTGGGGGCGATGCTCCCTCTGGCACTGCCTGCCCAGTGACCAGGTGCTCACGCTGGGGTCTGGGGGATGGAGAAAGCAGCACAGCCTGAGTGCCTGGAGACTTTGTCCTGTTTAATTTAGTCTGCCTTTGAGGTGCTCAGTCATCCTAGGGATGTGGTCAGGGGAGGCAAACAGAAACCCTCCTGCCTGAAGGATGGCAATAACAGAGCAGAAGCTGACTGTGAGATGAGCAGACAGGCACTGCGTTCAGTTTATTCCAGGTATGTTGCATGCTGATTTCTTTAGTCAGAAGTTATAATCACACTTTTCTTTTAGGAGCTATTCTCACTCCATTTAAACAGGGCAATCTTTACAGGGTGGCAATGTATTCTATTTGTAAGATGCAGGGTGAATTTTTTAAAAAATAAACTATTTTTAAAAGAGAGTTTGCAAAGCATTAGTGCAGTGGGTCTTGCTGTGTTTGTGTACCACTTCAGTAAGTAGATACAGACAAGCCTTAGAATAACTTCCTTAAAAGTGGGAATAAGTTGGCAGTTAAATATTAACAGTATTAACAGACTTAGTTAAAGTAATGACTTAGGACCTGATGCCGCAAAAATCACTTCGGTTGATTCACATACAGCACACACTTATTTACCTTATTTAAAATAAACTCATGTGCATGGTTGAATGTGAAACCCAAAACTTTATTGCAAATGAGTAGAACTTACACATAAAGATTATATCTTTGGTGCACTCACCAGGAAAATATTTTACTGAGATAATTGACTGATCTTCAGTTTATTAAAAATCACAGTGCAAGATACTGCCTATAATTCCATTAACAATTGTTTTGAATTAGTGTGTACTTTTCACTTTCCTCATAGGAATTTCTTAGCAATAGCACCCTTTGAATGGGAAAAAAGAAATATTATGGGAGTTGAGATCTGAATCCCCATAGCTGAATCTTGGGTGCTCTGTAGAAAATGCAAAATCCAATGTTTGGGTTTTTTTCCCAATCGTTCTGTGGAAAAACTCTCATTAATTTCAGTAAAGTCATATCTTGGCTTTAAATTTAAATTGGTGCTTACAGTTTCTATTCCCCATATATTTATTTCCACTAAATATTATAGGTATAATTTTGAATTCTTTTTCTTTCTTCATCTCAGCTCTGAGATAGTACAGTCTCTCCTTGGAGTCAGATATTGTTATTTTATATATCCATGTGCAGCTAGGATACCAGGTCACTCACTCATTTTAATAACTTCCATGTTTGTAATAACTGACAGATGCAGGATGGCTAAATTCTCCCTGGCTTCCTGTTGCCAATTTACTTTGAAGTTCTGCAAAAATTATCTGAACTCTCTGTTTTTCAACTTCTTGTTTCAAAAATGGGCCGTATATATTCCAGAACAATTTTTTGGGATACTTTTATTATTATTAGGACAGTGCATTGTGCTATTATGAATAGCAATGTCATTACAGCCCAAAGCAAAATACTTTTTGGTGCCCTTGCTTCTATTAAACCACGGGGAGCTATCTGCAATTTATTTAGGAGCAGAATCCTATTAAACAAAAAACTTCTAAAATACAAATTTACTCAGTTGTCAGTGTCAAGAAATGTAAAAAGCAGCACCAATGTCAAGGTTATTCCATACAGAGCCAAGTGCTTTGGGCTCAGACTTGTTTCTATGCTGTTGTGCGCATCTCTGCATCACACTTCTCCAGGCTGAGCACCTGTAGAAGGCAGATTGATGCTCCATTTAGTGTGTGCTCTTTGCTTGTCTCCCAGGGAGAATATGCACACAAGAACAGCTCTGCTTGGGTGGGATTTTGCATTTGTTTTATGTGGACAAGCAGCAGATCGAAGATTCATTCTTGGGAAAGGGAGTGCGCTGAGAGAAAATTATTCTTCCTAGCCCTCAGGAAGAATAATTAAGTTATAGTGTAGCCAACATTTTACAATTCTCTGTGTATCAAATGGATTTATGGATTTATTCTTATAAATCCATAAATCCATTTGATACACAGAGAATTGTAAAATGTTGGCTACACTATAACTGTATAATGGTAGTGCAATAGCTTGATTTTCATATTACCTAGGCTGTATGGCAAAGCTAAAAGTTTGTATTTCACTCAAGAGGAGACTGAACAAACTGAAAAGGTGATTTTATTGTGGGGTGTTATATACAAAAAAACTATGTCTGGATAGAAGGTCTCATAGCTGAAAAGGAGAGACAAAATGAGGGGAGAGGTATTATTTGTGCTTACTATGGCCACCCTCCTTAAGAGTTTTGTGGAGGCTTGGGCTACATGGTTCCTTGGTCCAGCCCTGAATCCTTCATCTGCCCTTAGGAGGTGAATCAGAAGCTCTCCAGACCTTGCCATTTAAGGTGACCATGTACCCTGGGTTGGCAAGGACAGTCTGAACATAAAAGCCTTTCTCCTGGGATATCTCAAACCTCTCCTGGGAATGATCACCTGTTTGTGGGTTTGGAAAGGACATGTTAGACATGGATTTTCCCAGTCTCAGCCTCTTCAGCAATGGTTTTAGGAAGGTATCCTATTCAACAGCAATGCAGATGAAGACAAGGGCCATAGCCCCTACTTTAAACCCTCTGGGAAGTTATATGGCACAGCATGTGATATGTGTCAGCTATGGGATAGGGAAAATCTTCTGTTCCTGACGTAATTTTCTTTGGAAAACATTTGTTCCCATCCTAGCAACTGCTTTGTAGTGCTCCTCCCCAAGCTTGCTCAGGGATGTGAGGTTTGAATAGGGGCATTATGTGACCAGATGCAGCATAACCAGGGAGCTGCCTTAGTGCCAGAGATCCCTTTAGGCCATCCTCACTCTTCAGGCTGGAGATGCAGGTGAGCTGTCTGCCATGGGAAGGCAGAACCTGGCTGTCTGAGAAGGTGTTGGGTGGGAGGCTATTCCCGAGGACCCAGCAGCATCTCCAGGTGGATGGTGAGTTTGCTGGATAGCTCCTCATGGTCAGGCTGCATCCTCCTCCCAGGCTGCTGGCCCAGGCCACAGCAGCCCCGCACCAGCATCGGACTGCAGCTCTAAATATCAATGGTCATCAAAGTCAGATAATATCACAGTGAACCACACAGTGAGTTCAGGGAACTTCTGGAGTCATCTTCCCTTCTAAATTCAGTGCTAGCCCTTTAACTAAATCTTCTATAATTACATACCTACATATTCATGCTGCCTTTAACTAAGGCAATGTAATGTAAGAATGCACTTAAATCTAAGAGTGTTTCAGAGAAGGATTACCAGTAGCACATTGTATAAATAAGTTACAGGAAATGTAATGATGTATGTAAAGTGTGTCAAGATTTGTTAGTACTAGAAGATATTGTAAAAAAGCAGTCAGCATGCTGAAATCCTGTGGCTAAGGTCTAGCTGACCTCCACTCAAAGGTTTTCCACTTTCAAGCAGACCAGCTATTAAGATAGCAGCTGACTTGGATCACTGAAAACTGCTTTGCTATATTTTATTTCCAGAGTGTCCCTATGGTAGCTATGGAATGGAATGCAGGAAAACCTGCAACTGTCCCTCTGGCATCTGTGACAGAGTAACAGGGAAGTGTCTGAAGTTCCCGTTTTTTCAACTGTCTGCTTCAAAGCCTCCAAATCGACGAAAAATATCTTCACACACAGGTGAGACTTTGTGGGACAGATGATTTTGGCAGAAAACACCTTGCACATGATCTACTACCACTCTGTGTATGAGTGGTGGGTACTTTGGTGGAGCTGTGAAAACCATTAATAACACAAGGTAGGTTTATTTTTCCTATTCCTTAACATGAGGCAAGGAATTAGGTGAGCCGCGACACATGCTAGAAACATTTTGAAATATTTTGCAACTGTTGCATGTGCTAGCAGTGCCTCACCTGTGCAGCAGGAGGCTGTGCTAGGGTTTGCATGTCAGTTCAGGATTTCACTACATTGCATTTACTATTGTTAGCTAATGCATAGTAAAAATAGAATTTCATTTCCCCCATGAGGATAGAGCTTTATATGTTTTCAGTTGTCAGTGAAAGGTTTTATTAAATGTTTTATTGTAGTCATTTGTCACAGTATCATTGGAATAATTTATTTCCTTTACATTTGTGTCTGAAGCTTGTAATAGATCTGTCCAGAATTAAAATTAAAAAAAAAAAAAAAAAGAAAAAAAGAAAAAATGTTTTTGATGCACCAAGGAAAGATCACTGAAGCTTTTAGAGGTGGGATTAAAATTTTTCCCCTTTTTCCCCACCTGATGATACTAAGGTATGTTTGACTGAACAATGCTTACTCTAAATATAAAGAGAAACCAAAATAAATGCAAATGTGTAGAAGTCAGAAAACCTCTCCAGAGATTTGATTCTAGGTCTACTGGGATCTTTTGTAGGGTTTCACTAAAGATTTTTGGATTTCATTTCTTCTCCAACTGCAGCTTGTGTGCAATTTTTAGTTTTCTTCTGTTATATTAAACTGTGTAGAATTTGCTGTCTTAATACAAGATTTATCTTTCTCTCTTTCTCTGCTCAGAGAAAGTTAGATAGAAGCAAAGTTCTGCAGCTTACATCGCATTTAAAATAATCTCAAAAAAGCCTCTTACAAGATCAATCAGCTCTGATATTTTTGTATTTTTCAGCATGATTGTGCTCTTTTGTCTTTCCTTCTTCTATTTATTACTGAGGGTGTCAAAATAATGAGTGTGATTGCTTTTTTCTGTATCTAGCCTATATTCCAAACCTTCCCAGACAGCCCATTTGCATAATTTCTTCCTCCCCTTTTCTCTTCCCCACTTGCCTTTGGTCCCAGATTTTCTGCTGCCTCAATGTTTAACTGCTTGACATACCCCAGCCAGGACGAGATATCCACTGCATGGAAACAAACAGTGTTATTTACCCTTGCAAAATTTCCCAATTACTTCTGTCCTCAGAGGTCTGTCACTGTTAGCAGATCAGGGACACTATGAGTAGTACTGCATGGGGTGGTCACACAGGGTTTCATGTGAAAGGGATCTTCAGAAGTAACTATAGCATCTAAGTGATCATCAGTGAATTAAAACAGCTGTAAATGCTTCTGTGCATTAAACAGGCAAGTTTCTGACCCATATGTTTTATACAAAACACTATGTATATGCCTACATATGCCTAACAAACTTAAAGGTGTCAGAGGTGCTGTACATTGCAATTTTACTCCTTTCACAGTCAGACAGGAGGGCAGTGGACAGCACACTGTGTCCCCAGCCAGCTAGCTGTGCCAAAAAACCCCAGTGACAGCTTAGGAATCAGCCTCAGCCTCAGGGACAGCCTCAGGGACTGTTTCCAGTTGACAAACTGAGCATCTTTTACCTATTTTTGGAGAGTAAGAGAGTTTGGTGGCACACACCAGGCTATTCCATGCCAGCTGGCCTCAGTCAGAGAATAGCTGCAGGGGAGTTTAATTTACTGCTGTAGTTATTGAGGATGTGTTGCTTGGTTCTGTGTCACACTGGAGTGAGTGTTACAGTCAGAACTGGAAACTGAAGTCAACTCATCAGCCTTATGCTTAAACTATTAGAAAAATTGTGCCTTAATTTGGTAGAAATTTTGCAGCTAAGTAATTGGAGGTAATTTACTGAGTTTTCTGCAAACATACCAGTTAAGGATTTTTTGAAGTATTCATAAAACCAACGACAATGCTGCAGGATAATATTTTAAAGCTCTTATGTTCATGAAATCCACCTTAATTTTTGTGTTTTTTTTCAGATAGTGACATGGCATCAGGGGATGGAAATTCTGTAAAAGAGGAATTCGTTAAAGAGAAAGTTATTCGCTCTCCAGTAATGAAATGGCTAAATCCTCGCTGATATTTACTTACACTTGTAAGACTTTCAAGTGAATGCATTTCTCACAGATTATTGAATATGCAACAACACACTTTAAGAACAAAGTAGATCTATAATGTATGAATATGTAATCTCTGAAGCTCGAATGTGACCTGTTTTTAATGAAAAAAATGTTTACTTAAAAATAGACTGTACAGTGTATATGACTTTTGATATTTGTTTTGATAAGTATTTGAACAGAGAAATGTATTATGGCTTTTTGAATGTATAGTAATACTGAAAACCCAACATGATCATTCAAATAGTGCCAGAGGCTGACTCTTGCCAACCTGATGCTGGAAAAGCTCTCACTGAATGAAGGGGACTGTTTGGGTGAGTGATACTATTGATGTGGAACCATTGTGAAAGAAACACATATAGGCAACACCTCAGATGGAAGGAACACTCCTGTGCAATAACAATAATGACAGCAAAAGCACAACAGGGTAAATTAAATAAACGAACAAAAGTTGTTAAAAATTTTCTAGTTTTTGGAAGTTTGGTGACAATTCCTGAGAGACAAATATGCCTTTCTTCAGAGAGAAAACATCCAGCACTTCAGTTTATACATTGTGAATAACTTAGGCAAGGCACTGCAGACATATTCTGTATTTAGTTGAATTTCTAAAGTTAAATTTTGTACAGAAAAACAGCAGATTGGTAAATTCTACCAATTTGTAGAAGGGGATCTGAAACAAAAGAAGCTGCTTATCATTATTTAAGTATATATGTTTCTATAAACCAGCTAGTTGGTGTCATTAAGGCAATATCTGCATTTTTTTCTGGAAGAATGGTGAGAGACCAGCAAAGGGACCTTCATGCTTTCCATCTTCACTGCTGGCTATGGCCCAGATGTGACTCACGGGGCATTTATTTGAACCAGGGAAGCCTTGAACCCTCAGCAAGTGATAGTGCGGCCACAGACTACAGTATTTTGGTACCCAGTCCTTTGTTTCTCAATTGCATGAGCAAGGGATCCCATTTCAGCCAGGAGAAAAACTTACACGTGTTAGAGCGCTGCAGGAATGGGCAGCCCCTCATTCAGCCTAAGCTGGATGATATTTGCGTAAGTTAAAAAATCACCACCAAGAAAGGCTTGCTAATATGCCTGAAAACGACCAGATCCACAGATAATAAAAATTGATGTTGCTGTGTCAGAGTGATCCTGGATGCCATGAGTTTAGGAACAGCCTTGTAACACAGGGCACTCTCTCTGGAAGTGTGGCTTGATTTTAACATTTCCTTTGAAATCAACCTGAGCTGTGACAATGACTGCAGTGAAAGAAAGAACACACAGTACAACAGCCAGAGTTTAGTTCAGGATCTAAAAGCATGCTTTTAAAACTATGAACAACAGAAAGTTGGATGCCTTTAAAGAGATCCAAAGTCAACATCTGTGAAAGCAGGATGCTTTCACCTGGGAAAGCAGGCATGAATCCTGCTGATCTGGAACAAGAGGAATGATGACAGCAGTAGACATCCAAATGTCACGATGAAAGTGCAGATTCTCTTGCCATGATAATTGGAGACATACAAACATAAATCTCAAACTAGCATAATACCACATTTTAACCCGTATTGAATGTTAGGGTCTGAGAGGGAATAATGTTTTCTTGGGCTATTTACTAGCAAGTGAATTGATTCTAATCTACTGATATCAAAAGTAATTTTTTTCTTGATTTCAGTGAGAGCAGGATCAAACCCTTGGTCTTCCAGCAGACTGATGAGAAATATTTAAAGAATGTACTAAATACTGCATACATTATTAATATTTTGCAAGAGTGTCATAAATGACATTATGAGTTCTTGGATGTAAATCTAATAAGTCAGTTGGTTTTAAAGAGTGTAATATTGTTATTGTTCAATAAAAAACTCACAAAAATAACAGCTGAAAGCATCACTGTCTATTGTGTCTATCTGTCAAGAGTAAGCCTGCTGGTGATGGTACAGTCATGCCACATGCAGGTTAGGTATGCTTTTGGTCTCAAATCCACAGAAACTGTTCCATGACATCTGCATCTATTTCAGCAAATTTCTGGGACCATTCATGATTGCAGAAAATGACTGGCGTCCCACATCCACCACTTCAACCACCTTCAAAACAAGGTGGCTGGATCCTAGCTGCCTACTTGGAGCAGCCACTCTTTGGCCAATTCCAGTCAGGAAGGATTTGGAAGCTGTCTTTTCTTGTTGGCCTGGCCATTGCCATGCCAGGGACTATGTAGCTCTGGAGCAGAGCCTGTAACTCCTTGATGCTCTTTCATTTTTCATAGAGGAATAACCTGTGAATCCACAACTGGCAAGTCAGGAGAAAGGAGGAGATGGAGAGGAATGCCTTGAAAACATTTTTTTGGATGATTTTTACTCTTTTTCATCAAATTTATAAAATGCTTTTGTATCTCTTTAGCTGCTTCAGTGATAGTTCGTTACACACAGAATAGATTTCAAGATGAAATTAGAGTCTTTCATCCTTTTATTTTATCCTTTATCCATTGAAAAATTTATCTGTTGTTACTAGTGACAATGGGACTATACCAGGATGAGAAATAATGGAAATTATCATAGAGACATAGAATAGTAGAATTGTTTAGGTTGGAAAAGACCTTTAAGACTGTTTGAGTCCAACTGTTAACCTGACACTGCCAAATCCACTACTACTCCTGAAGTAAAAGCAGTGAAATTGTTCATCACAGAATGTGGTCCTGTCATCTAGTATTTATTTTGGTTTTAGTGGGGTCATACATTACTTACAGTATGAACATGTTTGGCAAATAGGCCTCATTTTTGGAAGGTAGCTGTTACTTTCTCAGCTGCTGAACTGTAAGCTACATAATGTATGCAAAGGCTCTCATTTTTTATCTAATGTGTGATGACACTGATAAGAACTGTGCTATAATGCAGTTTGTATTACAGTCTCTATTATAGGGTGTTGCAGACACCATTACAGTTCAAACAATATATAATCAAATGTTTTAGAGCAGTGTCTGAAATACACGGAATCGAAAAGTCTAAAATATATTCAAATGTATTTCACCCACAATTCAAATAATATGTAAGAAATATATTTACAGTGTAAATAAATTTTACTGAAAAACAGCCTTAGCAATATCAACTATGAGAAACATCTTTAATGTACCCTAATGTATGATTTCATGATATAAAGCATTGACACTTGTATTGTGAGATTTATCACTGTGAGATTTATCACTACAGCGTGATTAACAATAGGAATTTGCCACTCTAACCTGCTAGGACAAAGATATTGGAGCAAACACATCAAAGTACATATTTTAAATGAAAATATATGTACATGCTTGCTATCTATTTAAATGGACTGTCAGGTCACAGCAGCACTTTGAAAATATTTCCTGACACCTGCAAAATTGGTAAATATTTCCTGTTCTTGTCGTGTCTGCCAAAAATAGTATTTTCACAAATTGGACAGATAACTTCACAAACATCATGATTTTCACTTTGGCCTGTATAAATATGGTATTCACAAGGGTTTGTCACTGTCCAAGGAAACTGTGTCTGACAAACCGATATGTTCAGGCTTTTTTTCTCTTCCAAAAGTGGCACCATCTATCTTCTGGGTGGCCAGAAACCACGCACAACTCAACTACTTGGCTTAATTATTTCAGGATGGGTGAGTTAATGACCAAATAGGTGTTAAAACAGCAAGACATGCAAATGCTGAAGTATTCCTTGCCCTCTCATTGGCAGCAGCCAATGCACACCTGTACAAGTGCTGAGTACCTCAGTCATGGTTGGGTGGGTGTGTGGCACCCATGCCTGGGGAGAATGGCTGTTCTGCAGGCACCAGTGGAGATCCAGCCACAGTTCTGGCAGCCCCACGTCCCCTGAGCTGCCTTCCTGGTCCCACAAAATGCTCTGTGTAAATAAACAAACTTGTGTTTAGATGAAGAGAAAGATGGAGATTTCCTTTAACTTTATTAGTACATGGTGTTCCTAATACTCCCTGATCCTCTTCCATTCACTCTGCTTCCAAAGTGGTTGCATCTCAGATTCATGTGCTTGCTCCCTTCCTACTTCTGAAAGCTATTAAGAAAAAAACTCAATTGAAATTAAGGGCAGCAGTTGATTGATTATGCATGAGCTTATCTTCGCTATTCTAAGGAGACAGACTAATTCTTCAAAAAGTTACATAATCGATGCAGTTTTTCTGCTCTGCAAACACTGACCCTAACTAAAGTGGTTTATGATAAACTGAAACAACAGAAATCCTATGAACATTACTTGAAAACATCTTTCTTCCTCACAGGAGAAACATCTATTTTTGAAGAACAAATAATGGTTTGGAATGCCATTGAAATCCAAACACACTATTAGTATGTTCCTGAAAAAAAAAAGGTACAATGCTAGGGGAGAATGCGCCAGAGCCCTTGCAGCTGTGTCACACTTTCCTGTTTGTTATTTTTAGTTTTCCATTCCTGCCCTTTATTTTGGGCTTTGCTTTGCTTCCTATGTAGCTTCCCCTTAACTCTGTATCGCTCTGTCTTACATATTTCAGGCATTTGGCTGGCTCTCCTTTTTTTTCCTCCTTTTCTTTTTTTTTTTTCTTCAAAGGAAACCCAAGCAATGCTGTCCAGTTTCAGGAAGTCATGTTTGTCTTGGCAGTGGCTGAGTTCTTGGTTTTCTAAAGGCATTTAGGAAATTTAAATTGCTAGTTCTCAGCTTTTAACATACTATGGCTTCATAAGCATAAGAAAAGAGCAACACACAAAGAAAACTCAAGCTTGTTCTGTTGGCAAGTATGAGCTGCACTTTCCACCTGGGAAGCCAGCAGTACCCAGTCTCACCTTAACTCCCCAGCCTGGCATTTAATAAAAAAAGGAATATAAATGAGCTCTGGCGAAACTTTGTATCATAAAGAAGTTTTGCATCTTTTCCCTCTTCCTTTGTTAATATATTGAAGTACTTGTAATCTTATAGGGCCAAGTAACTTATCTACAGAACAGAGGATGTTTACACCTGTTAAAAATGTACCACAAATTTTGTGTCATGACTGAATGCTTTGCCAGCAGCCTAGGACCTATCTGCAAACAATTAGTTAGGAATCTCATCTGATGTTTAAAAACATATGAAGATTTTTGGGGAAAATTTTTGTTTACCCTGCAATGAACTTCTCTACAGGGGAATGCACTTCCTTGCCTGTATGCACTTAGAGACGCAGAAATCAGCAGCCATGTGCTCAGTCCAAGAGATTTTGCTAAAAAGCCCAGACTAAATCCTTTAGCACATTAAAACTGATGTCATGATTTCTTGGGACTTGGCTCCCAGAAGAGGCTGCGAGCATGAGGCTGGCGATATTGACACTGTCCAACAGAAAGTACAAAACCAATCACAGTTAACAGCAGAGTACCTCTTTCCCTTCCCTAATTCTCTCACTTCTCTACTTTACAAAGTCTCTTCAAACCGCTGAAATTTGGTAGTGGCCATGTCAAGCCATGTCTGGCTTGCCCTGTCCAATGGGAGTTCTGGCACTGCCATCCACAACACTTTACCACCACAACGGGCTTGAAGCAACCAATAAAGCAGTGTTTGATGAAAACTATGTGCAAATGCCCTGGGCATTAATTAAGTTAATAAGGTTGGTATAAATTATTTTAAAATGTTATCAAGCCTTTACAATAATTACCAGGGATACCAGATAACCACCAAAGATTCTCTGTCAATAACTTCCACAACTGGACAGTGGAGAGAAAATAAAATAAAAGACCCATGAGTAAAGGACATGGAGAGATCACTCACTGAATACTATGATGGGCAAACCAAATTTGACATGGGGAAATTATTAGAATTTACTACCAATAAAAAAAGAGAACAGGACAATGAAATATAAAACAAATCTTAAAAGAACATTTTGTCCCCACCTCTCTCTCCTTCCTGGGTGATGCCTCCTCACTGCAGTGGCACGGGGAGATAGGGAATGGAGGATGTGCTCAGTTCATCACACATTGTTCCTGCCTCTGCTTGGGGAGAGGAGTCCTTTCCCTTCTCCAGTGTGGGGTCCCTCCCATGGGAGACAGTTCTCCATGAACTTCTTCAGCCTGAATCCTTCCCATGCTTTACAGTTCTTCAGGAGCTATGTCAGTGTGGGTCCCTTCTCACAGTGTGCAGTCCTTCAAGCACAAACTTCTCCAGCATGGGTTCCCTGCAGGGTCACAAGGAAACCTGCTCCAGCATGGGCTCCTCTCTCATGGGTGGGCAGGTTCTTTCTGGGACCCTGCTCCAACATGGGCCTCTCACAGGGTCACAGCCTTGCGTCAGGTGTCTACCTGCTCCAGCGTGGGTCTCCTCCAGGGGCTGCAGGTAAATCTCTGCATCCCCAGGGGACCTCCATGGGCTGCAAGGGTACAGCAGGGGAACTGCTGTACCATGGTCTGGACCAGGGGCTGCAGGGGAACCTCAGCTCTGGTGCCTGGAACATCTCCTGTCTCTCCTTCTGCACTGACCTTGGCATCTACAGGGTTGTTCCTCTCATATATTTTCACTCCGTTCTTCTGTTAGTGCAATAATATCTGCAAAATATTTTTTTCCTTCTAAAATAAGTCAATTTTTCAATATGTTAATGAAGTGTCATTATATTCTCTGATGTGCTTAGTCTTGGCCAGTGGTGGGTCCACTTGGCAATGGGTGCCCATTGGCTCTGTTGGATCCTGGGGAAGCTTCTGTCAGCTTCTCACAGAAGTCACTCTTCTAGTCCCCTCACTCCACCAAACCTGGCCACACAAAAGCAATTCAGTGAGCTGGACTATAGCTGGGTCCAGGTCTCTCCCTGTGTTCAAGTCTGTAGGTAGCTTTGCTTTGTCTTGAATAAGTAGCTAAGTAGATAATCATAGCGTGGTGGCTTTTTTCTATTGATGTCAAGGATGGACACATAAAAAGTAGAAGAAGGTGAGATCAGCCTCAGCTGATTCAAGTGTGCAAATACTGGGACACCTGGAACTTGATGGTTTCAAATAGGAAGTATGTGGTAGCTGAGCTCAACCCTTACACATGATAAGATAGAGTTATCCAGTGCTGCAGTAAGAATGTAACATAAGGAGGGAGAAGAGTCGTATTGGTTCTTCTAGCCCAATATATTCCTCATAGTGACCTTTAGCTCCCTAACAGCCATCAAACTAGACAGTGTTTTTCTCAGGACTTCCTTGGCATCTGGCAGCTTTTTCTATTGACCAAATCTATAATAACAACAAGATTGTTCTTCTGTACTTCAAACTGTGCCAGCAGCAGAGATACTTGTGCTGTGCCGAATGACTCATCTGTGAACAGAGTTGTTGGGCAGACCCCAGCTTAATCACTTCTTGAACTTGTTGTCCACCTGCACCTTCCAGTTTCTTGTAGTCTGAAATAAGACAAATTTTTTGAAACTCATGGTTTTCTATTATATCAGGCAATTTTTTAAGAAGCACCATCCAACCTTAAGTCCTGGGTCCACAGAGTTCATTATCTGACTTGAGCCATGAGAGCCTCCCTGTTCACAGTACTTTAAAAAATTCAGCTGTGGAGTTTGCATCTTTTCTTTACATAGAATCATAGAATGGTCTGGGGTGAAAGGAACCTTAAAGATGACCCAGCTTCAACCCCCCTGCCATGGGCAGGGACACTTTACACTAGACCATGTCGCTCAGAGCCCCATCCAACCTGGCCTTGAATACTTCCAGGGATGGGGCATCCACAGCTTCTCAGAGCAACTTGTCCCCATGCCTAACTGCTGTCACAGTAAAAGTGACAATCTAAAAAGTGACACAGTAAAAGTAAAAATCTAAACCTACCTTGTTTCACTTTAAAGTAGCTCACCTTTGTCCTTTAAAAAGCCTGTCTCCATCTTTCCTGTAGGTTTCCTTCAGGTATTGGAAGGCTTTCATGCTCCCTTCATGTACTGGAGGGAGTTGCCACCATTGCCATATGCCTGGGCAGACATCAGCCACACCTACCTACCCTGCTCCAACCCCAATTCCCTGGATGCCTTCACAGGGTGGTAGGTATGACACAGCCCTTTCCAATCACTTAAATTTAAACCATTTTGTTTTTAAACATTTTCATCCTGTTCCTTAGGCTCTTAATTTTGCAGTAGTCTCAGTAATGGAAGGAGGAGATCAGATTTAAAGGTCTATTGAAAGGCTGCATTTCAGGGGCAGGTGGTACTGCTGCAACTGCATGTGACATGGCAGTGGCTGGAATTAGCAGGAGAGGAGAGGCTGAAGACCTTATTTCTCCAATTAAGCCTGAGCCTATAATCAGCTCACTGGCCATACACTGTCCTCTTTTACCATACGCTGGATAAGATTTCTTTCTCAGGACACCTGATTTCCTATTTGCCAAAAATAGCTCTCTTTGCTCAGTGATGTAAATTACCTGGGTCCACGTGTAAGTTTCTGCCTGTTCCATGTGCTTTATGCTGCAAAGGACTGGTCTATAAAAGTACCAGAATGGCTCATTTCTTTATTTATGTTTTTAAGCATTTGAATGGAGAGACCAGTTCTTATGGACCAGTTCTTCTTTGCGACATTTTCCCCCTTGTTGACAAGGAGAAGATGCAGAACTACAAAGCAGTGAAGAAAGGTGAGAACCATAATATGTCATGTTTAGGAACTTGTTTGTTTCACCAGGACATGAAGTACTTCAGTATGACATACAAAATTTGGAGAAAAAAATATATACAATATACAATATATCTAAAATAACATTTTGTTTATATGTGCAATATCTGCCATTTTCCTTTTTTCTCTGGGTCAGTAGAGCCCAAAAACTTTTGAGCCAATCCCAATCCTGCTTCCAGTGAAGGAAATAGTAAAGAATTCTGTGACAGGAAAATAAATAATACCATGCCTGCAGAGTATGAAAGCGTGCAGGAAAGTATGAAACTTCATATGCTGTTCAGCAGCAGACCAGGAGTCACTGCAAGAAAAAGAAACATTAAACCAGGGTTAAGCATTCAATGGACTGAAATGCCATTGCATTCATCTTTATTTATTTGTGTTTATTAGTTGGATGTTCCTCACTTTCCTGCATGCATGTGAAAGCCCTTACTGAAGTTTCCCAATTTTTCAACCATCTCTGCCCTCTGGAATGCTTTGGATTTGCAGCCAGGTCTTTGTTGTGAGTAAGGAGTAGGGTATGTCTATTATCTTGCTCAGGGAAAAGAGTTGGTGTTCTTTTTAATGAATTAAAATATGTGTTCTCTATTTAAAAAACACAATATATCCTTACTCCCTGTAAACAATCTGACCTTCAGGTGGAATGCAGCCAGAGGGGGCTATAAATAGCACCCTTAGTAAGAGAGGAGACAGAAACATTGAGAATTCAGCTGGCAGTGCTCACACAGAGAAATAGCAGATGAGCTGCCTCTTGATTTTGTTCTCTGAAAAGCTCAGATGCCATGTCTGTAGGAACTTGGCTGAATCTGTGTTAGGCAGGTAAGAATATTTTTCTCCAGCAAACAACAACATGTATTACACAAAATTTTTGTCCCTATGTGTTGCTTCCTCCGCCAGTTCACAAGTATCCTGCCGTCCTTAGTGTGCTCCCATGGCCACGCTCACAGACAGAGAGGCACTACAGGCACTGAAGGCAGCAAGTAGAGGGAAGAGGAGGCCAAGCTTCCCACCCAGGACCCCACTGGTACTCTGTGCCAAGGCCAGGGCTCTCTCGCCAGCTGTTGTGGGTACCAGTCCAGTGACCTACCTATTGCATCATCTTCTTTCATGAAGTGCTTTCTAAACACTTGCAAGGCACACCTTCAGGTATCTTGGGGTTCAATATGAAGAGGAACGTCAACTAGCTTTATTTCTCTTTGCTATAATTTGGTATGGAAAAACTTGATTATGGTGCAAGGTGTGTACTTCTTCTGTATCCTAAAGCCTAACAATTTTAATGAAGAAGCTCCGAGCATGAGACTGCTACGATTTTTTTACTCATCAGAACTCTGCAAGTTTGTTCAACAGTCATGAATGTTTTCTCTGTCTCTGGACAGATGTTTGCATCCAGCAGGCTTGTGCATCTTTACAACCATTTCTCCAGAGAGACTCATGTGAAAACATTTTTATTCACACAGGTATTTTGGGAACTAGCATTTTTTCACACAAGTATGTTTGTATATAAGACAGATGGTGCACATAAATTATACTGACTGCCACCTGCAATTAAATTTTATAAATTTCTCAAGGAATATAAATTAAATCACAGGAAGATCCTCTCCATAGCCTCTGCCCACGTATCTCTCTGAACCTGCTAGGACTGTAGAAGCACTGAAGTCCAGAAGGACAGATAACTCAAATATCAGTTCCTGTTATAGTTCTCAGACCTGCTGCAAAAACACTGTATGTCCTAGGTTTTATTTCCCAAACTCATTTCAGTGGCATGTAAATGTGGAAGTCCTGCTTCCCTCCTCAAAACCAGGCCCTCTTTTCTTACAATGGAAACAACATCCTTCTTATCAGAATGAAACTGAATAGACAGACCATCAAAGCTGTGTAAAAGCACCAGCTGCCCGGACACATAACAGGACAGCAAAATTATTTACCCCAGGAGCCTTTCAGAGGATTCAGGTCAATTCCATTGTATGTGGAGTTGACTCACGTAACTTTGAGACCTCATTGTCCCTTTCCCTCTCTGCTTCCCTCCTTTTGTTTCATGCCATTGTTTCTAGGTGGACATTAAAATGCTCTGGGACAAAGACCATGTCTTCCTGTGAACTTACACAGAGTAGAGTACAAAGAAGTCCCAGTACCGTGTGGGACTGTGCAGCCCCACACTGCTTTGAAAAAACCACACACATCTAGAGCCAGGCAGCTATGTATGCACAAGTGCAAACACCTGACTTCAGAGGCTGGCTATGGTTAACAGTGGTACAGTGTTTACAGTGATGTATCACACTTGTAGCTTATAACAAAATTTCAATAGCTCTGTTATTTCCTCTATGACTCTAAGGCTTAAGTTACATAGAAGGAGGATCAGACAAGTGGTATAACTTTGTATGTGGAAAACAGGGGGGTCACCCAGAGAAGCTGTGGATGCTGCACCCCTGGAAGTGTCCAAGTCCAGGCTGTATGGGGTTTGAAAGACATGACCCTTAGGTTGCCTTCAAACAAAACCATTCTGTGATTCTATAACACTCCTGTCTCTATTAAAGTAGCTCTTTGAGCTCCCATTTAGCATTCTCTTGTTGAATCTTGCACATTCAGCCTCACTACTATGCTAATTGGTTTCTTCCTGACTGCAATTTAAAAAAAAATTCTTATTATAAAAAGTTCTTCTGTGTATTTTTATCACCGCAGATATTTTACCACGTGGCAGTTAAAAGTTGTTTCTCAAATAAAGAATGTTTCATTCTCCTCCAACTCTGTAAGACAAAATGACTTCTCATTTTAAAACCTGTCATCTATTCCCTTTCCCACACAACAGGTTTAAATAGTTTTCTTTATTTATACTTATAATGTTTACTTTATACTATTTCTGTCCAGTTCTTCTTGGAAGGGTAAGTTTCTTTCCATAATCTGAAACATGTAAGAAAGAGAACAGAAAAAATAGAAGAAATATTGAGCCAATATTGAGAGCTGTGAAGCTTTTAGCACTGTAGAGAAATGACTATGTCTTATACTTGTGATTTAAAAAAACAGCCATATTTATTCCTTTCATAATAATAACATCCTTATCTCTAAAGCACATTTCCCTTTCCTGTATAAAAATGAAGAAAGTAAGACTCAATATACCTATGTGATATAGCCAAGGATACCCACCAGAGGGGGAGAAGTGGAAACAGGCTTAGGTCTCCAGCTAATCCTTGTGGTATTGAAAATAATTTGTCACTCTGCCATCTAGCTTATGCCTTAAGATTCTCCTCACGAGGATGAATATACTGTTTCTGAAGTGTCTCCCCAATGAGTGCTTAAAGAAGGGCAAGTGTGATTTCATACATAGGGTGTAAAGCATGCAAGAATGAATCCCTTGACCATAGTGTCAAATTTCCAAGCAGCAGCTTAAAACGTCTTCAGAATTTTTCCTTGCCTTCATGCCTTCATGAAAAGTAAATATTTTTCTTTCTGATATGTACACTTAGCACTTGCAAATGTTTTCATCAGCCACAGGGTGCTGTCTTCTTGCTTGAAAGAAATGATTCAGTCAAAAGTTATATTTGAGAAATAGTCTATTACTAATAAAGTATGTTTCTAAAAGAGCCAGAAATGTTTTTTAAACTCAGACACTCATTACCAGAGGTATGGGAAATCTCTCTTTATGCTTGAGAATTTTATCTACTACTTTTTAAATCAAAATGAGGCATCATTTTCAGAAAATAACTTTCTTCATGCCAAGTTGGAATTTTAAATTCCAAATACTGTAGAGTACTTCTGAGTTTGGGAGAAGGGTCCTTGCCATTGAATTCACACAGGCACTCAATCTTCTAGGGAGAAATAAAAGCAAGAAAATATAAATCAAATGGAAAGAGAAAACCATAAACCTACACCCAGCAATGCTTACTGCAAAGCTGTGGCTTGTCTTGCCTAGCAGATTGTACCCTACTCAGATCCTGTCTGTCTCATTACTTCTCTCCACCTTGGTTTCCTTGTTTTCTTTCATTCCCCAGGGTGTGACTTCTCTTCTAGTGCTTTGGTCCTCCCCCAGGCTGTGTCTCCCTCGTCTCAGGCACACTCCTTGCTGAGTGCTACATACTTCCTATGCCTTTTTCAGGCATCTCATTCACAGCCCTCCTCAAGGTGCTCTGGGTAGAGCCATATGGGCCATGTGGAGATTACCCTTGAGACCTGCAATACAAACCTGCAGTCATGGTCCTTCCTCAGCTGGAGATGCTGCCCCTGAGGGCCAACATGAGCATGACCAGTAATACTGGTACAGGCTAGGCACGTACAGACTAGGGGATTGAGGATCCATAGAAGCAGCTTGGCAGCTGCCTGGCAAGTCCTTCTGAAGTCTGCTGCTCTTGCTACCAATCTGAATCCATTTTTTAGACAAAGGGGGACAAGCGCAAAAGACTTTCTGTTCTAGCAATACTGCCAACATTTCTTCACCTGAGCAACAGCGTACATTTGTTGGTGCTGCCTAACCCAGTTCAGAGTGGACGAAACTCAACTGACAGGAGACTCTTTTACGGGAATAAATTCATAGCCACTAAGACTTTTCTTGGCAATTTTCTTCAGACTCACAGCCAACACTACCATGATGCACCAGCCTGCTGGTGGAGTGGCTATTTGCTCAAATGATAATGTCAAAGAACCCTGATTTCAAGTAAAAGAGCCATGTGCTCTGTTCACTTCTTGTTAAGAAAGAAATAATTTCTCTACCTCTGTAAAGTTTACTGGGATTGTACTTGTAGTCAAATACCTGAAAATTTTACCATTGGCTGAAAAAGTGTTGCTTAGCTCTTGCTGATCTAAATCTCTTAATTAAATATGATTTTACTGGATGGAATCTGAGGAGTTAAAAGTGCAGTGCAATAAACCAATTGGAATAACATAAAGAATCGACAAATTATGCAACCTGGACATTTTTAAGAATTACTGTGTTAAGTTTTTTTCCTTAAAGCAGTAGCAAAGTGCTTTGGGAATATTGCAGGTTTGGATATTGACTAATATTTGTTTTAAATTGTAGCTTGGTAAATTTTATGTAAAATCCAGATAAAAAAATAATGAAAAACGTACATCTTAGTATCACGCCATATATATATGTATATATAGTCCATTATAACTGCAAGTAAGCACTTTGTACTTTAAAATTAAGTTCTCTAAGTAAAATCATTGCTTATTACGCATCAAATATTATGAGTAAAATTGATGAGTAAAATTGTTATGATAACATATTATGTTGTTGGTATTTTTTTAAACTAAGAACTATCAAGTGACATCTATATTATTCTTCATTTGCTCCAGAATGTTGTTGGTAACATTAATGAGTGATTTTTGGTTATCATAACAATGGATAACTATTTAATTCTAGGGAGAAGAAAAGATAACGGATAAAGGCTTTTCTGTTTCTCTTTTCATTTGTTTGTTTTGTGTGGAGAGGAAGAGTTTAATATGTTGTATTCTGGGCCAAAAATTTTTGTAAAATGATATTGGCACAAATATCTGAAAAATGCCAGAGAAAAACATAGCTTAGGAAAAGAAAGAATAAATATTTTTCAAGAGGAAAGATAATGGGGTTTTATGTCTTAAAAATGCACTCCCTGTGGTAGACCTCACTGGCTGTGAGCTCAGTTCTCACATGAGATCAGTTTTCTGCCTGGTGTATTTAAATTTAGGAATATAAGTAATACTGTAAACTCTATTCCATCATGCAGCTTTTAAAACACTTGGAAATTTACCTACATGACACACAACTGAGATTCATGGGATTCTGTAGCTATCGCTGGGATAAATGGAGAGGCTGTCTGCACACAATTACTCCCATTTCTTGTCAGTGTCCTGATTGCTGTGACTCAGCTCTCATTAGCCAAGTACGTCATCAGACGACATCATCACACTTGAAAGGACTTCAGGACTTAGACTCTACTACCACTCTGTTACATTTTCTTAGCTAAAACATGCATCAAAACTGTTTGGAAATGCCATTTGACCACTCAGGACAAACAGATCTCCAGGAGATATTTCTGGGGACTTGTGATTCTGTCACTGGAATTCTCCTTCCACCTTTATATATTGGGTTTGAGCAATGTCTCAGTGGGACCAGGCTGCCTCCAAGGTGATGTTAGACAAAATCTTATACTGCCTTGGCCAGAGAGATTACAGTTCAAGCATTTACACTTGTCCCAGACTAAATTTATCTTCAAATTAATCAGACTTTCATAATAAGGGATGCTGCTCTCTGTTTGCAAACAAAGCAGCAGGTAGGAGATGCACACAATTCATCCATGGGCATTTGCATAACTAAAATCCCATCTGTGTAATTGATCTCTCAAGCAAAAAATACACGTCTTAATTGCAAAACTGGTATGTTGTTTAGGAATCTAGGACAGTGTACAGTCCTCTCTAAAGCTGACCTGCATTTGCATCCTGCCTCTTCAAAGCCAGAATGCATCTGCCATTCCTTGTAACAGTGGCTAAGAACTCAGAGCGTCCATTGCACAGCTTGGTGACAATCTGTGTCCTCAGTGTGTGCCTCTGTGAGCTTGAGTTCACCCGTAAATCACACCCAGACAATGAACAGTGCTAACCCCCCAAAAAGATACAAAGCTCTCAAGGTGAGAAGGGGACGCACACACAGTACAAGGACTCTGAGCAGGGCTTACCACATCAAAAGGAGATACACTGCAAGCACCACCGGTCTGGACTAAGAGAGCTTAAAGGTGTGGCCAGTTAGTGTGTGCTAGTGCCAAGGTGACACAGGGCTGTGTTGTTGGCCACAAAGCTGTGGTTGACCTCATGCAGCCTTACCTGGAGGGGCAGGTTGGAGTCCAGCCCTCCACTGTCCCCTCTAACTACCACTTACACAATTCTTATTTAAAGCGCTCATACAGTTGTAAAGTCATTTGCTTTCCTTCTAAACCTCTACAATAGTAAACCCAAGTCATTCACAACTGTACACACTCATCTGACCCACTCTTGATGTTCTTTAGAGGGTGAGAGGAATTGTCTCGAATAACTTATTATTCTCTATAAATTACGTAGGGAATCTAGGGAGAACAGATCACAGAATCACAGAATACAGAATCACAGAATATTCTGGGTTGGAAAGGACTCACAGAAGAAGAGTAGTTTTCTGCACTGCACTTGTGTGAGATAAGTGAGGTGAACGCCACCTCAGTCTTTCAGCTGAGATAAATAGCACAGCATTCTTCTGGACCCTGTGTTAAATAGTACTTATAGCTATATATATATTAGATATAGGGAACCATAACATAGTACCAAGGATGTACATTATCTGGCAGTTGGTGAGTGGAAGTTGGAATAGAATGGAATGGAATGGATTGTTTCCGTTGGAAGGGATCTACAAAAACCATCTCACACAAACCTACAATGCAGTGGCAGGGAAACCAAGGACCTTTTTATTGTTATTAGACCAGTATGAAGTAAAAAGAAGAAAATAGAGTTGTCATGAGGGAGGTAGAGGAATATGTAAAATCGTTGTTGATTGAATAAATAAGTGCATATTCTGCTTGAAAATAAAATTTTCCATTAAGACATTGAACTATGGAAACAGAAGAAACTTACAAGATTTTGATAAAGTTTAGTTTTCTAGAACTTGGATATTTCTGGAAGCAGGGCAGCGTTTGTGAATAAGCTTTTCTACCTAACGTTGACCTTTGAATATTTAGTTTTGAAAGTTATCTTGGACATTTGTCCTCCTAATTGTGACAAATACAAAAGCAATCTGTTAGTCAAACATAAAACAAATCAAAGTGGCCAAAGCATCCGTGTAGAAGAAAAGGCATTCTGATTTAGGGTCATAATTCTGTAATGATCATGACTAATACCTCTGTTTTCAAAAGGCACTTAACAACAAAAGAAATAACTTTTTCCTGTAGAATGAAAGAATAATAATAGAAAGATCTTGAGAGAGATGTTAAAAATATGAAGATCACTTACTGAGGTTTCAGAGAGATATAACAAAATACAAGCATCTCACCATCTGGAAATGGCTCTTGAGGTAATTACCAGAAAGCAAGAACTACAGAGAAACAATAGCAACAAAATATTCAATGACTCAGAAAAATGACAGATCCTTTTTCTTCCTCTCTCCTGAGGAGTGATCCCAAACACCAAACCAGTAGGAGTAAAGAATCTGAAATATTTTGGATAAAATGTAATTCTGACTACTTTCCATCCTGTGTGGTACTTAAATAGAAGATCCAGATTTGTATCTTAAACCCTTACTGAGGAAGGAAGAACTGTGTTAAAACTGTGCATTCAGAGTGTCGCTGTGGATATGAGTAGGGAATTAGGCATTTCCTAAATATGCAAAATATGTTATCTGAGTTCATCTTCACCAGGTCAGCTGGGTATGGCAGTAGGTTGAAGAATACATCAGCTGTATGAGTAAAGTATTAAGCCATGGTTTAATTCAGGCCACACAATTGCTGAGGCGCAACCAAGGGCACAGCTTGCACAACTCGGAGTTGACACCCCAACAGGTGATGCTAAAAAGGCAATGTGTTGAAAAAAAACAAGGGACTTTGGGACTTTATGGATTCTAGAGGACTATGAGCTGGGAGACACACCAAGGTCGTGAAGGGTGATATGAGAGAGTGGGAGGTGAACTTGCTGCTGTGCTATGGACTTCATTTGTTAGTCCCGAGCTTCTCTTGGAATGGAAAAAACTTGACTTGGGGGGATGGCACACTTTTATGATTTGACAGGTACTTGCACTTAATGAAAAACATCAGATAGAAAACTTTGTCATAGCCTGCTTAATAAATAATTTGTGGGTTTTGTAATTTTTTTCACCACAAAGAGAAAGGTATTTTGCCTAGTTTGTGAATTCTTAAACTGATAGCTTTGGGAGGAAGTGCATCTGATGATGAATAAAACAAAACCATTTTATGATCCTATGACGTTTATTAATATTACATCACATACAGCTTTTGTGAGCTTATTCTTAGTCCTTAATGGAACCAGAATTTGCTTTCAAGGAACCAGTAATGGAACCAGAATTTGCTTTCAAGGTGTGGAAGTCCAGAGGATAAAATGTCACAACTAGAACAACTAATAAACTGAGATTTCTTAGGATTTCCTCATCCAAAAAGCAGCCAGATCTCATTGGCTGAGCCTACAGATGAGGACAAATTCACAGAAATCAAGTGGGAGCAGGATTGAACAACTTTTTACAGAGTCATTTAGATTACATAGCCTGCTTGGACAGAAAAAATTGAGCATTTTAAGAAATCATATAACATCTACATGTTATCCAGAAGTTAAACACTTCAGAATGAGAAGGTGGTTAAAAATCTTGGTATGAAGTTATATGACATAGAGAGAGACTGTTTACCTGAGCATGCAGTGACAGAATACGGGGGAATGGATTCAAACTGAAGGAAGGTTTTGATTAGATATTAGGAAGAAATTCTTTACAGTGAGGGTGGTGAGGCAGTGCCCGGAGAAGTTGTGGATGCCCCATCCCTGTAATTGTTCAGGGCCAGGCTGGATGGAGCTCTGAGTAACCTGGGATACTGGAAAGTGTCCCTTTTGAACTGGATGACCTCTAAGGTTCCTCCCAAATGAAGCCATTTTGTGATCCTACAATGTTTATTAATATTATATCACATACAGCTTTTGTGAGCTTATTCTTAGTCCTTAGTAATAGCAGCAGAAATTAAGGAAAACAACAGTGTCACACACTCAGTGCAGCACTGAAGTACTAAGTACCAAATACAATAAATCTGCAGCCCCAAATAGGTTGTGGACATGTAGGTTCGACTCTGAGATTTTTCTCTAAATCTTACAGCACAGGCGCTAAGCAAGATGCTATTTAACAATGATGAAACAAAAGTATTAAACTCTGAGAATTTGGTAATGAATCTGAATAGCTACTACATTACTTGAGAGTTACGTTAATGGTACTTTACTTTAGCCAACAGATCTATCTCTTGGTGGCCTTCCTGGTGTGGGCTCTCTAGGACACAATGTCATTTTGCCTATAACAACAATATTTGTACAATGCTTTGGAAGAAAAAATATCTAGACCTCCCAAAGTTTGGTTTGTTACTAACTTTCTTTGTCATTCTACTGCAATTCCTTATTGCAAAATCAAGATATTTTGCAAAGCTTTTTGGCTAGGAGTGTACCACATTTCCATAGAGACAGACATAAAAGTAGGATAGCCAAAACCATTGAAAAATATTTAGAAGCTACATCTTAGATATGTTAGATATCCTGATAATTATACTGGTGACGTTTGACACACTGGTAAACATAATTTATATAATAAAATTATTTTGCAGAAAGAATATAAGCTTCATATATTATTAAAGAAAAAAACTTGGCAAACTATCTTAAAAAAAACCATTTTAGGCCATGTTTGATAGTATTTGCTGAAAGGACTCTGGATTTTTGAATTACCTCTGTATCTCTCATGTGTTCTGTATTTTCTCTCAAATGAAAAGAGCCCAATTATGTAAATCTACACACACAGATGCAAACTATTCAAGGTTGTCTTCATAAACTTTTGAACCCTTCTGGCATCTAAAAAGGAACACAATCACAAAAGAATTTAAAAGAATTATTAGAATCATTTATCAGAATAGGGGAGCAAGTACTAGCAAACAATAAGCTGTCATTAGTGTTTTCCAAAGATGCAAACCTAGTTCACAATTCCACATTGCAAGTATTTCTGAGACTTCCAATACGATACACAAGGACTGTGATTAATGTCATGTGCCTGTTTATTTTTCCCCTGAGAACCTGAAAGAGTAAAAAAAAGATCACAACTAAACAAAAGCATATCAATAACAGGAAACTGTTGGTGAGAAATACCCCGATCTTCCTGTAAATTCACGTCACCACATTCCCCAGGGACAAAGGTGCGTGAACAGCATGGTAAATAATTATGATTTAATATGAGGCCTTGCTATGCTGTTTACAGTTTAACAACAAAAAGGAATTGTTTCTCAAGGCGCAAAATAAGCAAATAATAGAAACACATATCAATATAATCAGGAAATGATGATGTTATGTCTGGGTCAGCTGCTGAAAACAGATTGGAATCTATCAAAGTATCAACCTGATATCCCTGTGCAGCCCAGAGAAACATCAGCAATGGGAGAGAGTCTTTCCCTGGTTTACATGCCAATTATCTAATTCTGAGTGTTTTATGAATGTGCTGGGGTCTTGCAGAAGATTCTCTATGGCTATTTTTGCTTTCTGATGTTTAGGGAATATGACACTTGTACTTGCAGAGGAATTCCTTGCATTTTGCATAATAAAAACTGAAAATAAAACAGGAGAAGGATAGAATGGAAGGAACAGTAATAGCTGGTCTCTTTTGAGAACATTATTTTGTTGAATCTAGCCAGCAATAATGAAAAAAAATAACACCAGAGAAGCAAACACAACTTTAAGCAGACACCACTGAAGATTCTTAGGTTCTTATTAAAAATATATTTTAATGAGAAATAAAAAACCCCATAGGATCTCAGAGTTCAGTAATTTTTTTCCCTCAGAAATATTTTTAGGGCTGCCAAGACAAAATCAGCTGTGTAGAGGTCAAATAGAGCAATTTATCTTTGATCAGAGGACCAATATTGACAGTAGAGGCCTCAAGCATTTAAGCATGCATTCAACCCTTAGATACAGAAAAAAAAAATAATTTCAGACCCTGCTGGTCAGATTTTAAAGTTAAGCAGGGTCAGGTAAGGTCAAAGCTTGAAAGGGAAAACATCAAGAATTTTCTTAGTGTTGCCTGAAATAGCACTGATGACTGGAGAGACCTTCCTCTATCACTCAAGGATGAAATAAAGCATCAAGACTTGAAGTCTGTCAGGTACCAGCTTCTAGGATTGCAAACATTCCTTAAAGCTTCCAAGAACAATTAATATTTGAAAAACTCTGGGGTTTTTTTGCCTTTATCCAGACTGTTTTCCCTAAAAGTATGCTGGAGCTTAGGATCTATGTAAATGTCAGCTCCTGCTGAAGGAATCGCTGTGTGCACGCCTGCCATGAATAAGAAGCCTAGGAAGTAAGCAGCAGGCTTTGCACAGCTGCATTAATTCTCCTGGAATTAAAGCATATGTTTTATCATAGCCACTGCAGAATGAAGCCACAGTCAATTTTGTTTGTCTGTGCCTGCCTGCCTTATCCAAACAGATGATTTCTACACTGTTGTCAGAATAATGTCAGTCATCTTAACAGATGCTTGCACTTTTATCTGTACTCTGCATCACATTCCTTGAAGAGAAGGCTGCCAGAAACAAATAGGTTTTCTGAGAGTAAATAAGGGAACAATGGACAATAGGAGCTGTTTTATACTGCTGGGTGTAAACAAGAACAACCTAGTTCACATGAAATGAAAAACACTGTTTATCAAGATGTATGTCAGTGGCTGGCAGGCGGCAGGTGATATTTGGGATCTGAAAATGCATTAGAGCAGGCCACAGACACTGAGTTTGTTTTAAAAAGGCACTTCTGGGGTTGGATGGAAAGAGCAGTACAGATCAGGTTAGTTCTGTAAACCAGAGTAAGAAAAAGACCATTTATGTATTTCTGGAAAACTCAAGACATGTAATTCTAAAGTTTCCAAATAGACTATTTCAAATGATCTTTTGAAATGGCACTTCAGGACAATCAATTGTCATTACTGTTTTCCAAATACCAGATTAGGAAAAGGACATCACTTTAAAAGACATTAAGCTAGTTGTCAGATAGGGTGTCTCTTTTCCCTATAAGTCAGACAGGATGATTAGAAAGTATATAAGGAACAAGAGAAAACATCTCTGTCCTCTCCAAGCTTTTATCTCTTCTCGGCCCAGCTGCCTTCCTGTATACTCTCAGATCCCAGCCTCTGGTTCTGTTGGAAGACATGGCTGGATAAGAAGAGAAAGAGAGGAAGGGAAACATTTGCCAGAGTTAGATGGGAAGACGAAGTGGTGTTGGCAATGGAGCTGCTATTTTTGGCTGACAACTTCCTAAAGATATTCTTTCAATTGATAGAAGGATTAAAAATCAAAGTTAAAAGATGTGTTTAAGATAAAGATCAGCTAAAGGCAAGTAAAAAAGTTGTAAGCCCTCTTCTTTCCCTTACTATCCCTTGACAAAGAAGAAATCAGTTTTGTTGTGATAAAATGGGCAAACTCATTTTCACTTGCCTATATGCAAGCAAACTCTGTTGCACTGTGCATCCTTTTCAGCACTGCTGAAAATGAAATAAACGTTATATTAATGGATCTAATAAAATACTTAGTTTCACCACACTTTCTTTCCCAAATTATATCCAAAATACTCCACATGAGTTTGCTCCCTAATTGAAAGATAAAATCATTCTCACCATCCTACAAGAATATAACTAAGACTCAGACACTTCAGAGTTAACTGCTTATTTGACTATCCTTGGTGTGTCCAGAAAAATGATAATAAACAATGATGCCATAACTTTAATCCAAACATTATTCTCCATTGTTGCAAGAACAATGTGACTGCCTTGCATGCTTCCTAAGAATGTCTTAAAACATATAGTGAGTTTTACCTATGTACCAAAAGAGGTCTGATAATTAGACAGAGGCTGCATATATTTTCCCATTTACATTTGAAGAAGACAAGGTAAGAACAGGGGATGAGTCATCAGAAACACCAGGAATGAATCACATTCACACTGGAAAATTAATCTAAGATTTTGATCTCTTGACAAGAAGAGTGTGTAATATTTCCAAATGTAACAAAATATTTGCAGACAAATAAACTTAACTTACTGTCTCCCTATATCAGCAAGTGAAGTTTGTAAAAGCTACTTACAAAATATTGTATCTGAATTTCTGTATATTTTTCATATTACTTTTGCTGTTGCTTGTAACATTAATAAGACAAAGAGAAAGTGAGGAACTAGAAAGAGAAAAATAATTAAACTCCAGCATGCTATGTTACTCAGCTCACTGGAATATACCTTTCTCACCATGGTTACAAACAGCAACATGAACTCAAATGCTCAGATGGTATAAATCATCATTGCTACAATCACTGAAGCAGAACTGAGGCAATTTCTATCTCAGCTGGACTTGGGATCCAGTTAGTCTGTTGTAAGTTTTCACAAGTTCTCTGTGGAAAAGCAAATTACTGTAATGCTCAAATTCCAGTGATCAACTAATGGACATCCATCTCTAAGTCTCAATGGTCTCCAAGGCATCTCCTTTCACAATTCAGAAGTTTTCTCTGCCCAATACTGCAGCGGTGTCTGCCACATTGGTGCTAGCATGTGCCTATCCTTGCTAGCCAGCACAGGCAAGATTACAGAGCTACTCTGTGATTTCACAGATGGAAATAACTGGTGACTTTGTGGTTTCTTTGGCAACACTGACATTTAATTGCAAGTCTTTCCACTGAAAATTAACATAATGAAGGAAGTGTTAAACATTTAATTTGATCATTCAAAACAGCAGCAAGTGGGGAATATTAAGTTTCGAGACAGGGACAAGATTTTAAGATGATTGGTTAAAATGTGTACAAATCCTAACTCCATCTCCTAGACAGGCGAACAAGATGTTAACTTTTTAAAAGCAACTGGCCATGAAGCAGTTTGTTTTGGAACTGGAAGGAGGTGCTGAATGCTCACCTCAGGTAAGAAGACTGGAAGCACAAAGGAAATTCTTTCTGCTAGAGGATAGAGGGCTTAGCCATGCACACTCTGCATTGTGATTCTGTCAAAGGAGAAGAATAACAGAAGAAGTAAATTTCTCCCTTATGTTATTACTTTCCTCTTGATTACTGCTACATAGATGGGGGAATATTCTATAAAGAAGATTAAATATAAGGGAAAGTAGTGTTCTCAATGGGTCTATTTCTGAAGTTATGCTGCATTCAAAGAAGGCTGAGCAGCTGCGAAATATAGTTCCTAGGCTACGCATAACAGAAAAATTCCTGTTTGACTGTCAGACAGAGGATTAAAGCTACCTCCTCAAGCAAACCCAAATGTTAAGGACATTTTTACAATAGATGGATTTTGATTGTCAGAGCAACAGGTATTTGTGTAGCATTGTGTTTAAGGGGAAAAGACTGCAACACAACATGACTCAAATGTCAGCTGTCAAATGACTAATCCTGTTTTTTCTGTATGAAAAATGGTATTCACACAAAGGAAGGCAATGGACTGCTTTCTTTCAAAACTCCAAATTCTCCAAACTCTCACTGGAGTTCAACTGGATTCAGTGGTGTCACATCACTAGGGCTGAGGATGGAGCAGGAGTCCCTGCAGGCAGTCTTCTCTTCAGAAAACAGCTAGGTAAGTACTTAGTCCTGAGATCTCATTGCAAGAATTGAATTAGATTGGCTCTGTCACTCTTAATGAGAAAATCGGGATAATACCGGGAAAATAAAGCTTTCGTAATTTTAGAGTGTTTTGGTCAACGTCTGCCACAAAGGGTTCTCAATAATCACACTAGATCAACAGTGGCAGAAGATGCAAAATGGCATAGATCAGTGTGCTGTGAATACAGAGTGCAGTGGAGATCCATATCTGTTTTTCTAATATGTTGGGTAAAAAGAGAAAGGAAGCCAAAATAAACCAGACATGCTGTGTTTAAAAGCTGAAGTGTTTGCAGAAGAAGCATGGCCAGAGTATGTAACAGTAAAAGTATTGTTCTGTGCAAAGAATACAAATGGACAGCCTCAGAAAATCACCCTTCATTGTGAGCACAAAAAATGGAGAGAGAATCTCTCTTTTGAGGGAGAACAAGAATCGGCAATTTGCAATTGGCAGCTTGGGCTTCTGCCTGTGAAGTAATTTTAAGGTCTCTGGATTATCCTAGCTTTAGGGGAAACACTGACGGACTGTAAAAATAAATGGTCAATGAAACGTCTTCTGTAATTCATTACGACACTCTTCTTTCTAGTATCTCTATCTCAGTCACATACCTACCACCTGCAGAGCAGACAGCAAGGGAGACATTTTTCCCTTCTCTTTCCTTTCCACATTTTTTTCCTTTTCTGCCAACATTCCTTTCTCTGTCTTCTTTATCCACCTCCCACAATCTGTTCTAGGTCTCCCAGATAGAAGGTGGACTGACCACCAGAATCCAGGCTACCTCTGTTTTGAAGCAACTCATCTCAGTGAAGAATTTCTACTTTGAAACTCCCTGCAGAGTGGGCATATCTTTAAAGAAGCCTGGATATAATTTGGAAAGTAATACTGCCACTCCACATATCTGACCCTATTTTTGCTCTCAAAGCCAACTCAGACACATTTATACGATGCCATGGTTCAGTAAGTTGCCATGGTCTCCCAGCCCAGCTACTGCTTTCAAACACCATATCACCAGACCCACTCTTCAACAAGAGCACAGGTTTTGCTAGTGCTGACAGTACCCCAGGGGCAGTGGGAAAGCAAGGATGTAGCCTGCCTTGGTGAGATCTGCCATTTTTAAATTGTTGAAGAGAAAAATAATTCCCATTCTAACCTGAAGCACCTGGTGATGAACAACAGCACTACACAGATCTGAGATGACCAGCAAAGCTTCTCTGGAAGGAGAAACGAACTCTCACAACATTTCATTTTAAATTTTGCACTGAAAGACTGTGCAGATGAACCCTGCTGACACCTGGGGCTCCTCAGGGCCTAAATGCATATTTCTTCTTCTACAAGCAGTCCTAGGTGAACACAAGTCATCAACATCTTTAGATGATTGTTGCCATCCGTGTCTTTTGTATTGAGCCTTCCTACCTAAAAAACATCAAGAAAACAAACTTTCATCAGTGATCAGTCTAAAAGAGGTATACAGGATTAGCACAAGGTCTAACAGCTGGACAAAAAGCACAGGGTGACTGGATTACCAATATTGGAGGCCCTGAGGGGTGTCTGGGTACATGTGCAATAATTGTGGGACTATTTGCAGGGCCAATGGGTGAGCAAATGGTCAGTTTTATGGATGACTTATACACCAGATAGGGAAGACAGTAGAAGTCCAGTACCTCCTACAGATTAGGAGGTACTGGATGTATGGCCTACAGATGTATGGCCTTTCTGTTCAAGGCCATACATCAATCTACAAGCATATGACCCGGAGTAGTGAAAACACTTGATAAAATGAAGTAGGCACCATGGACACCATTTACAGCGGGGGAGGCCTGTGGCTGGTTTCGGAGTGCTTCTTTCTCTCTCCCAGTTGCCACAGGGCCACCCAAACCCCTGAAACATTCTTTGGTAGTAACAGCACAGAGTGAACTGGCTCCAGTTCAGTTGGTCTGGACAATGGAGTGGGATACAGGACTGCTTCCAAAATGTAATCTCAGAGTTGAAATACCACACACCAGAACAAAGTGTTCACACCAGATTTGTTATGGCAGTGAGAGATCAGCCAGACAGGATGAGTCAAACATACACAAAGTGTCAAGACATTGCTTTACAAATCCACACTGTCTTTCTTAACGAAATTAATGGATTAAAAATGAAAGCAATCTTTCTCTTCTTCATATAAGAAACTGTTGTGGCTGGGAGACACCAGGAAACCTGGCTGCATGACAAGTTAGCCAGAGAGCAACAAAAACTGAAGATATGTCAGAACTTTTTCCTGCTGTCTGTAAAAAGTACAGCCATTAAGAATCCACTTCTACTGGTGACCAAGTCATCTCGAGACCTCCCATGACTCCATGTTTCTATGAGTACTAAATTAAATATTTTTTATTAAATTCCAGCTCTGTGAAGCTCAATGCAAATGTTTTTGATAGGGCTAGCAGGCCTTTAGGTCAGTAATACTATTTGTATTTCTGTTCAAGGCCATACATCATTGAATTTTTGTTATCTGCTTCATCAAGTACAGTAGCTTTGATGATCTTTCCAACTTCTCTTCACTCAAAAACTCTCCTGTACTTTTTCACATACATCAGATAAGAATCTGATGCAATGCTCCCAAGCACCAGAGCACCAAGCCAACAGCCCAGCCTTCAAATTCTATTCTTCCAAACTCTGTGGCAAAACTTACACTCTATATATAAAATATTAACCCTATTAATCATTACAGTAACACTGTAACAAAGTATTAAAAACCTACAGGCTGCCTTTGCAGTCCTGGTCATCATATCACACCTAGATCCACCATTTCACTCTTTTCTCGTTGTTTATCAGACCCATTTCCTAAACTATTGAGCTGTGACTGTTTTTAAACTGTCCAGGCAGGGAGGAGTACAATACTTATATTACCCCAGACAAATAAATAACAATGAGAATTGGCAGGGAGTTCTCAAGAAAAGTTGCAATGAGGCAACTTGTTTAGAGATGAGAAAACTAAAAGAACACAAGTTCTAAAAGGTGCATGAAATTAACAACATAATTATAGGGGTTAAAGAGCTAAAATAGCGAATTTAATACAGTGTGTACACAGGCTCTAAGTTGGAATAAATGTGGTAAACGCTGCTGAGACACAAGGCCAACGCCAGCCGTGCTCCTCACATGGGGCATGGGGAGCATAGTTACTAATCCAGTGTTTCCATTGGTCTGATCCATCACTGAGAGGTTGCTATCAGAAAGCCAAAGAAATTTCCAGAGAAATCTGGAGCCTCTGGAGAGCAGCATGGTGGTAGCCATCTCCCTTGCCAGATGTTGCAGCTGTCCCCTCCTTTGCCAGGACTGAGGTGTATGGATTTCTCTTGGATTTGACAGTCTGGTCCACTGTCTAAGAGCCAGACCACCTGAAGCTATGAGAGGAAAGTGTAAGACAAAGCCTTTCTGTGACCAAATTTGAGTGGCTATACATTATTCTGTTCACCTCTGTTTCTGAAAGGTGGTTTCAAACCAGCAAAGGAGGAGGAGGAGAAAGCTGAAAACAACAGTGAGGGTACTGAGAACTTAACTTGCTGGAAGAGGCTAGATTGACAAAGCAGGTTGGTCCAGCCAGGGCTGATGGGAAAAAGAGTGCTAGCTACAAATACATTGAGGAAAATGTCAGCACATAGAATTTGCATGTCAGCACATAGAGTTTGTTTGATTCAAAAGTAATGTTGGCAAAAATGAGATATCAATGGCCCATAAAGAACTTCAGCTGAAAATGGGTAGTTTTCATTCATGTTCAGGGGAGGCTTTGCAAAAATTGCATTAGGTAAAGGGCAGGGATAAGTCCAAGCCCTCTGAATGCTTTTAAGATACAGTTCAATTACTGAGTAACAGTGATTATTACATGAGGTAATGTTTGCAGTAGCTGGAAGGTCTCATTTAATAATACAGGTGGTTCCTTCTATCCTATGTTATTATCACCAACAGCCAACATAGTTCTGTAACCATGGCTAACAGAAAAAAAAGGCAGGATCACATTTCTCCTAATGTGAGGGCTTTAGTAAGAACAAAACAGTCAAAATTGTCAAGGCTGTGAAAATAGCTAGCATGAGCCAGAGGTTGTTTAGCTAGTGCAGCAGCATCTGTGCAAGACAGGAATCCCATCCAGATATCAACAGAGGGTATTGATTTAGACAATGAGACAGTTTTCTGCATAGCAATGGTATGAACTTACTACAACTGCAGTTTAATAAGTAATCCAAAAAGCAAAGCCATACAAAATACATTTGCAAATGCAATTTTTAATACAGGCAGCAGGAATGAGTCATGTGAGTATCAGAGCAGGAGAGCTAGAAAGACACCATTCGCTTATAGTGATACCAAAGAGAACATATGAACAAGATCCTCCGCCACATCAATAACAGTGGCACTGGACAGTTCTCACTGATCCAGGATGAGTTAGTCTTGCTGGAAGAATCCAAACCATTTGCACAGGGAATTGAGAAAAACAGATTGGTGTGGAGAAATATAAGTGTTTTTCCTAAAGAAAAAGTGTCTAACCAAAGGAGACTGGGTACAAACAACAGTCATGAAGGTTCTGATTTGCAGAAGTGGCATAAAAACCTGCTAAAGCCAAAAAGTATTAGTGAACTGCACAAATCAGTGCAGAAAAAAAGCCCCCAAACTCAAAACTGTAGGAAAGTGGGTTTTTTTCCTATTTAACTACTTTTATTTAGCATTCTGACATACTGCTTGTAATTGATCTGCTTCACTCTCTGATTCCTATACAGCCTCTAATTCAGCCATTTAATGGAATGAAATTATATTTTTTACAAAAACCTGAGAACCTAAATTCTTCAAATATCTTGAGAAAGACCATACACAACTGTCCTGGAAGTGAAGCCCTCTCCAGGGAGTTGCTTTATCTGTTTCAGTGTTCTGAAGCCAGGGGCATGAAAGAATTTTCTTTAGCAGCATCCCTTTGAGCTCCTCTGCCTCCTTTGACCTGTACAAAAGCTGCATTCTCGTCTCCTCCCTGTGCAAAGATAACTTGCATAGTTTTGCTGTATCTGCTGTTTTTTTCTTTGCTGGACTTTTGGCTGACTGACAGTTGATTTGCGTTGGTAGACAAGAATGAAGGTCTGTTTCAAGACTCCCAGTCCTGAAAGATTATCTCTGAGGAAAGATTATCACTTTGGGAGTTGGAGGCTCTAAATAGGTACCAAAGAAAGAAATTACCTGAGACTTTTGTACAGATTTTCAGAAGAGAGGACACTAAACTGCAACACTTAACATGGAACTTGGGACAAAGAAAGGTTCCTTTTAAGGCCAGTGTGAAAATTCAGACTCTTTCACATATGTAAATCAGTAAACACCTGGGATAAAGAACCACATTTTCCACATAGTGAAGCAGAACAAGCAATCAAAAATAATACAAGCTAAGGATTCTGCATTGTTTCCTGCACTTCCCTGATTTGTTTTAAAAATAATAGATTGATTTCAATAATACTTAATATGTATGCTACTATACTAGTTATTATATTCTGTAAATTAAGTAAATGTGTTGCTAGAAAATAACAACACTTTGATCTTTAATTAGGAAAGATCACAGGGTGAGTGCCCTGTGTTTGCTAGCATTTACCTTACAGGGGATAAGGCAGATTCCCTGCCGTCCCATCATAATATGCACTCATGCTTCTTTGTCTCTTCTAAAACTCTAAAGCCTTTATTAGAGCAATTGAGCAGCCATGACAATTAAGTCATGAATGTAAGGACAGCAAGTGAGGACAGCAGATCCTCCACTGCACAGCCTGACGATGTGCACAGCTGTAATCTGATGTAATTGAGCCTTACCACCCACAGAGGAAAAAAGGAGTATGAGCAAACCTTTATCCTATGAATAGCTTAAGGGAGAAAAGTCTGCTTTATGGCCTGCTTACATGGCTGTGATTTTTCTCTTGCACTGATAACACTACAGTGGGGATCTCCATTGGGCTGGCCTCTTAATAGCTTGATCTCAAAGGCACACTACAGCTGTGCAGGTAAAGGGCAACACTCCCCACCAGGGTAATTTTGCCAATTTCTTCTCTGGGTTCTCCAAACCTCTTCCTCACAGCAACAGTTGCAGCCTCCTGTGCTGACTACTGTGTTGAGTTTGAGACTATGCCATTGTAGCAGAAAAAGATAATTATATTTTCCTGGATGACCTATGTCCGAGACAATCTTAGAGCTCTCCAATATTGCTCACTCAACATCAGGAGAGGAGCAAGAGGTGAGCACTCATTCTGTGATATCCTGGAAGGGACAAGAATAATACCTGAAGCAGGCTAAGAGGTATTGGTTGGAGGCATGGGGAAGAAAGGAAGCATTTTGATCCCTAGTGAATGCCTATGTCTTTCTGCAGCTTAATCAAGAGCACAGAGCTTTGCCTTGCTTTAGGGTTACAATTTAGGATCTGCCACATCACAATAAATCCCAGTGGCACAGCGTAAACTATAATTGTGAGCTACTGAGTACTTCCCATCCTGCATGTGCATGAATTTCTTTTTCAGATACCTACTGTTTTCAAAATTGTTAATGTGGTTTAGAAACATGCTTAGGCCAGGATACCACAGTAACTTGTGGGGTGCACCAAGGCGCTTTTAGGAAACCTAATATTGTTGTGAATGTGATGCTGAGAGCTGACAACTGCCATTGACTTCAGTAAATTTTTTAGTCTAATTTGAAAATGTAGAGCCTATCAATCTTAAGAGAAGAGCATGAGAAGAGCATAGCTTTGTAGAACATAGACTTGTAATTTAAATTACCAGAACAATAATGTGAGAGATTAATTTTGAATGATGACTTTAAATATACTCTTTACTAAAAAAAGATATATTTTATAAAAAATGCTCTTTTAAAAATTCAATTGTATTAATGAATCATTGGAAGCTTAGAATTTAGAAGTTAAATACTGTTTGATCCCATCTAAATTAAAAGCTCCTTCACTTTTCCCAGAAGCTCTATTTCAACATTTTTATTTGTAAGGCACTATTTACTTAAGGAGTTATTACAAGAAAAAAGGACTCCCTCTAGTGTCATTGCAGCCAATATCTTTGGGGATTTGTATGGACCACTGAAAGCTTGTGCTTACTTTTGATGAGACAACAGAGTATACATACACAACTACTTTGTGTCTGTGATATTAAGCTTTGCTCCACTACTCTGCACCTCCATTCAGGAAATTGAACTTCAGTGTTTTCCACCTGACACAGTGTAGCCAGTGTTCCATTTTTCCCATTATATTTATCCAAGCATACCTGCTAAGTGTTTGTAACTTACCCACAATCGCAATTTCAGCATAATTTAACCAAATTCAAAGAAATAGGATAAAAGTTGTTTCAAAACATGTTAAGACATTTGGTGGGGGATTTTTGTTTGTTTGTTCTTGGTTTTGTATTTTTTCCCCCCTAATTGTCTGAAATCCTATGGGAACCTTAAGAAAATCTTGTCTGCAGCAGCAATTTGCAAAGAGTATTATTAATTGAAAATTAAATAGGAACTAATCCTTAAAGTGGTTTCCAGTACCACTTGAAAATCCTGTCTTCTCAGTGGAACCTTTTTCCAACCAAATAAAATAAAAAGAATCTAAAATAAAAAGAAACTGTTATACTGGCTGTCAGATGCAAACAAGCAGATCTCCATCATTATTAGGAAAGAATTGGCCAACTAGTTGCATGATTTTACAAATTTGCACAGAACTATTCAGCACTGAGATCAACTACTGGATATGCAGCTGGCATAGAGAAACCATTCCATGACTGGAATGGTTTGTAGGCAACAAATCCTGGTGTTCCTTTAAGACATAATAAATTCCTTGAATAATATATGCTAAATATTATAAAAAGGGGAAAAATTTAAAACCACCAAATCACAGACATATGGGAGAAGCAGAAATAAAAAAAGAAGAAGACTGGTGGTGCTTAGCAATGACGAAGTACAGTTTAACAGGAATAGAATTTATCCAAATCTTTAACACTTTTCTTTGGAAACTTATGTTCCACTAAAAGCAAGTATGACCCATAATAGGAAAATCCTGAATGACTTAAGAAAATGTGCCTTGCATTGCTCAAGATATGGCCTTTCTCTTTTCAGAAGTCTCAATGTTTGTTTTAAACGTCCATGAAGATTTCTGAGTCACAGCACCACAGAACAGTTGAGGTGGGAAGGTACGTCTGGAGCCTGTCCACACCAACCCCTCTTTTCCAAGTAGGGCCACTGCCAGATGTTGCTCAGGGCTGTGCCCTCTCAAGTTTTGGCTGTGAATAAAGATGGACACCCTGCCTGAGCAACCTGTTCTAGTGCTTTATCCCAAGCATGAAGAGGATTTTTTGTTTTTAAATGCAATTTCCTTAATTTCAGTTTGGGCTTAATTGTGCTTGTACTTTTCCTGGACACCTGTAACAATCCTACTCCCTCTTTTCACATGCTCCCATCACCTGTTCATAGATATTGATAGAATAATGGATTAGATTCCCCTGAATTTCCTCTTCTCTGGACTGAACAATCCCAGCTCTGTCAGTCCCTTCTCAGAGTCAATTGGCCTCAGAGTCAATTGCCTTTCTTTGGACAAAAGGCAAATTTTAAATGAGCATACAAAAAAGATTATTTTGTTTAAGGAAAGTATTAGTTCAGTGATTCCTGCCGTTACTAACTAGAGACTGATGAAATTTTTGCGACTCTACTGGTTGCTCTAATGTGAAATAGATTACCTAAAATAACTGCATCATATTCCCAAATTTCATCCTATACCATGAATCATGAGGTATTAAAAAATATGTCTCATTCATGTTTTTTCATATTCACAAAGTTTTTGTAGCTCAGCCCAGCAACATTGTTTATTTATTTTTCCTTCCCTGAACTCAGATCTCCAGTGGTGCTCTGGTCCAGCACAGACGTGCCCCCTGCTTGCACAGTGTCCTCCTGCACGTGCCTCGCCAGTTGTGCATGTGATACCAGAGCCCTCATGCTCCCTATCTTGCTGTCTTTGCGTTTAGCCCCAAAACCCCTCTCATGTATGGGACACTCCTTTACCTGCCTTGTGCCCCTCATTCAAGCACTTGGCTGCAGTATTTTTTGACTACTACTTCTCAAGACCCACAGGGCAAGTGATGCTGTCCCTTCTGAGGAATAATCCAACGACTTTCCCTGCAAACTTCACTGCACTTAGTAGGGATTAGCTAAGTGAGACCTGTGTAACTCAGGTAAATGATGCAAAGGCAAAACTCTCCCCCAGGCTTCCCTGTTGCAGCACAGGGGTTTGTTGATGCACATCTGGAGATCTGCTCTTCCAGTATCAGTCATACCATAAATTGTTATCCCACATTAAATCCTCTTTCTGACCTTCTTGTTCACATCTCAAATAAATGCTTTTAGCAATACCTTCTCCAGGTTTTCACAAATCTTCTCTGAATGCCAGTCTGAAGTGAATGAAGTTTATCAGGCCTCTGCCTTTGAGATTTTTAATAAAGTTTTAAAGTGATATTTAGGGGAAGATCCCTCTCCATGATTTCCATCTGGTCAGAGATTCCCCCTGCTGTCACACATTATTCTAAAACTGTAAAGATAGCAAAGCTGGCCAAAATTTTCTAAGAAAAATCTAGACTAAATGTTGATTGCAAACCTCAAAGGAAGAGAAGAACCAGACAGCTGACCCAGAAAAGATATTCATGCCATCACCATTTTTTCTTCTTCTTTTTTTTTTTTTTTTTTTTTTTTTTTTTCAGTTTTGGTATCTCAGTTACTTGATCTGCTTGCTTAGTGTCATATTTCAGGTCAGAGATTCCAGTCCTATGTGTAAGGGAGTAACAAGCTAAAAAAAACAACCGACCTGTTGAGACACATTGCAATGCACCCTGCTTGCTGATAAAATCGCAGAAAATTTTATGACTGCAAGGCAGTTCCTGGCACGGATCATTTATGAAACTTAAGGCATGTCTGCATATTTGAATTAAGTGTGGTAAAGGCTTCTAAACGACTGGCTGAAATGTGCTCTTTAAAAACTTTTCCTAAAGTGATGCTTTGTGCCTTTAAGCACAGGACTGCAGTGAGGAGGTGTGAACTGTGTATTTTTTCTAATTTAGGACCTGTATTTGTTATAATCAGGCCTTATCACTATAACTAGCTTGGAGGATGTTGTAACCTGGTAGGGGTTAGCCTCTTCTCCCAGGAAACAGGATGAGATGACATGGTCTTAAGCTGTGCCAGGGAGGTACGGGATGGACATTAGGAGGAATTTCTTCTCAGAAAGGGTGATTAACATAGGAATGGGGTGCCAAGGGAGATGGTGGAGTCACCTTTTCTTGAAGCTGTTGTAGGAAAGGCTGGATGTGGCAGTCAGCGCCATGGTAGAGATGTAATGGTGGTATTCACTCATAGATTGGCCACAGTTTCAGAGGTCTTTCCAGCCTAATTGATTCTACGATCATCTCGACTTCTGAAACCAACTTGTTTGATCTACTTGTAACATGTTTCTTTGCTAAAGCAGCGTCATGCGATTCTTTATGGACAAGCACGCAAACACTCTGAGGGAAGGAGATGCTCCAGCCAGCAGACGGGAAGGTTTGCGATACCTCAGGGCAGCCTCCCACTGCGACAGGCAGGCCATGGAGTCACAGGGTGCGCAGTGGGTGAGCACTGACAACAGCTGTAACCCACATCAGTGGGACAGCAGGCCCACCCGAAGCACGCACTAACCCACAGCCATGAGGGGCGCTCGAGCCTAAGGGGAAGCACTGCCCCATCTCCCGTCCCAGGCCCGTGCTCCTGGAGCGGGGGCGGGCCGGCGCAGGGGCTGCGCTGTGAGGAGGGCGGGAAGGAGGGCGGAGGCCGTCCCGGGCGGCGGGCGGGGAGCAGGGGCCGGGGCTGTGACACTCCCCGCCGCGCCCCAGGGCTGCGCTGCGGCCCCACCGCTGCCCGCGCTGGGGGAGCCCAGCTGGGCCGCGGCTCCGGCATGGCCGGCGCGGCCACCGCGCTGCTGCGGCCGGCGCTGCTGTTGCTGCTGCTGGCCTCCGGCCGGCCCGCTCTCGCAGGTAGGGCCGCGGCGGGGGCCGGAAGGCACCTGCGCCCGCGAGGAAGGGGTGGCCCTGCCGCAGCTCCGGCGCCCGGGCTGCTCGTAGCGCTGGAGCGACTTGTCGCCAGTGTTCCCGCGAAAGCAGTCGCCTGACGGGGAGTGGCCCTGACGGGGAGTGGCCCTGCCCCGGCCCGGTGGGGCGGCGTGGCCCCCGTGCTCGGGCCAGCTGCCGCCGCAGCCCCTTGGCCGGGAGCGGGAACGGCGGGCGGGCGGCGCTGCCGGCGCACAAGTGGTGGGACGGCGGGCATTTTGTGAGGGCGTTTCCTAATAAAAACGTGGATGCTTTGCAAGCAGTGTAGATGTAAACCTTTTCCCTCCACCTCCTATCATAATTTTAGTATGTCATGAGGAAAATTGCTGAGGTAGAAACAGGAATATTCCGTGCAATTCCTTCCCTGCTCCGTGCGTGGGAACTAGTAGTCCCGATGGTAAGTATCAGCCAGGAGCTGCAGGTATCTGGGTTTTAGCGTACAGCTTCGGCTGCCTTGTGCCTGGCTTTTCAAGACAGGCCAGGCACCTCACCAGCAGTGATGCACATTAAGGTGCGCGTCTTGGGCAGTCATCAAAACCATTGGAACAGCCAAAAGTAATCTGCATATTCTGTTTCTTCTTTAAATGTAAATATGAAGTTGCAATTTGTGCTTAAAAGACTGGTAGTAAAGTTTATTACTTACATATATTTTAAAAACTATTGAATGAGTATGCAGTTGAAGAAGTGTGGTTTTTCATCCACCTTCTGTTCCTCACTGCAATCCCATATGAGACAAACCAATCGCTGTAACTTTCTTTAGAAATGTCAAATGGTCAGTTTCTGTGGTTGAGTGGCATCTGTTTCACTAGCTGAGAAGACAGGTTAGAAATGAACTAATATTTGATTGTAACCTTAAAAAATAGTTTTTACCTCAGAAGTTAATGAAGAGTTTAATGAAAGGATTAAGTTCAGATCCTGTAAATGAAATACACCAATCTTTTCTTTCCATGAGAAGATTTCAGTGATGGAGCTCTAAGTGATGTCCATCAGTTTTGTGAGTGAAGACCCTGCAGCCAGAGTGGATGGAGGAGTTTCTTTATTCCTCATAGAGATGTCTCAGACACACCAAGGATGTCAGAAGATTTGAGTGCCACTGAAATGGCAACCTCTAGTAATAGTAGCATTGACTTAAATGACATGACAAAGGGTTTTGTGGATATTACTGATGGGGGTGTTAGGCCAATCAGTGCTTTATGGCTTGTTGTTAGAGTAGTGTCGTCTGTCCCTGGCGCTGCCGGGAGTGCAAGCAAAGCCAGATGATACATTTCCAAACCACCTGGTAGGGATACAAGCCTGCTGCTTCTAGGTGCACCAACCTGTGATGCTCTGCTTGAGCTGCCTTCAAGCTGAGATTTGCTAGGCCATGTGGACTGACTTCACCACCAGAGGAGAGCTTGTTTAGATCCAGCTCTCTTCATTTACTCCAGGTGCTGTTACAGCTATAACCTCACCCAGAGGCAATCTAGCAAAAGAGTCGAAGCCTGGGAAGGAAAAAATCCGTGAGCTTCTTATAGGCAGTGCACTGAAATTAGGTTTTAAGTGACTTTCTCAACTCTTCAGTTTTCAGTGAGTTTCTATAATAAAACTAGAAAATAATGTCAGCACTGTTCATTTCACATTCAGTGCTTTAACTACAGGACTGTCCTTTATCTGGAAGTCATAGAATGCTTTGGTTTGGAAGGGACCTTTAAACATTGGTTCTGGTGTGTAGAGCATTTGTAGGTGCAGCATAGGGGTATTCTTCATTGTATCCATTTTAGGTGAGTGTAAGAGGCTTACACACTCTGGTAGTGTTTGATTTACCCTCAAAATGTCACTAGATTTTACACTGAGAAAATGTGAATCAACCCTGAGAATTCCCTTTTCAATAATTGTTATATTTAGCCTTAAAGGGCATTCCCAATGAATCTGGCATCTTCCTTTTCCACTTCCATTTTTCCTGTGTCTGTACATGCTGTTGATATCATCTGCTATCAGTTTAGATAAGCTGACAAAAATTGGAGGACTGTTGTTTCATTGTGAAGTGTCCTCTTTTGATTCTTTGGAGGTTTTTTTCACCTCTCATTTTGCTGCATTACTTTTGGTATTTGTCCTTGTAACAAAGCTTCATTAACCCAACTCCTGTGGGTTGAGATATCAGGACCATGTTTTGGAGAGTGTAAGATTTGTAAGCAAACCATATTATGTATGGTGATGTTTTTCAATCTCAGCAGTGGAATATGATCTTACCTGTGATGCAGCAAGTAATGTGTCAAGGAAAAAAATTAAAAATACGGTTATGCTAGCTGTAAAAGAAATCATGCCAAGGCACTATAGGTGGTTCAAAATCTTGTTAACTGGTGGATCAGTGCCTACCTGCCCCACCTTCAGTGATGGTTTCTGACTGAGGAATTTTATGGAAGGCAGAAGGTTTAACTTAAATTTCTTTTTTTTCTTTCCAGAAAATTTGTTTATAATATAAATATCAAACTGTTGCCCATGGTACTCTGCAAAACATTGACTTCACAGCTTCATTCTAGTTATTCTAAATTGCACTGAGTAATCCATAATCTCTCTGCTTTTTCTTCCCCCAAAATCCAATATATGAATTTAGCATAATATAAAAAAATATAATTATTTAACCTATTTCCTGTCTTATTAGTTAGTCCGTATTTATACTGGGGATTTCTCTCTAGTTATGTTATTCCACTGCTTGCTTTAAAGAGGAGGTCTTTATTTACCTCACAGAATAACATTTTTATGTACAACAATAGGTCCTCTCAGTTTATAAATTTAATCTAAAACCTGCAAGGTATATTTGAGCTTTTTGATGAATGCTTCTTTTAAACTAGAAGCAAACTGCTGGGAAAGCATTCCTTTTTGTTCCATTTGGGATCAGTTTTTTTAGGCACAGCGGTGACTCTTTCTTTGGAAGAAACAGATGTATTTCAGTAATGTAAAGATCTTTCCTGTGTTTCTCTTGGTATTTAATATAATTTGATATTACATTGTTGCTGGCTGTGAGTTGTGCTGAAATCTTGTCCTTGGGAAAGCTAGGTAGAATTCTTATATATCCTGTAGCAAATTTTTAGATACTATTATTGATTGTTATTTCATGCATGAGCTACTAAATTAGGTCTTTGATTTGGTACTCTGCACAGAATCCAGTTCCGAGTCAAAGTCACACTTTATAGGAGTTGTCAGAATGTATTAGATTAAGCAAGGGGACAGCTAATGTAGGAACTGGAACGTTTAAACCCCAAAAGTCCTCTGCAGTAATGCTTGATTTTAAAATGAAGCAGAATGAAGCTAAAAACTGCAAAATAAATATTTAACTGGTGGTGTTCTTACAAGCTGATCTAAACACAGCTGAAAGCATCATAAACTTTGGCAGATGGAATTTGAAAATATATATGTCTGGAAAAAAAAGGTCAAGGATCAGCTTGAAGGAATCAAATCTCTTACTAAATCCTCCTTAAGTACGACAATAACAAAAACCCTGCAGAGGGTCCATGCAGCCAGTTGATTAAGTTACTAGTATAATAGAGGCACTCAGAAAGGGCATGGCTGCTGCAGAGAAGCTAAACTAAGTGGCATTTACTGCTAATTGGGAAGATCCCAAACTGAAATTCCTTTTTGGGCTGGTGGAAGGGGAGGAGAGGGGTTGACCTAAAAGAACTTGGTGATGAAATAACTTGCTTACTAAGGGTAATATCTGATCTCATGCTTAAACTGCCTGGTACCTGAAGCCTGGATGGTGGCAGATTTTATCCTTATATTTAAATAATATTTACAGGGGAGTGTAAGCCTGACATCCATAACTCAAATTTGTAGGTATTGTAACAAAGAATAAAAGATGCACAAGTGAGATGGATCAATTTTGAAGGAGTCTATAAGATCTCTTTAAAGAGTTCCTTACAAACCCCTTGGAGTTTTCTTGATGGAGGTGGCAAGGTGGCCAAGATTTAGAGTTTCAAAAGACTTTTTATAAAGTTTGCTGCCAAAGGCTTTTTAGCATTCATTGGAGTGCAGGGCTTTGTATATTAAGTAATGGATTAAATAGGAGAAGTGGTAGATGATTGATATATTTTTTTTTTATGTGTCAGAGGGAAGTTACCAGCAGAATTTTGGAGGATTTGGTCTTTGGATCTGTTGTGTTGTCCAAAATAGCAATAATGGGGATGGTAAAAGCCGTGAGCAGTCACATGAAAACTCTTGCTGATGTTACTGTTCCTCAGGGCAGAAAAGAGGGGAGAAGACGATGAAGGAGGCTTGTTCAGATTTGAGTGAGTGGCCACCAGGATGGTGGGGTGTGGTTGGAAGTTGCATACAGGAAACAAGAGGAACACCCCACATTAAACTCCTCTTGGAAACACCCCACATTAAACTCTTCTTGATCAGGCCTAGCTGCGAGCCTAGCCCTCCTCCTAGCCTTCATAGCCAAAGCTCCCCTATACAGCCTACACCTGTGTCTGCCTAAAGCCCGCATAGAAGCCCCCATTGCTGGCTCCATGCTGCTAGCAGCCCTTATGCCTGGAAGAGAGGAATGAAAACATCTGAAAATGTCACAGGTGGCAGGAGACTTGTGGGTCTTATCTGCAGAGATGACATAGATTGTCTCCGATGGAGATGTAAGAGCATGTTGTAGATGGACATGTGTCCAAAGAGAAACTAGAGGAATACTTCATAGAGAAATTCTGTTGCAACTCCAAAATAGACTGGGTGTGACAAGCTCAGGAAAAGACCTGAAACAAACAAACAAAAATTAAGGAGTATTTGAAAAAAATTAGTCAGTATAATTACATGGTTCTTACCATTCCAGTCATCACTCTTGGAGATAAGAAAACTGGCCTGTATTCATCCCTTGTCAATTCTGGTATGGCCATTGGCCTCTTATTAAACTGCTTGGACAGGTGAATTTGATATCTGAGATTTATTTTCATTTGTACATGAATAAGTGTCTAGAAAATAATATAAATTGTTTACATATATATGGGTATGATTGAGAAAGACAGATTTTTTTGTGGGTGTGTGTGTGATTGAGTTTCCTATTTATTTTCCTTTATTTCTTTCAGTATCGTTTTATGGTAGTAGCTTTGTGGAGCTGAACATGGCAGAGGCATCCCATCAGACATCCTTACAGTTGCAGTTTCGAACAAGCCAGCCACAGGGACTGCTTCTTCTTGCAGCTGGGAAGACTGATTATTGTTTAATGGAGCTGCGCTCAGGATATGTACAGGTATGCTTTGTAACTGTAGCTGAAAATTATGCGTAGCCTGTGCTTATCAGAGTTTTTCTTGAGGCTGTTATCTATAACAAGATATCTAAACAAGTTGCTGTTCTGAGAAATTGAAAAGTCACTTACTATAATTGATAATTTTATGGCTTTTATTTCTTACAGTTATGTATCTATAGCCTTTGAGATCTCTAGATCTTAAAAATAAGATCATTGTGTTCAAAGCATGAGGTTCAGCAGAGGCAACATTTCAGATTTGATGATGTTAGCATTACAGAAAATGCTTGGATCTGAGTAATTGTATTTCTGCAAGGTAAGTTTTTGAAAGATCACTTTCAGTTGGGCTCTCAGGAGTTGCTGTTTCTAGCAGAATTGCAGTGGAGTCCATTGCTTCTTCTGCAGTTATTCAAACATCTGTGATGACAAGTAAACCTGCACAGAATTTTATTGGGATTTTATTTTTTCAAATCTATTTTGTAAATTATATGGTTAGTGTGAAAATATATGAAAATTAATATATTAACTATGTCTTAATGTATGATTGTGAAAAAGATAATTGTGGATTTTTATACTTAAAATTCTATCTCTTGCAGTTGCGAATTAACTTTGGTGCGGGAGAACGAGTACTGCATTCTCAGCAAAGATCTCAGCTGAATGATTTGGCTTGGCACCTGGTTGAACTACATCATGAACATGATAATGTCACACTGGTAATTGATAAACATGATAGAACTAGTGTAAAAATGCCTGGAATTCTTTATGAATTAAACATTGATTATGGATTCTACATAGGTGGTCCTGGTAAACTTGATGTTCCCTACCTTGCTGGAGCACTACCCAGTTTCCGAGGATGTATTGATGGTGTGTCATTCAATCAGTTAGACATTCTGATGCCTCTGAGACCTTCTCCTGGCTTCAAAAACATCCATGAAGTTTCAGTGGGGTGCAGTGATGAATTCTTTGCAGGTGAAGAAGAACCTATTAGTTTCTTCAGTTCCAGGTCCTATATTTCTTTCCCATCATGGAATGTGGACAACGAGGGAATCTTCGAGTATGCTTTACTAACCTCAGCTGCACGTGGCTTGCTGCTTTACCAGCCTGGGCAAGCAGGAGATTTCATTGCAATGGAAATGGAAGATGGTTTAATTAAAGCTTATGTTGGAAAACATGGAAGTAGAACCCATCTTTCTTCTAATAGGTCAGTCAATGATAGTCATTGGCACTACATCAAACTGAAATTTACTGCAGAATATTTGCAGCTAACATTGGATGAAGAAACTGTGAAAAAGTCATTACCTCCCCAGAGCAAGTTGCCCCTTCTGAAGGGATCCTTCTTTGTAGGTGGCGTAGATGACAGCAGACGATCAGAAGCGATGAAGTTAATCTCAGTATCTGGGAAGTACGTCAGAGGAGGATCCTTCAAAGGCTGCTTAAGGAACCTGAAAGCCAACTCAGAAAAGAAATCACTGAAGAATGTTCTAGTAACTAAGGACATTTCAGCTGGATGTGAACTGCCAAGTTCTTTTAAAGCAAATCTTTCTTTAGAGACGGCTGAAAAGAACCCTCCTGTGAAAGCAGCTCCTCTATTTGCCGTTTCCCATGAAAGCTCGATTTCTCTGGGCAAGGAAGACAAAAGCCACCTTTTAGTTCTGAGTAACTTGATTGTGCTAGAGGGTGAACAAGCTTCACTTGAATCTAAGCATATGAAAATTAACTTAGACTTTCAGAAATTAGGAATTAATCAGTCACAAATTCTTTTTGATATAAAGAAACCACCCTCTCATGGACACTTGAAACTGAATGTTGAACCATTGCAGGAGGTAAATACATTTACTATGCAGGATGTGTGGCAAGGGAAGATTCTGTATGTTCATGATGGCTCTGAGGACACTTCTGATTATTTTAATTTCTCCATTTCTGCCAGCAGTGAGAAGACTGTGCCCCCATATTTGCAAGGAAATGAGCAGCATATGTTTAGCATTACTGTTACTCCAGTAAATGATGCACCTGAGATCATACTTCCTGAGGGAAACTTGCTTCTTCTCTTAGAGAACTCAAAGAAACGTTTGACTAATGACCTGATAAAGGTTCTAGATGAAGATACCGATTCTGTGGGTCTCAGACTTTCAGTGCTTGGAAATCTGAATGCAGATGCAGGATTTTTAGAAAATTCAAGGTATCCTGGAAAAGCTATCACTACTTTTTCTAATGAGGATTTAGACAAAGGCACTGTTTTCTTTGTCCACACAGGTGTCAGGAACTCAAGGATAGTTCTCAGGGCAAGTGATGGTGAGAAGGTGAGCAACACTGTCGTGTTACGTGTCATGGCAGTTCCTTTGGATTACAGAGTTGTCAACAACTCAGGAATAAATCTCCTCCAAGGTGTTACAGCTCTTATAGGACCTAGGCATCTGGCAGTTGAAACAAATGCTGTCCTCCAGGAACTGGAGATACGGTATGAGATCACAGAGCCACCTCTCTTTGGTCAGGTCCAAAGGCAGCGTTCAAGGGGGGTATGGAAGCAAGTCAGCTCTTTTTCTCAGCGCTCTCTTCAGCAAAATCGGGTAAGATACTGTAGCACTTATAAAGACATTCAGCTGGAAAACATTACTGACCAATTTAAATTCAAAGTTAGCATAGGAAACAAAATCAGTGAAGAGCACACATTTCCAATCAGAGTGAAATGGTTAAGGTACAATCTATTGAAACATGCTCCTCTAGAAATTGAAAAACCAAAAAAGAAGTACTTCAATTCTGATAATCTGTTTGCTGTGATTGCAGATCTAGAAATACCTGAAGATGAGCTTCATTTCAAACTTCTGTCCCTACCAAAGAATGGACAGATACTGCTTAATGACCAGCCTTTGAAAGAAGGTTCAGTCTTTAGCCAAAAAGATATTACTGATCAAAAAGTGGCATATGAATTAATCAGCCAGTACCATGAAGGCTATGATTCATTTAGATTTCTCATTTCTACAACGTATCTGGATTCGAATTTCTATGACTTTGAAGTCTACATCAAATCAGATTTCAGAAACATTATTTTGACTAACAATGGCCTTAATGTTGTTGAAGGGGAAGGAGAATTAATAACAAGCACAAAACTATTTGTGCAAACACCAGATAATAAAACTTTCCAATATGAAGTTATACAGTTTCCTAAGCATGGGAAATTAAAACTTACTAATTTTTCTGGTTCATTCGAGAATAATGACAATCTTACAACTTTCACTAATAAAGATATAACTGATAAGTGCCTTATGTATGTGCATGATGATTCTGAGACCATGTTTGATGAACTTCTTGTCAGAGCCTCCAGCAAAGAGTCAGGAAAGGGGGCAAACTTTGATCCAGAAGTAGAACCTTTGTCAGTAGAAGTGAGATTCTATATTTCCGTCCAGCTGAAGAATGATGAGAAGCCAGTTCGTGTAGTTGATAAGATATTTGACGTAGTGAGAAATGGGCAGCGATTATTAACTTTGGCAGATCTTTGCTATCGTGATCCTGATTCTGATTTTGATGATGGACAGTTGCTATATACTAGACGTGGTATTTCCAATGGGGACTTGGTGCTAACAAATGATACTTTGCATAGACTCTACCAATTCAAACAAGTGGACCTGGAACAAAAGCAAGTCCTGTTTATACACCATGGTGCAGATTTTGGGCGTTTTGTGCTTTTTGTGACAGATGGCAAGCACTATACTTCTTTGCTTCTGGAAGTTAATGCCACCGATCCTTATGTTAAGTTGGTAAATAATACAGGATTGTTGGTTCAAAAAGGGAAAGACGAAACGGTTTCAACAGCTAACCTCAGTGCTACTACAAACCAAGACATAAGAAATGATCATGAGCTTACATACAAGATACTCTCTTTCCCAAAGTATGGAAGAATATATGTGAATAATGTGTTAAAGGATTCCTTTACTCAGCTTGATCTGATAAAGGGACGTGTGACCTACAGACATGATGACAGCAACAACCTTATTGACACCTTTAACTTTACAGTCCATGCTGGAGATGTCCATCTCAATGCTGGACTGCAGGTTCGCGTGTACTCAGAAAGTCATCAGCAGCCACCAAGGATTGTGAACATAAACAATCTCTTGGTTGAAGAAGGAAAACCAGTTAAAATCAGTAAAGGAAAACTGCAGGTAGGTTAACTGTGTTGTCCGTTCCTCCAATCTTGTAGTAAGTTTTCCTCAGTTTTTTTAGCCGTTGGCAGTGTCTTTAGTTTGAGTCTTGTCTTCTTTAACTCCATTTGATTACCACTAATATGACTGCATTCGGGGTGCTTAGTTCAGGAGAAACTGGCACTAGCAAGCTTCCATTTTTAGGAAGGAAAATGGATCATGTTAAAGAAAATACAGGCCATAGTTTTTGACTCTCTTACATATTGGTGCATAAGAAAATAATCATTTGGAGATTCTGCATGTATGTTTTTGTTTTAGGTATGACAGTTATTTGTACTCCATGTAATTGGTCGTAATTGAGCTGATGGGAAATGCCAAGGAAGAAAGGGGGTTTTTTGATTTAATTTGGAGCTAGCCCAGTTAAAATTGTTTGAGAGTGACATCCAAAATTTAAAAAAAATAAGTCACAAGCCCGAGGCCACTTCTGTTTGATTAATTCTTCTCTGCCCAATTTTTGTGTGTAGCCTTCCAGGAGCCACCGCGAGAGGGCTCTGGCTGCATGTTGCAGAAATCCTGAATTCCTTGTTTCAGGCAGGGATCTGTAGAATGTGAGGCCAGTAGTTAATTATGCAGTACATTCCTTTTAAAAACTTACAAAACATATTTGGGGTTGCAAAATGGCTCCCATGCAACCTTTATTTAACATGTGTCTGCTTAAAGCATTATATTGTTTTGGGAACTGTGTAACCCAAGTAAAGGCCAATTTAGTTAGGTAGACAATCCCAGAATTTAAAGTGAAAAATTCAGAAGAGAATTATAGAATTTCTCCCACTTCCATTTGAATAATTTTGGGATATGTTCTTGAATTAAAGGTTGTTCATGAAAATAGTCCTCCATCTGAGATTGTGTTCACAGTAAGACAGCTTCCAGTGCATGGATACATTCAGAAGTTTTCCTTGGAAGAAAGTTATCTCAGTTCTGACCAAAGGCCTGCTTTGAGCTTCACACAGCAAGATGTCGACGAGGGCAAAGTTCAGTATGTGCAGACAGTTTCTGACTGTCTTTCTGACCATTTTTTTCTGGATGTGACCAATGGTGTCAGAACAGTGAGTGGAATAGAGATCTCTGTAGACATCATCCCCAGAATGATTCCACTGGAAGTACAGAACTTTACAGTATTTGAAGGGGGCTCAAAAGCCCTGGTGGAAGACTATCTAAAAATTTCTAGTAGACACTTCGCAGGATTCAGCTGTGAATTCATTTTAACTGAGCAGCCAAAACATGGGTATGTTGAAAACTCTCGTGTCCCTGGAATAAAGTTAGCCACATTTACCAGAAAACAGGTAATGTCTTTAGATCTTCTTAGACATAGTGTTGATTAATTATTTGCTTTGCTGAAAGCTGTGAGATTTTGTGAAAGGTAGTGAGACACAGGAGTTTGAGCTTTATTCTGGCCTTGAGTTAAAGACCTTTCTGTTTTTTCTGTCTGGTCATTTGGAGTGGGGAGGGAGGCTGCCTTGTTGTGATGAGCCAAATCACTTCCTTGATGGCACTATTGGCACAGACTAATGTACTGTAGCTACAGCAGACTGATGGGCCACTCATATTCAGGCAGAGTTGTAGATATTCTGGAAATGTGAGACTTTGGGTGCATTTTGAAAAGACCAGAGGAAGTGCTATGTAGAGTGAACAAGTAGAAAAGTGGGGAAAAAAGTAATTTTTTTAGGTAACTTCTTTGCTCACAGATAACCACTATATGCACAATGTGCTAATTTTCAGTAATTTAGCTCCAAGAAGCAAGATGGTATCATAGGTCACCATTTACTACTAGCACTGTGTTCAGTTTATAGATTCCAGGAAACGTTAAATATAGTGGGGTTGGATTTCCATTTTTCCTTCAGGAGGAAGGAAAGAATACCAAGACTGGCAAGATATTCTAACTAGAGGAATGGACAGATGAGCAGTAAAATTTACTGTTGTGAATGGAGCAAAGTTAGAGGTACAATCATATTACATCATAAACAAAATGTTCATACAATAAATACAGAGAGCCAAGACTAGGATGTTTTTCAATGTGACATTTATTTTCTTCTAGCCTCTTTAGTTTTTCAGCTTGTTATATTTTTCAGGTGGAACAAGAATTAATCTACTATGTTCATGATGACAGTGAAGAACTGATGGACAGTTTTACTGTGATAGTTAATAGCACAGATTTATGGAAACAGAGTTTACCCCGAACTGTGTTTGTGACTGTTACTGCAGTAAATGATGAGGCTCCTGTTGTAAAAGTAAACCGAATTCTTCAGGTATGTTTGTCAACCTTTTGAAGTGTTAAAATAATTCCATTAATTCTGATGCCATTTAATGCAGCTTCATTAACAGACTCGTGTCTGGTAGGATAGTCAGTATAATAGGTAGTAGTCCTTGGGTTTAGAGAAATTAATGCTCATGAAAGGAGGCAATACATAGGTTATTTGTATTTAGGAAGATTTTAGACACGGAGAACTGTTTTGGCTGTTGTAAAGATCATCTTGATGGCTGAATGAGCATTCTTTTAATCTTAAAGTTATGTGAAGTCTCTTGGACTGATGTAGGGCATGTGAAGGTGGATGGCTTGCACCGGGATGTTTGTTATATTTTTGTGTTGTTTGCTGAGGTGTCTTGAGGGCTGTAAATGAACATGTAACCAGTAGAATGGGAAAAGAGAGAATTTTTTAGGCGTTGGGTATCACTTAAACAAAGCAGGAGTGGTTCCCTTTTAAAAAGTTGCAAATAATATAATGCAGTCTGTGGAAATCTAGGGTCATCAAAATATTAGTCCAATCACTGAAGCTATCACTTTACAATATCACAGTGTGATACTGTGAGCTAAGAAAAAACATGTTAACTTTTTTTAACTGCCTTCCCCCCAGAAAATCCTGAAGAAAATTTTAGAGTTACCTTTATCTAAAGCTACCTTTAGCTCTTAATGACCATAGCTGACTTTTTAATCTACAGATCTTTGAAAAGTTACCTACCACTACAGAAGAGACTAGTGTCACTTCAGTTTCAATGCATTTTTAGATTGATTAATTAATTTGTTTATGTATAGTATTTAAACCAGGATGTATTTGTATAGTATTTGTTTGTGTTATGATAGCGGTCAGTAATGAGAACCATTTTAGTAAGAACACTGTGCCCAAAAAGCTCCCCACATGTAAAGACTTTCAATCTGAGATCTGATGAGTAAAAGCAAATTAGGTGACTCCAAAAATCAGGATGAAATGAACATGGTCAGCTAAGTGGTCACAGTAAACCAGCTGGAAATCATCAACGTGGAGAAGGTATTTAGGAATAGGCTTGAAAGAAGATAAGCAGGATATTTTGAAGCTGCAGTCATTCCCAGTGCTCTGTGTTGCAGTTTATAAAGGGGTGGTACCAAAACATGCATGTAGTTAATTGTGTATTGAAGAGGGAAAGTGTATTACTCTAAAGATGATGGTAACCTTGTGTTGTATATTTCGCATCTTTTTATATGAGAAAACACGTAATTTTTAAATTAGCAGTAGTGTAAGTATTGTACAGCTTCACAGTGAAAGGCAGATAATCTGCAGATGCCCACAACAGAAGATAGCCTGCCCTGTGCAGAGACTGCTGACAGAAGGGCAGACTGCATTGACATGTTTGGGTGGCACAGAGCAAAATCTTCCCAGGTTTAAGTAACCACAGTGGCACCCTACAGACATCAGCACAGCATGCAGCAATCTTTGTCTAGTCACGGAGAAGAGAGCACCATGTTCAGCCAGGTTTTTTGGGGTCTCTGTTCTGGTGCATTGCTGGGAATAAAGTGTTGGCATTGAGCTGCTGGAATTGCAGTCTGTTAAACAGATCTAAGGCTGTGTAGTGCACTGCAATGCAGCTTATGGATTTTTCTAAAAATATCTGTGAATCTAGGCTTCCCAAGAGCAGGATTAACAAAGCTTCACCTACCCAGAGCTGGTCCTGTCTGCTGGGGAGGCAGTCTGTGTACTAGAACCAGGATGCTGCATTTGTGCCTGTGGTTCTGCTAATCATGCAAAAGCTATTGTTGAAAAATCAAGTTTATATCTGTTGTGAGTGGCTACCATTATGTACACATATGGTGGATTCATGTGCAATCTAAAACAAATTTGGCAGTCAAGTTATCTGATGGGAGGAATATGCTGAGATGAATCTTCCTCGAATCAAACTTGCACAACATCAGTTGATGGAAGAAAATGGGTTTTTCTTAGTCCTCCTAAATACTGAGATGAGATTGGCATTCCTGTGTAGGGTGATGGTGGCTGGCTCCATGTTCAGCCAAACAGTCTGTGCTCCTCAAGAACATTGCTAGTGTTAGATACTGAATGATAGACAATGTTGCTTTTAAAAACTCAGTAGCTCTTTTATCTGTTTTGTAGAGTTGGAAATGTACAAAAGTATAAAATGACTGACCGCTACTGTGAAAACAGGAGTCTACTAGAACTGTTGGAGTTGACTGAAGTTTAGGACCTCAGAAATTTTATAGATCAGAATATAAAGAGTCAGAAAGAAATGCTGAATGATTAAAAATACAGGCTAGGTTATGGCATCTGCTGCTGAGAAGTAGCTTATGTGATGAAGTACATGTCAAGAGGTGAAGAGGCCAGTGATGTTGGTGTGGGCATGTGGAATTTAATTTATGCCTTTGGGCTTCTGTCCAAACGCAAGAAACTTTTGGGTGTGTGCACACATGCTGAATGAGTCTAACTCTAGCTTCCTCACTTCAGAGACAGCCATAACATCCCTTCTTCAGACAGCCTTGTCTGTTGCTATCAATGTTATGAGCACCATGGGGAGAGTTTCAGAGTGACAGACATCCAACCATTTTGGGAATTTTTCTCTGTTTTATTTCTAGGAAGCAGAAGTCAATGAGGGTTTAAAGTGTTTCGGTTTTTTGGTTTGTTTTTTTTTTTTTTTCCTGGCTCAGAATTTATGACATAACATCTGAGATGCAGAAAATTTTACTGTCCTGAGAACTTCTGTAGTCCATTTAATTTAAATACTTTCCATTGCAACAAATTTGTGAGATGTATTTTTATTTAGAAACTTAATTTATTGGCAATTTAGGTATAGTTTCTTAAAATTTCCACAGGTTCTATGGACTTCTTTTTTTCTGAAATGGGAATGGGTAAAGGAAAAAGGATGTTTTGAAGAAAATCACTATTCTGGCATTATGTGCTGCAATTATATGTGTTTAAATACATGGGTGGCAATGCTATGAAATGACTGTATTCTCCTGTTGCCACAAGAGGGCTATATTTTCCTAGAATTAGTTTTTTTTTTTAAAAAAAGCACAAATTTAAGCTGATTATTTTTGTTGTTTTCTCTAAATTGCTCTCTAAAATGTTAAAATGTGAATACAGACTGTCTGGTGGAATATGTGGCATGCAAGAGATACTGATGAGCTGAATCCTGTAAGTAGAGCAGAATAAATAATTTTACATCAGCAAGGTCATGAACCTTTTTTTGGACTATGCCTGTGGAATATGTTAGGCACGTGAAAAATCAGTGTCTTGCTACATCATGGAGGTTCAGATACAGTTTTCATGGTGCTCTTCAAGGAGATTTTGATCTCAGATATGAAAAATAATATGCTTGTAACACTCCGCTGTGTTCTCAGTGTTTGCTTCCCTGTGGTTCTTCTCAGCTCTTAGATCTTTCATTCTTCAAGGATCATGTTGCAGGCCATGTATAGTACTTTAGGAAGAATTAAGTGGTAGTGTGCTGAGACAACAGAATTAAATATTGACATTACAGAAAAAATGATTTTCTATAATTAGAAATTTTAATTCTTTTTTCCTTTAGTAAGGAAAATAACTTGGAAGTTAGTGAGTCATTTGTAATAACATGTGTCCATTATAATTTTATTTCTTTGTATATTCTATATGTGACCTTTTATTTTCTTCATAGAATAATTACGCGAGTACTACTGAGACAAATTAAAAGGTCTCAGTACAAAAACTGATGTGCTTATTTGGTGCCACTCACTAAGTCACCCTGTGCTGTTAGTTGTCATTCTGTGCCGTAAGTGTAATTCTTTATCAAAATTTAATATTTGTAATTACGTTAAAGCAAAATACATATTTCAGGGAAGAAAATAGCTATTTGTTAATCGAAAGGTATTTTTCATTATAAATTTACTTTTCAGACTTCTTCTGATTAGAAAAAAAATCAAACTTCATTTTAGTATCTCTTTTTCCATGGCATATATTTTGTGACACAATGTAGGATGAAATCTTTCCTCTGTTGAAGTGTGGTGGCAAAAATTTCAGTCTCTTAAAAGGTTTTCTTTCATGGTTCATGTTAAAAAATGGCATTAATGCTTAGTGAATTGTGATTGATGATTTTTGGCTTTGGTATAGATAAAATGCTCTTTGTTAAGGATCATGTGTCCCCTTCAACCATTTGGTGGGATGTTACTACCAGATATTTATTCAGTGTACTTAGACCTAGAAAGACAGGGAGGAATGATGCAGTGTGTTTTGAAGCTCAAGCTGAGGTATTTAAAGGTTTAGGCTCTTAAGATTTTACGCTATGTTACAAATTGTGTATGAAAATAATTGATATTGATGTAGTGAATATTTTAGAAATTTCACTTCATGTTGAGATAAATATGTATTGTTCTTTGTTAGCACTTCTGTCTGTATTTCCAGATATATACAGCAGAAATGAAGAACAAAATAGGCCATTGCTCATCCGTTCCAAACAAGAAATTATCCAGTCAGATAGGAATGAAACCCAGAGGGGAAGTCCTTTCTACTTGAAATAAGGGACCTTAAAGATCATCTAACTCCCCCTGCTGTGGGCAGGAACACCTCCCACTAGACCAGGCTGCTTGAAGCCTTATCCAGCCTGGCTTTGAGCACTGCCAGAATTTGGGAATCCACGACCTCCTTGGGCAACCTTTTTCAGTATCTCACCACCCTCACAGTAAAGGATTTTATCCTAATACCTCACTGAATTTCCCCTCTTTCAGTGTGTACCCATTCCTTCTTGCCCCGTCACTCCAGTTCCTGTCAGAGAATCCCTCTCCAGCATCCCTGTAGGCCCCCTCAGGTACTGGAAGGTGTCTCTGAGGTCCCCACACAATCCTCTCTTCCCCAGGCTGCACAGCCCCCATTTTCTCAGCCTGACTTCATAGAAGGGATGCTCCAATTCTTTTATTGATCTCGTGGCTCTCCTCTGAAATTAGACTTAGAATGTGCTCCAGCTTTAGTTTTACCAGAAGTAAATAATGGTTTTTATACCATCTTTCTAAAAACTAGTTAACTATTTTTCTGCAATTGTAACCTGGTAAATGGTAGGCAGCTGTTGGAGACATTGGTTGTTTCATCTCCCTAAGTGCTCTGAGTGTCTCTGGGTTTTTTAGTGCACTAAAAAAGGGCCTCTGGTGCATTTTGCTAGAAGAAAATAGTGCAGCTACAAGAACTGTTCCATTTGTATTAGTTTATGCTGTCCCCAGGCTGTTTTTCTTTCATCTTTTCTGCTGGTGAAAGTAGAGCATATTCAGTGTCTTACCTGCTGTGAAATACATGACACTAAAATTCATGTGTATGTGTTGGAAAGCAGTTCCTTTACTCAGTTATCATAATACAATTTTTGTTATGTTTCTGAGAATTTAGAGCACTTGCATTCCAACTGTCTGAAACTCTTAACTAATGTAGGCTTGTATTATTTCAAGGTCTTGTATTTTGCAGACTATTTGCCAGGATGAGCTATGCCAGTCTGTGATTAGAGATTTGGATGGGCAGTTAGGAAACCTGTTGTAGCTCTGAGTGTTGCACAGCACAAATCTTTATTCTTTCTTTTTTCTTGGAGTCACGTGTCATCCATCCCTGTCCCTTGTCTCCTTGTTATTCCAATTTTCTTTTGTATACATTTTCTTGCTTTATATATTTTTAAAATTATTTTTGCTTTTCTAGGTCTGGGTGGGTTCAGTCACAGAAATAACTGTTGATGACCTCTGTGCAGAAGACAAGGACTCCTCACCATCAGAACTGGTGTATTCTATTACTCCACCTAGCAATGGACACTTGGCTCTGAAGTCTTCTCCAAACAAGAGCATCCTAGCTTTTACCCAGACTCACATAATTAAAGGGCAGCTGGTATTTGTACACAATGGTATGTGATTTCAAAAATACCACATCTGATACCAGAATATACTATTCAGTATATTTGTGTTTATAATCCATTAAAGATCCCATTGTAACGTCACAAAGATCTTGGAACGCTGGTTATGTGAAGTATTTATACACTGGTTATACATTATCTCTAAAACTAAACAAGATGTCTGACGTCTATTTAAATGTGTTCTCACTGAGAAACCTTGATGTTCTTGTGGTTCACTAGATAGCATCCTTCTTTCTGAAAACAGTTTTGCAGTAGGGGAACATTTCCATGCACTTTTCAGAGATAGGAAATCCGTTTTTTTGACTACTGTGATCGAAAATTTCCTGAAGCCTTTCTGTCTTGCAACAATGCAGAGCTGTTCATGGACCAACAGTCTCACAGATACCTGGCATAGTGCAGTGATGGATGATGAAGTTATGGTTAATCTGTGTGATGTCAGTGTCTCTTTCAGGTTCTGAAAGAATTAAGCTTTAAACATTGACTCTTTCTCTTATTGTCCAGAGCTAGAGAGCGGGGATTTATTTTCATTTGGGAGAATGAAATGTGGGGGATAAAAGAAGTTGGGGCAGCTTCATGCATCCTTGAGTGGTAGTAATGGGAAGCCACAGGAAAGAACTTCCCAGTGGGGTTCCAGCCAGAAGAGGCAGGGCTTTCACAGGGTGATAGCTATCTATTTTCTGCTCCAGCTGTATTACTACTTCCCTGAGTTGAAAGAAGAAAGGAGTTGCTACAGAAGGAATAAGTCATTGTTTTGGAATGGAGGTAGTAGAGATACACTGCTCTCCTGCCGGCCCTGAGGCAGGCTGTGCTCCCTTGGGTGCAGAAGTCACTCCAGATTTATGGTGTGTCTTCATGAGGCTGAAGTACTGTGCCTTATGATGCACTGTCTGGCAAGGTGCATATATATTGCTGAAATTGCTTTACAATCAGTTGCTGGTGATCTGTAAGTATCCTGCTCAAATAATTTGGTCAGGAAGTAAAAGGTCAAGAGCATGATAAAAGTGAGCCAAGCTATTTAAATTGTTCCAAGGGAGACTTGGACATGTAAGAAGCCCTATGATTGTAGGACAGTGGTAAGTGTGGGGAAATTAATCTACTCTGTGTTCCAGAAAGGGCAAATGCACATATGTAGTCCTAGAGAGTGAATCTTGATTAATAAAAGTGAAAAGAACAGAAAATTTCATTTTCCAATCACTGGGAGTAATTTTTCCAATGAGTGTAGAGTAAATTTGTAACATAAAATTACCTGGGTTGTGTGTCAGGTCTTGCAGCTGCTCTGGCTTTGCTGTCTGCTCAACCTTATGGCCTCCAGTGCTTCATGAAGTACTCTGATCATTTTGCTTCTTTGTGTTTCTTGGTCAGTGGTTTTCCTCTCTCCTTCATCTTGACCTGTTGCTGGAAATGTAGTTGTTACTCCCATCTTATTGCCTCTAGCCTTACCTGAGGCCTTTCTTTATACCTGGGGCCTTTCCTTATGTTGTTGCTGTCATTCAACTTTTTATCCCTTTTCTCTGTGTTTCCTCTGTTCCTTCTTAGGTGTGTGCTGGCTACTTTGTCTCCTTTGGGAAGTACCCCCATCTACTCTTCCTACTCATTTCAACCCTTCCCAAAAGCACAGGTTCTTCTTGGCTGAGGCAGCTCTTCCATCCTCCAGCTACTCCTCATGGCAGTATACAGTTTTTAAACCTGTACGTGGCCGTGACTCTTCATTCTCAGTGTGTTTTTTACTGCCAATGAAAGTACTTTGCTTTTATGCCCCTAAATTAGACCTCTCAATTTTCCCTTCACATCGCTCAGCCTTATGAGTTACATTTTGCTGCTTATTCTGTGGTGTGAGTTGCAAATCTTCCTCTTTTTCTCATGTTTTCCCTTGGATTTTTGTTTCTTTCCTCCATAATCTCTGATTGTTCTATCACCACTGTAAATGCAAAACTAGAACACACTTTTCCTTTTCTGTATCCCTCTTTCAGCGTAAGAATTCCTTCTCTTTTTCACTATTGTTTCACTCTAGGGTTCTTCTCTCTCACTTCTGCAGTATGGGCCCTGCCCTTAAACCCTCACAGTATTTTTCTTAGGGGCAGTAATAAATTGAACTCTTGTTGCTGATGAAGTCTTTGTGCTTGTCAGTGCAGCTTTTACAAACCCTCTTTCTGGTGTCATTTTAATCACGTCTGATCAGACTCATTTAAAAAAATTAATTGTGATAAAATGATAAATACTCCAGCCAACCAGAACTTCAAGATGCAGTTCTGTTCCTCACTGCTGATGACAAAACGTCTATGTCAATCAAGCAGTTGACCTGCCTTAGCCAAAAAAGCAAGAGAGGTTGCATAAGCAGGTTCATTTGGGGTTATTTTTCAACTTAGTACAAATAGTAGACTACTCACATGCTTTTTTGAATCAGCAGCTGGTTCTTTTTTGTTAGAATATATAATAAAATAAAAACTTTTAAAATAAAAGCAATATTATCAGATCTTCCATAGCTTCTTCAGCTGCCTGGCTAATATAAGAGCATTTCCTAGATCTATTTTTAACTGTAATCTCAGAACACACATTTGATTCTTCTGATACATTAATTTATAGTTAGGCAAAGTATGATGATCATTACATGAAAGTATGTGGTACTCTCTGGCTTTTAGTATCTGTATTCTTGTAGCAATATCTTATGGCTAAATTGGGCAAAGCAAATACAAGAGCATGGTAATTCTTTGCAGCAGTTAATGTTTCCCTTTTTTTTTGGTCTTTTTACCTAATTGAATAACATGGAGAACCTCTGCTTAAAAGCAGCCTGTCAGTTCTGAGATATGTATTTTTACAGGAATCCACTCAGACTCTTGGAGGTATTTTGCTATTGCTTGTGCCAAAGTACATACAGGTCCTAAGATTAAAGGGAAAAATGTGCGTTTATTATGAGTACACATAACCTCTGAAATAGTTTAAGCTGTGACAACATACCTTCTTCAGCGAAGCTGAAGTTCAGCGAAGAGGCTAAGGAAGCAACCCAAGAGTTTATTCAGACCTTTAAATATAAAACAAAATGAAAGAACATTCAAGTTACCTTTCTCCCCAAATTCCTTCTTTGCCAAAACGTGATTGCCTAGGTGCTTTGGACCCTCCTAAGACATAAATGGAGTTGAAAATTTTGGAGTCATTTTCTCCCCACGTTTAAGATTTCAGCTCCACCATGTCAGTGAAGAAAGAGAAGGGGGCACTCTTGCTGATTTTCATCTTAGGGGTGTCTGGCTTTCACTGAAAACAACAGCCAGTAGTTCTCCCTGGGGAATGCGTTAATTGCGTTATCAATTTATTTAATTCTAATTAAGATACAAAGGCTCTGATAAAAAGTTGCTTTCAGGATGATCTTGGATATATTGCTAAGGAAACTTCTCTGTCTGCTTATCTGGAAGTCACTTTGACTGTCACACTGATACCCCCAAGACTTTGATTGTTGAGATGGAGCCCCTTTCTCATTGGTGGCTCCAGTCAACCTTGCTTGACTGTCTACATACCCAACACTCACACAGTCAAACAAGGTTTCCTCACTGACTTCACTTCAGGTTTCCCTTAGCAGAATCTCAGGTGCCTCTATCCTTAATTTAATTATTGTGCAACTACAGAGTAACGGCTCTGGCTGGGAGCCCATGACAGGGGACCCTGACCAAAAGGCTTTGCAGTCTAAGCCACGAAAGTCTGAAGTCCTCAGCTTCTGCCATGTTTCTGAGTGTTGGTCCCCTGGCAGCAGGTCCCAGTGCCCTTTGTTATGCAAAGGCTCAGCAGTTCAGGGCTGCTTGCCTTGGGCTCCTGCCACCCAGAGCTCAACCTGCACAGCTCCACTGCAGCTGCACCCAGAGCTACCTGCCCTGAATGTGTTCCTTAACAATATTTCACGGTAGCCAGGAGTGAAAGGTGTCCAGTGTATGTTTTTTGTGTGACAGAGTAATATAAGAATAAATTTATGGTTTTGATTTCCACAGGAGCAATATCTGGAGGCTTCAACTTTCAGGTGACAGATGGTTTGAACTTTGCACCCCGACAGATTTTTAGCATCACAGCTCAGATGCTGGTCATTAGCCTTGAAGTGAACAAAGGGCTCGGAGTCTTTCCAGGTAGGTTTTTTGAGATGATCATTATTTTGTCCACTTGAAAATATTGCCTAATAGAGAGTTATTTGTCAGATAATTAACTGACTAAACTATGGAAAACTAGCTGGGAATATTTATGTGTGTTTTTTAAGAAAGGCATACTGCTTTTTTGCTTTACAGTCTTTAACCTTTTGATATGTGCATGCTTGGAGTCATAGAAACTGGCAGTGAAATGTTCAACTGCAATGTGATAATAACACTGTCTGCCTAAGCTCTGGAGATTTCCTATTTAGGTTTGTGTAAAATCTCTGTAGTCCATTCAGATATTTAGAGATTTAGGAGGTTGTGATAGTGCCTTGTAAAAGCAATAGAGGAATGAAGATTGTGGCCATGAGATTCTGAATACCACGTGTAAATTTTCCAGATTGCTAGTTCACTTTTCTTTTGTTTAAAATGAATTATAGGCAGCAGCACAGACTCACTGAGGAATCAGAAGGCTGGAAAACTTTGATTCATATTTGTGCATTTGTAGCTAGTTGTTTCAGCAGCTGAGTATTTTTTAATGAAATCATACCATTGAAGGAGTTGATGTGCTAAGAGGTCTCATCAGAGCCATTTATTCCTTTGCATTGGCAAGAGTAATCCCTCATTGAGTTAGGAATCTAACATTTATTGCAGGATTAAAGGAGAAATAAAGATTAGTTTTCACTCAGTAGTATCTTGCATCACACTTTTGTTTGTGATGCCTTCTTTTTTGTTTCTCTGAATGTGATCTGTAGAATCAGAGAGATACTAAGAATTGGCAGAGTTCCAGAGGTTGTAGTCTGTACCTTGATTTATTAATTGGATATCTAAGAGGAGCACTTTATCTTCTTACACTTCCTGAATATAAGGTGCATAAACAAAGGTTTGCAGCAAAAGCCACTTAAACACAGGCAACAAAAAATGAGATTGTAGCAGCATGATCTTCTAATTCAGTCAATATAAATGGGATTCACATAAATCCACTTACAAAGCTTATTAACCTGCAATTTTGGTGTGTACTGTTGCCTTGGGCCCAGGGATTTACTGGAATTCTATCTTAAGCCAATGATAATTGTAAGAAAAGTATGCCTAATACTTCCATAGAAGGCAAAGTCTCTAGGCTGTCAATCAGTTCTTCCATTTACAAAATACAGTATTTCTTTCAGCACTGCAAACTGTATTCGTCCAAGATTGCAGTTTTTTCCTTGCATTCTCACTTACTTTGCATTAGCAAAATTCCTTTTAGATGTTATAAAGTGTTACTAGATTTTTCACATGTTCTTTTTATGGTATTTTTAGAGACATTCTGGAGGTGTATGGCTTTCAGCTGTACTTTGCAATCATGAAATGACTATTACAACAACTAGGGTGCCAAATGGTTACTATATATAAAAACAACAGCCAGTGTCCTGTTAAATTTTATCGCCCTAGTAAGAAGGGATCATTTTGAGCCAGCTTGAGAAATCTTCTCTCTGGGGTAGTAAAAATTGAATTTATTTTGAAGAATTTACCATGTCTTTGTGACGGGGTGTAAACTATTCTCTAAAGCATATTGTTTTGCAATTTTATAAGAGCATGAACTGCTTTTTTTTTGTGTTGGCTATACCAGATCTGTTTATATAATTCATAGACTTTTTTTCTGTTTTAAGAGAAGCTTGTTTAATTCAGCATAGTCAGAAAACTGACTGCTAGATATATTAGCTTTTTCTACTGTCTGCTAGATATGTACAATGGAAGGATTTTCTTCTTCAGGAAGGCAATTGCTCAAAAAAGAAATGAGCTGAGTTTCTCTGAGGAGAGTTAAGCCTGACTTGTAGTTAATTGGAAGCAGAGCTGTCAAATGAGTCTTGATGAGATGTTGAGATGATTTATAACTCTTCGGCAGTGGTAGGGAGAATGCTCATGCCAAAGGATTTTCCAAATCTTAAATGTAGGCAGTAAAAATGTGTAACAAAATTACGAGGCACCAACATTACGCTGTTGCACTCTACTTGAATTGATTAGCTTGGCCTTATTCAGTGTCACCTGTTCTTGTTGTGTTTCTTCCTCCTCTGTCTGTTCCTGTCCCCTGTGTTTGGGTGGGGTTTTTGTGATCTCTCCTTCTGTGATTGGGAACACACAGGCAGTGTTCTCACTTCATTTTCTTTCACCCAGTCTGCTGGCTGACAAATAACCTTCCTCTCCCTGTTGAGGTGTCTGACCTGAGAACTACTGTGAGTGCCAGGGAAGTTCTCAACTCTCAAGTGAGAAGTGGATGAAGGAGAAGGTTAAGTTTGGGGAGGATGCTAATTTACAGAAGGGCATGATAGACTATGTTGTCTGTGTCTAGATTGTATTTCAGCCTGTGGAGTTCAGTGAGAGAGGTCAGGTCTGCTAGGAATTGAGGGAGTTTTGTGACAGATGCCCTTGCCCCCCATCGCCATGCTCTGTGATGACAGTGGCGTGGTACCCTGGTATGGTCAAGAAAAATTGCAGCAGATGACAGATGGTTTGAACTTTGCACTCAGACAGATTTTTAGCATCACAGCTCAGATGCTGGTCATCATCACTATGCTGTGACCGTGTTTTAGAGTTAGTCTGTTAAGGCAATAAGGCCTGATTTGCATAACTAGCAGGTTATGCAAATAACTGTGTTTGCAGGTTTATGTGGTCTGATTAACTGTTGTGCTAAGTTGTACATTCTTGGCCACATCTGCTGTATGCAAAAGGTCATGGTTCCCTCCCTTCCTGTCACAGGGAAAAAAAGGAAAAGAAGGGAGAGGTAGAGGAGGAAGACTTCTTGAATTAAATATTGTCTGGGAGAATTTTTCTCAACCGGAGAGACTCCTTCACTTTTCAAAACAGTGGACACACAGAATGGGAAGGAAAAAATGGGAAAACAGGAAGAGACAGAAGATCTTATAATAGCTCTGTTTCAAAGCAGTTGTTATTTGAACCGGAGCACAAGCAGATGTGAACAGTCAGGCTCCTGGTATTAATAATGGCTTTAAAAGCATCCCTATTCTTCACTGTCCTTGCAATGTTTTTTTCCTTCTGAATATTATGGCATATATATGTATATAATACATATTTGTGTTATTCTTGTAAGAGATAGATTGATAATTCAGATTTCAAGTATATTTAATACCATATAGTCTTTGAAATTATGTATTGAAACCTATAAACCTTGTTGCTCAAGGAGAAGATAAAATGTGAAAATGGAGGCAGAAGTGGGGATACAGGGGGAATAGGACGATGGGAATCTTGCTCCTCTAAAATGATCATGAGCTTAAATTTTAGTTTGCCGACTGTGTACCTTGAAACTGCATTAAAAAGAAGCCAATTTTTTTTTTCTTTTAGGAAATTACTAGCTAGGAAATTATTGCCCCAGCTGTGTCAAAAATTGTCTTGCTTTGACTAATTCCAGAAAGCTCTTTATAATCTTTAGGACAGAAGGTAGTAACCTTAGTAAGGTTAGCGTCGTGCTATGTATTAAAAGAATTTTGTTACCACTCTGTTTCCATCTATCTTAATAAACAATGCATTATTTCAGTTCAGGCTGTTACTTCTGTTACATGGTGTTCTTCCTAGTTTGTTTAATTCAGTACTTATGTTTTAATTTTATTAATGAAAATCCTATTTCATATTGATAAAGTGTACTTTTGTTAATAATTGATTTTGGCTTATGTGTTCATTAGAAACTTTGTCGTTTTGAATCTTCTCTGAGTCAAATCACCTATGTCTTCTGTGGCAACTGGGAATACCAAAAACATTGGAGTTTGAATTTGGTTCTAGACATGTGATATAGAAGCAGAACTTCTTATATGTGCTCTAATCTATACTTCAGGTAGTTTTTGCAGAAGCCAGTATTTAGCGATTACATGTGCTGAAGAAAACTGTATTTTTAAAATGGGGGTACATCCTACTGTGATAGGCTTTTTAATTGAAAAAGCTGTTGAAGAGTTGTAACCAGAAGGTATCTAGAAAAAGAGTAACCCTGCTGATCTTATAAAACGCTATTAAAATGGTACGTAGAATACCTGGGTGAGAGTGTGAGTTGTGCATGCAAAACTTAGACTTTTGGAAAAAAAAATCTGTTGTAAATCTTGTTCCTATACTTCACATTTTTTAGGTTCCAGGAAACCTATTTCACAGCATGATCTGAAAGCTGTAACCAATGATGTGACCAGTGCAGGAAACAGAACTATAACTTTTGTGATTGTAACTTCCCCAAAACTTGGAAGGCTGATCAGAGTAGATTCTGATGATACCACTCAGGAAATCTTCAGTTTTACACAGTCTATGGTAAGCATTTAATTTATAACAGCTAGTTGAGGAGTAGATTGTTACTACAGAGAGCATCTCAGTTGCTCATTCTTTGTGTGATCCATTTATATCTGTTAAGTAACCAGGCATATGTGACCCATCAGTGCAATCACCAAGATTTGCTATGTCATTAAATATCTGGTGTCTAGTAATGAACACAAGAGGAACCTTTGTTCCCTTCTGCTTGGATACTAGCAGGGTCTTGGCAATTCCCACTGTTTTGCTTGTAAGACTATTTGTCAAGAAGAGCTGTTCTGGTGCCATTAACCAGCAGTCAGAGGTTGGAAGCTTTTAGTTTTTGGCAGAAGAAGCAGCCTTTTTCTCTATGAAAAGTCCAAGTATCAGATCTGTTTCAGCTGTACAAAGTCCTCATGGCTGTCCCCAAGATGACTTTTATTGACTGTATTGGCTGTGGTACTAAATGTGTGAAGTATCTTAACTGTGATACAGGCTCTCTTACTGAATTACTAAAACGTGGCAGCTTATGTAACTCGATGGAAAAATTCTTCTGCAAAAGGAATTACTTGTCTGTGTGCAGAATTCGAATATAACTATCTTTAGCATACATTAAGCTATTCTCAGAAAATTAAAGGGAGTGAGATAAAAGAGGGTCAATCTTCTGACTTTGCTCATGGAAAAAACGTATTTTTGCAGATTAAAAATGCTATTTGATTGAGTATATGAATGAATAAGAAAATCTATTGGTCAGAATTTGAACTTGGGCAGTAAAACCTGGAAAAAGGACAACATTTTTATTTGTTGTCATCAGGCTTTGAAACAACCTGACCAAGGATGGTTGTAGAATGGGTCTCCACCTGGACTTTATAAATCAAGATGAACACAGAATGGTTTTCATGAAAAACATGTTGTAATCCCGTTATGCCATTGGTCTTGTTTCAGAAGTTGCTGAGTTTTGTCTTGTTTGATGAAAGCAATGAACTGTATAATGACACTTTACCCTTCTGATCCCAAAATATGTGATTTTTTTTGAGTATTAAATGAAACAATTAAGCATGTTAGACACAAAATATTTCAGCTAAGGTTTTGAAGTGTCACTCCTTTTGCCTGTGGATGTGACCATTATGTGTGTTTATTGGACAGTACCATGTCAGAACATGTCACTTATTCTCTGTAGCTTTCATGTCACTTATTCTCTGTAGCTTTAGTTTTTAGTAATGTATAGCTAACTTTCCTTTTAACTTTGTAAACTGTGAAAGGTTTTGGGCTGAAATAATATGCATGCTTTTCTTGTCTGTTGGAGATATTTCTATTGGCCATTTTAATTTCAAAAAAGTAGAGCTGAATGACTTCTTGCAGGTGGAATTCAAGTATCCAAACAAGATTGCTGTTTATTTTGGTAGAGGGTGAGATGTAAGAGAGAGAAAGGGATCCTAAATAAGCTTTCAGTTCAGTGTGTTGTAATCACAGGGAGTTAAATATGAGTGAAGAAAATGGCATTTATGTTACAAACATTGTACATTGTCCATGTAATGGAGACTAAAGCATTTAGTTTCTGTTTGGTAATAAGCTTGAAAAACTGATTTGAATTGAAAAACATTTTGCATTAGTGTAGGTCTGTGGGTATTCATTGACTTAGTTCTGTGCTGAGGAACTTGAAATTTCACTTTGGAAAAGTAGTTACTCCTTTTGCTGGGGTGCTGAACTCTTCTGTATTTGCTGTGGTTTTTTGCTTTGTTGCCAAAGGGGAAAAAAAAACAGCAAAAAGAAACAGAAATTACTATTGCATTCCAAGGCATTTTTCTTGAACAGATGTTGTTCAGCTAATATAAAAAAATTTTTTGCACATTAAACACTCTTGAGTAACTCAGGAGTTTTTCAACATAATGTTTGAGTTTTGTTTTTCTCTGCAGTACTTTCTGTGATATCTTAGAAGTATTTTCATCTCACAGCAAACCACAGCTTCTTCATTATATAGAGTCATTGCAGAGGTAAACACAGAAATCCTCACCAATTGCATTCAGTTCTTAGACAGACATTATAATGGATTTGCAGTCAAAAAACTGCAAAACAACCAGCCAATTAAGATGGATAATAAACACTGCTGAATTTAAAGGATTTGTATTGTCCTGTATTTGTTAGAAAAATTTGCTGTCCTCAGCTTGAAGTCCTAAAAAGGTTTTTGGAAAGTTACCCTGAGCTAACATACTCTTCTGCTATTATTTTTTTTTTTGTTTTTCCTATAATAGCCATTAAGAATTAAATCAGTATAGAGAAAGCAGAAACCTGGAGATGTGCATAAAGGATTTCATCACATTAGTCTAAATTTTTTAGAGAAAAATTGGGATGTTTTTGAGGCTGCTGAGAAAACTGACCTTGAAAGGTCAGTTTGCGTAGTGATCTCAGTGGGGGCTGTTGCAGTAATTTCAGGATTCAATCTCGCTGTATTTACCCCTCAGATTCTATACTTTTAAACTTCATCTCTGATAACACCAGGGGGGTTTTGGTTTCTTTTTTCACATCTTTCAAGCATGTATGATAGAAATGTGTACTAATGAGTCCCTTTAAGGTGTTTGCAGGGTGTGAGGACTATGTTAAAATAGTAAATTTAAAACCAGCACCATCTCAGACAGGAATCTCTCAGGCAGTTACAAACTAACATGTGCAGGTCTGGTCAGCGGTTGCCTGGGAACTTGCCAAGGATTTAATGGGTGTAGCTGTCATTTCTCCAGGGCAGTGAATGAATTATCAAGCAGACCAGATGCTGAATCTACTGGATAAGATTCAATAAGTAGTCTAGTCTTGCTATCATTAGGAATTCTATTACAGTTCCAATGTATTATAGTATTGATCATAAAATTCAGGTATAGTTCCAGCTGGTGAGAAATAATCTGAAAATGCTGCCTTTTGCTTTGGGGTCTAAAGAGATAAAATGGTTTTATCTTACATGTGCATTTGTTTCTCTGGAGACGTACTGCAGTATCTTGCAATACTTTGAAGCTTGATTGCTTACAGTGGACTGATTAGATTCCTTGAGTGTGACAATCTGCAAGGTCAGTGCAGGCAGGGAGAGGACAAACCAGATTCCTTCTCATCTTTTAGGAATCCCTGTCTTGCTATGATGTAGAAATTTTCCACTGTGTAGTTCCATCACCTTTTTGCTTGTAAGTGAGAGTAACTATCAGTGGTCATTGCACTTCCTTCAGGTTTTCTTAGTCTCTTACCAAGTGTCTTTTGCCATTTGAAGGAAATAACTACATCAAAGTCCTTCTTCAGCCTTCAGCGTTTCATATTCTTTTTCAGGACAAATAATCCAGCCCTGCTAGTGTCCTTGCGAAGAAAACCCAAGACTTTGATACTTTAATTTACTAAAAATACAGTCCATCTGAGCACATGATCACCATTACTAGTTTGAGGCAGTTTCTCAGTGTTATGTATCTCTTTGCTCTTCATGTAAGGCTTTTACTAAAAATTCATGCCCAGTAACATTTCATTACTTTCATGTGTTTATCTGGCAACACAGAGTCCATCTTAAGAGAAAGAGAAATGCGGGATAATCTCAGTGTACATACAAACTGGATCGATGGGCTGAGGCCAGTGGAGTGAGGTTCAACAAGGCCCAGTGCCAGGTCCTGCCCTTGGGTCACAACAGCCCCAGGCAGCTCCACAGGCTGGGGCAGAGTGGCTGGAAAGGAGCTGGGGGTGCTGGTGGCAGCAGCTGGACATGAGCCAGGCTGTGCCCAGGGGGCCAAGAAGGCCAATGGCATCCTGGCCTGGATCAGCAATGCTGTGGCCAGCAGGGCCAGGGCAGGGATTGTCCCCCTGTGCTGGGCCCTGCTGAGGCCACACCTCCAGGGCTGTGTCCAGGGCTGGGCCCTCACTGCAGGAAAGGCCCTGAGGGGCTGGAGAGAGCCCAGAGAAGGGCAATGGAGCTGGGGCAGGCTCTGGGGCACAAGTGCTGTGAGGAGCAGCTGAGGGAGCTGGGGGTGTTTGTCCTGGAGAAAAGGAGGCTCAGGGGGGACCTTATCACTCTCTACAGCTGCCTGAAAGGAGGCTGTGGCCAGGTGGGAGTTGGCCTCAATCTGCCCAAGTAACAAGTATTAGGATGAGAGGACATGGCCACAGTCTGTGCCAGGGGAGGTTTAAATGGAATACCTTTCCAGGTAGGACACCTTTCTTCATGTGAAACACAACTGAGTATTGAACCCAGTATTGACCTTTCTTAATGTGAAACACAGTTGAGTATTGACTGCCCAGAAAAGTGGTTGAATCACCAACTGGATATTTTAAAAGACATGGAACTTGGGACATGATTTGGTGGTGGATTTTGCAGTTCTGGATTAACAGTTGGGTTTGATCTTTCAGCTCTTTTGCAACCTAAACAATTCTATGATTCTGTATACTCTGTGCATGGACTAAGGTACAAAGGTCTTTTTGAACAATGTTCTCAAGATACTTTTTCTGTCCTTAATGCTCTTCTGCTTATAATTACCTTGCTCTTACACATATGTCTACTTTTTACCTGGAACAGGTTGATGAAGGTGTGATCATGTATGAACACTTACATGCTGAGTCAGCTGCCTGGAGTGCAGAAGATTTCTTTACATTTACTGTATCCTCTCCACCATCTGCTCTGGATATCCAGAGGTTCCATGTTGTCATTTCATATGAAATTGACAGTCATGATCAGAATAGTCATCTTCTAGCAAATACAGGTAAAAATGCTTCACTGTTTTGGCTCAGAATTGTTTTGGATCTGTCAGAGGTCCATTGAAGAACGGAGGAAAAACAAAAATTTCTTTCTCTTCAGTAAGCAGTGACCAGAATACTTCTGAAACAGAAAGTACTGTACGGTAGTAGCTTGGAGTGCTGCATTCACTGCACCTTTAGAAATGAAATAGATACATAGGTTTAATGCTTCCTACTGCTGTAGAAGATATTTTGTTTTCTGTAATGGTAGGTGGAAAACACTATCAGGAGCTTTGAGATACTTGTATTTCTTTAATCTTAGTGTATGCATCAGTCAAAAATATTGTCTTTCATATCTGATTGTACTTTACAAGTAGTGGTAATATATTTTTAGCCATGACATGGAAATCAAGGATACCACAAAGGATAGAAATTTTTGAGCGTCATCAGTGTTTAATATGTAGTTTCTGAAATAGTGCAACTATAAAATGTTCAGTTTCTAAGATTCTCTTTTCATTTCTGCCAGGTGCCATAGTCCAGGAAGGAGGTAGAGTAGTAATCAACAAAACAAATCTAGATGCTTCAAACCTATTGATTAAGCTACCTGATGTACACCGCTCCATGTATGAAGTCTGGTATCAGGTTGTGTCTTTACCCCAGCATGGCATGATTGTTGTTGGAGAACAAAATGTTACCAAAGAAAAGCCTAACTTCTCCCAATATGTACTGGACAAATTTGGAATTATGTACATACATGATAATTCTGAATCTTTATATGACAATTTCACTTTTGCTGTTTGGTTGAACCTGAAGAGCAAGCCTGCTACAAAGCCCCATAGTGAAGTTGTAGAGGAGATGTTTAATATCACTGTTTTCCCAGTGAATGACCAATCTCCAGAACTGAAGACTAAAAGACTGCACTTGAAAGTCCTGCAGGGAGATGTGTCAGTGCTGGGCGCAGAGAACCTGAAAGTTGAAGACTTAGATAATGCTCCAGCTGAGCTGAAATACACCATTGTTAGCAACCCCAATAATGGTTACTTAGCAATGAAAAGCAATCTCAGTGTCTCTATAAAAGATTTCACACAAGCTGATGTTGACAGTGGTAAAGTGTGGTTTGTACAGGATGGAAGTTTGTCTTCTGGGGTGTTTTATTTCAGTGTGACTGATGGTAAACATCGCCCTTTATACAAACTGTTCAGTATTGAAGTCGTACCAATCACTCTCGTCCTTGTCAACCTTACCAATGTTGCACTGCCACAGGGCCAGACATCAGTCACTATTACTGACGTGCAGCTTTCAGCTGTCACAAATGGAAAAAGCACTAAAATTATATATGAAATAACTCAGCCACTCAAATATGGGCGCCTCATGATTGGAAATGAGCAGGTTAATAAATTTGAGCAGGCAGATTTGTACTCAGGAAGGCTCTCTTACCACCTGACAAATCTTACTGCTTCCAGTGATGTACTGGAGTTTATGCTTTTTACTGCAGAAGGCAATCTAACAGGACAAGTGCTGAACATCACAGCGAAGCCTTTAGTACAAATTATATCTGACCTGCAGATTTCAAATCAAGCAGCTTATAAATTTGGAAGCAGTGACCTGGATGCTTCTGAGCTAGCCAGTTTGACAAACAGCAATCCTAGATTTGAAGTGATGGTGCCCCCCTCTCATGGGAGGATTGTTAAGAAAAGATTTGTGAATGATGCAGTGTTTGAGGATATTCAGACGTTCACCCAGGCTGACATCGATAGTGGTGTTTTGCTTCTAGACATAGACACAAATATGACGGGCATCAATCTGTTGAATGACTCATTTACATTTATACTCAGGGCAGATGCTGTACAGCCTGCTGTTGGCTGTTTTCAGTATTCCATTGTGCCACACAGTCCTCCACTTGGGCAGGGTTTTACAACAGAAGTGCTTTTTCTAACCAGCATGACCACTTTCAGGGCTCACTCTACCTCAAAGGATGAGGCAGTAGTCTCCTCACAGAATGAAGACCCTGCAATAGCACCACAGAGGACTGAACCAACCATGTGGCCAGGGCAGAATCATTGGGGAAACCTACATGAGGAAGGTCCATTGCTAAATCAGGCCATGGGAACAAGTGCATCTGTGGAGTTGAAGATGACAAACCAGGTTAATGCCAGGAGTCACAGAGAGCAGGCAGGTGAAAGCAGCCCTTGGTATATTATTATCCCCCTTGTCCTGGTGTCTGTCCTACTCATTATTGCTGTTACTTCTGTGTGCATTTTGTTAATGTGTCAGAAGAAAGATAAGACAAAACCTGTAGTCAAAAGTCAAACAGATGCAATCCTCAGTAGTGCAGATCGATGTCTGGAACAGAGTTTGACTGTGCCCTCTGTCACAGTGACTCCTCTTCTGAAGGAGGCTGAGAGGAGTACAGCCTCTACATTTGTGGCAGTAAAACATGAGCAGCTGCTTCCTACAGTGGCTTCTCCAACTACAGAAAGGTATCTGAAAAACAGTTTTTTAAATCTTGATCCTGAAATGATCCAATATTGTCGAAAAACAAACCCAGCTTTGAAGCACAATCAGTACTGGGTATAGTTAGACCAGGTTTGGTCATGCTAATTGATGTCATATGGAAAAGTGAATATATATTGTTGACATATAATTTGCTCTTTAGTACACTCATTTATTATAGGTTAAATGATACACTGTTTGTTAGATGAAATCTAAATACCTGTGAACCTGTGAAATAATAATAACAAAAATCCTACTGATTACAGTGGCCATGACAGAAGATTTGCAGTTGGTATGTCAGCAAAATGCTCACTTAATTTAATGGGGAATTTGGCCTTGTGGATTTTGAGTGCACCCCACGTATGCAGTATTTTTTATTTCCCATGAAAGGTAAAATAGAGTGTTCTGTCATGGATTATGTATTTTTATTGAATTGTTGGGCTTTTCTTTAACTGATTTTGCTATAAAGGTCTTTTATTCCTTCTGAATCATTACTTCTCTTTGAAGAACTTCAAATTGTTTCAATAAGTAATTTTTCCATGATGCTAATTTCAATAATTTCAGTAATTTTAACCTGAAGGCGGTTCAGAGGCCAGTAGTAAAGAAACAAAACTGAATGTTTTGACAGGTCACTAAACTTGATATCCAGAATTCAATTCAGCAACAACAGTACAGCAGTGAATAAGGATTCTGGTGAAATACTGTGAGATATTGTTGGGTTTTGTTTTGGTTTATTTTTTCCTGATTTTGTACTGAACTTTAGTGTCTGAAAGCTGCTAAAATATATCCTTTAACTCTACTCCACATGGCAAAGATTGAGTATCTGTCAGTCAGCCTGTCTGCTCAATTACCTTTAGGCTTAGATTATATCTGGATGTGCATAAAATTTCCTGCTCCTGAGAAAGGGGTAAATTCTGCTTCCAGTGAAGCAAACACAACCTTCTCTGGAATCTATGTACTCAAGCAGGTGGCAGTAGAATCAAGGCCTGGGCTGCATACTGTCATGGATCCTGAAGCTATTGACAGAAGCAATCCTGCAAGGTATCCTCTTTGTAAGTTTCACAGTTTACCCCTCATGTTCCAGAACACTGAACAAATATGCCTTATGCACTGCTACCAAGTACTGTGTACTCCAACTTTGCTCTGGTGATGAAATGTGCAATAATTTCTGTGCAAAGGGAATATTTCACTCTTTTTGAAAATCCCAGCTCAGTAGTGATGTGCAGTCTCTAGTTAAGGCCCAATTTTATTTCCACTGAGAAAAAATAGTATAATTTTTGTTGACTACAAAGAATGAACTGACTTCAAGGGAATGGCACTGTGATAATAACCAGTCTCTTATTAACAATCTCTTATGAACTTCTCATCTACTTTTCACCTTTAAATTGCTACGGGTTCCATCCAGCGTCTTTGTAAAAACTCTGTTCTCAGCAGTCTCAGCACTGCACCCAGTCAGTAAACACTGGACTATCATTTTTATTTAGGCCTAATTTTATATACCATTTTCACTTTTATAGAATGGATTTGCTGACCTCAAGATGCTTGGTGCTGTTCATCTCATACTACTTTGTTTTAGATGCTGTTTAAAATTTTGATGATTAAGTGTTTCTGTCGTTTATAGATTCTAGTTATGGGAAATTTCACCCACAAGGTGGGCCAGATGTAAAGTGTGCTTACTGCTGTGTTCTGGGAGCTGAGCACAGGAGCAGTGGAGGTAGTCCTCACCTCTTCCACCTCTGCCATGGGCAGACATGATTGTGGTGCATTTTTAGAGGCTGCTCCAAGAAGAGTAGTCCATGTCAGTGGAAAGTATACAAGCCATGTCTTCAGCTGATCAAGTTATTAGAGTACTTGAGACTAAAGGTATGAACCCTTCATAAGCTGAAACTAAATGTAGTAGAACCTTGTTACACAGTTTTTAACATTTGTCATTACTCTGTCTTCCCTGATGCCAGTGTGGAGTTCAAGCCTGTGATCAGTGTGAAGGGCTGTGGGTGTTTGGTGTCGCAGCTGGATCTCACTGTAGATCTGTGTGGTGGACCTTTTCTGCTTTCCCAGAGGAGGTCTCTGGGACTGTTCTGAGCAGCTCTCAGCCAGGGGTGGTGTTGCCAGCCACCACAGGGACACCCCTGCACCCTCTGTGGAGGTATAGCTGTATGTCTCTTGCCATTTCCTGGGACCCCTTCTACCAACACTGAGCAGACACCAGCTTCCTCCAGATCCCAGCTGTCAGGTGCAGCCTGCCTCCAATGCCTTCTAGACCGTAGCAGCAACCTGATCCCTTTACACTTTCTCCAGGACACACTCCAAAGAGGACTAAAGAGCTTTAATCTCAGCACTTTTGTAACCCGTGAAGAAGCCTGCTTCACATTTTTCTAGCTCTGGGACCTTCCTGTCAAGAGCAAAACACACCTCATGCTCCAAATCCTTTCAAGCAGTGCACCTACACTTTGATACCAAAATAGTGCACTGCTGAAAACTCCTGAAGTCTGGTGACAAAATCCACACTGTCAGCTTGTGACAGGGTGAACAAATATACAGAAATTAAATGTGTACTTTATGAGATTTTGATAAGTGTATCAGTGTAAAGACAGCTGTGCCTTAATTTGTGGTGTTTAGTGTGTGGTGGAGATGGAACATAAGGTTGATGTAGTGCTGGTGATGTAAAAAATGAGACTGTGACATAATAATCAAAAAAACTGTCATTCAGTTATAACTCTGCAATTCAATGGGCATTCTTGAGTTCAAGCATTTGCATGGTAGGAGAGAAAAGCACTATATAAGAACATCCAAAAAGGTAGTGGAATTTGTGCTGGCTCTTTTGGCTTTAGCATAAGAGGCTGAAATCTTGCTCTGTTTCCAAAATGGTTTTGGTTGACAAGAGATGTTCATTTCCAGTAGATTAGCCATCATGGGATTATATCTTGTGCATTTTGCTCAATTTTTAAAGCATTGAGGGTTTTTTTTTTCAGCTTTGCTTTTGTTTTTATAGTTAAAATCAGCCTAAATACCTAATTAATCAGGAAGTGTGCCAGCATTCAGTTTTCTTCCTCAGTTTTTGCTGCTGTGAGACAACTGTGCCAAAGTGCCTGCCATAATATGGAATGTTCTGATGAAAACTTTTTATGAATGTAAGTTTATTGTTAATCAGTGATTACTTGGTTTAATGCAAAATGCAGAGACAATATTGTAACTGATAACTGCATAAGAATTTAGCTTTAAAATCCCATCCTGAATCCTAGGTAAAAAAATCCCCAAACACTTTCCCTGTGGACAGTGCAGAATAGTCTTTGGCAGAGGATGGTTTATCTTGTTCATATATGGATATGTAATATAGATAAATTTGCTCTGGCTTAGCTAGTCTAGGTTTGAGATGGTAAAAACTAGCTGGGATGAATCCCATACTGGGTTTCCTAAACTACAGTCAATCTAAAAAATACAAAAAAAACCTACCCCATTTTGTGGTTATGGATCCTTTTGAGATTCTAGGAACACACATATTTTCTGGTCAGAATATTTTCTGGGTTGAATATTTTGGTTGTTTCCCTTGCCCTTGAAATTGTGTGGGTTTTTTAGTGGAGATGGGGTTTCTGAAGGATTCCCCTTTTTACCAAATGGAGTTATAAACTGCAACATGAAAGTGCCTTGAAAACATATATTAAATCAATAAACTTTTTGTTTACAATCCATGCTTATAATTGTGCTTTTTATAAAGACCTCTGAAGTGCAGAGACAGAAGAGAATCCCATTGCCAGTAACAGCGTTTTTCTGAGTTTTCTAGTGTTGTATTTTTTAAATTGCACATATGTGCGCTGTGCTGTGCCCAGTGCCTCTCAGTGTGTGTGGCTGGAAAAGGAGACACTTCGCACTGTGCACCTAACCTGGCCATATCCAGCACTGGCAGGAATGTAACATCAAAATAAATACATTGATTTGAACTTGTTCTAACAGGACTGCCCTGGGTTTATTTCAGAAAGATTTTCTGTTATTTAACTGCATCTGATTTTAAAATATCAGGTTCTTAAATACATTAATGTTAATACATTAATGCTGTTTCTTCTTTGATTTTCATCTTGATTGAAAGTACCCCCTCACTCCAGCCTCGCTTCAAATGCACTGTTGAACCGCATTCTTTTTCTCAATCAGAACTTAGCTGGTTTGCAGTTGTTCTTGTAAACTGAGGTAAGGAACTTCCTCTTGAGACATCAGAAATGCTGGTGGCTCTGGGGAGCAGCTCTCTGTACACCATACATTAGTGCCCTGTGCACAGAAATCTGTCCGCAGTAATGACAGATTACTGTGTCCCCCTCCTACACCTCAGAAAATACTGGTTTGGAAAGAAGAGAAAATAGGACAGAAATGGTCATAAACCCTTTACATTCTCCTTTTATTTACATATGGATGAGTGCCAGGTACAACTTCTGCTGCAGTAGCCTTTGCTACCTTCTGCAATTCCAAATTCAGCAGAGAGTCTACTTACGTGGCCTCCAATCTGCTTTGCACCACTTTTTTCGAGTCAGTCCTTGTGATGCTGTGTTGAAATACATTCTGTGAATATTTTTATACAGGCTGAAAATAATTGTCCTGGCATATTCAATGGAAACTGTATTAATTTATCTTCACTCATTTCAAGCTAAGTAATTCCTGCCAGAGCTTGCATATCCCAAATGCAGTCCCAGAACAAAATGTTCTTTCGTTGCAACTGGTGAAATCTATATTTTCACATCTATTTGTAGGGAGATTCTGCATGGTGAAATGCTTGCTGTACATGATCATTTCCTCATTTCCAGTCTTCCTGCTTGGTTGTTTCTGTGGGAATGCTTTGTACATGCTGGTAGGCACTGCTAGACGTGAAGTTATTTGCAGTTTGAGGTTTTAGCTGTGAAGCATTTGCATGGCTTCACAGTGAGAGGGGCATTACTTCACATAAATTTGTTGGGGAAAAACAAAGGAGGAGCAGATTGAGAATTGGGATGGGAGCGTCAAAACTCTTTGCCAGAGCACAGGCAATAGATCTGAATAAATTTATGCAATGTAAAACGTGTGACTGATCACACATGGTGGAGTGATTTGCTCCAGCTCATACACTTCATCTTGCATAGGTACAAGATGTGGTGCATGAAAGCACATTGGTGAGAAAATTTTTGAGAGAATTAAAAATAAGTAATCAAAAGCTTGCTTTTCATATACAAGTATAGACATTGAAGTACTTATCAATGAAATTGAATCTCTTAGGGAGAGGCATGTAGGAAGTTGTTTTGAGACATGCAAAGCCCCTGGAAAGCTGCTTTGCTGGCAGTGAGTACTGAGGAAGGAGCTGGTTAGAGAGGCAGGGAGAGATAGGAGGATTACAGAGGCAAGCTTTCTGGGATTAGATGGAGTTTCTATAAATGGGAAGGTCGTTTGGAAGCAGATCCATGGGTTTGTTTGAAAGGCAGAGGTGACGTGCTGGGCTGTGCCTTAGGCAAGCAGGCTATGATCCACCACACTGCCTGGGAAAGGAAAGTGTCTAGGTGAGTTTTGCTCCTACTAGAAGGGAGAGTCCTGCTTAGGGACGGGTGTCAAGAACTGTAAGCTCAGTTTGCCTTTTCTTTTATTCCTTCTGTAGCTGGAAAGAGCTGTTATTTCTATTAGAAATAAAGAATGTATGACATGAACATGCTGAATTTTGACTTAAGAGGGTTTTTTCAAGAAGTCTAGTTGTGGAATTCATCAGATCAGATCACTAAAATCCTTCTTTAAATAACCACCACCCAGACTGGCTGAGATAAGTTGCCTAGGATGTAATTCAGATGTTAGGTCTGTTGGCATGAATGTTACCTTAAAAATAGAGTTGCAGTGTTCCTAGTGTCTTGGTCAAAGTGCAGAAAGGAACAGGATGGACTTGCTTTGGATTTTGACTGATTATATTAATTGGAAGCAATTAACAATTAATGTTAAATCTAGCAATGTGCAGATACAAGAGGTATTTATAAGTAAGGCAGCAGAGGTCTTGATTTTGAGCACTGAGCTAACTACACAGACAAACATGGACCTGAACTTAATCCTTGAAGAAATGAACGTATCTGGAGAGCTGATCACATTTACACATGGTTGCACAAAATACTGTTGAAAAGCAGCACAGGGATAAGATTAGATCAGGTGTAAAAGTAAGCAGGAGTGGGGTGAATCAACTAGAACAAAGAACTGCCTTCTTCATTAACCATCTGAGCAAGATATTGAGTCAATCTGTATTAGCCATGTAAAGTCCTATACACTTCTAAGAATGCTGCATTATAATCATCAGTGAGTGCCCGTTTTCCTTCCTGAAACCACCTTGTTGCTGGTTGCAGCACTTAGGTTCATTTTGTCTTCTCTATGGGCTGATTCTGGGATCCAGAGACATCTCCTTGGTTCTCATCATGGAATCTGCCCTCAGAAGACAAGTACTTCTGTGCATGCCATTCAAGAACAAGGAGGGAGGTAATGGTTGTTCACCACTGATCTCTGTAATGGCCTACTCTAATCTGAACCCACAATTTAAACTTAAAGGCACTTTAAATCCATTTCCGTTTTATTGGTTCCCCAGAAAGCCTGAAAGGTTGTAAAATGGTGGGTTCATGATGCTTCTGTGTGACTCCACAGCTCAGGAAGCAACAGCTTGTTCCCTCAACACCAAGCTCAGCTTGTGCTGTGCTTGGCAGACCTTGGACATTTAGCAGCCTATTCATGTCCCACTAGGCTGCTGCACAGACAGAGGGCAAGAGCCTTCACTCATGCAGGTCAGTGCAGCCTCTCTGCACTCCTCCTGCTGTCAGAGACATGCCCTCTCCTGCATCTTCAGAATTTGCTCTCAGGGGCTGTCAGGCAGTGGAACCCTGACCTAGTTTCACAGATGTCCTACTGCCACCCTGCTGGGGAGTTCTCAGGCTGGCAGCTGTAATCAGAGGGCAGTGCTTTGCTAAGAAACACCTCAGTAGTGTTCTGCTTTAGAGTTTTATCTTCCTTAAAAAAACCCCAACAAACCAACCTCTTTTGAGAAACACAAACACAGAAGAAGAATATGTAAACACACACACACACACACACACACACACACACATATACATATATATACATATGAATTTAAAGAAATATATATTATAAATCAGACTCTCTGTCAGATATTAGAATAGTTGTAAACAGTGCATCTCCTTCCAGGTACTTGTGCTACAAGCTGTACAGGATGGATGTACATACTAAATGTTTTGCCCATTACCTCAGTGATAGTTTAAGTCATTCTTCATTTCTTTAACAAGTCTGACTGCCTAGGAATTTACATGTCTCTCTTAGATAACTGTTATGTGGTTTAATTGCTCATTGGCTGCAAGTCATCAATACATGTTTATTTTATGGGAAAGTTAAATGAGAAGATGTTCCTGTGCATAGATTTTGGAACAGAAGGTTTCTTGTTCTTCAAATATTTGAAAATCTTTGTAACTCCAGACATCTTGGATCTGATATATGCATTTCAAAGAATAGCTTGGCTGCTGCTGACAACTTGTCCAACTTTTACTACTTTGGGAAAAAATACACCAACCCTGTTACATGTGGGTAGCTGTCGAATAATTTGGAATAAATAGGAAAATTTATTTTGTCTAAACACTCTTTTCTGGTATGCAAGACATGGATCTGTTTATTTCTTAGCTGTTGATAAAATAAAATAAAGCAAAAATGATGATGCCATTTGTTTGTACAGCCAATGCAGAGTCCACTGAGACTGACTGCTTTTCTTTAGCAAGTGCAGAGCAGCTGTAACTGGAAATGTGTTTGGATGCTGTGTGGGTAAATCATCCAGCTGGTTATACTGACAGCATATGCTTAAGAAATACAAAAGCAAGTATCCAGCAAGTATCTCAAAAAGGTGTTTTATTTTCTTGTTTACAGTTTCCATAGAGGAATGGACATTGCTGTTTTCCTGTTAGGAGATACTTATATTTACAAAGCATTTGACTGAGCTCAGCTTTTTGTCCCATGCTAGAATAGATGACACAAGTGACTAATGGCTTCTACACAAGCATGTGATATGGAAAGGGGGAGATGACTGACTCAAAGTCTCTGCAAAGTGCCTTTGAAGATTCCACAGACACAGGAAATGGCATGGCCTTTCTTGCTTTTAGGGCAGGCAAACAGGACGCCTACGTTCTTTGAAAATAAAATGGATGCTGGAAATTTGGATAGTTACACAGCAAATCTACTAGTAGGCTGTCTGATTGGAAGTGACTCCTCTGTGTCAATTTTCTCCTTCAAACCTGGCTCGGGGATTTCACACAGAGGTTTAATGGGAGCAAGCACTGTTAGCACCAGGGTGTTGCTCAGCCTGTGAAATCTCCTGGGTTGGCCATAGCCACTGATAAAAAGGAAGAATATCAAGTGAGCTCTTTCACTCTGAGGATAAAGAGCAACAAGGACCTGGAATCACCGTACCTGCATATTGATGACATACACCAGCATTCACTAAACTTTCAACATCCCAGCTGGAGCCTGACAGTGCCTGGTTTCACTGGAAGTTGCTGAAATCAGAATGGCTTTTCTTTGGGCTTGCCTGGGATTTACACTCTGCTGACTGATGGAGGAGAGAGCCTGGCAGTTCAGGGTCTGAAGTGATCCAGCTCTAGCCTACATCTTGCCACTATGTTTGCAAATCCCATATACTCTGGGAAAGTCTTGGTGAGGTTAGATAAGGATCATGATTGGGGCATTCATGTGATAATGGGGAAATCCAGATTTAAACCTTCTGTCTCTGACTGAGAAAATGTCCCCTTCACTCCCAGAAGAGAGTCCAAACCTGGGAGCCATACAGACTCTTTGCAAAAATACTGAAGGAGCAAGAGGACACTGAATCATGTAGGTGCTCTCCAGACAACCAAGATTTCTCTAAGCCAGGTGAGTGTTCTGTTTCCATTACTATGTGCAAAAAGCAAGGGAAAACATGTTTTCTTGCAGATGATTCTCCAGGGCCTTCTGGGGAGGACGGCTGAGCTGGTTTAGTTGTTACCTGAGTCCCTGACTCGTGAGTGCTGGAGTCCATGGTGAATGGAGACTGGCCCTGTCCTGCAGCCCACAGCTGGAAACCAACTCCTCTTTCATGACACAGACTTGTTCCTTTGGTTTGACACAGGGAGCTCCAGATCTGTATCAGTAGCTACTATGAAAAGTTTTTTCCGATATCTAATGCTCCATGTCTAACATTACCTTGATGGTTTTATTCGTAATTTTTTTTTTTTTTGATGTAAAGCCACTCACTCCCAGCATGTTTTTGTCCAAGTATTCAGGTATTCTGCAAAAACATCATTGCATACATTTTCTTCTCCAGACAACCACCTGTAATGATGTTAATACCAAGGATTTTTCTTTTCCAATTGTTTTATGACTTTTTTTGTTATTTTCAGTTCTCACATAAATGGTCCCACAGAAATCATGTCATCGCACTTTCCTGCAGCCCCAGGCAAAACAAATTTTCAGACATTTTACTGCCACACAGCAGTTACCCAACAGACACATTTTCCCATTGCTTTTGCAACAATGCTTACTTGGTTTTCAAGTTTTGATGGGTTATATTCAATGATGTCTTCTTTGTCTTGACAGATTGTTTTCCAATTGCTGCTCTATCTTCTTCTGTTTTCTCTAACATCCAATAAATGGGCCCAGCTGACAGCAGATGTGATTTCACCATGGTAGAGTCTCTTTCACAGATGAGTACAACACAAAATCACGCTCATGAGTACAACTCAAATCAACTCATGCTGTTTTGGAACCACTTTGCAAGAGGTTATTTTGACTTGCTTTTAAAAATGCAGGAGTCTTCACAGAACACTGCCCAAACTTGCTGCTGAATGAACTTCTATTAAATGCTACTTTTTGAGAGTGGGAATAATATCATAAGGGTGCAGAATCCCTTGTGACATCTTGCCAGGTTTCTCAGGTTTCAAAACCTGGTTCTGTACTTATCTGAAAGCAATACAAAGAGCTACACGTGTCTAAGCTACAAATAGGGTAGGGGCAATATTAGCACAAATTAAGGGCCCAATCAAGTGTAAACAAAAATGATTTTTATTGGAAGCTGATATAAAATTTAATCAGCTCAAATATTTCATTTGGCACAGAGATCTTTTGCATATAGTAAGGATGGTGTGAGGTGATGACTACACATTAGGAAAAGCTGGCATAACAGGTGTGTTTGTATAATGCTGTCATCTCTTCATTGAGTTTTCTGGATTTAATGGAATTTTCCAGTATCTTGTCTGTGCTTTCCTTATTATAGTGAAATGGCTAACTAAAGCCAGTGATCATCTGGTACTGAGTCCAGAATTTATCAATGCTTCTCCTTTCCTTGTTCTCATTAACAAGGTGGTAATTTCTTGAATATTAAATGGTGGGAGATGAGGAGCAGCAACAAGAATACCTTCCTGTGGTTGTGTGTTTTATAGGCCCTGGTTCTGCCCTTGCTCAGCTTCACCTTCAGCTCCTTCCCTCCGGTCTTACACAAAAATTCAGTGTTTCCTGTTGCTGATCCAGAGCTACATGTGTAGGCTCTGCAGGGGAATCTGGGCAGGCTGGATCTGGGCTGAGGACAGTGGAGTGAGGTTCAACAAGGCCAAGTACCAGGGATTGTCCCCCTGTGCTGGGCCCTGCTGAGGCCACACCTCCAGGGCTGTGTCCAGGGCTGGGCCCTCACTGCAGGAAAGGCCCTGAGGGGCTGGAGAGAGCCCAGAGAAGGGCAATGGAGCTGGGGCAGGCTCTGGGGCACAAGTGCTGTGAGGAGCAGCTGAGGGAGCTGGGGGTGTTTGTCCTGGAGAAAAGGAGGCTCAGGGGGGACCTCATCACTCTCTACAGCTGCCTGAAAGGAGGCTGTGGCCAGGTGGGAATTGGCCTCAATCTGCCCAAGTAACAAGTATTAGGATGAGAGGACATGGCCACAGTCTGTGCCAGGGGAGTTTCAGGTTGAACTTCAGGAAAAATTTCATCATGGAAATGTTTGTTAAATGTTGGATTGGGCTGTCCAGGAACATGGTGGAATCACTGTCCTTGGATGTCTTCAACAAATGACTGGATGTGGCACTTAGTACCACTGTCTAGTTGCCAAGGTGTGATCAGTCAAAGGTGTGCTTGGAGATTTTTCCAGAATAAATAATTCTGTTATTTTGTGATGCTGTGATTCTGTGTCTTGACAAGCCAGCCAAAATGTGCCTACATGCTGGCCAGATGGCTGCTGCCACTTCAAATAGACATTGAGCTGGATCTGACTTTGACTCACCATGAGATACTAAATTTGGCTTCTTTGCGCTTTTACGCTGCTAATTTTCCAATGAATTTGTAATAACTTGTCATCTTTGAGAATGCTGCACCTCTCTCAAACTTGGCTCAAGGTTGATGTTACACTGAATTTGGAGATGGGAGGCAGACAGGCAGATGGCATGGTTGTACAGGGGTGGTTCCTGTGGAAAAACAAACTAGAAAGGAAGAAATACAATTCAGATTTCAGTAATTTTACGATGTTTCTTATATTGAAAGACTGAAATGTAAAACAGCTACACTGACAGTACCTAGTAACATGGGTATTTGTAGATAATTGAAGAGCGAGGAATTGTGTTTTAAGACATGTTCTGTGACTGTCAAAGATAGATGTTATTAACACACTGCTAAAATTTTCCCTCCCCTTCTTCTTCCTGTGGAACTCTTAGTTATTGGGTTATTTTTTTACTCCACTTCTGACTCCGTTGTTTCTTTTCTGTCCTTCATTTGCAAAAGGAGAGCGGGCTTTGGAAAAACCTCCAACTGCATTCACACATAACCATATCTGAGGGAAAAAAAAGGCCAAAATGAAGTTTTTTCCTCTTCCTGGAAATCAGTGACACTGAACAGGACCTCCACAAAAATGCAGATGACAGTAGAAAACCTGATCAGTGTAACCTGGTCTGCAGCCCAGTTTTATGTCAAAGAGGATAATCTTAGGCTCTAGTAGCTTAAGGAAGAAGTATTATATCCATGCAGCACTGATAGGAACAAAATGAAATAGATTTTTTGATGCTGATCTCCATGTTTGTAAAGGTAGGAACCTAGACCAGTGTTATAGTGAGGAGAGATATTTGAGGAAATCAAATTTCTCCCTCTTGTGAGAATATTAATAAGTCACAAATATTTTGCTTTATGAGAAAATGAACAAGATCTGTCTTGATGATGGCCTGTAGTAGGTTAACAAGTAACCAAAGTAACAAAAAAAGGCAGAGTGAATAGAAAACATTTCTGGTGCACAGCTTAAGCATTGTAAAAACATACATGGGAACATAATTTTACTGTTTATTTGGAAGTCTTCAAATTGAGCCTTCAAATTAAGCCTTTCTTAAATATGAAGACCTGAAGACATTCACAGGCTTGACCAGACTTAAAGTTTGAGAAATTATGAACTCAAGGACAGAGTAAAGTGTTGTCAAGATGAAGTGCTGTGCTGAAAGAATGAAGTAAAAATGAATGCCAGCAGCCAAGCAGAGATCTACTCACCTCATCTCCTTGAAGAAGGGGGAGATGAATGCCTGGCCTATCCTGATTCCTGAGTACACCCTCATGGGCACAGCACATGAATTCTCCCTTTCCTTGTCTCTACTTTCTCCCATTCCAACAGTCTCCAGTTTGTGGGTCCAGTGAGGGTAGGTACTGACTGCCTGAACACATGGACTTCTGCAATTGTGGGATGATCATTCGAGTCTTTACTATTACACACTTTGCTCTCACAAACAGGCTGGTGGCAAATGTTCTCCTAAAATAACAGTTCTTTACCTCTTGGTAATGCTCTTTACCTTTTGTAATCAATCTATGGTGTAAGTATTCTGCCAGGCATTTTGGAGTCTAATCAAAGCCACCTTAAATTTTAATGTTGGCCCCAGTGCATTCAGTCTCTGTCCTAGCAGATGTTTTTCTCAAAGACTAGTCAAGTTTTGGTTTGGGAGGGAAGTTCAAGGCTTGGAAGGAAAGAGCAAATCTGGAAGGGTTGCCCTGTACTTCCTTAGGCTTTTGTTAACTGATACTCTTTTTTGGAAGAGTCAAGGAACCATCTGGCTGCAGCTGGGTGCCTGTGCAAAGCCCAGCAAAGACAGTATTCACCGTCCTGTGCTCCCTGAGCACAGCAGCTCTCCTACTGACCAATGCAGAGATGACCTTTGGGTCATTCCCCATGTTTAAACAGAAAAGTCACTATTCCTTCCTTTTCAAAAGGAAATGACATTAGCATGAAAATGAACCTATCTACCTCGATGAGCAAGGCAGGAAGTGTCTCTGGTACTGAAGAAAAATATTCTACATGTTTTGTCCTGCATTTTGCCACTATGTATACTGCTCATATTGGAAAAATGAAGAAAATGTGGTTTTCACTCTGTTTTTAAATTCCTAAAAGGTATTTTTATTGTATAACACCTAGCTATTGTTTAATGTCCTCAATCAAGTAAGGAAAGTAGTCAGAACACGTATTTTTATCAGTGGAAATTACCAAAGTAATTGATAAAGAGGCCAGAATCTCTGGGGATATAGGAAAGTAACCTTTCCATAATGAACTTTTTTAGACTGTTAAACTGTGTAAGGTTTTTGGTTGAGCTTGTGGATTTTTGGCTTTGTTTTTTCTTGGACAAAAATGTTGTGAAACACCCTGATGCCAAGTTTTTGTATTGCTGTATTTCTAATCATAGAATGGCTTAGGCTGGAAGGGGCCTTAAAGTTTCCTAATTCCACTGCCTCTGCCATGGACTGGGACACCTTTCACTGGACCCAGTTGCTCAGAGCCCCACATGGTGGGTGCTGTATGCCTGTCCTGATCTTAATCAGGAAATAAATGTTTGTGTTAAATTAAAGGATGGAAAATACAAATAAAACCAAGATGATTTATTTTTAGAAAGCTCATTTTCTTGTCTTTTGACACTATTGTTTTGAATTATAATAGTTAAATTGCTAGGATGAAAACAATGAAAGTTATTACAATACAAAAAAATAACAGGTTTAATACCATTAATTGCAACTCAAGAAGTAAATGACTGTTGGTTTCTCGGCTGTTTAGGTGGCCTGGAAGGGCCCAGGGTGGCCTTGGACAGTCCGGCGCTTCAAAGGACGAGAAGAGACTTCAGATCTTTTCTCGGTCTCGGTGTTTATTAATTGTTTATCTAAAAGATTTTCTTTCAGCCCAACAGAGGTCTGCACAGCAAGCCAGCCATGAGCACACTGAGAGCCCCCGGGGCGGTCACTTATCTTTATACCCGAAGTTACGTGTACAATATTTATAATTTTTCCCCAATACCTTCTACCCTTATTAACCGGCGCACTTCTAGTAATAACCAATCCCAAAGTGCCACCATCACCACAGAAGATGGAGGCCAAGAAGAAGAAGAAGAAGGACAGGACACGCCCCAATTCCTCCATCTTACTTCTTTAGACCCCCCTGTACAGAAATCCTAAACCCTGTGTTCTACACCTTAATTAACTTATCCCTTCATCATTCACCCCAGTGAAATCCTCCCATCCTCATACAGGTGTCATCTCCTGTGTAGGGTCAAAGTCCAGCCACCAGACACTTCTGGCAACATTCCAGGACTCCCGAGCTCCCCAAGGGTGTTCTCGGCCACTCTGCACCTCCATCCTGAGGTGCTGAGATCCCACAAATGACATGAGCCTTTCCCATTATAAAAATATGCAGTACCTTATAAGCATGGTATATCAGCAAAATAAATAAAATCAGGTTTCAGAAAATTCATTAAACATTTAAATCTCAACAACAAAAGATTATTTTGAGCAAGAACAGATTTGTTGTGGGCTTTCTGCCTCAGAGCGGAGTTTAAATTAGATTCAATTATTCAGTAGTTTTATGCTTTTTAAATCCATTAGATGGTAATACCATCCCAAAAGAAACTTTGCCAATCCATTAGAAAGACTCCTAATGGGTTGTTTGGGTTACATTAGTAATGGCAAGAACTATATATTTGAGGTACATATTCAAAACAGGGTATGTATTTAGGGAATTATAGTAGGTGTAAGGACCTTAATTTTACTAATAACTTGAATATATTTTGAGTGTGACTTTTAGCTTTCAAATGTTAAAGGCAGACTAGTGTTCCCCTCTTAACTTCACAATAAATAGAGAATGACACATACTTGTGGTTGGTTTTGCCTGAGATCTCTCTATCATGAAACAAAACCCTTTTATTGCCCAGAATTTACCACTGGTAAATTTTGCTCAATTTTACAGGAAAATATAAACTTTTCTTTCATTTCTGCTTACTTCAGTTGAAGTTGATATACTCATGATTTCCTAAACAAAAGGCATATTTGTATTCCTGTATTGATTAGAAGAGCATTCAAAGATTGAAGAGAATTCAAGATTTCAAGCTTAGCAGCAGGCAGGAACATTAAGACAAGCAATTAAAATTTTATCTATGTGCTCCTCATATTTCAGTTCAATTATTTCCACAATTTTTATGCCATGTACAAAATGTGCAGATCTGTGGTTTATCTGTGATCACTTGCTCTGAATAGGAGGAAGTAGATAATAAGAGGTAGCTAAATATGCCTGTCAAGATTTTAGAAATCTGGCTTTGCATTGTAATTCACACTGATTTAGTCAGTGTTTTTAGCTGAAGTTCATTCATATGGAGACTATTTGCATACATCTTCAGTGCCTAAATATTAAGAGCATCAGAAAACAATGGCTAAATAAACACCTTTGTTTGTTCCCAAAAAATTTTATTGACTTTGAATGATGATCAAGTCATGATCATCATGACTTGACACAAATGTTTACATATTAATGTTTTTAAAACAATTTTTTGATGCTTATTATGACTAAATATATGCAATTCAGTCATATTACAGTCTCAGAAAAGGAGGAGAGCATGGAAAGTGAATTGCTGCTAATAGGAGAACATAGGAGTGGGAGATCTGAAAGTGGCGTGAAAGGAAAGGTCCCTGCAAGGACTTAGCAGCAGTCTGGGGTGCCAAGGCAGAGGCACAGGCTCTAGTAATGTTTTGCAACTCGTGTTCTCACTTCCCCTCATGCCAATCACCCCAGTGGGCAGCAGGCAGACAGCCAGTGCCTGCTGTGGCATCCACCCCCTCCTTTCCCACTGCAGTGGGAATAACCCACCTGTAACAAGGGCATGAGGTCCCACACCTGCTCATGGCGGTCGATCCCTCTCTGTGCCTTGCTCATCCTGCTCAGATCACACAGCTAACTCTGCCTTTCTCCTGCTTGCTCTATGCCACAGAGCCCTTGCCTACAATTGTTGAATTGGTCCCTTTAGCTGAATTTAACTGTCTTGATCTTCTGTAAATCCAGCTAAGGCTAATTCCACACACATCAATGTGTGATGGGGTAATGCTGTAGTCTGATAGGCTGCTCATTGTCCAGAATTTTCAAGACTGAGAGAATTCCTGAATACATGATTAATGTCTCCTCGAGGGCATTAAAAGTGCAATAATTGTAGCAACTGGAGGCAGATACCCACACATGTCTGAATCTGTCCTAGTGGCAGTTCTTGGCAGTTCCCCTTCCTTGCAATGAATCTATTCACAGGATACAACCATGCTACAGGCTCAACATTTTTTTTTCATGTGTTTGTAGAAAGCACTATTTTATTTTGTGTACTGACAACAAAACCATTTTGTTTGACTATCATAAGGCCTTTCAAGGCAAAACAAAACAAAAAAAAAAAGTGGTGGTACTAATGGGCATAAAACTTGTGTGACCTTGCTTGCAATGTGTCTAAGATGGAGAATTGCTAAGATTCAGGTTTTCTTAGTAACTCCATTATGTCAAAATTTCCTGGTTGCAATAGTCATGGGTTTCTCTTTCACTGAAACATGACGAGTTGAGCAATTGGCCTCTTGCTGGGCTGTCTGGAAAGATGACACTACAAACTACACTAAATCCACTATTGCAGATCCCTTCTGTCCTCCACTCCTGCAGTGCTTGGTTTTCCCTTTGTTCCATGGGCACCTATGCTTTCCAATTTTATTTTTCACTGGTCTGATGAAGAAACAAAAAATGAAAGGGAAATACAGGGGTAAAATATAGTGGGAAAAGTAATTGTCCCAGTGCTTAAATAACAAGGCAGCTTCAAACTGCACAAAGAATAATGTAGTTCTTATCTATTATTATTTTGAAGTTATTTATTTCTATAGGAGTCTTGCTGACTTAGAGGGATGATACACTGATTAAATATAACCATCTGCATGATATTCACTTTTTCTGAAACTTGTGCTCTTTTGCTTTATTCTGACATTACAAGTTGATAACACGACAGTTTGCAGAACTGTAGCTGCAACTGTATCTGAAGACCAAAACTAAGAAAAAAAGCAGCCAATTTTTATGAGTGGTAATTTCATATGTGGTTTGTTCATAAAAATGCCAACAATAAAACTTCTATTGGCTTCTTTGGACTGAGCTCCTATTGCTGGTATTTGTTCTCTTTTCTCATCCAGAAAAAATTACTTTTAAATTTCATTCCAAAAGCACAAGTACTTGTCAGTGCTTTTTTTTTTCCAAAGACAAGTTCCATTTTCCTGTGTTAGCTGTCCAGAAGGATGTGTACTGGGGCTACCCAGTCCTGCTGGTGCAGTTATCACTTCCACTGAAAGGTACTCATGGAACAAGGTCTCACATCATCTGTGTCAGCCTCAGAAAGAAGATGGAAAAGTTTGATTTAACCCAAGGTCAAGTCAAGAGTCTTGCAGACAGCGAGGCACTGCTACTATGGGTTTTACCCTACTGTGCTATGCATGCTCTGGGGCAGATTTAGGGGCCATACCTAAAATCTTGTAGATACCAGCTACTGTAATAATAAAATCCAAAGATCTCAATTAGTGAATCATTGAAATAAGAGTTCCCTTTGTTGATTACATTTATGCTTGTATATCAATGAAAACAGATTTTAAATGGCACAGAGGCCAGTCCTCTTAGAATTTTGAGCTCACGGCTTGTTAACCCCACTTACATTTCTAAACATGATGGCCGCAACTGGAAGTTGCCATATCTAGGAGGTTTTGGGAGGCTGCTTGTTTTGTGAGACCTAAACCACGCCGAGGGTGATCCTAGTGATCTAACACCATTGAGTGTCACTGCTTAGGCAAATCCCACAGTACTGTTCAATTCCTTAGCACTGAGCTACTTAACATAACTGTATTCCTGAGCTTCAGTGCAGTGCTAACCCCCCGTACACAGTAGTGCAGCTTGTGGCAGCACCATGTTACATCACTTTTTTGGGCAATGTTTCAGTTCCTGGACCTTATGTTGAAAGAAGTGCATAGTCCCCAAAATATTAAGCCTCTTTCAAAGAGAGAGTCTTCCCCTGAGCACTAGAAGGCTCCACTGGAGGAGATGAGAGCACAGGTACAGCAGCCCCCTGTGCCTCGCAGCTGTATATTCCACTGCTCTGGCACTGTCGTGTGGAAAAATAGCCCCACCTTCTGTGGGACTGCAAAGTCCCCAGAAAGATTTCCACATATAAAATCAATCTGGGGCACAATTCATCATCAAAAAGTGTAAAGACTGTTGACACCGCAAAATGCAGTGACAAAATGCTTAAACTGATAGTGGATGGTAAGAGAATATAGAATCCCAGTGACTTCACTGTCATATATAGCTTCCATTAATGAGTTGTGTTAGCCAATCTTTAAAAAGTATATGTGTTCATATGTATGGTTTGGCTTCCTGATTCTCTTGGCACTGAATTATTCTGCAGAACACGAAGGGAATGGCTTTTGTACTGGTTATATTTATGAAACAAGCTGTTAGTAGGCCGATCTTCTCTAGAGGATGTTGCATGTGAGGGGAGTGGGAGAGAAATGAGTGATCAGAGTGATTTTCATGACCTCAGCATTGAGGAAGACAAGAAGCGGCTTACACCCTGTTCTTGAAAAGTATGACATCCGGGGGAAACTGAGTCCTGTGAAACAAAGAAGAAAAAACGGCTGACTGAAAAAAACCAGGAATTTAAGATTATGACCGCAGACATTCAGCATCTGACACAAAGTGCTGAGTAAGTTTGAAAAGATTTCTTCTCCAGCAAACAGGAACTGTTAACTAATCTACCGGCTTAGCTCTGATATATTTTTAAAAGAAATGTCAAAATTCTTGGGGTTTATTTCCTGAAAGAAAGGTCTGATCCTACAATTATCACCCATCTCAACCTGTTGAGGTTGCCTACCCTATATTCAATTTCTCAGCAAGGTACACTTTAACATGGCAAACTGAGTACTAAAAACTAGGTTCTTTTAGAGTAATTTTGCTCAGCTGGAAGAGAATAGACAGCATGGCTCCAGGAAGAAACAAGGAAAGGTTTATGTTTTAGTTGCACACCACTGAACTGAATGACTGAGTACATCTCTACTATGATCTAAAAGTCCTGCTCAAACAAATGAGAACCCACATTTAAAAGTGAAGAGCTGAAGACAGTCCTTCACTTCCTAGGGAATTCAGATTATTTCACCTCAGTGGAAGGAACTTGATTTATACACATTCAGCTTCTGATTTCACACTAGCTACTCTATCCTCAATTGGGATTTAATTTTAAAAGACTTTTAAATATTTTAAAATTTAAATTTTAAATATTCACAACTAGTATTGCAGACGATCACATCATTTTAGTGTGATTGGTAGGAGAGGTAGTTGGACAACCTGATTCAATGTTATAAAGTTATTTAATGGAAATGGATGAATTATTAATAATGAGTAGTTAAGCTGATCAACATGGAAATTTCTCTGCATAGAAGTAATAAATTTTTTAAAATTATTGCTATTGTTAGTTATTGTTATTATTCATCCTGCCTTCATGTTTAAAAAGGCTCAGAATTTGGCCCTACACACATTAGACATTTCAAAAAGTGTGAAAGAAAAAATCTTTTAGACTGACTGTCTAAATTGATTTTTCTTCCTGCTTCCTTTTGTTATATTTTATGGTAGTGTGAACAAAAAAACCTCCGTGACTCCCAATGTGAAAGAAAGAAGTGAGAGAACACAGAAGTTCCTCATGCAGACTTTAGGTCATGAGAGTTTGTGCTGGTTTATGCATTAACAGTTAAAACATGGGGAAGGCATCAATTTCCATGTGCAGTTGCGTACATTGAGCAATGTTTAACAAAAGCACAGTGCACACTTTTCTGCTTCTCTGCAGAGAAGTGTGGTAGTATTGAATTAACTGATAAATCTGTTCCTTGTTGCCTTTTATAAAACTGGGACCGCTTTTGGAAAAAACTAGGTGTTTAAAAAGTTCTATCTGAAATGGCACAAGTTCATTTTATTTTATTCTTTCGTCTGCAGATGTTACCAGTCTTTCCCACTGCATGGAAAAATACAGCTCATTTAGAGGAAATTTAAGCCTGCTGACAATTCGCTTGGCTTTCTGTTGCTGCTTGTGAACCTCACAGTAATAGTTTACGGATCATAAATTAAAAATGGTAAACTAGGACAGAGCATTGTAAAATGCTTTTAAATTACTTCTGTCATTTCATTGGTAGGATATAATGTCCGAGTTACTTAGAATGAGGAAAAGAGTGCTCACTGTGACATACTAATCACCAGTAAAGCTATGGTGCTAATCCAGGAAGACTGAAATATTCACACTGAATGATACTGGGAGAGTTATGTATCTGCCTTGACATTTCAGAAAATAACCACCAATGGTGATTATTCCTCCAAGACTCCACTGTAAACTGTATGCTGGATCACTACACTTAAAAGTCAGGTCATGATCTGCATGTCTGAAATAAAAGTTATTTCAGCTGTTGCTGGTAGTCCACAATCTTGCTCGTGTTTCGTTACATCTGTGCTCTTCTGGGACTATTTTCATTACACCAAATAATCCAATTAGTCCATTACCTGCACTTAACCTTTATCAAGACAAAGTGACATATTGCCTTACAAGCATTACACAAATGGACAAAGCAGAAGGTGCCACTTGAACATTAGTATTCCTCAGAAATTAGGTTAGCTGTAAAATTCACAAGGCCTTTCTTAGTGTTTCCTTCTGAGTAAACAGATTCATTTATAGAAAAATGTGTTGTATGTGACAGAGACATAGTATGTTTTAAAATTTCTCACTTGGATACGAGTTTTAAGACATTTGGAGGTGTAGTTCCCACAGACAGTTTAAAAAATAGTGCTGTTTCTTCCATGTTATCACCCATTTTTCAAGATGTCCTGTGCACATTGAATCCATATATGATTTACAAACCCATGAAGACTGGGATAATTCCAGTACCTTTTAGAAGGCAGATATGTAACAAGTGCCACACTGCACACTGGTGCAAAGGTCCATCTATTCCATTATCCTGTGTCCACCAGTGGCCAATATTGGATACCTACCCAAAATATAAATCAAGAGATTTACAAGCTTTCTCTAGCTTTCTCTACTGCTATTTTGTTTGGTTGTTTCCTAAACATATGTGAATTTTTTTTGCATAAGTAAGTTTCTGTGGTGCATGACTAAATAACTAGCACTACGTTGGGATATTTAAAAAGAGAAGAGTGTTAGTCTGAATCTCTTCATGGTATTCATGAGCTTATCTATGTCTTTAATATCTCTTCTGATTTGCCACTTTCCAGTCCCAGCCTATATGGTCCTTCTGTATTTTCAGTCATCTGAGTCCAGTCAGGATCTTATTTGTAGGATAGCACTATTTGTCTAAATACATATTGAATGCATTTAGAGGGTGTGCCACCCTCAAAGCAGGTAATCCTGGTCATGGCTAGAAAATGAAGACACATCACAAACATCTAAATTCAAGTGCTTTATCCCTTGGGGAATGCCTGTAAAAGAAAATGTGTTTGCTGATAGAGATGCATTACTGGCTAATCCAAATTATCTAACTTGCTCTGCAAAACAATCCCTCTGCTCCCCAAATGAATTATCTGTAAAGAATGCTTTGCTTAATTGCTGAGCTCATATTAAAATTAGCAGAAAACATGCTTTGCTGTCATTTTTCAGCTGAGCTTGAGTACTAAACTGAGTTCCAGTGACACCACTGTTCAGCACAAGGCCACTGCCAGCAATAACCAGTATTGATAGCTGATAATTATGAATGATACATATGAATGATAGCTGAAATATTTATTCACAATAACCTCGTATTAAGAATGATAGCTGAAATATTTATTCATGAACACAATTGCAGGCTACACATGATTTGTCTCTGCCCATGCATTTCCAGTGGCATGGAAATTACTTGTTTCCTGCTTGGTGTTATTTCTGCTTCAGCTGCTTGGCTCTTGCTGACACTCCTACAGCCAGGCTGCCAGGGGCACAAAGGCCAACTCCAGACCTCGGAGACAGATGTGCTCTGTCAGTCCCATCAATGAGCAAAGTGGAAGGCAGAGCCACTCTCTTGTGCTGTGGCTCATGGGGCTGTCATTTACTCTGCTCCTTCTAAAAGACAAATAAGCTCTTGAGTGGAAGTGAATTTTCTAATTGAATTATCCAGTGTCCCTGACAGAAAAGACCTTAAGAGCCCAGACCATGCAAAGAAGATATAATCTGAAAGCAAATCTGGTTCACATAGCACATCAACCTGTGCATCTTTCTGAATTTTGCCCTATTTATGACCCAATGCATGCAGTATCTGCTATTTTTGATGTCTAAGATAAAGATTTATCTCTATTTCTGGGATTGAGTGGATAGTACACAAAGCCCTTCTATTGGAATAAGAAAGGGCTGTAGCTGTCACCTAAGTTATTGGCAGCTCTCAAGCATTTCCCTTGGGATTCCCACCCAGAACTCAGTTGACACCTGTTTGTGAGGCTATGCTAATCTCCTTGGCATTGGGAAGAAGCAATCTCAGGGATGCAGTGAGCCTGGGAATGTTGTGAGACTGGAGATGTGGTGAGGCTGGGGATGTGGTGTGTGTCCAGTGCCACACCCTGCACAATGCAACAGAGTCTGGCTATGTCCTGGCTGCAATCCAGTCCCCTGAGCAGCTCTAACCCTGCTTTTTGCTTTTGAGATCCCCTCCAGGTTCTCCTCTTCAGTAATGTCTTCAGTGATCACTTTCCATCTTGCACCTCTGATTCTGTGTCTCTTACTGACATGAGAAATTCTGTAAGGTCAAGGCGGTAGGATGAATCCTTAGCAAAATTTGTGGCCCTGTCCTACAGAGCAAGGATCAGAGGCTGCCCCTACGGCTGAGGGCTGACTTCAAGGTTGCCTGTGTGCTATCCCACTCAGGAGCTAGGAAGATCTAGCTGGTCCTGTAGGATGTGAAAGTAGACAATGAGTATTCCTGTCTTACTGCAAGGACACTGAGTCAGGGAACTGTCAGGACACATCATTTCATTTGATTGTATCACTGTTCCTGACAATTTCCTCCAGATATTTACCATCCGGAATGCTAAAAAAACCCACCACATTTCCACATTTATCATGCATATTTGTTTGTTCCAGCTTCCTGACACGGGGACTTTTGCTGTCTGAATTTGCTTAGGTAATAAGATTATACACACTTCCCACATAGCCTTTTTTTGCTTAATATTTTGTTAATATTACTTGTTGTGCATTCATCCTTCATTTCCACCAATAACAAAAATGAATTTAGTAACCCTTATAAAATAATGTAAATAAAATTTCTAATTTTTATGTGTTGTGAAACATTTGAATTACTCAAATTGAAAGAAGAATAGCACAATACAAAAAATGTGTCAGACAACAGCCAAATAGGGGAAGGAGGATTCTCCTGAGTATATAATTGGACAATGCAAAGTAGGCTAGCAGAAGGTCTCAAGTGAAAAGGAGAAATCTTAACCTAAAAAGTTAAACATTCTTACTAGCTGGTGACTCAAAAGGTCTCTATAATCTGATAGTTAACTTAATTTTTCAATTTTTCTTTTTTTTACCTAGAAAGGCAGAAAAAGGGGGAAAAAGCTGTTTTCCTATTAAAAAAAATTGAAATGGTGTGTTTTGAATGACTTTTGTTTATAAGAAGTTAAATGCTATATATTAAAAAATACTGTTGCATATAGGAACCAGCAAAGAGTGGATGCATTGCAATACTTTACATGGCCTGTTTTCCTTGGGAAAAAATTGGCACTACACTATAGAAAAGTTTTTCACAACTCTACTTCTGAGGCAAACAGTAAGCCTATATAGAAGCTCTTGTACAATCTGTGGGATATAGTGTCGCTTTCTAATTTTTTGCAGGGCCAGTGAAGTGGGGCAGCAGGAATGGAACATTGAAATTCTGAAATACAGAATCAAATCACAGAAAAGAGAACAATTTATCCTAAATTTAGGTAGACCTTTTTCATGTGATTGTGATTTAACTTACTGTATAGAGTACAAGACAGCTTGGTAAAATGGTTACTAATGTTGTGATTTGCTTTATGTGCACTCTGCATTCCTTCTTTTATTTCAGTCTGTTCTATCTGAAGTTTTCATATTTATGGTGAGGAAGCAGGTAAATATGGAAAATAAGTGCAAGATTATGTAGAAAGGCAGAGTAAAAATGCATTGATGTGGAGAAAGTAATGCATACACTCTATTTATAGTCTACTTGTAGAAGTCACTGTAAGTTTGACTTTGTCTGACAGCTCCTTTCTCTAACTCCAGGCGGGTACAGCTTTGACTGGAGCAGGGACAAAAGTGGAAACAAAGTATTGACTATTCAAACTTTCAGTTGAGAAGTTAGAGTCCTGGCCCGGAGCTCAGTTTTGTCATGTATTTACTGACAATGACAAGGCACAAAAAGGTCACCTTGAGCAGAGCCTTGGTCTCATTATGAGTTTAGGCTCAGGCGTCCCTGCTGGCTTAGACCCGGTCAGAGAGGCACTGCCTCCCCTCCTGGTGGCTTTGCTTTCCTCTTGCCCCACTTCTTCACATGTGCTGCACTGAGTCAGGGAACTGTTTTTCTGGTTTAGATACAAGATATGGTTGAAGTAGAGGGCAAATGTTGTGGTTTTCATAATCAAATAAGAACACTGTTTACGAGGCTGAAAATTTTCTTGTTTCTAAAGGTTTTCAACGAATCACATTCACATCACAATGTTCAAATACAAGAGGTTTCTGAAGAGGCAAGTCCCTGAAGTGTGGGAAAAAAGCAAGGAATACATAGATGTACATAGGAAGTTGGTAGAAAAAGTAAGAGGAAGGAACAAACAGCTAAAATAAGCATGGAGTGAATAAGGAGGAAATAATATGAAGTTGCGTGTAGATAACCTAATGCCTCAAGAGAAAACAGGAAGAATAATACCAGCAGAAAAATGGTAAGCACCAAAAAAGTAATAGAAAAAGGTCACTGTTGAGTGTCTGTAAGCAAAACCACAAAACAATGGTATTTGGAGATAGTGGTAGAAGCATGTAATGAAGTAATGGTTGATATCTGACAAACTGATTTCTTTTGTATCCATATTTTCACAATGGATGAAAATGGACACTGTTCTACCAGCAGCAGCTACATACCATCATTAAAAAAAAATCTATTTCCTTTGTGAACTTCAGAGAAGTATAATCAACTTTTGATGGGATCATAATCTCTCAGACCGCAATATAATTTGAACAACAAAACCATTTCATATTCAGCCATGAAGTCTGTGAGCTTCCGGCCAAGCTGACGAGACCCTGGGACATTCCTGTGAGCGTGAGACCCATTAGAAGGATGTTAGCTGCCTCTTTGGGCCTGGAGGCAGTTGAGGGGTATGATGTGGACTCAGCTCTATAATCTTCATATTCAACACCTAGATACTGAAGAAACCATTTCAAATAGGACCATGAGAGAAAATGTGCTTCTTTACTGTCAGATCATCTTATTCTGGCTCATCAGAGCCACTTCCAGCTCAGCAAGTGGCTTTGCAGCATCACACACTTACTCATCTCACCTTCAACTGACCTGCCTAACATTGTAATTCCCTTTATTTGCAACTACATACTGTGCCTTTGAGTTTTGGATGCAGCAAGAACAACCACAATAAAATGTTCTAAAAATCAGTGGAGCAGAAAATTTTGTAGGAGGCGAGCAAGTTATATGAAGGGGTTAATACCTGAGGGGCTAATATGACAGAAAGTTTGATTTGAATTGAAATTGTACTAACACTGCAGGAATAAAACTTTGCAAGTTAGATTATGTGCAATGTGAGTAGTTACTGTCATCCTCAGATACCATGAGCAAGTACTGGAACTGTTCAGTTTGGGAAAAGTGGAAATGAAGGAAAAAGATTCCAATTTGTAGAAAACTTTACCTAAAGTAAAGCTAACAGCATGCTGTCTAACTGGAAATTGGACGCAGAAAGTAGAGAAATCTATGATTTCAAAAAGTCCTATCAGAATTTAAATTACCATAGATGCCAAGAGACTATTTTTTTCCTATCACAGATACTCTGGATGGAAGTTAGATGGGAACCTCAAGATTGGAGGAAGGCTGGGCTGCAGTGATCATGCACTGGTGGAATCTGCAGTCCTGAGGGATATGGGTCAGGTAAGGAGCAAAGTTAGGATCCAGAACTTCACCTAAGAAAATTTAGACCCTGCCCTCAGGTCGAACGGAGTGGAATAACTCTTTAAGAAAATCTTCCACAGAGTGTCAGACCTGACAAACCCCAGGAGCAAGAATATGGACACAGAAGGCAAGAGACCAGGATGGCTGAGCAGGGTCCTGCTGGAAATACTGAAGGGAAAGAAGCAAACAAAGAGATGAAGTTCAGTTGTGTAGGGATGGGGTGAGAAAGGCCAAGATGAAGCTGAAACTGACAAGGGATGCAAAGAACATCAAAAAGAGCTTCAGTGGGTGTGTTTACCAGAAAAGGAAGGACAAGGAAAATGTATCACCCCTGATAAACAGGGCTGCGAAACTTGCAACAACAGATGAGGAGAAGGCTGACATACTCAACAACTCTTTTGTCTCACTTTTCAAAGGTTTTATCTCTTCCCACACCTTTTGAGTCAGTGCAAGTTACTGACTTGTCAGCATCACTTCTGTGGCTGGGAAGACCATGGAACAAAGCCTCCCAGAAGCTGTGCTAAGGCACATGGAGGACAAGAATGTGATTTGAGACACCAGCACAGCTTCACCAGGGTTAAGTCCTGTCTGACAAACCCAGTGGCCTTTCATAGTGGACTGACTGCATCACTAGACAAGAGAAGGGCTGTGGATGTCCTGGAGTTCTGTAAATCCTTTGATATGGTCCCTCATAACATCCTGCTCTCTAAATTGGAGAGAGATGAATTCCATGCATGGAACGTCCTTTGGATAAGGAATTGGTTGAGAAGTCACATCCAGAGGGTCATGGTCAAGGACTCAGAGTCTGAGTCAGTGACAAGTGGTGCCCCCAGAGGTCTGTACTGGGACCATTCTTCTTTAACATCATCATCAATGACATAGACAAAGGGCATCCTCAAGCAAGTTTGCAGCTGACCCCAAGCTGAGAGATACTGTGGACACACCTGAAGGATGGGATGCCAGCCAGAGGGACCTGGACAAGCTCAAGTGGTCTTATGGGAATCTCATTAGCTTTAAAAAAACCAAGTTCAAGGTGCTGCACCTGGGTGAGGACAATCCGAGACAGAGTAAAACACAGACTTGCAGCACATGTAGCGCACAGATTTGCTTTTGGAGAAAGAACAAACACTTAGAATTGTATCCTAATGAGGATCTGAAGGAGCTTTCTGCTTTACAAGCCAAACTGAAATGGCTGATGAACATAACTATCTTCTTTTAATTTTTGGTGTGTCTTTTTTTTGGTTTTTTTTTTTTTTTTTTTTTTTTTTTTCTTTTTGTATGCTTTCTTTTTTGGGTTTTTTTGGGGGGGATGGGGGAGTTGGTGGGGTGGTTTGTTTTTGGTTTTTTTTTTTCTTGTTTGTTTTTTTTCTTTAAATTCAGGCTTTAGCATTCAGCCAGTTTCCTCCCAGTCTTCCGTCAGCAATAAGCATAAATCAGCCGCAGTAGGATGCTTCACAGTCACCCTGCCCGAAGGCACACACTGTTCCATACTGTTGGGCCCATGGCCTTCTCTGATTAGCTGTCCTGGAGCCTGGCAGTCTCTGGGAAAGAGGTGCACAGACTATAGCTGCATTAGTTGTAGGCAAAGGATTTGTCCCACTTCCTGTGGCAAGGTACAGAACAGATAACTCTCATAAAAAGGAAAATGAGCTGTGCGTAAGAGACAGGCAGAAGTAGACTGGAAGCTTGACATGTGGGTCGAAACTGTAATGACATCAGCCTTTTTTCCCAAGAAGTCAATAGGTGACAGATGTTGCATGTAAATGTAGATTTCCCCAGGGAGGAAAAAGAAAGGGTGAAGTAAACTGAGTTCACAGCAAAGAAATTAAAATTATGAGACCATACATCAACACTTCAGATTAAAATACATGTAGAAAGTATCTGTTCCCATAAGGGAGATGTGAGCTGGATGGAGCCTGGCAGTGAAGCAAGAATCTAAGACAATGTCCTTAATATAGAATAGGCTCCAAATAAGCTTGGATGTGGATATCATCCTCATGATTATATGCTCGGTACTCTTTAAAAAGTAAATTTTCAGCACAGACACTAAATGTCTTAGTCATATGTTGTCCTGAAAATACACCCTGTACATGTTAATTTTTGAATGTTGGTTAGAAAAGCCCACATCAGGGCTCAAATATAGTACCTATGCTGGAAAATATGGAGAATAAAAGACTTACTCAAATTAATTTGTATTCTATAAACATGCAGAAGTTGATTCAGCTCTGTCTATTTGCACAGGTCAATGTCTGGTTTGCTCTGCAACTTTGATAACATGTCTATTGCTCAAGAGTAGAGGTGATCGCTGAATGAAGATTTCACAATAGAATATTTCACAATATGCATTACTGCCCTGTTCCTCCATTCCTAAACACAGGAGTTGGTGTGGACATTGTGGTGCATATTCAAAGAACTATTGCATTTTCCACATTAGAGATATTCTCCAATCTTTCCCATGATTTGTTAATCTTCTGCCATTTCCATTGGCAGGGTGTTACTGCATAGCAGGATACTGACTGGGGAACCAGTGAAATTTTCAGAAAAAGTTTATGTTAAGCAGCTCAAGCTTTTAGGAAAATTCACAAGTCTCCAGACTGTACAAATACTCACAGGTTTTTCATAGCTTATGATATGCTAAAATTTGGTTTGCAGTGTTTTGTTGGTTTTTTTTAGACTTGAGATTAAAATTAAAGCAGCTGGTGATTCCAAGTAACTCTCCAAACTGCCTGCAAGTTTAAAGATAGCCTTACAGGATCTGGAAGTACTCATGTATGAGAGGGGGGGGCAAGAGTGAAGGAATGTATAAATAAACTCTGGAGTGCTTTTGACAGCTCAAAAATTTGAAGAATGCTGACTGTCACAGCAGTAGAAATTAAACCTGCAGTTGGGTTCCTACTTGTGAGATTTAAAAACCCAAATGGGATTCATAATTTTCCTACCCTATTCTATTCGAAGACCACAAAAAATAAAACAATAACACATCCAACCCCTTCCACTGTGACAGTTGTTGTTCAATGCTCCAACAGTGCATACATGGAGCACTTTGTGATGACTCTGTGCACAGAGCAGCAGCAGCTGGGTTACACTCCTTGGGATGCTTTAATCGTTGGGCAGTGTGATAAGCCAGCACCTGGGAGAGGAGCAGGATGCTACTGAATGCAGCTCTTGCTGGTGCAAAGGCATAAGAACAGACAAACAGACATTGCATCTACAGCCCTGTCACTATGGGGAGGTGATTAATGCACACTGGTACAGCTGGATGATTTATCACCCCAAAACAACATTAATTATTGCTTTCCCTATGGCTGGTACCAGGGCTGCAGATAGAGCTGATGATGTACATGGTGTTCTTAATTCTGGTCAGTCAAATGGGTGACACATACCCAGCCTGTAGGACAAGCCATTATATCCCCTCTTAGACTCAGCCTTTTGTGCCACCCTTTGCCTCACCAAAGAAATTGGGGCAAATACAAGGGAGTAAATAAAATGACTTGGACGTGCTAGTTCCTTACTCTAGTTCTATTGTACTTTGTACTTATAAGATTACAAGTGCATTTGCTTACTATTCAAAATAAAGATTTTTAAAAGGAAAATGCAGCATTGTTAAAGTGACTTCTGAAGTTCATTTGTAAAGAATTCTGGGAAATGTGATTACAAAAGCCTCTAGTCAAAAAGCTTTATAGTCAAGCACTGACCACAAAGTCTGCTGTCCAAAGTCTGCTCTCAAAGTAGCATAAATCTAGTTTAATACCCATGGTTTGGTGGAAGTACTCCAATTTTACACAGCAGTAACTGGGAATTGAACCTAGATCTTTGCCTTTAAATTTTTTTTTTGCCCAAAAAAGGGTAAATAGAAAAAGTATGCCTTTGACAGGGAGTCCTACAGGAATTCAGAAGGTCATCACATTGAATAATTTTCCCAATTGCTCCCCATGACTTTCCACAAAACAAACAAACAAACAAATAAACAAACAAAGCCAACAAAAAAAAACCCAACCCCAAACAGCAGCAGCTCAGTTGCTCAGTGTTGTGTCAGCTCAGCTGTCAAGAGAAAAATAAAGCAGATTTTCCTAATGTACACATGAACATAGGTGTGAAACATCTGTAGTGCGATAATTGGCTGTACAGTTGTACTGTGGGCAATAATTAGTTATTTTCAAAGGCTTTTTAAGTGTGCTGGTGAATTATGACAGCCATCACATTTATAATCATTGTAAAAAGTCTTAATTAACAAGTGAATAGCAGAACTGCAGTTATGCACTCTCTGATCTTTGCAAAGACTGAAGGCTCAGGTACAGATTGCAGTGCATGGCACAGTGCTGAGGGATTCTGTGATCAACATCTTGTTCCCAGGATGTGGTTAGAAGCCTCAGCATCCTTCAGAGTGGTGTGTTAAGTGTAAGGGCTTGTCCGTACAGGGACTTATCCCTTATTAACTCCATGTGTGGACACTCCCATTCCAGAATAGTGGGTGGACAACAAGTCCTTAAGCCAGAGAAGCATTGTCTCCCTCTCCGTGTTATCCTTGGCCATGACCCCAGTGATAGTTCTGGGGACATCTGCTGAGGAAGCTGAGGACAAACTGGCAAATAAAGCAAGGATTGCCTCCCCAGACAGCAGAGAGGGCCCATAGTCTGGGGTGCTCTCTGAAACAAAGCCCTGGCATGATTGCTTTTACATACAGCACTATGGCAGGCTTCCCCTGGAAGGAAAATTGGAATCAGCTGTGTCAACATATGCCATAAATAGAATACTTTCCTCAGGAAAATAGCCAGCAAAAATAGAGCACAGTAATCTTCAGCCCAATATTTGCATATTGCTAATACCAGAAAAAAGCATTAAAAGGGACAATGGAAGAGGATTATTCTACTTAGAAGAACAAAGCATTAAGAAGGATGTTGACCCTGGTATTAGAGTTCTACAAACCTGTGTGAGGAAAAAACAATTTCATGACAATAGATGAAAATTCAAGAGCAGCATTATGGTTATTTGAAATAGCTTGAATCATTGTAATCCTGAAGAGTCCAGCTGGGAATCCACCCACTGTGGCGTTTTGCCAAGACGAATGTGTATATCTCAAAGTGCTTCAAGGAGGCAGCTTATAAAACGGATTGAGAAAGAGACTAAAGTGTTTTATTAGAATCTCTCTCTTCTCCTAGAACTATGGAATGTAACTGGCGGATTTCCAAAGGAAAGACACAGCTAAGCCCAGTACACTGGCATTGGCAGGACTGTATGGCTGTAACCCTCCTGCGTTTAGTGTTTGCAGCATGCATTACTGGCTGATTTAATCACCATTTCTAGAGTGACACTTGGTCAAGCAGCTGAGCACACCTTAGAGCAGCTGTGCTGTGTTATTAGGGGAATGCTTGCTGCAGTGGCGGGAAGTGAAGGGCAGGGTCACATCATTTTGAGAGGCTCTTTGTCTGATTGCAATACTGAGGTGTACACATCCATAAATTGTTCCTTTCCTGTGTTGCAGGGTGAGACATACACAAAGCAAATAGGCTGTTTTCTTGAAACGTTTCCATAGGGAATAAGATTTCTGTTTCTCTCATGTACTGTAGAGAAACAGGAGCTACTTCAAAAAAATAAGCCAAGCAGATTACTGAGCTTGTTTTACTCTTCTTCCTCAGGTAGTTTTATCACCTCTTTGCATGCATATCTCAAAAGGGGCTGTTACTCTTTGTAAATAGATTGTTTTTATTGTTGTGCTGAGCAGCAGAAGAGGAATGTGGATTTGCAGGGAAGGCAGGGAAAGAGCAGTCAGCCTACCAGTGGTGCTGATGCTGACTGATACCAAGGGCCAGTTTCTCACAGCTCTTGTGACAGGCTTGAAAAGCTTATTCATTTGGTGGAGCAGCCACAGTATTACCCAGTTGTAAAGATAATAATAGCCTGTGTTGAATTCAGTAGTTTGTGATTAGGTATAGCCAAACAATCATTCATTCTGAGTAACTCACCTTTTTATGCACCTAACACTCCATCTGCTTGGGAATTAAACACATAAAAAAGGCCATTCCTGTTCCTCACTTGTAGTGGTTTACTAATACAATGCATTTAGATATTTTAGTGTCTAGATTTGAACAGCCCATGCAAAGTTTCACTATTTGTGAGTGCTTTAGCACCATCAGAGGCACACAGTGCTGTCTCAATTTACCCTGTGTGTGTGTGTGTGTGTGTGGACATGGGGGTCTGGGCTGAGCAGCTGGACTCAGAGCCCTGCTCACTGGGCTGGTGAGCGTGAGCAAGTGAGTGTGGGATCACAGCAGGTCCCAGGTTGTGGTAAACAGGCAAAAAGAAATTAAAGGAGGCTGATTATTTTGAAAAGAAAAAGTGCCTGTTTATTAAAACCAAGAACAACAGAGGACGAGGCCTCAAGGTAAGCTTAAGGCCTACGCAAAAGCCAGAGGTAACACGAACAGTTTTGTCCAACAAGGTGTTTTTCTGGACACAAAGTACTGTAGAAAGACAAGAGGTGCTCGGATCCATGGGTTTTAAAGTCTCTTAGAGGTGCAGGATTGGTGCGTTTCCAATCCACTTGTTGATCGGTCCCTTTTCTGGCGGCTGGCTGGTCCATAAAATGGGGCATTCCTGGCCAATCATTCTGGAATTCCTTGGCTGGCAAGTCTTCCAATCACAGTCGATATTAATGCCATCAGCTCATGAGGCAACTTTCTAGAAAATTCTCTCACTCAGGCTTCACCAACCCCCCCCTTCTAGTGGGCACACACTCAGGTTACAGAACTATTTAAAGTGCTATTTAACTCCATAACTTATTACTTCATAACTTTTTACATAAATTAGGTATAACAATCTATTACATTAATTAACAACTCGGAATAAAATTACATTATTAACAATTCATAACTCTGCCTATGAAAGCCAACTTTGTTTATAACAAGGTGGGACCCACTGGTGAGTAGCTTAAGTGGCCTAGGGGCCACCCTGGGGCAAGTTTCTCCTTCTTGTTACTGGAGCAGGTGCTAAGATTTTAATCTGATATTACCAGATATAGTTTATATTGATAATGCTGTACTCATGAAGGTGGCTTGTTTCTAATTTTTGTTTCATGGAGACATTTTTGATATATTGTTAACAGGAAATTTATGGAACGAAGGGCGACAGCTTTAAACTGAAAGAGGAAAGATTCAGATTATTTTCAGGAAGAAATTCTTTACTGTGAGGGTGGTGAGACGCTGGAAGAGGCTGCCCAGGGAAGCTGTGGATGCCTCACCCCTGGAAGTGTTCAAGGCCTCATTGGGTGGGGCTTTGAGCAACATGGTTTAGTAGGAAGGAAATGTCCCTGCCCATGGAAGTGGAGTTGGAATGAGAAGATTTTCACAATCCCTTACAACTCAGACCATTCTATCATTCTGTGATCCAGTGGCTGTTATTCCTACATGTCAAAGCTAGCAGAGAAAAAAAGCAACTGCTGAAATCAGGTCAAGAGACATATTGATATTTTCTGGATAATAGGAAGAGAAGGTAAATCCGTGAGTGAATGCATTTTATTTTAAGATGTGTTTTTTTTAAAAGCTTGATGTAATTCTTTTGAACCTCTGGGGACACAGAATCACAGAACAATCTGACTGGAAGGATCACCAAGTCCAACTCAAAAGTAAAAGCGTTGGGAGTGTGAATACAGGGATCAGACCCACAACTTTGGCACTATTAGCAGCATCCCCTAACCTATTGAGCTAGTCCCAGAGTACTTGATAGAAGTGATCTCATTTTTGCATGGTTTGAGTTGATGACCCTGTATTGACAGCAATAAAGACAGAGTAGAAAGACAAAATTTTGGATTTATTTTACTTCCTAAGGTGGGCAAGGTGGGTTATGTCTAAAATGTGTTTCTCTTCACTAGTGTGATAAAGGAGCTCAGGATTATTTGTTCATCTGTAGACCTACTCATTGTAGGCATTGGATGTTCAACTTGCTTTGGAGGAAGAAGTTTACATTTCATGCCATGTCTTTAGTGAAGCTTAGAGATAGCACATACAGAATTTGATACCAACCAAGGAAAATATCACAATGGAGGTCAGATTTCTTGGTTTTATTAAGATCTGAAAAAAGTACATGAATCCTGAATTATACTAGAATTTCTAAACTGTGCAGCTGTATGAATGCGTTTGACCTCCTTTTTGGTTTTTTTTTTTTGTGATTTTCTTGGGGGTTTTTTGTTTGTTTGTTTGTTTTTTGTTTGCTTGTTTGTGGGGTTTTTTTGCATACCATACAATTTCTTTATGATGTCTAACAAATATCTGTCTATATTACTAGGCTCATTAGGAGTCCCAAATATTTTTATTAAGAAATATTTTAGAACTTGCAATGAAACTGTGCTTTAAATTGACATTTACAGATTTTCCTTAGGAAAAAAGCCTTTTCAGCTTAATTTCATTTTCCTTCATTTTGTGGAAAGCATTTTCTTTTGTGACACTAGCTGCGAGAAATTTTTCTGGCTAGATATTGAGTTTGCATAATTTTAATTGGTCCATCTGTATTTGATTGATAACACAATGGAGCCCTTTAGAACAGCTATTATTTCAGCCTGACTGTATTTAATATTTTACTGTGGCAATTCCCAGTGTGAAACAATGAATATGCTTCTGAAACACTTGGCTTATATTCTGTGCTTTAGAGGATGCACAGAGAAACATCTCGCTCATAACAAGAAGCCACGTCAAGAGAGGTTCATGCTAATCTTAGCCAGAATATATTTACAATGTAATAGCAAAGATAATCCCAAGTAAGGAGCAGATATCATCCAGTGCTCCTGGAAAGCTCTCACCTTGTGATGCAGTTGATATTGGAGTGTTTCACACAGTCAGTAGCAGTTTATGGCACAGCATGGAAGCCTCACAAAAATGAGGTGTCTCAAAGCTGGCAGTTCTCCAGCTGGCAATAGGCAGCACTCTCTCTTTACAGTTAATTTGCCCCTGCACTTGAATACACTGATTTTGTGTCATCTTCACAAAAGTGTCCCTAAGGTGCTGGAGTAATCTTAGATTTTTTTTTTTTTTAATTGACCACACTGGGGATACATGGCTAAGTGTGTCTGCAAAACTTCCTTGAGAGATCAGAGAATCGTAGAATGGTTTCAGCTGGAAGGGATCTTAAATATCACCCATTTCCTGTTTTTCACCACAGGCAGGGATGCCGCACACAAGATCAGGTTGCCCAGGGCCCCATCCAGCCTGGCCTTGAACATTTCCAGGGATGGGTCATCCACAATGTCTCTGGAAAATGTGTTCCCTGGCCTCACTATCTTTTGAGTAAAGAATTTCTTCCCAATATCTAATCCAAATCTCTCCTCTTTGGATTTAAAAACAGTTTCCCTTGTTTTATTACTATCTGCCCATGTAAAATGTTCCTCTTTCTTTTTTTCATAAGCCCCCTTTAAGTACTGAAGGATCTCAACAGGGTGCCCCCAGAGCCTTCTCTCCTCCAGGCTGAGCAACCTCAACTCTCTCAGCCTGTCTTCAGAGGAGAAACATGCCAGCCCTCTGATCATCTTGGCGGCCTCGTCTTGTATTGGCAGCGCCAGAGGTGGATACAGCACTCTGGGTGGGTCTCACAGGGGCAGAACAGAGGGCAGAATCCCCTCCCTTCACCTGCTGCTCAGGGATGCAGTGCATGGATGCTGGCGCTTTGGAGACAGCCCAGGACACGTGTGGCTCTCTGGGCTGTGAGTGCCCATGGCTGGGTCATGTCCACAGCACCCCCAGGTCCTCCTGAGCAGGGCTGGTCCCAGTGACTTCTCCAGTCTGTGCCCGTGTCTGGGATTGCCCCAAACCAGGTGCAGCACTTTGCACTTGGCCTGGTAAAACTTCATGAGGTTCTTGTTAGCCCATTTCTTAAGCTTGTCCAGGTCCTTCTGGATTGTGTCTTGCTCTTCTGTTGTCAGTTTGGTGTCATCTGCAAACTTGAGAAGGGTTCTCTTGATCCCACTCTCTGTGTCATTGATAAAAATATTAAAAGCCACCAGTCCCAAGAGAGAGCCCTGGGGGACAGCACTCATCACAAACCCCCACTGGGACATACAGGCATTGACTGCAACTCTCTGGCTGTGTCCATCCAGCCAGTTCCTTATCCACCAAACAGTCCATCCTTCAAACTCATATGTCTCAAATTTAGAGATAAGGATACCCCTTGGACCACATCAAAAGCCTTACAGAAGACCAGGTAGATGGCATTGGCTGGCCAATGGATGTTTGCTTTTTCTACTCACAAAAAGAGGGTTACTATTTTTCATATGTGTGAGGAATTCCCTTCAAAAACTGCAGTTAATTCTGTATTGCCCAAAATATACACAACACTAGAGAACAAGAGAATCTCTCATTGTTTCCTTCTACACTTAAAAGGGCTTGTGACACAAGTTGGTGTTATTTAAGTTGGCCCAAAGATTTGTTCACTAACATGTTGGTTAATTCCATATTTTGTATTCACAAGAATGCCAGACTACCAGTCTGTGTGACCAAGGAAGGCAGGACTGCAGCTGTCATGCTCCAAGACCTCTTTCATTCAAGCTTTAGTTTTTAACTAAAACATATCACTCTCCTACGTATTTGGTTCCTGGCAAATGTCTATTTCTGGCTGGAGTATTGAAAGCTGCAGAGTTTTCCTTTTAGAAATGTAACTGTAGCAGTTTCCAAGGAAATTGTTTGCTCATAAAACTCATCAGGAAAAAGACAGTAGTACCTATTGTGTTTACACGTCTTTCAGCTGGTGTCTGTATTAGCAATTCGTTTTGAGGAGATTTTGTTTCTCTCTTTACTATTTGCTGTGTTTTTCCTCCAAGTTATTGATGTGTTTATCAGATTTCCTCCAAAGGGAACTAAGTCAGATGCTCCAGTCCCCTGCCTGCTGGCATCATACCCATACCTGAGCCTTTTCCCCAAGAAGGTACACAAAGGAGATACTTCCATGCCACCATCATAAATAATTTAACTTTTTTTTTTCCTTGTGTTACATATTTATAATAGTTAAAACACGAGCTCAGGCTTTTCTATTTTGAAGATCAGGTTTAGCCACGCATTTAAAGACTGGTGCTGGATCTGAAATTGTGTACAGCTCAGAACACTCTTGTGGTTCAGAAATAGCTTCAGATAAAGTAAGTTTTTGGAAGCTCAGCTGCTTTACAATGAAGTAGAATTAGTCCTGCTGTTTCTGGCATATAAGAGCCATGTCCTTTCCTTTCTCATTTTGTTCCTTTCCAAAATTACTGCAATACCTGAGTTTCCCAGAAACCTCATGACTGCTTCCAAGCTCTGGCAGTGTGTGGTAGGGAAGTGTGTAAATTTTTGGTTTGTATGTGGAGGATAAGAAAGGCTCCAAGGCTTCATGAAACAGCTAGCATGATGCACAGAAAGTTTGTTAGGGAGTCCTGAAACTAAAACTTTGTCTGCCTGAGTAACTTATGCTGACTTATATGTATATATATATATTTTTTTTTTTCATAGAATCACAGAATCATCAGTGCTGGAAAAGACCCTCAAGATCACCTTTCCCACCATAGTCACCCTAAACCCTTGTGCCACATCCAGGGGCCTCTTGAAACACTTCTAGAAGTGGCGACTCCTCCACTTCTGCAGCCCAGGACAGATTTGTCATCCTTCAGATGGCTTCCTAACTGGTGTCAAAGGTGCAGACTGGCTGTGGACAGCAGTCCGTGTTTAGTGATTAAGCCATGCCACTTCTTGCCTGCTTCAAATATTGGCCCTGTAAAAAGCCCAAAACATATGAGCCAAGATGACAAGGAAGAAAAAGTTGTCTCTAGCTATCAAAATGAAAAAGCAAGGGTTTTAAAAACTTTAACTGGTGCTGAGCAATCTTCAGTATTACAAGAGCATTTCAGCTTACTCTGTGTGTTTCAGATAAATGTGAGAGGCAGAGGGAAAAACAAGTGAAATAGAATTTTTTTAAAGAAGACTCAAGAAAACTTTATACAAGAAATTTTCAATTAATTAAAAAATTGGGTTATTGATGAAACAGACAAAATTTTATTCTTTGATGTTTGAATAATATTAGTGTATAAAGTGTACCTATTGTAGAAAATTATTTTCAATGCTCATCCTGAAGAAAACAAAGATCTAATATAATACTAAAAAAAGTGAAGTTATAGAAAAAGCAGAGTAGGACCTTCTCAGAAATGCACAGCCTGAGCACAGTGGGCAAAAAACAAATATCCAAATGGCAGTTGGATTTAAAGGAACAAAACATCCTCATAATGAGAGTGATTGAGCAGTGGAACACATTCCAGAAAAGACATGAAATTTCTCTCTTTGGAGATTGTTAAAAGTCAGCTAATAACACCTTATACTTTCAGAGATTTCCTTGCAGGAAAACCTGCAACCTGCATTAGGCTAACTAGCACGCTTTTACTTTTTTAGACCTAAATGTGACTTTTTTGGTTACAAAACGTAAGCCAACAGATGGAGGTAAGGATCCAGGCAGAGGCTTGCTTATAACCCTGTGTTTACCAGATCTCTGTCTTTGAAGAGTAGGGTTGCACTCTCATGCAAAGCCTCCTGTTCTGTCAGGAGCTTGTGAGTTACAGTAAACAGCAGAGACACATATTTTTCTGTGTGAATTTATTATTTCTCATTTTCTTTAAAATTCTGTAAATATTGTAATTCATCATAAGAAAATTAATTATATTTTAACAGTATCTTATTCTTTTGAGGAGAAAAAGGAGCTTTGATTTGAAAGAGTTTGTTTCCTTTGAGGCACAAAAAAGTAAAAAAAGAAGGTAAACTACATGGCAGAACAGTTTTCATTGGTTTCTGTCAGGTTCAATTCAGAGACTGCTTTGTGTGCTTTTTTTACCTTCAGTAATCAGCAGTTAAGATGTTGCATATTTTAAACACATTTTCTAACAGAAATGGGGAGGAAATTGAACTGGAAAGAGAAAAAAAAGATTAAGAAAAATCCCAAGATATTAGACTTTTTTCCAAATCCTTAAGAATTTCTTTTTGCTAGGATACTTACACAATATATCCTTTTGAAGAATTGCATTGTTTGTAAATATTTTATGAAAGGGGATCTTAGATTAAACCCTGTTGAAATATTAATTGGAAAGATTTCAACCAGCTCTGACAAATAGCCTTTAGCTTCATAATGTTCATTAGAGTCTGTTTTGTTATCTAATCAGCAAAAGCAGTGAAACAGATTCCCTTTACATGCCAGGAAGGCAAAGGAGGAATAATTCAGTGCTGGGATGCTAAACACAAGTGCTGACTGGAAACACATCTACAAAAGTAATGGGCTAAATTCATGGTAATGGTCTGTATTTTAAAAGAAGGGGGGTTATCTCCTATTGCAAGCAACATTAGTTTTCCCCGTAGAGGTCACTTATCAAAGTGTTTGGCCGCACTCCCCTGCTGTTCAGCAGCAAATCTCTGCAAGAACGCCTCGGCAGGCCTAGGAATATATGGTGTCTATGTTCCCTGCTTCCTGCTTTTGTTAGCTGAATTGCTGCTGGACTCTTTCCAATCACAACATTCTGTAGCGTACTGGCAGCACTCTTAAGAATTTGGTTTAAAAGCCAGAAAAACTGGAAAGGGTGACAGGCACCTGTTTAGGGGCAGATCTGACAACCTGAACTCACTGGTACCACAACATTTTCAGAGAAAAAAATTCAGGCCTTAGTCAACCACAATTAAACACAATTTAACAAAATCTTTTCCCTGCATGCTTACTTGAGTCCCTTGCTGGGTAGCAAACACTTCAATGAGTGCTTGGAATTTTTGATAAAATACATTTCAGAGAGATTCACATTCAGATAAAGATAGGTATATTCAAATACAATATTCTTCCTTATTATCTGTGTAATTAATGATGCAGCGATAGAATATGCTGTGACTTGAATGATGCCTGAAGGAACTGAGAGACTTGCAGGAAACCAGCAAGGGAAATGTGCATCAGCTCTAAGCTATGCATGACGTTTCCCTCTGAATTAAATAGCTGAAAGTGTACTTAAAAGGCTTTTCCTTGGGGAATTTCATGAATAAGAATGAAGATCCTAGGCAGCTTATCTTAGAAGCAAAATACTCTGTCCTGGACAGGAAGAAATAATATTTACCTTTACTTCTTTGGATTTGACACTCTGGTGCTTATTGACTTATTTCACTGGGAATTTTAGTCAGCTTTTAACTGCAGGAAAACAATTTCACAGTTAGCACTAAACATACACAGGATTTTAGAAAGGAAGGGTAACGGTTATTTCCTATCTCTGTATGAAATCCTTTTGAAGTCAGTCCTTCTCTCTGTTATAATCTTAAAGCTTTTTCTCTAAGATCATAAGCATTTTATTGAAGGGACAGGCCTGAAGTTCTTCGGAGGGAATAAGAATATTAATTCTGTAACTGAAGTGCATCCAAATTTGAAGCCATGTACTTGAATGCCATTAAAAGGAAAGCTAGGATGCAAACATCAGTTATGCATTAAATTAGTAACCAGTATTTCTGCACCATTAATTTCATTCTGATAATAGCTGACACTGTTAAATCAACTCATCACCTCATTCTTATGCTGTCAGTGTGAAAACACAGTCGGTAAAAATAAAAAGTTTCAGCAGAAAAATGGTCAATGTGCCATTATATGAAGTGTGAGGGTAGATCTCTTTTTACTAACAGAAATCTCTTTTTCTACAGGCAAAAGAGATTTACAGCTAAATACAGTAAGTTAAACTATATATCACCATTCCCTCTTTATAATGTACATTTTAGTAATGCTGCAAAATGCAAAGCAACTGTAAAGTTCATTGAAGAGGAAACTAAACACTCACCACATAACTTTACTGTAGCTTGTTACCCACCTCTCCATCCTTGCAGAACGACTTTTGGAAAGCCCAAGACTTTAGAACAGTGTCCTATATTAGTTTCTGCAGTGGTGGAAATTAGATCCCAAAGAAATGTGCTTGAAAACATTCAGTGTTTCTTGCTTCATGAAGAAACATCATCAGGAGGAGAAAAATGTGAGCATCTGCTGTTGAACTGCAGAAAGGAACAATCAGTGCAGGAACCTTAATGGAAAAGCAAAAGTCATGGCAATGAAGTAGTGTAAGAGAAAATTAAATCAGGCTCAAATATGTTGGATCTGTTGACAAGATGTTGAGGTGGTTTTCTGGAGCTGATGTTCCAAATTGATCCCCAAATCACACTGCTATACTGTGACAAATGTTTCCATTGCCAATCTAGAAACAGGCTTGTAATTTCCCCATGTAACACGTTATAAATACAGTGTTAATGCACTGTATTTATAGAAATTGTAGAAGTTGTGAAAGGGATGGATTCTAAGTTACTGAACTTTTAATGAGAATTCTAAATGGAGGGAAAAGTAACTGGTCTTTACAAATGATGCAGTTCCTGCTGTTAAAATGAGTCAATAAAGGGCTGCAGGCGCAGCAATTGTCATATGTAGTCACTGGTGTTTGCTTCTGAACCTGGTCAGAGGTTATGCAGCAAATTGCACAGTGAGATTTCTTGACACCTGTGGGAGAGATGCAGACACTTCTGCTTATGATGAGCATATTGCCTGAAGACAGAACAAAAGGATGTACGAAGGACTCAGTGATTTCTGGGCTAATTGCTAAACAAATGCTGAAATAAGAGTCAGAATTTTTTATGGACTGTGCTGCTGTGGGTGTTTTACACAGTCGGTCTCTCTATAAAACTCAGCCTCTGGAAAACACCACTGTATTTCCTCTTGTTCTTAAGGGGCATAAATTTAATGTCACAATGGATGTTATATGGTATTTTCTGAAGCTGGCTGGTTCGGTGTTCACAAAAATAACTTTGCAATTTAACAGGCAGGATTTTGTATCACACCAGAGCAATCATTATTTGACTACTATTTGCCATCAATTCTCAAATAGATACGTATTTCTAGAACTCCAAAACCTCTAGAATTTCCGAAATGTACAGGTACAGGTACTCAATACTTAAGTGGAAAAGTACGTACATTCCTAAGATTTCTATTATTCCTCTTATTATTTCAGACCTCCAGAAGTTTCCTGCTGACAATGGCAGAAATTCCCTTCCCCCAGAATCGAGCCAGGCTGCAGTTTTCCATAGTAGTTAACATGCTGCTACATATTCTCATTTTCCTACAAGTACATGCTCTGGGTTTCAAGTGCTTGTTAAACACAGCCACAGTAACTTTGTGGGGAATCATCCCAGGAGAACCTCTGGAAGCTTGAAACAAAGAATTCAGTGTACAATAGGCATCTCAGAGTTTCCCAGAATAATGAGCAGTACACATGACACAAAGGATTTCTCTGGTTTGAATGCTGCCTTTTTACGAGGAAGTGAGTTGGAAAAGGCTGGGCTTATTTATAAATAAAACATAAATGTTTGGATGCTTATGTAATCAACAGCATGACTTGCTCAAAGTACAAGTGTGTAAATGTCAGTTCTAATTCTCTGTTCCCTCACATCATAGAACAACTGATAATATCAGCATTTATAGCATTTTTAAAGTTTTGAAAGAAAGCCAGAATCAATATCATGACTGCCTTCTTATGCAGTGTCTTTCAAGATAGGATATTGCTTAATGATGATCTCCTGTCCTGGCTTCTGCTATCCCTAAAATAATGTTGACAATAGTGGCTTTGTTTTTTTGAAGTACCCCAAATTTTGCTGGCATTAACAGATTCAGCCAAAAGGAAAAGATCCATAAAAAGTGTAGGCCTGGTTCTTCTCTCCCTTCTCACTTTTTTACTGACCCTAGAAGAACTGATCTCACTGACTTACTTTGGAGCTAGCCCTGACTCAGCCAAGCCCTACAACACTTAACTTCCATTACACAGGAGATCCTTTTCCTGTTCACAAATCAGACTATAAGCACTTAATCCAGTCCCACTAGAGGCCCAGGCAGGTAGAAGCAAGAAGTTACTAGGGTGCCAGAAATTAAGACCAATCCAGGGAAGGCTGAGCAGAGCACCTACACACTAACACATCATTGGGAGTCATAAACCCTCTTGCTTCATCTGCAAACAATCACAGGGGTGCTTTTTGCCATGAAACAGATGGTACAGGGGAAAAAATGTGTTCCCTTCTCCTCCTATTAGCATCCTTGATTTTCAGGAAAACTGAGGAGTCCAAAGCCCTGATGCCTGCTCCTGAAGGCTTAAAGGCCCATGCTTGAGGCAGTGAGGTAGTTCACTGAGAGGGGAGCTTGTCCAGTCCTCACATGCTTGGCCACAGGACAGCAATGCAGGGAGGCAGATGTTTCAGCTCACCAGACCCACAGCACTGTGCGCTTGCTGCGCTCTGTAATCCTGACAGAACTCCAGCACTGTTTCCTCTCTCCACCTCGAGCCTCTGCCCAGGTTTTAGCCAGTTGCCAGCCACTGTCTGCCTCCAGTGGAGAGAAGCTACCTATGGATTAACATATCTTGCTTCTCCAAAGCCCTTCACCTTGCTGTAGCCCTGCCCTTCACTGAAAGCTAACCTCTATGCCATGGTTTACAGTGCAATTGCCTAAAAACCTTTCTGGGTTTCAGCCAAGTACATTGCAGACTGAACTGGTTTTACTCCAGCCAGCATGGGAAACACTTATCCTGATTGTGAGACAGATTGAACGTTTTGTAGTTAGATCAGTGTGAAACACCAGGTAAAGTAAAGTTGGGAGAGGTCTTTGGCAGAATTTTAGCTGTGGTGTGTCAGGTACTTTGATTGTACGTGGGCAAGCACTGATGTAATCCAGAACAAGAAGATTATGTACAAACCAGTTATGATTTTACCAGGGTATGCTTGACTGACCTCTATAAATACAGTAACAAACTGTAAGGCACTGTTTCTCAACCTTGTTTACAGCGGATTCTTTTTTTAGTTATATCCAATTCATTAAACAAAAAATCTAACACTTAACTCCAGCTGAACTACCAAGCACTGCCTCTATGGGAAAATATTTCAGAACAGACACAGTGACACATATAGAAGCCACTTCCTTCTATAATCAGAAAACATTTTGGCCAGCGAGGTTTTAGGTCCACACAGCAGTCCTTATCCTTGCTGGAGTCCCCATGGGTTCACCTGAGAGACCACAGCACAATTTCTTTATGGGATAAGAGGGAGGACACACCTTCATCTTGCCCAGGTGCAGGCTTGGGATGCAGCTGGGTCACATCTCCAGGAACACAGGCACAGTCCTTGCCCCAGCATAGGCCTAAAAGGAAACAGGGGATGGAGGAAAAGGAAAGATCCAGAAAAAGGATAGAAAAACATATAGCCTGGGAGAGAGAGAAGCAGCAAATAAACATGCAGCATGCAGATACAGACTCCAAACTGAACCAGATCTGTTCACATGTCTTTTTCAGGTTGAAGCCACAGCTGGCCTCAGGGAAGAGCCAGTCTTGAGAGAAACAAACTATTTTAAACTGGCCTCGTGCTCCTGCCCTTTCACAGTGAGTCACACTGTTCTGCCTGCTGCCAGCTTCAAAGCTCAATTCCCTGCTAGGACTTTGGTTGAAAATGTCTGGAGGCCCATACGTACCTACTGACAGTGTGCTCACCTTGGCTCCTAGAGAAATTGCGGGCTGGGAGGGATTGGAGTATCCCAAACTATTGAAAAAAAAATTCCAGAAAAAGGAAAAAATAAAACTGAAATCACAAGGCTGCTGGGAAGTGCAAAGTGCAATGTCAGCACTGTGCTTGCCTGTTGGGCCAGCAGAGGTAGGAGATGCAAATGACTCTGAGCCACAGTGGGTTTTTACTGAAACTGTGAGTGGTATAGCTTGAGCTGGATGCTAAAAAGTAGCCAAAGCAGTACCACCCAGAGAAAAATAAAGACAAGACTTAAACTGTAGAATTCTTTTCATGGTGTGTATCTGGGTAGAGGACAATTTGCAGTCAGATTTCGCATCACCCCTTACAGTAGAAAGTACTTTTCAGTTAAGTCCTGAATGGGGCAGCATCACTCACGTGGTCAGTTCCAGTCAGAGCATTTGCTCTGAAATAATCTCCTGTAGAAATGGTGGTACATAAAGAGCTAAAGCATGGGTATGCCAAAAAGCAAGAAAATGAATGTCCTGACTCTTATGGTACAGCTGCCTTTGCATGCAGTCAGTCTCCATCAGTGGTTATACAGTTGCCACTGTTAAATCATCTCCTAAATTCTGTCAGTTTTTGTTACTGTACAAATCTGACCTCATCCTGGTCCCCTGCCACTGCCAAAGAGCTGCTCTATTTACCCACTGCTGATGCAATATCTAAACTCAAAAGGTTTACAGTAAGATATTTAAGATGGAGGGAGAATAAAAACCAGTGCTAATAAAGCAACTTATGCCTGAAACATAGTTTGAGGTCATTTGCCAGTTTAAGAAAAAAAAAAAAAAAATAAACCCCTTTGGAAGGGTTAATCAGCTTGTGGAAAGTTTCAAGGAGTGCCAGAGCCCTGGGTTAGGATCAGGGAGGTTGCAACAAGCCCTTCCCTAACCCTCAACCTGCAACATCAGTCCTGCTGCCCATAGCCTCAAACAGCCAGGAAGCACAAGGAAAGGTTTGTGAGCTGTGTGTAAATACAGACTAAATGCAGGCTCTGCAACACTGCTTTTACATGTGTTTAATTAGATTGAGTAGATAAATGTGCAGTTGCATCCTGGGGAGTACAGGGAGGGACCCTGTACACCAGGGACTGACATCAGAGAGGTCACAACGGGTCTAATGTCTTTAAAATAAATTTATGGACTCTATGAAGTCCTTAATTTTTCCATAATGATTTAGTTCTCAGGATGGCTGTGTAAGTATCCTTCTTCGAATATTATGACCAAGAACTCAGTATGATGTGACCATTACTTTCAAAAATATTCTCAGAGTAGTAAGTGCATGGCTTTTTTTGTTTTGTTTGTTTTGGTTTTGCTGTTGTTGTTACTTTTATTTTTTCTTGGTTTGAGTTTGCTGTCAGGATTGCTTGGTTCTATCCATGTAATATTTTTTGGGACTTGGCATACTGGAAATACACCACACTTCAGGATAAACAGAAAAAACGAAATATCATAACTGGTTTTATGTGTGTGCAATATGTGGTAGCTTTCATTAAGAGGGTGTGGCTGAGCAGCAGCCTCTGGCAGGGCATCTGGCTGCTCTCTTTGCCCAGTTTTAGCTCTACTTCATAGGTTCAGATAAAACCATGAAGAGAAAGCAAAGCGTGCTTTGAGACCTGGGCATGCTCAGCTGGGTAGCCCAGGATCCACTGCAGCCGTGGTAAAGGCCTTTTTGGGTCACAGCAAGGCAGTGCCAAGCCTGAGGGATATCCACGGAACAAGCAGGCCTCCTTAAGACCCAGGATTGGCTCCGTGCAGTTTATTAGAAAGCCAGCAAACTGCTGGAGGTCATTAGAGCAAGAGCAGGAAGAAAAAAAGGATGGGCATTGCACTGTGACCGTGCGTGGGAAGAGGGGGAGTAGCGGTGGGGACACTTGTTTTCAACTCTCATGCTGGATTTAAAAGCCTCTTGTTTTAATATACAATTGTTAGTGCTTTTGGAGACAAGATGTCTCTATATTGGTGGTGTTACTGTGATTATATTTGCACATTGGGATTGCAATAACAATGTAACATTCTGAATATTCTAATGCTTTTAAATTAACTGTTAATAATTGGAAGTATGACAGAACCTCTTTTTGAGGTTGCTGTGCTTCCAAGAGCTAGAAAGAAGATTGTGATAAGAGATGAACAATGCTCCAATGTGCCTATCCCTGCCCCAAGCTTGGTCCAGTGTGCATTTTTCACACAATTTGTTTAACTCTCACTTAACCCAAACCCGTAGTTCCTGGATCGCACAGAGTGTCATTCTGCAGCCCCTCCCGAGTAAGGCTGCGCCACTCAGCTCTCTTTCCCTCCAAGCCTTCTTTCAAACTCAGTTCCAGTTTAGTCTGTCCCAAGTCCTAGCCTGGCTGCAGCTTTTGGGTTCCCCCAGTGCTGCCTACCAAAACACCTCTGGGTGGGCTCCTCTGACAAAGTCTGCACAGAGGAGGCTCCAAGAACAAAAGGTAGAGTACAGGCAGAAAAGAGAAAATGCTATTTTTAGTCCTGTCAGATGTTAAAAGGTTTATAGCAGGTTCTTTATAAAGTTCTGAGATTTCCTGAAACTCTTAAAATTCTTTGAGCTGTGCCTTTCACAGAAGGAACAATCTTTCTACATCAATTTATGTATAGATCATATGCCAGCCACCTATCTTAGCTTGGAAAACTTTTCCTTCAGTGCAACTTCCAGTAAAACTTTATGTTAAACAGAAGGGAAAATGTTTTATAGATGTCATAAACCCCCCACTTTTTTACTTAAAGCCAAACCACAGTAACTTCATAAAATGAAAAAAAATTCCAAAATGCATCAGAGATACTGTGATCAATAGAGTAGAAAAGAATCTGTTGTAAAATTGTGACATGAGAATTACAAAAAGAATTAGAGTACATGTAATCTGTCTGATAAGTAGCACAAGATTTGTTTTGTGTCACAAAATGTTTGAAGTAAAAAATTATATCACAAACAGTATGTGAGTCTAACAAAAGCCATAATGTGTATGGCTGGTAAATAATTTGTTTTTTATTATAGAGAAGTTTTTCTGTTGTTGCTGTAATTTTAATTATTATCTTCTTATTATATCAATGTAATAATTTGAACTATTTTTTTTCTGGTCAAATCTTCCTATTGCTCAAACATGTTTCTCACTGGCATCTTCTTGTAAGTCACTGACCTTTTTACTTGTTTTGTCTCTTTTTAGGAGTGTAGGAATATGATGAATGATTAACCTCCTTCTGATGTTATCTTACTCCACACAATTCAGGTAGATTATTAGATTTTTCTTTTCTCCTTGCTAACAAGGAAGGAAAGGAAAGGAAAGGAAAGGAAAGGAAAGGAAAGGAAAGGAAAGGAAAGGAAAGGAAAGGAAAGGAAAGGAAAGGAAAGGAAAGGAAAGGAAAGGAAAGGAAAGGAAAGGAAAGGAAAGGAAAGGAAAGGAAAGGAAAGGAAAGGAAAGGAAAGGAAAGGAAAGGAAAGGAAAGAATACTTTCAAAATGTTTTAAAAATCCTTGGTGGCTGATTTGCAAAATAGTGAAAAAACCTCATCTTTTTCTGAGAAATAGCAAAATAGAGGTCAAAGATTCAGCAGAAATTGTTACACTGAAAGAAATATATAAACTGCTCACATGAGAAACTTTTCAAGTTTGCCATGTTACCCAGGCTTTCCAGTGATTTTGTTTGATTTTTGTTGTTGTTCATAAATCTGTGAAAGACATTTATTACTCGGCATAAAATCCTTCTGAAATTTCTCTCCTTCCTCTGCAGATTGGTGGCTGCACAAAAATGTGCCAGTGCTCTCCATCATCCATAAATCAAGAGCATTGGCCACAGCTGTTGACGACACTCCAGCCCTTCCCCAGGGCCAGTGGTGTTACTCACAGGGACACACTTCAATTTTACCCTTGGTCTAATCCCCCAGTGCACCCCTTTGTAACCACCAGCCTGCTCTTCAGAAATTCACAAGTCACAGCCTTCCCCAACTCTTCATTCCAGGTTAGCACACAATGGCTGGGTGTTGTTCCCAGGAAAACAAAAGGCTCCAGGGATCTTCTTTCTCAGCTCCCTCTGGTGTGTCCGCAGATTATAGAGATGAAGTCAGTAATAGTTTTTTATATTCTTAGTCCTAAAAACCTCAGCACAGCTGAACTTTGCTCTGTCTTAAAATACTTTTTCTCTCCTTGGGGCTTTTAACACACTAAGTCTTTCAGTTTTACATCAAACCTTTCCTGGACTCCTAACAGTGCTCCTTCAATAAACTCCTTGGCTCAGCTGGAGTCAATGACCTAAGTCCTCTGGCCTGCAGGCAAGGCAGGATTTCAGCTCTCATTCTTGCAAACTCTCTTCATTTTCACTGTACCCCTTCATCTTTATTTTTCATTTCCTATTGCTATTTCCTAAACCTCCTTCATTACTGGTTCATAGAAATTTGTCTCAAATTCTCTATTTCCTTGGCATTTGTTGCTCTTCAGATTTTCTGGTTATAAAATTTATGTATGTGCTTGTTGTGGGTGTCTGTGTCCTGTTGCAAATGAAATCATCAGAGGCTTTTTACTGCCTGGGTACATCTAATGCAAAGTTTCACTGCAAATGTATGTGTTTGCTCAGATCCCTGAGCCAGCGGACTGTTCTTTTTTAACACCACGTGGTGATTATTGCCTTGGGATTTAGGTCATTTGAGGATAGAACATGGAGAAATGGACACAAACTGAAAGTGGGGAAATTTAAGCTAAATATAGGAATAAATTCTTTACTGTGAGGGTAGTGAGTCATTCGAATGGGTTACCCAGAGAAGTTGTGGATGCCTCATCCCTTGCAGGGACAAGGCCAGCCTGGAGGAGGAGTTGAGCAATGTGGTCTGACGGGAAGGGTCCCCTATGACAGGGGAAGTTGGAGCTAGTTGATAATTTAAGGTCCCTTCCAACTCCTAATATCCCATGGTTCTATGTTTTCTAAAATAATGTTGCTTGTGAATGCAAACAATTCAGGGAACTTTCCTTCTGAATGAAAACTGAACCTCTGATAGCTGGACCCACTCACATTTCTGGTCCTTGCTGGCCAAGTGATGCTACAGGCACAGACTCACAGAGTGACCTTTCTCTTTGTTGAAAGGACGCCCATGCCTCCTCCTCTTCATGGCCCTTTGATTGGAGATGATTAAGATGCCATGATTTTGAGAGGACTGTTTGATGTGTGAATTGTTTTGGCTGGCTATCCGCAGGATGATATCAACGTGTCCTCAGTGATTGCTCCTTGGATGGCATGTATTTAAAGCAGGAGCTTGAAGCTGTGTTCCGGAATGCAAACAAGTGAAAAACAGAAGGGAAATACTGCCAGCCTGAATGGTGTCCTGCTGTCTCCTCTGAAAGGGTAGAGGTACAATACAGAGAGAAAGATTGATTCAATCTATCTACTGGCTGCTGGACCAGGCTGGGCTGTAAGCAGTTGTTTCTCTAGATGTAGGAAAGATGTTTATTCATGGCAATCTCCACTTAGAATGTACTTGTTATCTTGAAAACTGCCAAGCTGGGAAGCACTGCCCTTCCTGTTTTTTCTACATGCATTTACAACATAGTGAGGTCTTAAACTTTCTTTGAAATGCCACAAAAAGTTTCTCTGTGTTGAATCTCTGTTCTGAGTCTTTGAAGATTCAAAATCACTGCCCCTTTGGATAAGGAGCTTGCTAACAGTGGTAGTCTTTGAAACTTGAGCCTTCAAACTGTTGACTCATACAGCACTTGGCTTAAAAGAAATGACAGTTCTGTAAACCGGTGGTTTTAGTTACAAAAATATCCCCTCCCTCCCTGCAGGGATCAGGAAGAAGGTTTCTCACTTCCCTTCCTCACCAACATTCATGTTCACCAGAATGTTCCCTGTTTAATTCACTTCATACCTGCTGTTTTTTCAGAGTCCTGATGCTATTAACATTTCTTTCAGTCTTTCTAAATGCAATGGTAGAAAACAATTGTTTTCTACAGGGCATGGGGTGTGAAGGACCAATCCTTTAGCTACTATCTGAAAGCATAATCAGAAAATGGATTTTGCAAATATTGTGTCTTGTGGAAGGAGTTACAACAGCATTATTTTGAGTCCAGCCTTTCAGTATCAAAAACCATCTTGAAAAACCAGGAGCTGGCAGAAGTGTCTTTTAGAAGCTATATGCCATGCCTGTCATACATTCTTAAGACACATTGTTCCAAAAATATCTCAGGTCTAGATGATTTTATCCTAAACATGTGGTTAAATGCACATGCATACATAAAGGCATAATGATAAATCTAATTTTAATTTTCCTTTGAGAATAAATATTATCAGTTATAAACCAGTCACAAGCAATTAGCAATTCATTAAAATTTAATCTCCTTGAGTAGATGGTAAGATACTAGATGTGAGTTATGACAACCATGTCTAGACTAAGAAGCATAATCTTCTTTACTCTTTTTTTGTCAGGTGTGTTGGATAGCTCATATCAGATTTTGTAACATCACTTTGGCTGTTTTTAAGCTTCCCCTCTGCTTCCAAACTGAAACTGGCAAAGACTGGATGTGAACAAATATTCCAGCAGTGGTCTAAAATGCAATGCCAGCGGTTCTTGAACAATAGAGTTCCCTGCTGAAGAGCTAACAAAGTTGCTTGGTGTCTCTCGAGCCCCATTTTACTTGTCCTTTGGGAGTGGTCCTTGTGGTCAGCCACCTCCCTGGTCCTGTGCAAGCCCTGCTGTGGAGGGAGCTGGCAGGAGGAGCCTGTGCAGAGCTGCGAGCCAGCGGCTGATCAGCAGAGTCAGCCCCGCCAGCAGCCTCAGACTGACGCCTGGCCCTCCTGCATCTGGCTGAGAGGCACAGCCTTTGACTCATCTTGCAACAACGTCCAAGGGCTTATGTGGTTTGTTTTTGCAGCTCTGATACTTAAAATCAGTTTAATAACGCAAAATCCTTCCATTCAGACTGACCTCTTCATGAGAACTGGGGCTGGATTTGAAGAATACAGTTCTTGCTGTAGCCCAGAGTTGGGTCACATCTGGATTGCTGTGTGCACCCTAGGGCTCCTGAGCCTGAGAGAGGCAGGAGGGAGTCCAGCAAAGGGCCTTGAAGGTGATTAAAGAACTAGAACTTGTGATGAACTAGGCAAGGTTGACAGAGCTAAGCCTGTTCAGCTTGGAGAAGAGAATACTCAAGAGGGATTTTATGAATGTGGATAAAAAACTGATGGGGGAATCAAGGAGCTGGATTCCTGGCTCTTCTCAGTGAAGCTCAGTGAAAGACAAGAGGCAACAGGCAGGAATTAAAATGCGTGGATTTCCATCTAAATACAGGAAAATAACTCTTTTAACCTGAAGGTGATTAAACACTATAACAAGTTACTGAGATGTTGTGGAGTCTCCACCTTTGGAGGTACTCAGGGCCCTGGACAGCCTGTGACCTTGCCTAGAGCAAGGGGCTGGACAGGACAATTGCCAGAGGTGCCTTCTAGTCTCAGGTGTTGCTCACAGGACATAATGTCAACAAAGTCAATCTGCAGTATTTTTAACCTATTGCACAGATTTGCAAGGATTTTTGTGTCTTATATATAAACCTGGTAGAGGCCTAAGTGGAAAAACACCCAATTTAGTTGTGCTTATGAAAATTGCATGTGTAAAAAACACAAACACTGCATCAGTGTTAGCCATAAATTCTCATGGGCATTCTCTCTCTCACCCTCTGTCCTTGTGACAGAATTGCTGACTGTGACTTCCATTTTCAACCTCAGTGTAGAAGAAGCCACATCTTCCCTCCTGTGACAGGTGGTGCCAACCACCCTGTGGGGCTTCCTTGCCCCAGCTCGAGCTCTGCTTCCATGGCCAGCAGCAAAAACTCCTGTCCAAAAGTGAAAGGGGCAACTTGTGAAAGTTTCAAGGTAAAAGGGCAGCCCTTGTATCTCAAAACAGCAGCTAGTTTTACTGCTACTACTCTTAGCCAAATTTTCTCCAGGAAAATATCCAGAAGATTTTGAAGGCTTTAACATGTGAGCACGTTTTAATGAATTAATAGCTGGGGGACTGAAGCTGACTTGAGGCTGCCCCTCACGTCATAAGTGAAGGTCATAAACTGAAGAACTGCAGTGCTTATAATGTTTGACATTGGAATGATTGACACAAAAGAACAGGAGCTGCCAGGTCCAGAGAGATGGTCACAAGGGAAATCAGAAATTATATTCAGGAAAAAATACAAGCTATAGAAACTAGGAAGACTTTTCCTGATGGCAAAAACATTGTAGTCTTGTGTAGGAAAAAGGCAGGGATAGAAAATATTTTAAATAAAAATCATGTGCTTTTTCTGTGTTTTCCCTAGGGGTGGTGGAGTATTTTCATAAATCTATGACTAACTTTTTAGTTCGGGACCTCAAGCCAACTCTGCAATTACCTAAACCTTTCAGTATTTTTAGTGAGATTACTGTATGGGTGTTTTCAGCCAAGTTAGTCACACGCATGAACTCTTATTTTTTTGCTTAACATCTATTATTCATGAAGGTTTAGTAAATAGGACTGAGGAGGCAAACAAGGGGTTAACATTTCCTTCAGTAATGGAAAGGCCATATAATTGACGTGATAGGTCAAACCTTACCCAGAACTAGAACAGAAAATAAAAACTGCTTTTACAAAAAAAATGCCTATCTTTAGATGTCTAAAGATAGCCAAGTCTATCTTTAAACTTGGCTTCTTATGTAAAAACATTATGAAAGATGGGAGGGTTTTAATGTAATTAACCAGTGAAGAGAGTAATGAGGCTGTTACTAAAGGGAAGTAACATAGCATCCTGGTATTGCCTGGCTGAATGTGAACCTACTGAGTATGCCAGTATTCTTTTCTTAATTATGAACTAGTAATATGACTTTGATATTAACTATGTTGCATTTTAGATTGATCTTTTAATTTTTTTGCAAGGTTGTTTTTCTGAATGATAGAATTCCTATAGTTAATCATATACTCAAATTTTCATCTTTTTGCTCTACTTTCTTACTTCTTGAACTCCAGATATTCTTTTGAAGTCTTTTAAATCTTTGAAGCTCTATAAATAACTTTTTCTCATATTCATATTGAAGTAACTCAGCTATGTTGAATCTTGAAGTTTTACCAAGTATTGTAATAAATTAAAATCTTGTCAGATGCATGCAAATATTTTCCATAATCATAAGAATTGTTATGGTGTATAGTAAACAACTTTGTGAGTAAATAGCACAATTCTCACTCTGCAGGCATTAGAACATATTACTGGACAAAGCAGAAATATCTTACAGTAGGCTACATCTTAGCAATGCTACCGTATGGATTTAGTTGCTATTTAGCAGAGATTTATTAATTTCAGACTTCTTGGGTCCCTGCTTTTCATTCTTTTTGATATTTAATATTATTTCTAGCAAACCTATTTCCAATTAAAAGGAATAGTTACAAGGGAGGTTTCCAGTTGAGAGTCTTTATAGGTACCTATTTCATTGCTTCTTATGTTAAAAACTATGCTTGAGGGCTGCAAAATTTGAGCATCAAATTTATTTTATTTGTATTGTAGTAAAATATGATTTTTTTTTTTTTTTTGTTGCATTCACAGCTTATATATTTACCATTAGGACGTCCTGTATTCCCTTCTAAAATTCTTAGTGGGGAGCTTATTGAACAACATGTGAATTCAGAAAATGGAAAAAATGTGGTAGATGTAAAGTCTTATGATGCTGGCTGTGCTGTTTCAGTTTTTCTCAACTAGCCTCTGGAGACTATAGATCTTGGAACAATCCTCTCAGCTCTATTTGGCTCTCTCTCCATCTCTCCTTAAAACACAAACCATGGAGGAGAGTGATGGGACCACTGAAGACCTCTGTCTCCCTCACTCCCACATGGTTAAGTTGAAAGGACAGCCTTCTCAGCTTGGCTGTCAAGGGCAAAGCATTTTGTATTATGGATTCAAAACCCTGACATTTTTGAGATGTGAATAAATGCCTTGCAGCAGGAAAATGTTAAGCTTGATTATTTGTGGTTTTTCCTTGTTGACAGTGTTTCCAAAAACACACTGCTGTTTTGTTCATGGCCATGTTCTGAGCCCATTAGTTAGTAATAGGCTAATAGTAATTAGTTAGCACTGCTCATAGTGCAGCAGTGCTGAGATGCTCCAACCTTGTACATGGCTCTATACAAGCCTGTAAGAAAGAGCTGAAGGTCTTTTTCCCTCCTCTGAAATTATTTGACAGAATAGGCCCAGAAGTTGGAAGGGCACAAGGCAGAGTAGGCAATAGATATGATTATGGCCTGTTCAAATCTGAGCCCATTTTTGTGTGTAACCAAGGCAGTGGAGGTGTGGTGACATGCTCTGACACATGTCCAAAGGAAAGCCACCCCTTCAGCCCCAGGTGCCCATGCTGCTGACAGGAGCCAAGGCACACGTCACTGTGGTTAGGTGGGGACAGCGTGGGTTTAACATATATCATGGTTCTATCTTCATTTTGGTCCTGGAGAAATGCAGAATCAGACTGCAAAATAAATTGGATGCGTTATGCATGCCAGCTGTCTAATACTTGCCAATATTTTGTCATCTTTGGTGCAGAGACAATTTAAGGGGGAAAGCGAGGCAGGATGAGGAGAGTGATGGCATGAATTTAATCACAGCTGTTTTCTCTCCACTGCCAGGTGTTTTTGGCAGGTTAAATCTAGGTGTTGAGCTGGCAGTGGTGCTGCAGTTGTGTAATTTGCTCTGCACAGAGCAGTAGGGCTGTGCCAGGAGCTGTGATAGAGGGAAGGTGGATTCAGAGGGGCTGGGGTAGGAAGTTTAAACAGCAGGATGCAGTAATCTTGATCCGCAGTGAATCTAGGCTCCAGAAAACAGAACACTTTTATTAACACTTGAAAAATAAATTATTAGGTATATTAGAGGTATTAATTGGATCAGACCTTGTGTTGCTATGCCCTGGCAACAAGTCCCTTTTTTGCAGGCAAAGGATGAGTACCTGAACTCACATTTTTGCAATTACTTGACTTAGAGTGAGTTTTACTTATTCATTGATTTGGTGTTAAAAGGCGTTTCTAGCATTAAAGGAAACTGAAAATTTATTGCAAATTACAAAATCCTTTAAAAATCCTTCTTTTTTCCTTTGGTTTTGCACAGATTAATAGAAAGGCAATGGTCAGTGATTCTTCCTTAACTAAAATGATCAGACTACAGAAGCCTTCTTTTTTTCCTAACTTGATAAACTTAATGTTTTCTTGAATATATTTTTGAATAAGGACTTTAATAAATTTGAGAAGATTAGGGGTTGGTTGGGTTGCAAAAGGTGCTTTGCAAGGCATAATGTGGGACTAGCTCTTCTGATTTCAGATCAAACATTAGCATAAAATAAGGTTTTGTTTGTTTGCCCATTTTTGTGGAAATGGCAATGAATGTGGAGTCTATAGGAGAAAAATTATGTGGCTTGTGTTACCGTCCCTCCAGCAAATGCTTTCTTAGTATCTATTACCCTTAAAAGTATGTTTTGGATTCATGCTAATCAAATCATGTTAACCCCTCATCATGTAGCTGCATCATTTTGTGATCCATACCGTAACTGGCATAATAAAGATTGAGATTTTTGAAGTACACCTCTCAAAAACAATTACTAGTAGACTATACCCTCTCTCACTTGTATATTGACCAGTTCTTATAACTTCTCCTTGATGATAAAACTCATTTTTCCGGGAGCCTCAAAGTTCCTGTGGATCACACAAGCTGCACGTAAGGATGTACTAGTCCCAGGTGGCGATCTGTCTCTTCTTTCCCCCAGCCCATTCAGCCAGGTTTCCTGATCAAGGGTGCAGGAAGTGTCAGCAGGTCCAGCTGGAGACCTGCATAACAGGATCAGGCTCATGTGCTTATATTTTGCTTCTGGTGACAATATCAGCAGGATATTGCAGGATTCTGGTTTTGGAAGTCAGTAGAAGTGACTGAGTAGGGACTGTGGCTGCTTTGTTGAAGACATGCATCAGTTCTCAACTAAGTGCAGAAGCAGACTATGCTGTCCTTATTTCTCATTAACTAAAATGTCCTAAAATTGCAGAGTATGCTGAGTTGGAAGGAACCCTCAAGGATCATTGAGTCCTGGCCCTACACAGAGCATCCCAAGAGTCACACCTGCACCTGACAGCATTGTCCAAACATTTCTTGAGCTCTGTCTGGCTTGGTGCCGTGACCATTTCCCTGGGGAACCTGTTCCAGTACCCAAACACCCTCTGGGTGAAGAACCTTTTCCTGATATCCAGCCTAAACCTCCCAACACAACTTCAGGCCATTCCCTTGGCTTCTGTCACCAGTCACACAGATAAGAGATCAGGGCCTGGCCCTCCTTTTCCCCTCCCAAGGAACTTGTAATTGCAGTGAGGTCTCCTCCAGGCTGAGCAGACCAAGTGACCTCACCTGCTCCTCCTGTGGTTTCCCCTCAAGGCCCTTCTCCATCTTTGTTGACCTCCTTTGGGCTCTTTCTAATAGTTAAAATATCTTTTTTACATTGTGGCACCCAGAAGTGCCCCCAGCGCTGGAGGTGAGGCTGCCCCAGGGCAGAGCAGAGCAGAGCAGGACAATCCCCTCCCTTGCCTGGCTGCTGATGCTGTCCCTGATGCCCCCAGCACACGCTTGGCCCTCCTGGCTGCCAGGGCACTGCTGGCTCATGTTCAGCTTGCCATGGACCAGAGCCCCAGGGCCCTTTCCATGGCACTGCTGCCCAGCCTCTCGTTCCCCAGCCTGTCTGTACATCCAGGGCTGCCCCATGCCAGGTGCAGAATCTGGCACTTTTCCCTATTGAACTTCATATGGTTGGTAATGGCTAATTCCTCTTATTGTTGAGGTCTCTCTGCAGGGCTTCTTTGCCCTCCATTTATGTGTCATTGTCAAACTTAGAATTCCTTTGGGTCCTGTGTCCAATGTATAACATATTGGTATATATTTATTTGATTTTTAAAATAGCTTATTTTCAAAGGGAAAAAATTGAATCAGCTCAAGAATGAGAATGCCAGAAAAATTTCTTTTATCTCCTACTGAATTCATTGTTGGAGGGGCAAACCTTTCTAAGTCAAGGTCTGGTTTTCAACCCATATGCTGCCTAGGAGCAAACTCTCTCCACATAAAAAATGAATTCTGCCTTAACTGCTTTACCTCTGAAGAGTTCTTGTTCTTTAGCAGCTGCAGCATTACAAATGAATCTTGGAGCAAACACCTAAGCCCTGGGGAGTGATGGAATTTCAGGTACATTTTATTCTCAGTGATTTCAGGGCAGTAATTTCAGGCAGCTTCCAGCTCAGCATGACATGTTGTGGAATTGTTTGTCTGAGGTAGTGAGCCTAGATTTGAAAAGGGGTGGGCTTCCAAACCAAAGGTTGATACTATGTTTTTGAAAATTTTCTTCTTCTCAGCATGGGTCTTTCTTTAGGACAAATAATGATGTGAAATGATTCTTACCTTTGATTTGGAGCCTAATGGGGGAAACAAGAAGGCATTCAGGGTCAAGCAGCAGCATGATGGTATGGGCCACAGTGCAACACTCCTATGTGCCCTGCTAGGGGTGGGCAAGCCCGGCTGCACAGAGTGAAAATGGGACTGGCTCCTGGGCTTCCTGCCAGCCAGTGCAGCCTGGCTGCTCTCTGGGAGCAAACAATAAAAACTGACTAATTTCGTTCCATTTACAAGATGGTGCCCTTTCCTGCCAAAGTCCAAGTTCTCAGGAAAAACATTTATTTATTGCTTAGGCAATTTTGTAAAAGCAAGTGAGTTCTACAAACAGAATAAAACCTGTCAGTCAGTGAGTGTTATTTATCTAGTTCTGTTTTCACTGGTGTTGGACCCCATTTTTCCCGTTTGTTTTTTTTTGTTTCCTAGCACTACTCCATCTCACCTTGCCCGTTTTACATATTAACTGAATTAATTAGTAGGGAAAGATTTGAGCCAGCTGGATTTTACTCTAACTGGATTACCTCACAGGAACATGCAATCCATCAAACAGGCTAAAGTAAACACTTAGCTGGGTCACAGTCTTCCTACAGCCCAGCCCATCTAAAATCCTGTATGAGATCACTGAACTCTCTAAGCAGATTACACAGTTACCGTTGTACTGCAGGAGATGTTCTGTAACAAAGCATTTGCACCCAGCAATCAGCCAGCTGTGCTGCTGGGAACAGGAGGTGGTAGGCACTTGTGCTCTTTAGTCATTTACAGCATTCCCTATCTAAAGGCAAGGCACATCTTGATTAGAAATGGGATGCTCCTACTCTGGCTTTAGGGGCAGCTGTTTTATTTGTTTGAAATACTTTCAGGGATGAAGTTATTTTCTATTCTTCCATCAATGCAAGATGAACGTCGAAGGTGTGAATGGCGAAACACCCACAGATCTAACCACACTGGCAAGTGGAAATCTGTCAGCATTGTCCTAGCAACAGGTATCATCATCATGGGTGCCAGTCCTGTCAAACCTGCCTGTTCAAGCCTCTCTGCTTGCCCCTGTGAGCCCTCTGACAGGAACCCTCCGTAAAGCACCGTCCCATTTTAGCTGGTTGCTGGCCTGGGATTCCCGCTCCAGTGGGGAAAATCTTGTTCTGGCCCTCCAGCTACACCAACCACTGTGAGTGAATTCATCTGAATCATTAGTCTAACTTACTAAAGTGCCCTTAAATAATTCCTACCAGCTGCACACTGCTCAGCATCACCCCTCAGTGCCTATGCAACTGCTGTCTGCTGTGGCATGGAGAGGGTCTGAAAACCCCTGCACCATGTGGGGATTTGCTCCTTTATTTCTGGTTGGAGACTCGATGTGCTGAGCCAAACTGGGAGCATTCAATGGCAGTTCTCATCTTCCTGCCTCCAGGGCTGTCAAGGCAGCAGCTTCTTTGTGTGGCAGAAATACAAATGTTTCTATTTCAGCCATCCAGAATACTAAAATTATTCCATTAATTAATACTTTCTCCCCCACCTTCCCTCCCTTCCACCCCACCCCCCCCCCCTCCTCAAATGCAGAGAACTACATTTTGGGGTAATCTGGAGCCATGAGAAGAGAGGTAGAAGATCTGCTTATAGCTTGCTGGAGAGACTTAATGGAATAACATCACTCTGAAATGTACAATTACAACAAAATGGTTTATAAAGAGAACATAGGAAACAGGAAAAAAATGTTTAAAAATGGAAAAAATGTAACTTTTTTGTGTTTTGGAACACCTTTCAATAAAGTATATTATATTGAAACCAAACAGCCTGGAAAATGCTTTGGAGTTTTATTCAGAAGAAAACAGAATTTTTTGGCTGTTATCCAGCTTAAAATAAAGTCATACTACAAAATATGAAAAGCTTTTCTGAACTAGAATTTCATACTTTGTATGGCTGTTGTTATATTATCCATGCCTTACTTAAGCTGCAGAAATGGGATGTGAAGACCGGTGCAAGGTCAGCTTTTGTAAACAGGTACAAGGAGAGTTTATTCTTCCATACATTCAAATTTTCTAGTCCTCTTATTTTGTTATTTTTTCCAGCTGCTGAGAAGTTTTCTGCTGATTTCCTGTTGGAAAGGAAATTCCACTTACATGTGGAAAGAAGGGAAATCACAATGGGAAACCAATGCCAGATGAAAGCATAGGTATCTTGTCAGTATTACACATGTGGCAGGGAGCAGTAAAATTCTTCATAAGCAGCTGCTGTATTGGAGACACAGTGTAAAGCTCTCTTCATCCAAAATAATGAGGGTTTCCATGTGGGGCTTCACCAGAGTGTGACTTATCTTTCTTCGGCGTGAAATCCTTTGGATTCATCCACTGTAGAATCTCGGCCTTGTGATTCAATCTCAGTAACATTTTGACAGGCAAAGAAGTGTCATAAAGCCTTACCCTATTGTCTCCCCTTCAGAAATAGTCCTTGTGAAGGGTGCCACGTGTGACCCCCAGCTGGTAACTCAGCCCCACCCAGCCCTTCACTCACTCTCCTCACAAGTAGGATGGGTGGGAGGACAGGAAGAGTAAAACTGAATTAACTCATGGGTTAAGATACAGACAGTTTAACAGGGAAAGCAAAAGCTGCACAATTAATTCACTGCTTCCCATGGGCAGGAATGTGTCCATTCACCCCCAGGACAGCAAGGCTCCAACATACACGGTGGTGACTTGGGAAACAAACACCACCACTCTGAACTTCTCACTGCTTTCCTCCTTCTTCCTCCAGCTTTATATGCTGAGCATGCCACCATATGGAATGGGACATCCCTGTAGTAATTTGTGGACATCTGCCCTGGCTGTGTCCATCTCAACTTCTTATGCCCCTCCCTCCCCGAGTATCCTCACTGGTGGGACACAGAAAAGGCCTCAATACTATGTAAGCACTGCTCAGCAATAACTACAACATCTCTGTGTTGCCATCACTCTTTTCAGCACAAATCCAAAGTACAGCCCCATACAAGCTACTGTGAAGAGAACAAACTCCATCCCGGTAACCAAAAGTAATCTGAAATTAGGATTTCACTGACCGTGTTATCAGTTATTTATGAGGTGTGATTCAAAGCACACTCATTCTTGCATCTGTATTATCTCACCTGGCAGCCTATTGCTATGGACACTGGTTATTGCAATTAACACATAATTCTAAGTGAAGATATGCAATATCCTAATTCCTTACATTAATTGAGACAAACTCCTTGGAGATGCCCCAATTCCTTCTGTTTTTCCTTTAGTGCTCAAGCATTGTCTCACTCTTTTCTGCCCAGGTTTCCAACTTTGGTTTCAGGCAGCTGTGCACCGCCCCACTGCTGCTATGGAGATGCTGCAGTGGCAGTGGTGTAGCACACACAAGAACTCTCCCCTGCCTCGCCGCCCCTCCTCACACAGCATCCCTCTCCACAGTGGAGGATGCCTGAGTGTGTAGATTCTACGGGGGCCTCTGCTATAGCAGCCTTCCTGTGTGCTTTTGGCAGCTGCTGTACCTTGGAGTAGCCACAAATAGCAATCAAATCTCCAGAGATATTCAGATATGTAGCAGTGGATTATCCAAGATGAACAGTGCTGCCTTGGAAAAGGTACCACTGCACTGCACATCTGGGTTTATGTAATGGGGTATTGTTTCTGGAGTTACACACCAAATGTGCTTGCAGACCTTTTGTATGATAAGGGTGGCTCCAGGGAAACAAATCTGTGTTCCACATCTTTTAAAATCTTCCTCTGTAGACTCTCAATTGATAGAGCACAAATACTTTTAATCTGCTCTGAAATGGAAAGCCCAGATTCCTCATCAGGGCGATTTTCTGTTTGTGCTCTTTGCTGGTCCTGTTTCTCTTAGATATTTTCTCCAATACCAATTCAATACAAATTTAAATTACATGGAAACTGTTCCCTCCCTGGACACCTCAAACATTCAACAAATAGTACACATAATCACAACATTTCATCCAATTGCCAAAAGCTGACTATTATTCTGCATGATCAAATCACTAAATCCCCTGTGTCTGTCTCCTATCTGGGGCATGGATTTAAAAGGCAGCTGTATTCTGACTTCTATTCATTTGTTTGGAGCATTGCACAAGCCATGCTAACAATTACATAAATCAGCCTTTTTTTAATGTTAACTGATAGTCTTTTTTGATTCCTGGCCAAACTTCTTTTTGAATAATCTCTATTTAGTTCTGTATTAATTACTCTTCTGGGTGCTATTATAAAAACCTGACCAATAAAGTCCTTTAAAAGAGTCATTTTAGAATGTTCTTCCTCAAAATTCAGCTCATTGCCTTAGTTTCCAAAACCACACAGAAACATCCTTTAAATGAGTATGAATTAGAGGGAACATCAGGGCTTTGTTTGATCTTTGACTAATTTGGTGTACTGTGGGAGCAGTGTCATTACCCAGTGACCCCTCCCCACCACTGGGATAGCCTCAGTGCACACTGGTGCCCTTGGCAAGCCAATTCCATGTCTGTGATCACGCTCTCACACCAGGCTCTTTCTCCTGTTCCACCTTCTGGAACATGGGAACAGGATGGATTGATGGCTCATCATTTTTACTATGGTTATTTATTGCTGCCTTGCTGTGTGGGCAAAACAGATGCAAAACAGAGATTTAGAATACAAACACCAGCTAAGCCATGCAAAGCTGCTTGTGGATCCCTGAGTCAGCAGCATCCCGCTCTGTGTCTCCAGAGCAGCCCTGCAGCCTACTGACACATTGCTCCACAGCTCTGCAAGCTGGATGCATGTGCCCACACCTGCCCTTCCTCCTTAGAGTGGTCCTGCTGCATCTTCACCTGCTGAGCTGGTAGCAGGGATGGAGTGGCAGACTGTGGCTAGGTCACCATTTATCCTGTCTGATGCACTGCCAGTTAAGTGATCTCAATCAAATGCTGTTGAAAAAGAGCTTTCACAGTCTGTGGGGAAATGGATCCCATCTGTCTCTGAGCAGTGACATGCCTCATCTTTGCTTATGTGATGGATTCTTTCTCATACCAGATGTTATGCTAGCTAGGCTTGCCAGCCTCAAACACTTCAGCAGTTTCACAGGGACTGTGATAGCGCTTTGCTCAGCTGAGCTGGTTTGTCTACCATAGGCAGGATTTCATTAGTGATGAAGACATTAAAGAAGAGCCAAGGAATTACTGCCTTTATTCTTGCTCTGTAGGAACAATCTGACACACATTGGGTCTGCTGAGCTGTTTTAATGAGATTGCACTTGCATGTGAGATCTGATCCTGGGGCACTCTTGACCCATCAGCTTTAAACTGGTTGCCAACAACCAGTTACTCATAAAGATTAAAAGCTCCAGTTTATTCCAAACTGGAAATATATGAACTCCCTCCAATTTACTGGGCTTCCTCACTTCTTCCATCACTCATCTCTGGCAGAAGTGTTAGTGTCAAGACTCTATTGACTTCTCTGTGTCTCTGGCTGCAGATGTTCTCAGCACATTAGAGCTGTTTTGAGACAGTTGTGGTGAAAATAATTAGAACAGCATAGAATAATTTACTTTGGGAATCATCTTTAAGATCACTGGGTCCAATCATTAATGTAGAACTGCCAAGTACATCAGTAAACCATGTCCCTGGACTTACAGCTCTGTTCTTCCAATATACATCTGTGAGGTTATTGATTTCCAGTACGTTCTCTGTTCTACATCAACATTTTCAAGAAATTTAATGTTTCTGAATCACTGGAGTATTCTATTCTTTTAAAGGAATTCTGCATATGCCCCATTTATGCAAGGGTATGTTGTTCTTGGCATTCAGGTAGGATAGACTTAGTTAAGTCCTATCTGTACCTCATTTATGTTGATGTCACTTGGAGTAAGCTTATTGATTGACCAAGTTTGGCATTTAGCATTTCATAGTTTTCTATTGTGCAAGGCATTGGGGATAACATAGAGATGTAGAAAAAATTGTATTTTGCTTTTAATTCTTTGGGACATAATCAGGGATCCAAATCCATTCCTTTGTATCAGGCTTTTATGGCTTGTTGGAGTGTGTTTCGGAGATAGAAAACTGTGGCACGTCTTATATGTCAGGTCCATTTCCCTTATTGATTGTTAAAACGAAGTAAATGGGGAAAGAAATTATTTTTTCTTCCTATTTATACTTTTATGCTAAAGAGACAAGAAACTGTGGTAGCACTGTTTGTTCAGGCCATGCAGTCTCATCCTGCTTCTCTTTAAAGAGCTCAGACCAACTCTGTGAATGATTTGGAGGCACTCCTGGCAGCTGGGCTGCGTGAGCAGATGTGTGAAAGGCACCCCCCAGCCACTTCTCCAGGAGCTGTGCTGCCCCCAAACCTGGCTGTCCCATCCTGTGTCCCATTCCAGCTGCTGCTCCGCATGGGGAGAAGAATGCTGGTGCCATCAGAGAAAGTTGCCTGTCTGGCACCGTTTTGACAGCAGTTCCCGTAAACTGGGCAGACTCCACTCTGACCTGCAGATTTGCCTGACTCCAGCCAGACTGCTTTGGAACCAGATTGTCACTGATCTACTTCTTGCCTGTCCGTGGCCCATCTTGGCCGCTTTCTTCACTGCTGCACGCCCTGGCACCCCACAGCTCCCTTTCCATCTGCATGGTAACACACCTTACCCCACAACAACGCATTCCTAACACTTACCAGCTCGTTCCCTTTGTGGAAAGATCACTGCAACCCGATGTGCTCCCTCTGATATTTGGCAGCTTTGCCTGGGGAGAGGAGCAGAGAGAGAAGAGTTGAGACAGCATCTCTGACTGCAAGGGCAGAAATTTTTGCTTTTTGCATACAGTTTTCATTTCCCCCAGCTAATGCTGGAACCAGCCAAAAGAATTCTTTCTTATGCCAACTTGAGTACATCAAGAAGTCATTTAATGCAGTGTCCAAGTTTGGCCAGAGCTGTTTTGATTTAGTAATGTCTCTTACAAATACATGCCAAAGTATCTAGTTTTCTAGTAATAACTTCAGCCCTGGCAGTATGACTTTCAGAACAAACACCAGCTTTTAAAATCTATCATGGATGTGTTTGCAATTAGTTCACTTTTTATCTCTCAGATTTAAGAGGAGGATTTACTTAAAGGTGGACAGGCAATAATTTGATCTATATATCAAAATAGGGCTTTGCTAATGAGGGAGAAAACAAGCAATTGTCTAATGTAAGATATACAGAAATTTATCTGTCTTTATAGAAAATTATTCCCTCTAGCACTTTTTTAAACTCACAATACAACTGAGCACTATTATCTTTCTGAACATCTAATTTGAAGTGATTCTTTAACACATTATTAGGGGTTTAAAGTGTGAAAAATACAAGAACCATTGAGATTGGGGTTTTGGCTAGGGGACTTTATTCTGAAAAATTCAGGTTCCTGAGAATTTAACTTTTTGGTTTTGGAGATATTGCCAGCTACCTCAACAAGAGAAGGTTCCTGCTTCTTTATTTTCATTTCTTCTTATTTCAGCGATTATAAAGTAAGGAAAAAGTTTCAGGAAAACATTCTTTGTGGGAAGTAACTTCTGGCAAGAATAATATGTGATTTCTTAACCGGCATTTTGAAGCAATGAAGTTATCCAGCAGCCTATTAATATCTAACCTACTATTGCTATGTCCTTGACTGTGGTTTTGAATAATGTCTGCCTCTGAATCTCTTTTTGTCCTTTTTCTTTCCTTGCTTTCCTCCTCCACCTCTGTGCAGTCCCTTTCCAAATCATGCAATAAATTTTCAGTCTAGGAGACAAAGTCAAATCTATGTTTCATAAACAACACAACTCTTCCAGATTTTCCCTTTATTAGGGGAAAAGTTGGAGCTCTCTTAGTAGCCAACACACAAAATAAAAATTCCTGCTGAAAAAACTGTATATTAAGGAACCCGGTTTAGTTATTGCTGGTGTCTGTGAATGTAATTTTTCCTCATACATTCTTGTCTGCTATTGTTGCAGGAACATTGCAAAGATTTGGGAGGGTGTCTCCTGACTACACTGTTTATTTCATTATTAGAATTTAATTATTAAAAAATTAAGAATTTGCTGAGTAATCTCCTTAAAACAGTGTCTATTTTAACAGAAGAGCCTCAGTTTGGACAGCAGCCAGTCTATTAATGCAGGAAACTTGTATAGAATATTTGCTAATCCCTGCCAGATTCGAGTACCACTAAAATGTTTCCAGTACTTTGATTGCAATACTAGTGAAGATCTCACATTTTTCTTTTTTATTTAGTCACAAAAAAGTACATATTTTAGTTTTCAGCAAAGTTTACAGCAAAAGCATCACATACTTAGACTCTGCCTTAGTCTGCTATATCTGGTGTATTCGTTCTATTTACAGCAACCACAGATGTTTCCAAGAAACATTTATATTGATAGGAAAAATATTGCAAGTATGCATTGGTGGAAGTATCAAATATAATACATTTCACTTATTAAAACATCAATTAAATGTATCTGGCAGTTTTCATACACTGGCAAGGAGGTAGGGGTTCAGCCTGCACCACAACCTCCCACTCTTGCTCCAGACACCAACCTCCACTTTATATATTAAGGAGCCTATTACAGTTTTAACAATTATGTGAGTAACAGGGTCTGGGCAGTACAAGGCACATGGGATCACCCATTACAGCTGCAAACTGTCATTCAGTTATAACGCTCACTCACAGCTACTCTGCAGCTACTCTGACTGGAGTCAGCTCATATAAATCTCAAAGTTTCCCTTGCCAGGGACAGATTTGCCCTCTTCTCATAGTGATTCACATGTCAGCAAAATCAGGTTCCTTGAGCAGAGCCTGAGATTTCTGCATGGTTGAAGAAGCATCCCAATATTTGGGACTGCCTTCAGACCAAGAAGGCATACACCATACTTGTATTTGGCCCTGGAAAGCCACCATGTTTAAGGAGACCCTGCTTGTGCATATGTGTAACAGGTCACTGTTGAACCCTCATCTCCTTGACACCCACTGAGACACCCAGCTAGTACAAACCTTTATGAATTTAAAGACAGGCTAGCTCAGCAATGCAATGGAATGGAATGGTAAGGCATAATCTGTTTTCAACATAACATTCTTCATACTCCCATACATCTCAGCTGTACCTTTATGGAATGGCATATGAGCATTTCAATCCAGCACTCTATCCCACATAAGACTTGGATAATACTATCAGGTACATGGTGTGATTCTTGGAGTTACCCTGCACAGGGCCAGGTGTTTGACTTCAATGATCAGTATGGGGACCTTCCAGCTCAGGCTATTCTTTGATTCTGTGATTTACTTTGTATTATCATGTAGGGGCAGCTCCCTGTCTTTTGCTTCAGAACAGATTCTGTGCAGATTCTGTTCTGTTCTAGCTGAGATTCAAATACTTTCACACCTAATAGAAACAAAAAAAATTCTTACTGATCGATACCTTTTGGATAATAATCTTTCAAAAAATAAACCAGGTGTAAAACCACCTTGGAAGGAAGGAAGAGGTAAAAACTTCTATCAAAGTAATGCTACTTTGGAGACAAATGTGTGCTTTTGGGCATGCAACAGTCCCCATTATGTCCTGAAGAAGCAGTTGAGAAAGATTTTTCATGTCCCAAAAATTATGAGTTGATGTTAAGTTTCCTTTCTTCCAAATCTTAGTTGCTACATTTATGAACGCTGACTCTCTTATCATTTTAGACCACCATGACAATAACAGCACTAGGGGCTCAAAATTTAGGGTATGTGATGAGTCTTTCAAATCTAGTGGAAATACATGGAAGCCATTTATCTCAGTTGCCTGGAATTAGATTTGCAAAAAGGACAGACGACATTTTTATCACATTTTTGTGTCTCTTGGTTAAAATACAAATTTAAATTCAGTGATTGCTTACCTGTCCAGATAGACAAATTTTCACCATTGAGCAAGAAATGACACAAATTCACCAGAAGGCTGGTTTGCACAACAGCAGCTTCAATATGAAAATTTTCTTCTTTTATAGATAGGTTTGACACATTCTACTTGATTGGCTAATTAACAAAAACGTCTTTCTCACAAGCAGTCCTTGAGAAGAACAGAAAAACAGAGCAGGAAAACACCACCTGCAGGCTGTTTATACTAACAAGCTATCATTGTTTCTCTACAACTCCCTAAAAAGTCTCTCAAGTCCACTGTGAGAAAATTAATCCCATTTTCTGGCTCTCTGACCAGGCTGTCACATCCACAGAGAAATCACTAATAGGCCCTAAATAAAGGTAAATTTGAAGGGTTGTTATTTCAGTAAGGAATAAAAAATACACTCACATCGGCCTTGGCAGAAAAGATTTTATGGTGGTCAATAGAAATAAATCCAGTTGAAAGCTAGGCACTGGAGGTGCTCCCCAGGGGTTCAGTGCTGTGATCAGTCATGTTTATTACTGCTATTGATCATCTGGACAAGGGGATGGAGTGTACCCTCAATCAATTTCCAGATGACACCCAGTTGGGTCAGATTGTTGATCTGCTGCAGATCCTCTGCAGGGGGATCTGGGCAGGCTGGATCATGGCTGAGGCCAGTGGAGTGAGGTTCAACAAGGCCCAGTGCCGGGTCCTGCCCTTGGGTCACAACAGCCCCAGGCAGCTCCACAGGCTGGGGCAGAGTGGCTGGAAAGGAGCTGGGGGTGCTGGTGGCAGCAGCTGGACATGAGCCAGGCTGTGCCCAGGGGGCCAAGAAGGCCAATGGCATCCTGGCCTGGATCAGCAATGCTGTGGCCAGCAGGGCCAGGGCAGGGATTGTCCCCCTGTGCTGGGCCCTGCTGAGGCCACACCTCCAGGGCTGTGTCTAGTTTGGAGCCCCTCAGTTTAGGAAGGCTATTGAGGTGCTGGAGTGAGGGAAGGAGACCAGAGAAGGGCAACAGAGCTGGTGAAGGGTCTAGAAAGTATGTCTTATAAGGAGGTGCAGAGGCAGTTCGGGTTCTTTTGTGTGGAGAAAAGGAGGCTCAGGGGAGATCTTATCACTCTCTACAACTCCCTGAAAGGAGGTTATAGCCAGGTAGGTTCAGTCTCCTCTGCCATGTCTCAAGTGAAAGGATGGAGTAAATGTCTTTATATTGCATCAGGGGAGGTGTGGGAAAATGACTGGGGCTAAAATCAGAGAAAACATGGAAGTCGTATTCACATTCTAGCAGAAGTAATAACAGTAGAGAAATTATAGGGTGAAATGCAGATGATACTCCCTGAATGGGATTACCCACTTCCCAAGTGCAACCACATCCCAGTGAACATGATGCATGATGAGTCACTCAAGCTCTCCTTAAAGGCAAAACTGGTATAAAAGTAAGTTAAAATGGGGAGAAATAAAAGAAAACTCCATCATAATTTCTGGGATCAGTCAACAGGGTGAACATGTCTTCTTTCCCATGGGAATGCCCACTGGGTAAGAATTGCACTTCATGCATGCTGATTTATTATCTGGACCTAACTTTTACTGGTGATTAGAGCTGGTCTGCTTATTGCTTTGAATATATTTTTGCAGCCAAATACTATCACCATCAATTTTTGAACTTTAACATGCCACAATTTTCTATTATATTAATAAAGAATGTATTCTGTAAACTGTGATCAGGAGTCCTTCACAGGCTCCAGCAGGTGCAGGCAGCAGGTAACACTGTGGAGACCTGGGAGATCTGGGAAGGGGTCTGTTGTTGTGTGTCCCTGAACAAGTTGAACTGCCCTCCAATCCAGATGGGGTCACCATCTCTGCAAGTGTTCCAGAGGTGCCTGGATGTGGCACCTCAAATTCAGAGACAAAACCTTTCTAAAGTCAATATAGATGCAGATTACATGCTTCAGGCTAGATGGTGTGTCTTCTAACCCTTTGCATCAAATGCCAAGCAAGTGGATTTTTTTTTGAGAAATACATCCAAACCTATTACACTCAGAGCAGCCTCTGAAGATACTGCTGTTAATTCTGGTACTTTCTCAAAGCACTGTGCATACAAGATATGGCAACATATAGGTTGGTGTAATTAACTTCTGAATCTAGGAAACTGCAAATCAGTATAAGATTTAAACAGTGTATACTTGAAGGGAAATAAATAGAAAATTTGTGCAGTGAATATGCTGGAGGACATTTCATTGTAAGCAGTCAGGAATCAGAATAGTTCACATCCTCTGGTGATAATTATTATGCACAAGAGTTTATTTTGCATGAGTATCTATTTTCAAAGTACAGAGAATGAATGTGAATGTATGCATGCACGTGTAACTACATAGGCATTCATAACTTGAAATTATGGTCCTGATATTTCAGACAACAGAAAAACCAATATAAAATAAAGGCTTATTCCATTGCCTTGTTCTGTGCCTACTAACATCTGTGCATGCTTGTTTCCATGGACCTACAGCAACCCGAGCTCACCTGTTTGAGTGAAGCCCTCACTTCTGCACAGCAGCACAGTTCCTGCTTTATGGCAATTTGCTCAGTGTATGGGACTCTCACAGGCACAGCAACTCTCAGCAGACAGCAATAGTAGTATTATTAGGCTGGAGACTTGCCTCTAAAAATATAAATATACAGTTATTTCCTGGTAAAACTACCATCAGATGGTATCTGTAATAAAAACCTCTCTTCCCACTTCCATCTCCTTTTGCCAAAACTGTAAAGATCTTTCTACTGTTCCCTGCCTGACATTTCAAGCTGTTCCTTGGTCCTCTGATGCTTATGGCTGCACAGTACTGCTTTTCACAGTTAACCTCAGTTCAATATATAAACACATCATTTCCAGAAATGGAGGTCCAAGTCTTTCAGACATGGTCAAAATTTACTTTTGGAGACCCTAACATGATTTCAGCATGGCGCCTTTAATGGTAAGAGAGTAGTATCTTTACCTTGAGATACTTTGTGGGTAATAACAGCTCTTGAGACAGAGCCAGGGAAGAGACAAAACACTCTGCCCTCTGAGATCAAGGCCAGGGGTCTCCCATGGCTGCTAAATCTCTGCCCTCCCATTCCCACAGGCAGGCACTGGCATGGTTATTATCAAGCCTGCTTTCCTCCCAGAATGATTGAGGTTAAATTTGTCCTTTTCTCCTGTGCCTTTTACTCTGATATGGGCAAGGGTTGATGGTCAGCATTAGGGATGACCCAGACAGACCAGAGACAGAGACCTGGGCCAGAAAGGGACAGGCAGGACTCAGCAAGAGGGAGGGGCTCACCCAAACTGAGCAACAGGCATGTTGCTTTCCTCTGCTTTCCACAGAGGCCCTTGACTGGAAACCTTGTGTTTCTTCAGGAAACAGTGTCTGCAAAAGAATTTTCAAATTGAAAATATGAGCGGGTAAATCAACTTTTAAAGGGTGCTAGCTCCAGTGTAGCCATGCAGTCAGTGTCAGTACTGGGCAACGAGCTCAGAGTGCTGGCCTACCTTGTCTTAGGCACCCCCCAGTTGACAATAAACATTTCTTTGCCTTCTGTGCGGGAAATAATACACCATGATGTTCAAAATCTTCTTTGTGAACTAAGAGAAAGCATGACACATACCTAAAAAAAGCCAAGAATTTATTGTTACTGCAACAAAAATCTTAATGGTCTACTTCAAGAATTATTAATTAATCTACAATTCAAGACTGTAGATATTATTATTGCAGGAGAAAGGAGACCAGGAATGCAGTTAGAGCACTTCTGTACAGGAAAAGACTCAATCATAGCAATAATAAAATCGTCATGCCCATATTTAATATTTTCTACCCCTTTCTTTGGACATGTGCTCACCCTTCCACTTTCCTCTGGACCCTCAGGAACTCTGGACCAACTGGAGAAGATAACAGCATCAACCATAGCCCTTGGAGTCACTCACCATGAGGAATGTGATGGTCATGACATTGGATTCTTCCTCCTTCCTGAGATGCACTTGGGATAAGAGGGGGGGGGGGGGTTTTAATGCTTTCCAAAGTAATTTTTTACCTTTCTTTTGCTTTCCTGGTTTATGGCTTCATTTTACAAATGCATTTATTACATATAATACTATTTATGTATGTTAGATATTATTTCCATGTTCCCTTTGTTAGCTGTCAAATTAGATTAATCCAGATCAGGATCCACATTTCTAAAATGGACAACTGGTGAGTCTCAAGTGCCAGACCTGTGGCCCATTTCTTACTGCTCCACCCCCCTAAGTCTGTGATGAATTCTGTATCTCCACTTCTCACATCCTCTGCTGTCATACCACACCTCTATTTCTTTGCCCCATATTGTGTCACAGAGCCTTAAACATCTCATTTAACCCAGTGCCACTGCTTGCTACTGCCAGCTGTGTAAAAGCACGATTGTACCACACAAGTACAGGATAAACACAAGTAGAGGGAATTAGCCACAGGCACCTGGTTAACTGGAGGTTAAACTAAGCAAAACAGAGCTGCAGGCAAGTCAAGAGATATTCAGACAGAGTGAACCTGAGGAGTCTCAGTCACGAGGTCTTGGAAAGCTCCTGCAGAGCTCATGGGTTCTTGCTGGAAGGCAGTACTGCACTGCAGGGCTACAGGTTTACACAGCAGAGAGGTCTTGTCTCTGGAGATATTTAGGTTTCCATAACAATTCTCTAATAGGAACACATTCACAAAGAACTCAAAACATTTCACAGTCATCTTCCAACCACGATGTATGTGAAGGGACTGAGAAAGCTTGGGTTTTCTTTTAAAGCTGCTGGGTTGTAGGAGCAGCTGAGGTCACTTGGTCTGCTCAGCCTGGAGGAGAGGAGACTGAGGGGGGACCTCACTGCAGCTGCAACTTCCCTGGGAGGGGAAGAGGAGGGGCAGGCACTGATCTCATCTCTGAGTGAGCAGTGACAGAACCTGAGGCAATGGCCCGGAGTCGTGTCCGGGGAGGTTTAGGATGGATATTAGGAAAAGGTTCTACCCCCAGATTGTGTTTGGGCACTGAAACAGCTCCTCAGGGAAGTGGTCACATCACAGCCTGACAGAGCTCACTTGGACAATGCTCTCAGGCACAGAGTGTGATTCTTGGGGATGGTGCTGTGCAGGGCTAGGAGCTAGACTTGATGGGTTACCCACACGGGAGGAAGATATTCTGTGATTCTGTGAAAACTCACATGGTGAATTTCAGTGCTATCTATGAGAGGTTAAGCACAGCTCCAGAAATTACTGTGGGCTAAGATAATTCCTGCCACTGTGGTTCTCTCATGGTCTGTGATGTTTGTGTGATTGAAATACCTGGTGTCCTAAGTTTACTTCTTTAGATGTTTTTCCTATTTCTCAGTCACACTTCCTGCACATATTTTTGGCCATTGCTTTTTGATAAGTATTTTATTGTGGCTAAATAGAAATATTTTCAAAAGTTCTTTCATGTTGTTTCATCCTTAGCAAGGACAAATTCAAAAGTTTCTATTTCCAGTAGTTTAGCATATGAAAGAAAATTCTATAACTTATTCAGAAATTATTGAGACTCTGTTTTTTCCCAGATTGACTGATCAGTCTGACTGATCCAGCACATTTAGGACACTACATGTGAACAGGGTTTAAGAACTAGAGCTGGTCTTCCCATGAGACAGCAGTTCTGCACCTCAGGGTGACATGCTGTCCTGTACCTGAAGTCAGCCCAGCTCCCAGTGAGTAGCCAGCTGTGGGTATGGTTCATTTGCAGACTCCTGCAGGACTTCCCCCAAGCTGGACTCTGCCTCCCAGCCCAGCCTGTGGCACTGCCTGGCTCTGGGAACTGCTGGGACCAGCAGCCAGGCAAGGGGAGAGCAGCTCTGTGCCCTGGGACACCCACCAGGGACAGCCAAAATACCCACTCTGTGTGTCTGGCTGATTCTCTTCACCCCTTCTGTTCCTGTTTTAGTTTGAGGGATAGGGCATGAAAAAGCATGTTGGAAGGGCATTGGCACGACTTGTCGTGGCAATACAAAAACACTAAATAAAGAGGAACAGCAGAGCTTTCCAAAATGCTGTTCCTCTGCATCTTTGTGAAATGCAGAACCCAAGTTTTCAGACAGTCTTTTAAATATCTTAGTAATCTTTCAAAAATGTTTAAACAATTCCAACTCCAGCTGTACTTACAGTTGGCTTAAATTTTTCTTTCATACCAAACATATTTAACAGAGGCTGCATTATTTTACAGCACATTGGAATTTCAAATTAGCTTGATTTGCTCTCATATTATTTAATTGCTTTTGATATATCTTATACATAAGTAATTCAGACATACCGACCATTGCACAGTGTTGTTGAAAAGTAACATAAAGAAAAGAAAAAAAGCCTTATAAAGTATTCAAAGGCTGCAGTTTTTAAATTGCAACACAATATATGAAAAGTCCTCTAAAAACCTCATATTGTAACAGATTTGTATGTATTTAAATATCAGATCATTAAAAAAACTCTATTATAGTCTCTTTATTCTGCCTCAGGAGACTTTAAAAGGTTTCTCACATGCTACTGTTGCCCTATAATCACATTTCCAAAAAAGAAATTCAAAACTGAAAATATAATTTATTACCCTGGAGTAAAATATAATGTGGTGATTCATCTCATCTAAAAGCAGCTGCTTTCTTTGTCACCTTTGTAAGTAGCATTCATTTCCCTGCCATGAGCACAATTTACAAATTCATCCTAAGGCTCAGATAGCATCATTAGCATATATTTAGCAGTAGCAGACAGTGAGCAGCAGGTAGAAATGGTTGGCTGTTGAGCTAATATGCTTTGGGCACTCTTCCAGCTTGTATGATAAGAGAGAAAATACACTACTTCAAAGTCTGCGAGCCACAAAACAATTAGCAGAAGAGAATGACAAAATTACCTAAATACTCAGCACTTAACAGGGGGTATAGATATACTGACATTATGTTTATTATTCTAGTTAACACATGAAATTATAACCTGAGTGAAGAGTTGCATCGGTGTGTTATAGAGTCATTTAAATATCTACTTGTTTCTTTGTGTGTTTTGTGGTTTTTGTCTGTTTAGCTTCTTCTTATTTTTCTTTTTTAAGGGAGGTGCCAGTAATGAAAAAGCAGGCATCTGCTGCCAACCATCAGTGTGGGCAACAAATATCCAACAAATCATAGCTGAGAGATACTGCTGTCAACATGATTTTAATATTTTCATTTTATTGAAGGATACCAATTTCCTTATATGTTGATAAATAAATGTGCAAGAACTAGGGAGTGTGTTTGTTATCATTTGTTTTCTTTCAACCTGAAAGTAGATACCTGCTACTGCTACTCAGTGACAACTGCATCAGCAAGCCCTGACACAGGCATAGAGTCCACTTATTTATTTATAATATGATAATTAAACTTCTATTATGTTAAAAAGACATATCTTGAAGAAGGTGAGAAAGAATATGTTGCAGTTTGTGGTTTACTGTAACTCAGCCTCGTTTCCTAGTAATTGCGACACTCGAAACCTTGTCACTGGTTTCAGAAGAGCTTACTGCCTGAGCTAGCACCATGCAGGATCACCACAATTCACACAAGAAATATTGGCTATTTTATCAGACAGGGCCATTCAGTGGGACCTGGATAGGCTGGAGAGCTGGGTGGAGAGAACCCTAGTGAAGTTCAACAAGGGCAAGTGCAGGGTCCTGCACCTGGGAAGGAATAACCCCAAATATCAGCTCAGGCTGGGGCTGCCCTACTGAAGAGCAGCTCTGCTGAGGACGACCTGGGAATCCTGGTGGGTAACAAGTTGACAATGATCCAGCTGTGTGTCCTGCTGGCCAGAAGGCCCAGCGGGATCCTGGGTGGTTCAAGATGTGTGTGGCCAGCAGGTCAAGTGAGGTGTTCCTGCCCCTCTACTTGGCCCTGTAAGGCCACATCTGGAGTGCCCAGTTCTGGGTTTCTCAGCACCAGACAGCCAAGGAGCAAAGGGTCACAAAGATGATCAGGGGTTTGGAGCATCTTCTTATGAGACTGAGGGAGCTGAGACTACTTGGAAAAGAGATGCACATAAATCCATCTAAGACTACAAATGCACATAAACATCTCAAAGGCAAGTGCCAAGAGGATAGTGCCGGACTTTTTTTTGTGGTGCCCAGTGAGAGGACAAGGAGGCCATGAACTAAAACACAAGAAGTTCCACCTCAACATGAAGAAAGTTTCTTCACACTGAGGGTGACACTGGATCAGGCTACCCTGAGAAGTCATGGAGTCTCCTTCACTGGAGATGTTCAAAACCCACCTGGTCATGTTCTTGTGTCACCTGTCTTGGTGACACTGCCTTGGCAGGGGATTGGAGTGGATGATCTCCTGGAGTCCCTTCCAGCCCTAATAGATCTGTGATTCTGTGAAAGACAGTTTAAGGCAAAAAAAATAGCCAGCATTTCCACATGAGTGTAAGTTCAAATGCACCTGGCACTCTGAATTCCTAAAGAGAAGCTCTCAGCTTAGCTGGGAAGTGTTGGGACTCAACCCTCTGGAACCATGAACTCTCCTACCAGAGAAAAGCCTGCATAATCAACCAGAAGAAACTGAACACAGTTTAAGGTTTCAGTTTCTGGACACTGCACTTAGCGGGCAGATGCATAATCTAGATCTTGCTCTCCTTCAGGTAACCTCTAGCAATATCATCACAACTCTAAGAAACTCAGCTAGAGCAAGGTCCAGTACATCTGTGCTGATGAATTTTACATGCACCTTAAGCAATGAGGTATTTGACCGTGGGAAGACCTGAGCAACCTTGAGGGAGGTGCAAAGTGCGATGGATGCACCTCCATCGCATCACTTTCAAAAACATAAACATGAAAATGTAAATAGTTATGGAATTAGGCACTTTCAGGATTGAGTGGAGGCTGATGAAGGTATTTTAAATATATAATTTGAGAACTGGATGCCTCTTTGAATGTATCCCCAAACTTTCTTGTTTTGCAGCTCATGGCAGCAGCTTATATGGCTTCACTACACTCTGAGACACATCTCTGCTTTGGGCTCCTCAGTATTGCTCATCAGTATTGTTCATCATCAGAAAAAGCCCACTTACATTATCTCCCCACTGATAGAGATTAGGTTCTGCTCACTATCAGACTATGAAATTACAAACATTTGAGCAGGAATTAAAAAAGAGTCAGAAAGAGTTCAAATTAACCACTGAAACAGTATTTCAGTGACAGCTATTCACAAGAGAAAAGAAGTATCTGACAGGTAAAATCTTGACAAAAGTTTTAAAGAATTTTTAATACAAGTTCTAAGAATGCAGCCAGCCCAACTGGAGTAATGTAATCAATGTAGAAAGGATACATGTAAAGAAAATTTATACAAAAACAGAGTTGTTTCAGACAGAACATGTCTGATGCACCAATAATAGGAAAACAGTTGAGTCACCCCTACGCATAAACATGTAGACAATACTGCCAATTGCTACAGATCACAATTCAATTTTATCAACCTGTTTTTGCCAGTTTTCCTTTGTTATGCTTGTTCGTCCCTCGGGCAGCGGGGACAGTGACTGGTCTGTGGGAATACAGCTCAGCAGAGGGCTGTGAGCAGAAGGATGGCATCGCGTGCTGTGAAGGGCAGAAGGCACATCATGCCTCGCACACATGGTGATGTACTGCAGCAACCCTGAGAACCATGTAGGCTTGAAAAGCCTTTTCTCACCCTGCCTTTTCTGGCTTTGGGATTCCTGTAGATAGGCAGCTGTAGCTCCTACTGGGAATCTGACCTGTACTAGAGCAGTCTTAGCCTCTAATCCCAGTTTAGAAAATATGCTGGAAGTGAGAAAAGTTGCTCAGAATTTGCATAAATTCTAGAATATACAGGAAATTATTTGGCATCTTTTCTGTGCAAAAATTTTCAGACTAGTTTGCATGTGTCAGCTACATATGGGAATTTAGGTATTAGAGCTGCATAACTCCCTATGCAAACACTGGGCACTCTTATTCAGTATTAAGCTTAATTTGATTTACTTTAGTTCAGTATGTGAGCAAATAAGGCTAAATGGGGATAGCATGAATCCTGGATGAGCATATGGACATAAGGCTTTGACATGGTTTAGCTAATGTACTTTAGATCTATTTTGAATGAAATTTCCTGACTATCCAAGCAGATAACTGCTTAAGGCCCATAAGGAATGCAGACCCTGTAAACCTAGTTTAAGGTGTCTGGCTCATGGAGAGGATCTCTGCATCAGGTGACTTGACTCCTTGAACAATTTGCGTACACATTTCCCAGGGGGAGAAGAAAAAGATCATACAGAAGTAGTCAGTGGATGGAATGAGCACTGGGGTAATGAGCACACAGCCCCTTGAGAGCTTATGTCCTTCCTGTACAGCTTCAGATGAAAGCTTTTATAGCCCGGGGACTCACATCCCAGACTACACTTTGGAAGGTGGGCACCTACAGCGTGTCCTGCTAAAGAGCAAGGTCATGCTGAGCCCTGACTGATGCCAGTGTGAATGTCACTAACTCCTGCACAATGTCCTGGATAGCACTGAAATAGTTTCACCCATGCATAAGGGAATCCCACCTCCTTTGGCCTCAGAGATCCAGGAACATATGTCTCAGGAACAAGCATCTGTGATAAGTGTGAGCTAAGGCTTGTCCTTTCCTTGCTGTCTCCAAGTGCAGAAGAATGCAAGGGAGGTTTTGAGATGACCTTGACGCCATTTGAACATTTACTGCCAGAGGTTCCTCCTGGCGTGGCTGCTCCTGTATTTTAGACCAAGCAATAATGATTCTAAAGAGAAAATAGTCACAACTGCCTTCTGCAGGATACTTCACCCATTGGGCATTCACGATTTAGAATGATCCAAAGGGAAACCTGCAGCATCCTTCAGCTTCTCTCTTTGGTTGTCAACAAACAGCTCCACAGTCTCCACTTGGGCTATGAGGAAAGAGACAATTATTTCCCCCTTCCTTCTCATCTTCCTGCCCAAACAAGTTCCAGACAGGCTTTCCTTACCACACTGATACACTGAACAATGTTGCAAGGTGTAGAGTCTGCCCTTTATCTGGTTACTACTGTGAGCAGTTAAAACTCCTTCCTCCCCACTCCCAGGCACTGGGAGATTCATATTTCTCAACTTCTTCAACCAAATACGCTCCTTAACTGCGGCCCAAAGTGTGAGCAACCAGTTCTTGAAATGAGACACATTTCCTTGTCACTGCATGTGCTGTGGGGGTATGGACAGCAGAGCCCAGAAACTTACCTATTTGAGACACTGCAAGAATGAAGTGTTGCTGCTGACAACCACCTGGGGGAAAAGACCAGCAGAACAGGACAAGCTCACCACTGAGCTGCTCACCACTGCAGCATGATGAATTGGCCACATCCTTATGCAGGGTTTAACACGTATCATCATAACTTCAGTTTTCCATCTGACTTTCATGTCACTCAAAACAGAGCTTAAAGGCACCTTGCCACATCATTTACCCTAAAGCAGAGATACAGCTGCCTTTCAACTACAGCTTCTGAATGGATGTTGCTTACGGAACAGTCCGGGCTGTCTGAGAGCAGCTGTCCATGCTTATTCACAAGTGACTCCCACAGAGAAAGCAGCAAGGAAAAGAAAAGAAACTGAATACTACCGCATGTTTGAAATTAAAGACTGTCCCAGAGAAGGTAATTGAGCTTGAAAAGGTATGCTTTTCTTACCAACTAGCAATTCTTCATTAGCACACTGAGTCAGGTTTGCTTTAATCTATTGGACAGACTGTTTCTACACAGCAACTACCCATGGGCACAAAGCAAACCTGGTACCACAGTCTGACAGCAGGGACCTTACCTCTGATAAGCTTGCTTCACAGATCCTGAACAATGATGCAAGCAAACAAAGTTTTGCCAATGCTTACTAAAGCTCTGAAAAACTCTTTCTGTATTTCTTACAATTATATGAAATTAAATCTACCCTTGATAGATAAGCACTGGCACAGATTTGACACAGCAATTGTCACAGCATGCAGCATGGTCCTAAATTCCTTTGATTTAAAAATTGGGGTAGTCATCTTGCCTGCAATTTCTCTAAGCAAAGCAAAAAGAAAAATACTGAACGTGGCAGCACCCTGCCAGGATGGCACTGGGGGACACTGACAATTATCATTTTGCAAGTGCGGTTTGCAACATCGTTCACGTGTTTGGAACCAGAAATTGTCTCTGAAACTGAACTGCTGTTCGCAGCTCTTTCCCCAGTCACATTAGGAAGCACTGGGGTGGAGGTGATGGGTGCGGCAGCCTCCTGCAGGACAGGGAGCCAGCCAAGTGCCCCTCAAGGACAGCGGAAGAACTAAATGTCTCCTGCAACTCTTACCTGAGGGCTAGTGACTCGAAATTGAAGGGAGGATACTCTTTCAACACTATTTCACCATCTTCACTTTTAATTAAAGAACTGACTCTAGGTTTTTTTGCAAAGAAAAGATCTTTAAAAATAGCATGGGGTGTACCAACAGAAATACAGTCACCTTAACTCATTGCAAATAAAACTTTGTACTGTCTCACTGAGCTCTAAAATTTTTAATGTATTTATGTGATGTTTTTCCCCTGCATTATTTTATCCATAAAAAATAGTTGTTAATGCCAGCTAAAACACTCAAGAGAGAAAAGATGAAATTCAAAATTCCTGATTTTATCTTCTTGCAGAAGGTTTTCATGCTCCTTGGAAAAGTCTTTTAAAACCAAAAGCAGTATCATTCTTCATTTCAAATGATAATGTTATATTCCCCAAAATAGGGGATGGTTTTGATTAAAATTGCAGGATAGAGCTTTTTGACAGGCAACTTCAAAATTCTGTATGTTAAATTCAGTTGTAAATGAGCAGAGAAGGGGAATAGTCTGGGCTGAACACTTCTGGGTTGATGGAGGGTTGTAATTTCAACTCACTGAGCCTGATATTCTTCCCAGTGGAGTCAAGCAAAAAAAATCCCATTGATTTCAAAGTGGGACCAAATTAAGTGGCAAGTCTATCAGCCAGTACAGGAGATGTCTTTTAACTTTAGAAAATTAACTTTTACTGTATCTATTACTAATTTGTATTTAAATTAACTCAGGGCATGTCTGAGCTTTGCTGTCAACCGCATGAGTCTGAAGTATATAGAAATTACATTACTTACATATATTACACAATTTACTTTTCTATGTGCAACAGATTCTATACTGCACTGTGTTACATTGAGAAATTATGGAATTACGAGGCAGCATCTCAAGCCTTAGGAAATGACAGAAGTAAGTTAGTCCATGTGGCTAATTCTGCTTTCCTGTGAATATACATCCAAAATATACATCCAAATGATCACTCTATGATTCATCTCAGAAGGCCTTTATCATTCTATTAATGGAATGAACAGTACCTGACTGAGAATCCTTGCTACTCAACATGTGGCCCCATCTCTTATTTCCTAAATAATACTCACACATCATACTGAAGGTAAAATATTAATTTTCTCAGGAGGGATTTTTTAAAAATAAATCAATATCTGAACACTAATTTCAAGGAGATTATACTTACATTTGCAACATTCCAACAATATGATCTGGGTTTACTATTCCTCTTTTGCTGCTAATGGATTACAAATGTTCTCCAACTTGTGCAAGTCTACTCAAAGAAATGAATACCTGATTATTTTTTTCCAGACAATTCTGCATTTGAAGTATTTCCTTTATCCAAAGCACAATGTGTATAACCTTCAGTGAAAATTGTGAATTCCAAGCACCTTGTTCGGTGTAACTCCTGGGTTTAAACTCAAGCCTACACAAAATGGAGAGCATATAAATGATTTATCTCACATGGCTTATATTGCATAGAGCCTGGGTGGAGACAGGAACAGAGTCAAGTTCTCTGAACACCACTCTGCAGGCTGACAGCCACCTGTACCTGATCTTCACTCCCCTGGACTTTCTCACAGTGCAGAGTACAACTGATGCTGAAAAAGAAGTAAGAATTAGCCAGACAACAACCTCTCTGAAAGACCTTAAGCTGATTAGCACAATGCTTTATATCATGTGCACTTAATCAGGCAGGGAAACAGTGCAAATGTCCCATGAGGTGTCTTGATATACTAGTTACCACAGGCAATTTTAATGCTGAAATATTTTTAATTTTTCTTTTTTTTTTTTTTTCCCCTGAATGATTAATCTTAGTATTCCTTAATACAGAAGTCCTTATGTGCACAATTTCCTAAACTGATCTCCTCTTCCCAAGAAAAAAGGTGTGTGATGAAACGCATGAGGCCACACCGACATCTACCGTGCTGCCTGACTGGGCCTGAATTATGGCATCTCCTTCAGCCCCAAAACCTACAGTTCTTCAACAGTTTTCAGCTGCCCACGAGACCACTGAGCAAAGAATGTAACTTCTAATGATGGAAACAAAACATTGCTGTCCTCACCACAAGCAGAACTAAAGCTGCCCATTTTCTGCCTGCTCATGATGGCTATTTAGAAACAGCAAAAGTCTTGGATACTTTGGAAGCTCAAGGCATTCATCAGGCACTGGAGGAAAAGGCCTTTGTAGTCACAGGGCCTTCTCTCCTCACCATTTTCTTATCTTCATGTTCTTCTTCAGCTGTCTCTGACATCCACCTTCTTGTAGCTGCCAGGCACAACATCCAGCTTGTGTTCCAGGCTGCTGCTCCTCTTCTCCCGTGGCCAGGCCCAAAAAGCCACCAGCACCTATCGACAGCTTCTTTGCTCAGCTTGTGGCCTGAGAGGTGCAGCTCCTCTGAATGTAGGGGAAAAAAACTACAGTCAAAGCCTCACTTGCTGCTGACTAAGGTTAGAATCAAGATTGCCTGGAGGAAAAGGGACTTACAGAAAATTCATCTGTCAAAACTGCATGTCCCAGAAAAACTTTGGTAAAACTTGGAAATAGATGGACAAATTTTCACAGGCTGTGCAGAAAGCACATCTAAGGTTGTAAAAGATAACGAGTCTGCCAAATATCAACTCCTTCCTCCAAAGTATCAAAGAACTAAAGATTTCCAGCCAAACTGTTTACAGAATTTAAAAACACCCTTTTGAAAATTTTTTATGAACTCCTTTTGAGAAATAGCTGAGCAATTCTCACTTAAGCTTCCCAGAAGAATTCAGGTTGCAGCAGACAACCAGCAAGGAAGATGCTAGCTGGAATGGTGAAGGTCTGGCAAAATAATCAGGTACTGCCAACCAGATGTTGTAATTCACCAAAAAGATACCTGTGCCTCACCAAGTAATGTCGGCATTTTCAGTGCAGGCAGCTGATTAAGGTTTTCTAAAACCAAACCAATTTTATTTGCAACAAGAGTGTAGAGAACATGCACAAATCATTGGGGTAACTCTCTTCTGCAAATATCACAAAAAAAAAGGGATAGGAATCAAACATCTAATAATTTTAGTACGTTGCTAATTTCTAACTGTAAACCCTACAATTTGAACAGAAATATTATTCACTCTCCACTTTTTGGTGATTTTAAGTACATAATTAAGGGTTCATTCCAGGGTTCACAGGATTCAGCACTTAAACACAAACTAATACCTCAGTGGATCTTCTTGCAGATATCAAACCCCAACAAGCACACTAGATTCTTACTACTTACCAACACAATAACTGCAATGCATTGAAAACAAATTACATGAATCACATGAAACAAAAGGGTTTGTGATACAGAGCAAATTTGCTTTCTTTCACATTTATTTATTCAAATTGTTAGATTTCCTTTGGTGCTTCCATAGTCCCACACAATATACATTCACATTACTGTAGAGTACACTTGGATCCCAGACCACGCCACTCAGTAGTCAGTCAGTCATAAGTAGTCAGTGTCATAATTGGTCCAAATTCAATTAATACTATAGTTCTTATACAGTCCAGCAAGCATTAATAGAATGCAGGCACCCTGCATCATAAACTCATGCTGAGCTAGAAGACACTTGTCAGGATCATTAAGTCCAACTCCTGACTCCAAATAGGAATCTCCAAGACACACCATATGCCAGAGCATTGTCTAAACACTTCTGGAACTGTCAGTCTTGGTGCTTGGACCACTTCCCTGGGAAGCCTGTTCCAGTGCCCAAACACCCTCTGGGAGAAGAACTCTTTCCTGGTATCCAACCTAAACCTCACCTGACACAACTTCAGGCCATTTCCTTAAGACCCATCACTGGTCACCACAGAGATGAGATCAGTGCCTGCCCCTCCCTCCTCCTCATGAGGATGTTAAAGAGCACAGCAAAGTCTCCCCTCAGTCTCCTCCAGGCAGAACAGACCAAGTGACCTCAGCTGTTCCTCATCAGGCTTCCCCTCCAGAACCTTCAACATCCTCATGGCCCTCCTCTGGATGTTCTCCAGTAGTTTAATGTCTGATACTGTGGCACCCAGGAGTGCCCCAAGCGCTGGAGGTGAGGCTGCCCCAGGGCAGAGCAGAGCAGAGCAGGACAATCCCCTCCCTTGCCTGGCTGCTGATGCTGTCCCTGATGCCCCCAGCACACGCTTGGCCCTCCTGGCTGCCAGGGCACTGCTGGCTCATGTTCAGCTTGCCATGGACCAGAGCCCCAGGGCCCTTTCCATGGCACTGCTGCCCAGCCTCTCGTTCCCCAGCCTGTCTGTACATCCAGGGCTGCCCCATGCCAGGTGCAGAATCTGGCACCAGCCCTTGTTGAACTTCACATGGTTGGTGATTGCCTGGCCCTCTGAATTGTCCATCTCTCTGTTGGGCTTCTCTGCCTTTAAGGGCATGCACAGTCACTTCCATCTTAGCCTCATCATCAAACTTAGTACCCCTTTGAGTTCTGTGTCCAAGTGATTTATGAAGACAGTGAAGAGCAAGGGGCCTGAGATGGAGCTCTGTGGAACCCCACTGGTGACCATTCACCAGCCTTATGCAACACCCTTTACTGCAACTCCTTGTGCTCCACCCGTCAGCCAGTTCAACTCTACAATGACTGAGGAAAAGAAGAAAACGCTAATATAGATGTAGACCAGAACCCTTCTGTACCCTGCAATAATTTAAACCAGGATTCCAACCAAAATTTTCTGGTACATCAAATTTAACCAATTACTACACTCACTTTTCCTGTACTCAAATAAATTCACAAATGAGAAAGTAAGGTGAAGGCCATGACAGTTTATTAGGGAAAACTGTACCTGTTTGATAACGTTGTATGAATACATATCACAGCTTAATTTCCTCCTGGACATGAATATGTCATTAATACCAGCCTCCTAAAATACTTCTACTGAACCAAGATCAATTTCTGAACAGGTCTTAATACCTCCACACAGAATCAGCTTGATTATAGTCTGATCTAATTACTGTAAAGACATTTAGTAAAACAGTATGTGGCTTAAGCAAACATTAGCCATGGAACTCAGCTTAAACCTAGCTCATGACTCTGTCACATAAATAAATGATGTATGGGAAAGTAGGAGTACTGCTGGAAAGAGTTGTTAGGGGAAGTGGTAAGTTTTGAATGTAGAATGAGACACCATGAGGAAGGTAAAGAACAATTCAGCTCTATGACTGTGGTCCTTATTTTATGGTCAATCTTGTTTGCAGAACTGTTTCAACAGGCTGGAAATGGAGTCTTTCCTCACTGATTGTCCTTTCTTTTACAAATACTTGCCTTCCCCTCTTCATTATTCTATATTTTACTGCTTTATGCGTGTACTAGAAGCACCACCAAACACAGCTTGTGCAAAACAGCCATCTCCAAAAATTTGGAGGTGAATCTTAGAGCCAAAACTACATTCCTCAGTTATTCCTCTGAAAGAGAGGTGTGGGGTTAAACTATAAAACCTCACATGATCATTTGAAAGAACTGCACATTTCTGCTGCATAGGTGAGGAATGATTTGTACTTAACTGTAACTGTTGCTCAACTTCCTTTTCCAGGCTTTCATTTGTTTAAGCTATTTTTGATTAATGTAATTAAACAAAAAATAAACATTTTGCTTCCTTGCAAAGTTTTCTTATTTTTGTTCAGGAGAGAAAAGATAGGATAAACAAAACCCCTCTTTCATACTGACTTATAAGAAGGAAATCAATAGGCAAGAAATACAGACTTAATTCAAGGGAAATAAGCCATAAACCTCTTTAAAAGATAGTGTTTACATATCTATAAATGCACCCTGCTTGTCAAAAATATTTCTACAAAAATTAAGACAATTGTTAATTCTTGAGTGTTACAAACATAAAAATGCCACCTGTTTTCCAAGTCAGTTCAGCCAAGCCTTCAGATAATTTATTTATTGATAATCCCCAAAAACTTTTTCCTTAGTAAACTAATGAATCACAGTGGAGTTTAAACTCAGACAACCGGCAGTGCAGATGCAAGTCTGAAGTTAAACTGAAATCAGCAACTGAACAAAGCGCAAATAATTTGAAACTTAAAAAAAATGTTGCAGCCACATAGCTTGCATTAATATCCCCTTGATATATGTAATTTTTATTAGGCTAGCTCTTCAACTTTCTACTTACAGTAATGCTGTATACCAAAAAAAAACAACAAAAAGCCAAAAAAACCAAACAAAAAACACCAAAAAACCTCACCCCTTACTATTATTTCTTTCAGAAAGGGAATTAAGTGGTGTATTTTTGTACATGTGCTTAACATCCTAGTACATTTAACAAGTAGTCTCGATTTCCAGGGAAAGTGTGAATAAATTTAACTTTTCCCTTTTGAGCCAACATTCGTTGTAAGAAAGTACTTGCTATGCAAACTGGATGGCAGCTGAATTTTTTTCCAGTCAATGTGAGGTTTCATCATCAGTTCCTGTCACAGGCACCAACCCTTCATTCATTTAATCACAAAAAATGTGACTTACTAGAAAAGGAAAAATAGAGTCTAAAGGCACAGAATCACATAGCTGCTCTAGTAGGAGTCTGTAAACAGAGAATTGCTTGAATTTAGGAAATCCAAATCTAGGAAAGTAAAAAGGCATCTGAAGCAGGCATTTATCTAGCCAACTTCCTTAAATACCCAAAGGGCTTTGAGGTCTATGAAGTATGCACTAAGATACCGTATTTCAAAAAGCAATAAGGCAAATAGTATACTCATTATTTCAAAAAAGTTACAATGGTGTAGGCATACACAGTATAACTTAGTTACAATGCGTGGTACTGTTTCTACTACATAGCCCTATAACTGTTTCCTTTCTACATAATCAGAGATTAAACCTGGGTTCCAGGTGAACACAAACCCATCCTTGTACCGCCATCTACCACTGGCAGCAGCTCTTCAGCAGCATTTGCTCTGCTGCCTGGGTCACGTTCATGCTGAGCAAAGTCCACAAATCAGGGACTAAACACTGTCATACTTGTGAAGAGCTTCTTCTAGCTTTTGTGTCACTTTTTGAAAAAAGAGTATTTGCTGTTGCAAGAAATGCTGCATCTGTGATTTAAAGTCCCTCACACGAATTTTGTGGAAATGATTAATTTCTGCGAGGGTTGCAAAGGAAATAATGTTACAACGTTCTTGAATGCCCTCAGCTTTTTGGAGCTCCATCTTCCCCTCTTCCACGTGCCGCTTACTCTCCTTTACTTTGGTAAGGGCTCCTGTGTAAAGAACAAAATGAAACAGTTGAACTGTGAGGACCATGTAGACTTGACTACTGAACTTTAACAAGTGATTTAATAACAACAAGGATTTGTATAAGACTTATTCTCAGTGTATTTACAGGTGTGCACAGACATGTGTAAATGAAAGACAATAAAACAAATGCTTTTTAATGTAAGAAAAATCACAGACCAGTGGATCCTGTGTAAAAAATAAAACTCAATACTTTTTTAAGGCTCAAGCGTACTAAAGTTACTAGAAATCCTATTTTACAACCTTAAAAATCAGATGGTGTCTTCTGAGAATATATTATCATTATACCAGTAGAAGAGTAGTGAAAGCCCAAGAAAACTAGTCAGATCAAAATTTAAGCCTACATAAATACCAGAAAAATAACCTTGTTAAGAACTGGACTATGTGAAATATCCCTTTCCCAATCCTTGTGAAATGTCAAAAGCAAATCTTAATACACAAAATCTTGTCAAGACATGTTTTTGCTTTTACACCAGAGATACTCCAAAACTAATTATTGATTACCAGAGAATCTAAAAGCTTATCTCAAAATCATAGATGCCCAAGCAGACTTTACACTTATACAGTGTTATAAAACGTAGTAGAAAAGCAGAGTTACAGAATTGACAATCCTCCCTCTCCAAATAGCTAATGAAGGCACACACATCCTACAAAAGCAAAGTATCATCCAAAACAGACCCTACCCAAAGCAGAGCCATCTTAAGTCATTCATATTGGACTCCATTTCCCACAGATCAACTTCTTTGCCTTATTTTATTCATATAACTAAACCAAATCAGACTAGTACAGCTTTTATCATCTCAGTACATTCTTGTTCCTGTAAATATTTGTAATGTCGCAACTCTCCTATCAGATTACACTTCTTACATGTGACTACAGCACGCTGCCTGAAGGCCAAGGGCAGTCTCTGTCTCTGGGGGCTGCGAGGCAGAAGCAGTGTTCCACACCTTCCTGGCTCCCATGGCACAACAGTGGGATGGCTAAGAGCTTGGCACTGGCTGCTTCTGCTGATTAACCTCATCATCTCCAGCCTGGCTCCAAAAACATCACTGAAAAAACCTTTTCCACATGCAGTGGTGCTGGCAGTGACACTGTGCCAGAAGATCTGTATGTTGTCCTCTAAGGAATAAGAAATCTGTGAGGTAGGGTATGATCTGAAAAACACTTAATCCCTTCTCCTACAAGAAGAACACTTCTTTCAACAAATTTAGGCTTAGCGAAATTTTTTCTGTGCTCTGTGGGCATGACAGGAATCTATGCACAGCTGTGAAAAACTGAAATTTGGGACTTACTGGAAGCCAGATGTAGCTGGTTAAATAAACATGACAATTCTTCAGTTGTGATGTGGGAAACAGCTTTAGATGTTATTTCTAAAATGACCAGACTGAAAAAGTAATACTGAAATTCACAGCATCAGCAGCTGAAAGCGTAAGTATGCTATGAAGCATGTATAATCTTCAGATTATTTTACATCAATAAAAAACATACCCTACCAAACACAACTGCTCTCCAGACAAGATATATTATGTATTTTTTGCTATCAAAAATAAAAGAGAAAGATTTATAATTAGTGAAGCAATCCAGCGGGGAAAGTACGGTGCAATCACTAACACTGCTCTGTTAATGCATGTGGATCATACTGGCCCTGTAGTGGAATTACTTTTAAAACCTGGACAGACTTTAACCAGATGTCAGCAATATATGACAAAGCTCATACATATGCTTTAGTATAAAGCTTTACTTTATTGTTTGTTTTTTTTTAACGCCTTTAAATTAAACTTTTAATTATACCTGAGAATTAGTAATATAATTAATCTTAAAATAACTCTATAGAGGGATAATATTATCTTATTTGAGGACAGTCAAAGAATTCTCCCTAAACACAGAGAAAAACACCTAAAACCACGTCCTTTTCTTTAAGAAGAAATTATTTGTTTTAAAATGTCATTTTTAAGCTGTTCAGCATCTACTGACATTTGCAAGACTTAGCTTAGCAAATCCAAAGTAACAAAACTTATTAGTTTTCATGGCTTTGAAAGCAGCTTAAGTAACAAAAAATTGCCCATTTTTCTCCAAACACCTTTCCATAATCTACACTTCTTGTACTTTGATCTATGTGAGCAAGACCCTGAGCGGGAATAGAGATTTCTCCACGTGGAAGGTTCAATGATTCATCCTACAGTGAACAGAAGACAGGGAATTAGGAAGTGGAGAGCAGCCCCTTGTGTATATCCCTCGTGAAGAGAAGGGTTCTTGCGCAGAAATGCCTCAGTAGGTGATGGTAACCTTTAAGGACTCCCAGCTCACAACTCTGGACCTGCTGCAGCCAGGCTGCAGACCATCAGCTCCCCCAGCTCCACCCTCACCAACTGATCCATCCCACTCAGCGCCCACTCTGGCACCTCACAGCTCCTGCTGCCACCTGGGGTGCGACACTGCTGGGAGCAAGGCCCACTGGCCTACAAGTACACCTGCAGAGATTGATCCTGGCTTCTGATTTTAATTATGTGAATACCTAGTATTGGTTTGGACAACAAAAAAAAAAAGGAAGATGCATTTAAAAGAAAAGAAGGCTGAATCACAGCAGTCAGAGAAAAGACTAAAACTTATTTAAGGAAGAAGAAACAGAAGGAGTCACCTCCCAATGCATATTACCGCAAGGAAGTCTCCTGCAGAGTACATGCCTGGGATAAATATATACCAGTGCACTGTTCCCAGAGGGATGGAATACATAAAAATAAATTCTTGGGCTTTTTTTTAGATCCATATGTACAGATTCTGTTCAATCTTGCTCATGCATTTGAAGACCTTCTGTCAGAGTCACTTCCCAGTGATAGGGACTAGCTTTCAACAAGTGAAGAGGGCCTGGATTAAAAATGATGCAAAAAAACTGTGCCACATCTATTTCTGTTCTTAAAGGTGGGGAAAAGCTTATATGAATGCTGTTTGTCACTGCCCAAATCCTTACAGTAAACAGACTCCTATACTCACTGCAGCTAGGGGTTTAAAAGAGATTCAGATTTCAGTTCTTGTTTTGAAATATGAAATTAGACAGCACAAGATGATACAAACACATTCAACAAGGAACATTCATGCTAGCAAAATTAGTGCTAGTGTATTGTGCTAGAAGCCAAGAAAACAGGAACAATGCAGAGTTCTCAATAGAAATAAGTAATTTCAAGCCATAAAACAGTGTACTAGCAGCAACTTAAATCGGTGCTAAGGAGTTATGAGGAAAAAATAAGTGTATTGAGACAGTAAGCTACTCATGCAAACATGAGATTGCTATGAGGTAGAAGGAGTTGTACACATTCAGGAAAAGAAAATATCCCGAACCCAAAAGCACTTAGGTTTGGGTCAAGCAATCTATTTTCACATCATCTGCAGTTTTATTCCAGTAACAAATGTTTTGAGATTGTGTGATGTGTCAGATAAGGATGGGTTTGGATACATATACTCAATTTCCCTCCATACAGTTAGTACAGGTGTACTCCTGTGAACCCATGCTGATGTATATGCATCTCCAAGTCCAAGCTGCAGCCTCAGTGTGGCCAGAAGGCAGAAGTTTTGGGGTTCCTTTCTTGCAGATTGCAATCCAGACTGCTTTTCACTCAAATCCTTAGTCTCCTTAGGAAGGCAGGCTTGTCCTGTGCCTACAAGCCCATGCAATCAGACTCCAAAGAGCAGTGATACCTGCAAAGGATGTATCATCTTTCCCTTTCCACCTCTTCTCAAAACACCCAAACATCAGCTCTCAAGTGCTGCATGCAACAGATAGGAGTGAAACATCAGCTGTGTCCAAAGCTACTAATCCACACAAAGAATTCTTCAGGGCAGGACCCCTTTTTTTGCTCTCTGTTTGCACAATGTTTACCACAATGACATCTGTTTCATGGCAGGGCTTGCTCCATTCTTAAAAAACACAAACAGTACATTGCTGTAGCAGCAGCAATTTAACTGCATACAGTAATGCTGCACATGGATGAAACACAAAGAAGCATCAGTTCAACACTGTTAAATACAGCATCTGAAGCAGTGTTAAGCACCAGCTGAATTTACTGGGGTCTGAAATCCACTGTCAATCTCAAGAATGCATTAAGTCAGCAATATATCAAAGCCTTCAGTATCTCACTTCAAAATATTCAACTTGAAAACTCACCCACTTGTAAGAGCCAGCAGGTTATGTTTTTATACCCCATGATTGTAATGCCTTTATCATTGCAGCTATTAAAGTATCTCTTTCACAGTGATAAATTACACTAAAACAGAGCAAATACATTTTTAAATGATCTCTCAGCAGCTGTACCTCAGAAATCTTGTGCCAATAAACTTATCTATGCAATAAATATTTCATCTTTCCATTACCAGCACGCTATAAAATAACATTTAGTGCACTACTTACTAGAAGGTAAAACAACATAGTTTCCACACCATTCATATGTCCAGCATATTAAATACTCTAATAGGATGCATAAGGTGTCCTTCAAAGCACTTTAATGAAGAGAGAGCTTTGAACTTGTCAAACAACTGCCTTAGCTTTACTTTTCTTACAAGAAATCTAAAACCTAATGGAAAAGGAAATAAACATATTAATGATGCTACTTTCATAAAAAGATGTAGAAGCAGATAATGTGACTAGAAACATTTTCTTTTTCCTTACTTAATGATGAAATCATTTAACCAGAGATCTTTGCTTAAAGATGTGAAAAAGCAAACCCTAGGTAGCTCACGTGCATGGAAACAACATTCTTTCTAATCCAGCAGAGTGCTGCCAGAGCAAGTTGGTCTACGTTGTTGTCCCTCTTACTCCAGATCTAGCAAAGATGTTGTTACAAGATGTCTCAAATGACTAATCCAATAAAAGAATGCAAGTGGCCTGGGGAGAGAGATGATGCCTTAGCTCTATCATTGGCTTAGCTATGTGATCCGGGTCAGCTCTAGGTTACACAATCATTAGCTCCAACACAAGGGAAATTGCAGAAGCATTTTAGGAGTGTCCTGTTTTCAGCTAGGGTAGAGTTAGTGTCTTCTCACTACTGTTACAGTGCTGTGTCTTAGATTCCGAGTGAGAATGGTGTTGATAACACGCTGATGTTTGGGTTTTTGCTATGGCATGTTTCCGAGTCAAGGATTTCCTTTTCTGCCTCCTAGTCCATGTGCCAGTCAAGAGGTGCACAAAAGAAAACTGGACATTAGTTGGGCAAGTGATTGGAACTGACCAAAGGAACATTTCACTCCACAGAAGCCATGCCCAGGATATAAACTGGGGGGGTTACCCAGAAGCACAGCAGATCTGGGTTTGAGAGGGGGTCTGGCAGTCAGTGAGTGCTGAGCAACCGCATTGTACATCACCTGTTTGTTTCCTTTTTATTGTCATTATTATTAATTACCATGATTATTGCATTTTACTTTAGTATCAATTACTAAACTGTTCTTATCCCAACATACAAATTTTACTTCGAGTCTCCTCCCCATTCCACTGGGGTTAAGGTGGGGGGAGAGAGAGGAAAGGGTTGAGTGAGCAATTGCTCAGTGCCTAGCTTCCAGCTGTGCTCAAACCACGACAATGAGATAACACATAGTGTGAAATCCAACTCTGAAAAAATCCCCAAACTTCTCCTTCTCAATCGAAAGTGAAATAGTAACAGAACAGAGATTTTGCCTCACTGACAGATTATTTTCTTAAGAATGCTCTGAACACTGATTAACAAAAGAAGCCTACACTGAGATTCTGCAAATTCTTTACATTTTCTGGCCAAGATTTATAATGGAAAGCAGCATAATAGGAATTTGCCTGAAATTAAAACCAGAAGACAGGGGAAAAGTACCATTACAGTTATTAATATTGGAATGAGTTGCTTTTAAAAAAGTCTAGTATTACAGTTTAACACCAAAAGAAGCAAGTGATTTTCAATACCAAAGGCAAAATTCTGCCACTTTCTTTTGCTAAGTGCCAAGACAATAGTTTTCAAACCCAGTCTTTGCATTTAAAAGATGACATTCTCCTTTAGGGCACAAAAACACTTTAACAACATTCCCTTTTGCAAAGTGAAATGTCAGAAATATAAAACTCAAATGCATCAAACTGCAATTACTTTAGTATTATAGAGGTTTTTGTAGATACATGAAAATGGCTATAATGCTTTTAGAACCTGCAGCCTAACAATAGTTGAAGAAGTGATCTTTGTTTTCCCTTTGCTTTTTTTGTTGCCCATTGCTCAAAAAAAGCCCAGAACAGCATAGTACTATCCTGTAAATTTAGGTTTATAAATTACAGCACTCTGCTGACATCTAGATCAACACTGACTACAGAATTATTAAAATCAGACATAATTATTTGCTCTTTCAGTTACCCTGCTGTAAAGCTTATTGAAAGCTGGCACTAAAAAACACATTCTTCAGTTAAAAATCAAGTTGCTTCCTAATTTACACAACTCAACAGCTCACACAGTCTTTGCTAGATATTTCAGGACATTAATTAGCTGTAACCTCATCTGATGGTCTTAAATTATAAATTCATTTAATTAACATAAACCAAATTAACAATGATGCTAGAATACACAGTGTAAAATGTCATTTCTTCAAAACTACCAGTGTGACTGGTAGTCTAACTAATATCTTTTTAAATTTTAAATAGTATGATTATTAAGATCTGATTAGACTCATTAAGCATACATTTGTCAGTTCGTGTACACAGAAGAAAAGGTGATTTATTTACCCAAATCTACAAGGACTGTAATCATACCTGTGCGTGTTCAGAGAGTGTAAAATGATCACACTACTAAAAAAATATTTAAATCTCTAACTGTCAATGTGCTTTTCGGTCCAGAGTACCCCAGAGGAATCTATGAGCCTTGGTGCGTAGCATCTAAAGTACCAATGTTTTGCTGGGCCATGGTACACCACGCTGCTATGTGAGCAGATGCCATAGCTTGCTTTTGGAGGAGTTGAAAACAGAAAATGAGAGCAACATGGGCTAGTAAATGAAAGAAACACCACAGAATTATCATTTTAATGCATCTACCGCCCCACATAATGCCATTAATAACATTTTTTAAAACCCAACAAAACATAATGCTAGGTAGCCACATAGACAAAGTGTGTAAAATGTGATTAATATTTTCCATTCAAATGTTGAATGCAGAGATGTTAAAACTGTTATCTTCTGATGCATTGTACACTAGCAGTCTTCTAAGCAAACAAATGACCGTATTTTAGACACTAAAGCATGTTTAAACTGACTGTAAAATCCAGTTAAACTATGTGTACAGCTGTCTGTTATCACAGACATAACATTTTGCACCACAGCCTGAGAGGCAAATGCTAACTAATGCTGGGTTTGCCCAGTTCTAAGGCATTCTGTACTTTTTGGCATTCACACGTACCATTCAAAAGACTTTTTCTTTGGTGTGGTTTCAGCTGGCAGTGCAGACTAGGGGGACCAAAAAGAGTGAAACATAAACTAGACTGGTCACCAGAAACACAATATATTTGCCCATTAGAAAGGCAGTCATGTTTTCTAGGACCACACTTGAAAACCTAGGCAATTGGAATTTGCAGAAGTACCAAGATGAAACCTTTCAGTCATTTTTAGTACTTCTCATTAGTTTACATCTAACTAGGGCATCAACAAGCTTTCTAATACAGAACTACTCTGCTTTTCCAGAATTGGAGTTGGTCTATTACAATTCAGTTGTCACACGTTTTGTGAATTTTTCCTCATTAGGATGCTAGGAACAAGCACTTTATGTTAGAAAGGTGCTCCAGAGTTTTAACAGCTTTTGTAAAAGCTCTGTTCATCCTGCAGACTTCAAGACAACAACCATCAGAAATTATGCTGTCCATGGATAAAATAAATTAATTTTCAGTAGAAATAGTTAACAACGAATGAGCAGAAATGTTTCCTCCTTCTCCTCCTCTCCAAAATGGATGTGAGCACTATTACATTAAATGCTGACTTCTTTCCTTGTTACAAAAAAATTTGTGTAAGATTCATGGGAAGTGGATGGACAGGGGAACCAGGTAACACTGTGTATCAACATCCAACTATTATTGAGACAAGTAAGTATAAATTCAAGTTCCATTGACTCTTACATCACTGCTTTATTGGGGCACAATGAAACACCTACTTTTGGATGTTGTTTTCTGTTAAGACTAAAAGGGAAGCAAAGAACAACTACAACTTACAGTGTTTGCTTGTCCACTATCATCTGTTTAGCTCCATTACTGTCATAAGATGAGCAAATAAAACATGTATAGGCAGTTTAACATAAATTCATAAAAAAGAGTCAAGATACAAATGAAATGCAGATACTGGTTTTGGATATTCTACTACCCTTTAACTGCCCTCTCTTAGATTTCTGAACGTTTCTCGGCAAGAACAAAAATAAGTTTTCTTGTTTGAAAAACTGCATTTTCTGCAGTTTCTGTATAAACAAAAATAAGTAGAATTTCTGTAGCAGAAAGAAACATACAAGGTAAGCCATCATTATAAGTAACCCATTAAAATATGTTAAATAATACAAAAGCAGAACATGTGAAAATTTTAATATAATGCTATACTTACATTATTTAAAAGAAAAATTTCTTTAGTATACTGCTAGTTATAGGCAGCATAGCTATTCATGCATATAAAGATACAAAATCACAAACACTCTAAAAAAATCAGAATAGTACAGAATAGTAAGTTGCTTTTACTATGGAACAACAAAGAAATGTAAACTCCGAATCACAGGATGAACCTGCTTTTCACATTGTTAATGAACTGCATGCAGGCATAAAAAGCACAGCTCAGTTCACCATGATTACAGAAGCTGTCCACCCATTATGTGTACCTACTTAAAACAAAGGCTGAAAACATCACACTTCCTCCTGTTCTGCTACAATAACAACCCAAAGCCACTGGCAAGAACTGAACAGATTGTTTAAATGTTGGTGGGTTGTTTGGGGTTTTTTTCCATTTTATTTAAGTCCTCATGGCTTTTATGAAAGATACAAACAAGACCACATAAGAAAGCATGTGCCATTTGTTTGCTCTAGTCTGCTGATAAGGCTCATGTTTGGGAACTCAGCCAAATGTAACTTCATATTTTTACAATTAAAATTTTCAAATTCTGTGTTATTTGAACCAGGAAATTTAAAATACATAAGATGCCAACTGGCTAAGTTTACACAGTCAGCGCTTACTGACTTGGCATTTTAACTGCTCAAACAAAGTCTAACAATGAAGTCATGGAAAGATGCTGGAAAGGCTGAAACATGTCCTTGTTCTAAAGGTTCTAAAGGTGACTTACAAACTAAAAAAGTTAGGCAACTTGTTTGGTTTTGATAATGTGCTAACAAAGAACTGGAAGAGCTCTGGGAGCTTCTTTCCATTTTCAGTCTACCAAATCTTGTCTCCCATATTTGGATAGAAGCCCTATCAGCCAAACCAGGAGCACCCAGGGCTTCAGAAGAACCAGCCCTCTCTAGAGATTCTCCATATGTCTTTTAAAAGGCATTACTTTGGTTTTGAAGTAGAATTCCTCTTTCTACAGTATAATTTTTAATTCTTCAATGTCTATACTGTTGTACTACTCGCTCGTTGCTCACTGAGTCTTCCCAGTGGATAAAGCCTTACTACTTGTGGTGAGCACATAGTATTGGGACATTTTCTATGATCTGACTACAAAGCTGATGAAGATTTGTATTTAAATAAATATACACTGCCTGTAGGAAAACCTACAAGTGTGAGCTCCAATCAAAACTTCTCCAGTTAGGACTAGCAGGGTAGACTGGACAGACCTTCTGGTGCAGTAATGCATGTAGCCTCTCCCATAGAAGAAACAGCTATAGTCTTCCTCTGATACCAGCAGGTTTTGAAAAAAACAACCCACTTGTGTGTTATTAGCCATGAAATGTCTCTGTTACTGAAAGCATATGATACCAGACCAGTTTCAGAAGGTAACAGGAAAATAACCCATCACAACAGCATGAATCTCACTCCCTTAAAAAGCAACAGAGATTGTAAGGGAGTGGAAAAGGAAAATTAATCATATATTAAAAAGACCGATTTATCTTTCATATAGACAGGGCATAGCAGTCCTTTTTTTTCCCCTCTTACTGTTTTAATTTTCTTCAAGCAAAGGCATTGCTCAATATTACTCCTGTCCTCTGACTCTGACTACACACAAACTAAGGCAGCTGTAATTTTATACAGTTTCTAAATGTGACGATTCTTTCACATTTTAGCTCCATTTCCTTAAGGTTACGTTCAAATATTGTGAGACAATATTGGGTAATGCGGCAGCAAGCAGACAGTGTTACATCATCATGTGACAGCTATGGGGAGGCTGACATGGCAAAAAAAAGAAGTTATCCAGGAGCATCCTTTCTCACCAAAGCTCTTACACAGATGAAACACCCATCTCCTTTTACTGCTGCAAGGGTCATCTGGCTAGGATTGCATGCCTAGCTCTTACCCAGCAGCTCCCTGAGTTGAAGCCCATGCAAAGCGTATTCATCTGAGGGACAGAGGAGGAAAAAACCCTACAAGGTGGATAATAGGAAAAACGGTGATGAGAAAAACCCTGTCTGCACAACAAATTTAAGAGCTTAGGAAGCAAGCATAAGAGAAAAGCACTGCTTTTATACTGTGATATAAAGTTTTAGGTGCCAATATTAAGCAGTCTGATTTATTCATTAATTCCAATACCAGTTCTCCATGGCGGGAGGAGGGAGAGGGGGGAAGCTGAAAATGTTAGAGAGTTCCAGGTTTCAGTGCTGTTTGGATTTTCCAGTGCTTTAAATTTTGATGCAATTCCATCTAGATAGATTTTTTACCTACAGTCTTGTAAATCATATAAAAACATATATGTAATATTTGTAAATATTCTAAAAACACAGCAAGTGCATTCTTTAAAGCCTATGTCTAGAATTAAGTTTGCTTCAGGTAAATAAGACTATTTGCTTTATTTTACTTTTCACAAACAGTGATCAGAAAACAGTAAGTCATTCAAGTAGTTTTTAAAAATAATTCTCTTAAATCCTGGCATGCAAAGGAAATGGAATTGCCTGTATCTCAGGAAACATTTAGACCACTTTTTCAGGTCTCTTTAGTAAAAACCATAGCCAGAAATTTCTCAAATAAGAACATCATAATGTTAAGAGAGAAGAAATCTGGAAAGCACAGATGAAACAGCATGTTAGTCAGTACTTCCTCCATGTTCATGAATTGCAAGAGGCCAATTATAGTAATTCCTAAAACAAAACTTGAAAGAAAGATATCCAAAACTCTGCCAACTTCTCTACCCTCACAAAGCAAATATGAAGACAAGAGAGCCAGACAAGAATGAGCTAGGACACTAGCATACACTGTCTCCAATTCCCACAAGTGCACGAATTTTCTGAACTTGCATGGGCCTGCAGCGAGCATTTGTGTTGTACAGAAGTAGGAAGATTGCATCAAGTTGAGCAAAGCTTTAGCAATTAATACATAGAAATTATTTCACCAAGAATGCCTAGGGAATTTCCCCAAGTAGACCTTAAATGCATAAAAGAGAAGGTATTATCCATTACAAATGGGAAGCTGCTTTGCTTCTCAAAATTAAAAAAACGGAACCAGTATTTCTTGAACCATACACCAGTTCTGCAATAGAAAATGATAAATGCAGCTTAGTGTTTTGCACCTCTGGAACTTTATATCCCTCTTCTGCAAATGTTTTGGCAGAGGCTAAAGAAAACTGTGTACAAGTGTTTCTGTCCAATATGTACCTTCCATTCCAAAAACCTCACATACATGCCCAAGTATCTTTTCATGCATGCACATCAGAAGTATTTACCTACAAGGAGCTCAGGGCTAGATGCACGAAAGTATTGGGATATTTAGAAGCTTGAGACAACACTCTCCCATTGTCTACCCTATCCAGGCACTGGTTCTCCCTAATCACTTAATTTTCCAAATAAGACCTATAGAACAGAAGTCATTGTAAGGGATGTATGCCTTGATACTGATATGTTCTATACCAGCCTCAGTGGGACTCTCAAACCAAGTATTTCCAGATGGAAATGTGGGGTTTCCAACTTGGCACATTCTTTGCTGTAGGACTCATTCGAATGAATCCGAGACCCAGACTAGGGTGCACAAGACACCAAGAGAGGTCTCAAAGCATTGACCTGTTGATCCTCGACTGGCATGTGGTACAGAAATGTTCAAATACTTTGTCTGTCTCTTCTGTAGCCGGAACATTAACTCTTCCTGCAGAAAATTACTTAAACTCTAGGAACTCAAGATGAAAGAAAAGGAATCCTGTAAAATCTCCTATTGAAGATATTGCCATTTCATAAAATATCAATTAACAATATTAGTAAGATAGCTAACAGGTTGAAAATATTTCCACAGTCCGTTGGTACATGTGTTTTACACAAATTACACAAATCAGATCACATATGATATCCTCAGCATAGAAGGCAGAAAGACCTGAATCCCAAAACAATTAAAAGCACAACAGTTAACACATTTTCTTGGTTAGATGCAGACAAAGCAATGGCAAGGCTTACATGGCTTTGGTTCATAATTCTAGAGAAAAAGAAAAAGCCCACATATAGGGGAACTTTTATCTCCGTGGCTCTTTTTGCATAAGTTGCAGAAAGTTTTTAAACAAAACCTCAGAAATGCAGAGTTCTCAGTCCATAGCACAAACTGCATTCAGAAATCATATTCAGCAGCTCTTCAGCTAACTGCAGTACAGCAAAAGCATAACAGGGCAAGACAGTTAAAATTACAGAATCACAGATTATGCCAAGTAGGAAGAGACCCAGGGTATCACTGAGTTCAACTGAGCCCTACAAAGGACATGCCAAGAGTCACACCAGGTGCCTGAGGGAATTGTCCAAACGGAAATCTCCAAAACAGGAGCCTGTTCTAGTGCCCAAAAACCATCTGGGTGAAGAACCTTTTTCCTAATATTCAGCCTCGACCTCAACTGACACAACTTCAGGCCATTCCCTTGGGTCATGTCATCAATCACACAGAGATCAGTGCCTGCCCCTCCTCTTCATCTCACAAGGAAGTTGCAAGCTATAATGAGTTCTCCCCTCAGTCTCCTCCAGGCAGCACAGACCAAGTGATCTCAGTTATTCCTCATCAGGCTTGCCCTCCAGAACCTTCAACATCCTCATGGCCCTCCTCTGGATGTTCTCCAGTAGTTTAATGTCTGATACTGTGGCACCCAGCAGTGCCCTCAGCACTGGAGGTGAGGCTGCCCCAGGGCAGAGCAGAGCAGGACAATCCCCTCCCTTGCCTGGCTGCTGATGCTGTCCCTGATGCCCCCAGGACACGCTTGGCCCTCCTGGCTGCCAGGGCACTGCTGGCTCATGTTCAGCTTGCCATGGACCAGAGCCCCAGGGCCCTTTCCATGGCACTGCTGCCCAGCCTCTCGTTCCCCAGCCTGTCTGTACATCCAGGGCTGCCCCATGCCAGGTGCAGAATCTGGCACTTCCCTTTGTTAAACTTCATATGGTTTGTGATTGCCCATCTAATTTTTTATGGTCTCTCTGCCCTCAAGGGAGTCAGCAGCTCCTCTACTTTAGGGTAATCAGCAAACTTACTGTTCCTTTTCATCCTTTGTCCAGGTCATGTATGAAGACGTCAAAGAGCACAGGCCTGATGATAGAGCCCTGTGGAACCCCCCCAGTGACAGGTCCCCAGTCTGACACCACCCCATGCACTGTAACCCTTTGTGCCCAGCCCATGGTGTGATTGTCCAGCTGGACATTTTGTCCAGGATACAGTGAGAGAGAGCAACGGAAGCTTTAGTGAAATCCAAAAAGATCACACCAGTTGGTTTCCCTTGATCAACTTAGTGGATTACCTTGTTATAAAAACAGGAAGACTCAATAAGCAGGATTTTACTCTCATGAAGCTGTGCTGGATGTGACCAAGGACTGCATTGTCTTTCAGGTGTTTTTCAACACCTCTCAGAATAAGGTTCTTCAGAACTTCACCAGGCACTGACATCAGACTGACAGGCCTGTGGAAGGGGTCCTCCTTCTTGCTCTTCTTTAGAACTGGGACAACGTTTGCCAGCTTCCAGTCAACTGGGATCTCTTAGGATTTCCAAGACTGCTCAAAAATCAATGAGAGGAGCTTCATAATGATATCACCCCACCCTCTGAGCATTCTTGGATGAATCCTATCAGGCCTCATAGATTTGCAGGGATCCAGCTTGAGCTGGGAGGGTTGAGAGTTGATCATTCTCACACTCATAGTCCTCCAGCTCTATGCACAGACACAGGCAAGCTTTGGTACAGCTGCCTTGGCTGTAGATCCAAGGGAATATCATCTTGGGTTTTATCAGAAGTAAGTAATATATTTGCATTATGTAGCAAAAAAAGAGTACTGCTTCTAATTTCAGGGTTCATAGTTTTAAAGGCATGGCCATTTATACAATGTATCAATCAGGCTGCTGCTTCTGCAACTTTTAAGGCCACTTTGGTGTAATTTTACTGCTTAATGAGCTTGTTCACTAGAAAATAAAACCCTTGAAGAAAGACATATCAACCCTATTTTTCATATGACTTCTTATCACAAACACAGTTTCATAGCTATTGACTATACAAACAGATGTTTGTGTAGTCTATAGAGACAATATTATTTCTCAAAATTGGCAACTATCCCAGACAGTAAATTTAAAACAAAGCCTTTAAGTTGCAAGAACACCAAACAGTTCATATTTTCATCTGAAGTTTACAGATTGGCATTGAAAAGCTGTACCTTCTTAATAGTACCCTTTAAGAGTAATAAACCAGCAATACGGAGCACAAAACATTACTCTCGGTTTTTGTCTAGTTTGCTGTCTGGTAACAGAAACAACAAAAACCACACAACTCATAAAACTCTGTTCCTGTCATGGCCACGTACACTCAAGAGACCACCCTCTGAAGCCCCTGCCATATTCCTATGACTACTGTGTGCCATGGATGATACTGTGAACACAGTGCTAGCTCAGAGGTGCTGGAGCATTAACAGCTGCAAGCAGGGGAGCTGGACATTTCTCCAATCCGCTCCAGGACAGTGCCTAGCCCAAAATCAACTCTACATACTTCATGCTCATACACTGCTCTAATTATTTACATGAACCTTCAGCAGTTCAGCAAAGTACATTTTACCAGTAAGCGTAAATTCAAATAGAGCTACAAAAGAAATAAGGATGGTTTCAGCACATATCTTATTATTCCCAGTCCTCTCTTCAAAGGCTTGTTTCCAAAAATACTTCAGTGAAGACCTCCATATAACCTTAAAGCCTGAGGCTATTTTATTTAAATAGTATATACAGTATGCTGGATTTTCACATCTAATACAAGTATCTGTCCCTTTATTTTTTCCAGAAGCTTACAGATAATCCTTTTAGATAACAACTCACTTTAACATGCTCTGCTCCCAAACAGGAGGCATTGCCAAGGCCACTCATCTCTCCAAATCTAAAATATTTGAAAGCTGTTATCAAAACACAATACCACAGCAGCTAGCAAAGAAAATCCTCAAATGCTAACCTTCACACTTCTCTTTCCTCTTCAAAATAAAATTAAGATTGTTCAAGTTTACACTCACAATTTTTGATATTTGACAGCATAATGGAAATCAGACTTTGATGCATACAATTTTTATGAAAAGCTTATTTTCTTAAATAACAACAAATTGTGCACTTTGTAGCAAATCTCTTTCCTCAGATGTTCCCAGTTATGCATAACCTCTAGACAGCTGTCTTTCTGCTCTGTTGAAAAAACTTTTCCAACTCTTTTTACCAAACTTAGTGTACTGTTTTAGATGCAAAACTCCTGGAAATTTCATGTAAGGACAAAAAGACTGATTTGCTCTGAGTGACAATTCACTTGGGATTTAATCTCCAAAATAATTTTCTACAAAACTCATGCATTTTCTTGGGTAACTTATGGATAACCATTTCTGCAGAGCATATGTGATGTTTTATTGGCCTTGGTGTTACAACTGAAAGGCCCACACCCTCCTGAACTTTGAGTTGAAAACTACAGGTAAGGAAGATAACAAAAAAAAGAATTAATGATGGACTTACCTACTTGCAATGGTAAAGAATGTATGACTATCAATAACTTAACAGCAGCATCTCCTCATATACAGTACTTCAAACCTCTGTTTCTCTGGACACGTGTCATTAGTTATACAGCAGCTTTTTTTTCATTTTTGAATTTCTTTCTTTCTGACAAGTCACAAAGTACCTTACAACTAGCAATCTGAAGTTGGGCAGCATGTTTCAGCTAGAAAGATGCTGAAAGGATAACAGGTGACCAGCATGTGTTCATGATAATAAAGGTGAAGGTTGAACAACTAAGAACACTGTAGCTGACCATTACTATTTCACAAACACCACAGGACACCTGGCTGAACAAAGATGCCCCAGCAGCCTTAAACATCTCATCAGACTGACGCTGCAAAACACACACTTCCGTGTGCACCTTGAACAGAGTGGCCAATCAGAGGAGTACCTGCATCATCATGTTACTTCATATTCAGTACCTAACAGAAAAAGATTCAAGATACCTCACATACCTCAGAGTAATAGATGTTTGCATACCACTTGATTTCCAGCTTGTAAACAAGCCAAATAATTTTTAATATATAGGCAGTTTAGTTCAACGTGGTTACTTTGAGAGATATGCAGCTGAACACAGCAACTTCTGATTAACAAAACTCCCCACTATGTTTAGGCTTTTGGCACATAATAAAAATTCTCATTGATGTGTTTTTTGTATTTCTAGAGAGAGTTTACCTAAGCAAACACAGGAAGATTGAACACAAAGCCAGCAAGCCAGACACAAGGCAAATTTAGGCACTGGTTCCTATATCGGTTGCATGTCACTGGTACATAAAAGTTAAATTGTTTCAGAAAACACAAAAGGGTCTTACCTTTCTGCACATGGATGATGTCTGGAAAGTTGGCCAAATGCCCCTGATACAACGCTAACAAATCCATCACAGGATCTAGGTCCTGCCGGGGCTGATCTGCAAAGAGGTCCCCGATGGCATCATAGGCTTCTGCAGTGAAGGCTATGGCTTGGTTGAGGCCAGCTGAAAAGGCTTGCTGGTCCAGCTCAAATGCCTGACTGAGGCACTTGAAGGAGTGCCCCACCTTCTGGTATTCCTTCTTGAAACCAGTGACTTGTTTGCGGGCAAACTCGTTGGCCGTGTGATTAAGTTGCAGGGCACTCTCATCCATCTTCTTGGTGAAGGCTTTAAAGCCATCCACCTGGCTTTCTACCTCCTGCAAGTCCAGGCTGGCCCCAGGGCCTGTGGGGACACTGATGGTCAGAAAAAAGTTGGCACCCACCATCTCATCCTTTTCAGCCTTGCGCTTGCCTTGTTTCCAGGCCTTCTCATCCGTGCTGGGACAGGTAAGGAAGTGCTGGAAGGCATCACACTGAGCGAGCACAGGGTGGCTGCACATGTGGTCCATCCACCAGGCCAGGCCTTTGCGACGTTTGGAGATGAAGTCCTCCTCAAAGCGGCCAGTGGCCTGCTTCTCTGGCAAGTGTGGCACGGAGATGACAGGGAACTTCTCAGCCAGGCGCCCATAGAGCCAGTCAAAGTGCTTGTAGCGGCGGTGCACCTGCTGCCCGGTATGGCTGGGCACCAGCTTGTAGGCGATGTAGCTCTTCATGCCCTTGAATTTGGTCTGTTTGGTGGGGTCCTCGATGGAGCACTGGAAGGGGTACGGGTTCTCTTGCCACTCGGGGCCCCTGGGGCCCAGCACTACGCACAGCTTGTCCCCGTCCTTCACGAAGCCCGACGCCTCGCCCAGCACGAAGGCCTCTCCGCCGGACTTGACGAAGGTGGAGAAGCGATTGAGATTGCGGCTCACCGTGGCCGAGCTCTTGGCGGCGCCGCCGCCGCCGGGGGGGTGCGGGTGTCCCGGTGGGTGCCCCGCGCCGCGGGGGCCCAGGGATGGCTCGGAGCGGGTAGACAGGCGGTACCGGCCCGGGGCGCCGCCACCCGCCGCCTCGTAGTCGGGGTAGGAGCTGCCTAGGGCGCCCGGCTCGTCGGCCACCGTGGAGCTGTCGTCCCAGTCGTCGTCCCAGTCGTCATCGCTGCCCTGGCTGGGCTGGTAGGAGCCGCCGTAGGGCGGAAAGGGATACCCGGCGGGGGGCGGCGGGAAGGGCTCGGGCGGGGGCTGCTGCGCCGCCGGCTTGAAGGCGGCGGGGGGCGGCAGCGGCTCGAATCCGCCGACGGGGACGTTTGCGTAGCGGGCAGGCGGCGGCGGCTCGGCGGCGGGGGCGCGGATCACCTGTACATAAGAAGCGGGGAAGAGCCCGCGGTCCCCGCGGCTGTTGACGCCCTCCAGCCACCCCTCGATGTCCTGCTCGCTGCACAGGCTCAGCACCTCGTGCTCCCGCAGCGAGATCTCACCCGGGTTCTCCGATCTGAAGTCGTACAGCGCCCGCGCCCTCAGCGCCATCGCCGCCCACCGGGGCGCTCGCTGCGCCGCCGCCCCTCACCGCGTCGCGCTGGTGGGGCTGCCGCAAAGAGTGCCGCCGCTCTCGGGCTCCTCGTCCCGTCGGCGGCCTGCCCGGTGCAGCTCCCGGCGCGGGTCCGGTGCCGCTCCCGGAGCCGGCGGCGGGCGCGGGGCCGGGCCGGGCCGTCCCACGTCGCCAGTTGCGCTAATCCAGAGCCGAGCGGCAGGGCGGAGCAGCCGAGCCCAGAGCGGCCGCCCCCATCGATGGCCTCCCCCCACCCTCCCCCCTCCGTACGCCCCCTGCCGGCCGCGGGCCCAGAGGGGGCCGCGCCCAGCGCCCCCGGGCCCGGAGTGTCCCAGCCCCGCCGGGCCTGCGCCGCTCGGCCGCCGCCAGCGCCTCCCGGTCCCTCCAAGGCGCGTCAGCGCTTCCCCGCGTCCGGCCGGGAAGCCTCCCGAGCCCCCGCGTCTTGTCCCCGCGCTCCGGTGCGGGAGCCGCGCCAGGCGGTGCTGAGGAGCCGCGCCGGTGCTGCTGGCGCTCCTCCGGCTGCCTGCTGCGGCCTGAGAAAAAGAATGTCAGCGTGCGTTTTGCTGGTGGATAACGCGTATTTTAGCCTTCGCAGAAAATGTAGTCATGCTACTGATGTTGGTTTTCTGCGGAACAGCCTCAGTCCGGTCGAGGTGCTTTTTTCCCTGCGTGATTATTTCCCCACCTGTTGCTCCTGTGTTGTCTAGTCATATGGATCCCGTCCCGTTAATCATCTTTTACCTCTCTTTGGATCCCTAGGTAGAAGTTTATCTCAAAATTTCTACCTGTTCACAAGCAATTAGAAGGAAGTGTTTCAGAGGAGATGTGACAAGTTTCTGGTCCCCAGTTCTTCATGTTTTCCCAGTAGCATCCAGGTATCCTGCTTATTTCTCTGCCATAGTTTAGAGAGTATGTTACTTCATAGATTTGTGTGGAATAATTTGTCTTCACCTGGAAGCAATTCACTGGAATGCTACAAGACCCACGGTTTCCTTTCACTGCTGGTTTTAGTGTTTGGTACCTGGGGTTTACTTTTTACACTTTTTCAGACCTTCATTTTCTCCACAATTAGTTCACATATCATCACAGTACTTTCCTGTTACTGTTGCTCAGTTTGTCTACTCTATTTTTTTTTAATATGTCAGCTCACCCCAGTCTGTGCATGTTAGCCCCAAACTCCTTTAATGCTTAAATCTGGAGGTCTGTTTTAATTACGGAGTACAATGACCAAAGAAACATGTAATTCACCACACAACCAGCTCCTCAGTAGCCAGCCCTGTGGAACACGTTTGTGTTGCAGCAAGTTTACAGAGAGCAATTCTGAGTATCTGCAGCTGTGCTAAGGTGGCCTGGTCATCATCACTCACTGCTGACCAGCAGGCCCTGAGGGGATCCTCAAACCCTGTGTGAGGACCTGTTATTGCTCCTAGAACCACCACAGCTCTCTTTTCCTCGGTCAGTACCTGCCCCTGCAGCCGATGCACCGTCAGTGTCTGCCTGTCACCCCGGTCTGGTTCTCTTCTGCTAGACACAGAGATAGCCATTGCAGCTGGCCCACAGCCACCATGCTGCTGTCCGCCCGCTGGCCAACTTACAGCAAGGACTAAAACCCCGACAGGAGATACATGTGGATCAGTTTGACCTTGGCTTTAGATTTCATCCCAAATTCTGACTGCTGCATATCAAGGTAAGGGATTGGGATTTTGTATTCCTTCCAAAGTTACTGCTAACATTGATCTGGGAAATCTTGGGCATTCATGTGAATCCTCACAGGTTAAACTACAGAAGAATAGTCCTTGATCTGCCTTCTCTATACTACTTAATGCATCATATATATATATTTGACTGCACCTGATCCTACTGCTTTCCTAAACTTTTCACTCCAATTCATCTAAATTTCAATGTTCTTAATGATTAATGTTGTTTTCTCTGAATAGATAAAAAAATATTTTTTGTCACGTGAACAGTACTAGACAGATGCTGACCAGCTTGATTTGTTTTAAACAGATATTTAAGATTTCCTCTCATTGGAGAATGTGGAGTGACAAACAGATGCCTTGCACAAGTGCAACGCTGGTTCAGGAATGGGATTTTCCTGCTCCAAGCGGTCATGCTGACTGTGCCTGTCAGGCTGTGGCTGTCACAGCCAGGGCAGGACAAAGGGACAACTTTGAGCTGGGCATCTCTCTTACTTCCTGGGGTCTGGTGGAGGTGGCAGCTGTCCTGCTTCCTCGTGCTCCCCTCAGTGCTTTTGGCCTGATTTATCTCTAGTAAGTGTTGGCTTGATATTTGCATCTCAAAGGAACAGAAGCAAAGGTGTCAAGTCCAACAGGGACAAAAACTGCTACCAGGAGAATTTGAAGGTGTAAGATCTATAAAGCTAATGAAAGTAGTATTTCTTAGTTACTCAGGTGAAAATTTTAAAGTAGTTATTCTTTAAGATCTTTCAGTTTTATCTGAAGACTTTAATAAAAAAATTATGTGACATTGAGTCATGTTTTTTCCAGCACTGATGTTTTCAATAAAGCAAAATACGAAAGGAAAATGTGTGCTATGTTATTTTCCTAGTGATCAAAACTGCAAAAATAATTTGGAACAATAAAAAGGTTACAAATGACGTTTTCCATAATTTCCCACCTGTGAGCCAATTCTGATTACCACAGTGCTGAGGCACTCTGTTGTGCATATTATAACATCTTAAAACCATCAATTATTATTTTCAAGAAAACTGACCTGCAAAATTAGAAGCTATTCTAACAAACATTTTAAAAATGTTAAAAAAACCCAAAACAACAGCTTTCAAAGTCCTCAATAACCATCTGCAGTGCCAAGTAGAAGAGCTGGATTTACTGAGCTTTTCTCTTGATGTTTGGGCTAGGAGAGACAACAGTTTCAAAGTAAGAATGGTACATAGTGACTTAGAGCATTTTAGCTGCACAAAGCAAGTATCTCAGTGTTTTGTTGGTCAGGCATTTCTACCATCTTCATTGGGAATTGAATTTTCAGAGGCAAAGTGAATGTTATTATAAAGACTAATAACCTGTAATTCAGTGAAAATGTCTATTATTTACTGTGTATCAAGGGACCTGTAATTTGAGGGAGTAAAGCTAAAAGCCAGACTAAAAACAAATGGCTAGCATGTATATGGGGTATCTCATTGTATGTGAGTTAGTTGTCTCAAGACACCCTTACTATGTGCTAAAAGAGATATTTGAAAGCACCATGATTTTTTTGCTGATCAAGTACAGAAAATTAGTGTAAAAAATTTGGAAACATTTAAACATTTTTGAAAAAAGTATGGTTTTAATCTATCTTTAAGTAAGAAAAAATGAATGAAGAGAGGCTCTGAACTCAAATGTAATGGAACCTTATATTGCCCTGTGTAACTTCTCATTGAAGGTGTCAAATCTTTCCATCTTTATTTTGTTACTATTCCTTTATGCTATTAATTTGCTGCTTTAGTAAGAAAAGCAAAATGAATTTTCATGAGAGAAGATGAAACTTTGGTGGCACTAAGCCTTTTCTTTTTGATGGTACTCCTCTGTGGACCCTGGACAAATGTTTGTGTGGACATTGAGCAATGCTATAATAGGAAATACACTGAATAGTGCTTCGTGCAAGAAAATGGCTACAAATAGGTTGGTTTTCATCCATATGATTTCTAGGAGCAAGTTTGATTAAATGCTTACACAGTATATGTGATTTTTTGGGGGGATTTTGCTATTTGTGGTAAATCTGTAGCTGGTGTTACTACCTCATCATAACTAGAGCTGAGCTTAATTTTTGGAAACCATACAGATTGATAATAAATTTCACTTAGTAGGGGAATAAACTGTTTTGCTTCCATTTTTATGTAATCTCTGATAGGGATGTCACAGTTTGGGTGCCTGGCAGGGCTGCCACTAGAGGGCACAAAATGATTTTAAACACAAAATTGTTTCAACATTTCACTTGCTAAACGTAAAAAGCTAAAGGCAAGTAAAGACTTTGAACTATCAAATCAGTAAAGAAAGGGCTATAAATTTGAAAAAACATGTTATTCTAGTGGGTTTTTTTTCAGTTTGTGAAAGATGGAATATGATTTTATTTTAATTGTTTTAAAAAATCTTACTTGAAAACATAAAACTGAGAGAAATGAAAACACTTCATAGTGTTCTATAAACTAAAATTTAGGAGAAGATGCAGTGAGATATAGAGGGAAACAAGATATTTTTCAATCGCAAGCATGAATTAAACAAAACTTACATTGCTTTTTTTCAAACTATATTGTGTAACTTTAGAGATAATTGATCAGGAACACTGAGGCTTTTGCTTGGCCTTTGCGATATGTATCAGCTATCTCAGCCCCAGTCTGTGTAATAGGTGGCTGCTACTCTGTCATTCTCCACTCTCCATTTAATATTCCTTGGAATGTGTGTCTGTCTCCATTTCTTGTCTGAAGGGATAATGCTTCAAACCATCTAAGGATGCTGTCAGGATAAATCCTTTATTTATGCAGTTCTTCCATGCTGTGGCAGGGGTGGTATGTGCTAGGTTGACATTCTGAGGGCGCTGAGTCTCTCGTGGTTATGGACAAATGGGTCCATGCCAACTGCCAGTCCCTGGGCCTGCACACAGGCAGAATTACCTGCTGAGTAAAGACTGAGACAGCAAAAGAGGATGAATGAGCCTGTTGTACTTTGTCCTGAGCTACCTAAGTCCTTGAAGGATTATCTCAATCTTACATTTATCAATCTAATACTTTAGTAATAACAAATACTTGACAAAAAGCAAAACTGAGAGCTAAGGGGGTAGCTGATGTTGAGGCCAGCATTATACCCATGGACCATATAAACGTGGCATGAAAGTAAAGTTATCCCAACAATAAACCCATTGTATAGGATGAATGTCACAGTATATTAAGAATAAACAATTGAGCACTCATTAATTTCCTGCATCAAGACCTCCTTAGCAGGGTCTGTGGTTATGCTAACGCTGAGGTTTACCATGGGAAAATAAATACTCATGGGCTCTAAAAATCCACAGGACTTGAGCTGAAGTTGCTCTGGTCAGTGCAGAAAGGTGCCTGGCAGAGGCTTGTTGCCCAGTGAGGGACTAGTCACTGGCAGCTCCTCAGTTATATATGTCAATGGGTCAGGATGGATGAGGCTTGAGACTAGTTTATGAATTTTTACTGTCTGTCATTGAGTTTTATGAGTGACTTCTCGATCTCAGCCTGGAAACCAGGACAAGTGCTCACTAGCTTAGGCAACAAACCAGTTTTGGTGGCATTTTGACCATCAAAGTATCTTATATTTTCTCAGAGCTTGTGTTTAAGCTGATACAGTGCATTCTGTATCAGGAGATAGTGGCATTTCCATTAAGGCTAATTAATATTTGGGTATTTATGGGATATTTTTTCTCTTCAAGGAGAAAAATTTTGTTCATATTGTTGCTTGACGACATGGACTACTTGAAGGATGGCCAAGGAGTTACTCATTTGTCTGTGTCAGCTCAAGACATGGAGAGTTCTGAGAAGCTGAGTGACTCAAAATGACACTACATACAGTTTTAGCTTCCGTGTTTTGCTGGTCTTTTGGAGAACATAGAGGCCTGCAAATATTGAAGTGGTGAAGAAGGTTCTTGCTGTGCTTGCTTAGGGCCATGTATTTGTGAGAGTGAATGACATTAATTCCCTATCACAGGTGGTGTAGCCTGATGCTTCCTTGTTTTGAACATTTGTTTTAGGATGGAGTTCAATGCAGAGATGTATAGGGGATCCCATACCATTAGTAAAATCCTAAGAGATTATAATTTCCTAAGAGAAACAGTATCAGAACCTGTCTCTGATTGTTCTGTATGCATTTAGAGTGTTTACTGCTACCCATAAATACAAACTGTGCTCATGTAAGCAGAATTATCCAAATCTAAAATACATTTTTATAAAAGGGCAAGTGAAAGTAGAAATAGAAAAAATAAGGAGTTGGTAGCAATATCAATTGATACAAGAGAAGGCTCAAAATATATTAAAAATTATATGGTCAGTGGGAGGTCAGAACATATTCAATTAACAACAGAATCCTGGCAATAGTTTAAAGAGTAGGACATGAAGATGGCAAAATTACCAATGATGATACAGGTATCCATAAGGTACAAAGGTATTAAATATATGCAAAGTTATTCGATATGTACTTCTGCTCTATGTGGAAAGATTATGCTTACAGTTTTTCATGTTGATAAATTAATTTGTGTTCTATTAGTAGCTAATAAGACTATTTAGTAGAAGGCTCTATGCTTTTATATCTTTGTAACTCATAAAAGCAGTGTAATAGAAAGACTGTCCCAAAAGCTGTCCGGAGTATTACTTTTCATTTTAAGATAAAATTACCACTGAACAAATCTCAGGGGACTAGGGAAAACCTGCTCTTTGTAGACCATGATGATTATTAACACTTTAATAACTGATGGAGGGGTGTGATGAGTTTTCCATCAACTGAAGTCTTGAAATAAAGATTTGATCTCTTACTTAAATACGTGGTTTTTTTCAAACATATTATGGGCTGGCTTAGTGAGGAAGTTATCAAATGAGATAATGCGCATTCTGTTCAGGGTGTCACACTAGAGATCATCACTGATCCTTCTGCCCTTTAAATCTGGAATAAAATAAATCTGGGAACCTTATCTGTCTCGACACTAGTCATTTCAGACTGAGGTTTCTAGCAGGTTTAAGTTAAATATTGCTATGGTTATTATGATAAGGTCTAGAGTTCATATTTCTTCACTTACTTGTCTCATAGTCTCCTAATCTGTATTGAGTCTCTCAGTTTCATTCCTGGATCAAGTCCTGAGGCTCCATATATACATTAAGGCAGAGGCTGTTATTTATGGAGTGTCTTGTACAGTACATACTAATCATGCCACCAGTGCTTGGGTAATTGTGGTAAAGTTGCAAAATATAATTGAACTGCTATTAAAATGCATACAGCTGTCACCAGAGCAGGTAGCTTATGAGCTTCTGTCTGCCTTGTAAGACAGAGTACAAGAATTAAATTTTTATTAGTCACACTCTACTCTGAAAATCATTCCCCTTCATTAATTTTTCATGATAGCTATATCAATGGATCATTTTTAGCTAAGAGTTGGACTTATTTAAACCCAACATCCAAATTCCAGATTAGTTTATTCACAGACAGAAACCATGCCTGCTCTTTGTGCTTACTCCAGTGTGCTGCTGTGATGTCTGTGGGACAGATAACTTCTATGCCCAGACTGAGAAGGGAAGGGTATATCCTGGAAAGTGAGGAGTGGAACTAAAAATAAAGGAGTTAGTGCCACTGGAACCCAAAACATTCTCAGATCCCATCTTGCTTCTTGTTGGAAATCTGACACATACAGAGAACTACTCATGGGGTCCCTCTGGGTGTCTGAATCATCTGCAGGAGCTGTCAGCTTCTACTCCTGGTACTGTGGTGGAAAAGAGGAATGTTCCAGCCAGCCCTGGAGGCTGCGCATTAGCACCTGAGTGAGGAAGTCGCTGGATCAAACCAGCTCCATGCAGAGCCAGTGAGAAGGTTAACTGCACAGATTAGCTACTTTCTACTGATTCAGTAAACCAGTTTGAGCTGATGAAGACTTGACTAGGAATTTTGAGGTGGCTAGTTCAGGTAGGGCACTTCCACTTTTATTCCCATGTCGTCCGACTCTGCTAAAAACAAATGAAACTTTTAGAGATTCTGACATGGATATATCTGCTTACATGATGAAATATACAATTAGTAGATAAGGTAATTGAAGAGATGTGCAATTGAAAAGAAAGGTAGTTGAAAATAGTAGCTGAGGTAGCTTCATCTCTTTCAGCCTAGCATACCAAGGGTTCAGTCCATGTACATGTTCCTTTTCTATTAACAACCAAAAAATTTTGAAGTAATTTTAAAACGTATTTCTCAGCCCCTAAAAATGCTTATTTTACAAAAAAGTCAAATATTTCTTGCAGAAGATTTAAATATTATGTCTTCAAGTACTTTTTAATATATCTACTGGTTTTGACTTGGGATTGAGTGTATTTTCTTGACAGTAGCTGCTGTGGTGTGGATTCGCTGGAAACAGTGTTGGTAAGAGGGATGTTTTGGCTCTCCCCGAGAGCTGTGTGCCAAGGCCTACCTGCCCTGGTTCTACAGTTTTCTGTCTCCTCTTCGTGCACAGACCTTCCTGCTGCCGCTTCTGTGCCATGTAGCAGAGCTCAGCAGTCGCATGCTTCATCCATCGCCAGTGCCCACTGGGGTCAGGGGCAACCCAAAGCACAGTAAACACACCAAGGAGCATGAGAGGAACTGTAAATTATTCTCTGTTTGCACCAGTTCCATTTGTGCAAGCGGCTGCTAGACCTACTTCCCCTTGAAAAGGCTGTCATCAGCAGTGTTACCATGAGGCTAAAGAGGGTTACTTTTAAAGCAGAAAAGCAGCACAAATTTCATTTGTGGTGAAAATGCAGCCCACCATGGCACAGACAGCAGAAATCTCCACTCTAGCTTTAACCTGAATGGGGAGCCCTGAGCTGGAGTGCCATGTTTCTCAAGTGTTTTTGGTTTTTTTTTTAATAAGGGATGACTTTTCAGCCTGAGCACAGAAGCAGAGAGTCTGAGTTTTCTGGACCTGAGCACACAGGGACAGTACTTCTGGCTCCAGAGTTAGCACAAGTGGGGCCACCTCAGTACCCAGTGTACAGTAAAGGTGTAACTGTTTAGACTTAACTTCTGTGTTCACAGTGTGGGGCTATTGAGCTGCGGTCCTCTGGGTGGGAGGGGACAGCAACTGTCTCTGTTAATTGGCAAAGACAGAGGTCTGCATCTCTTTCAAACAGAAGGTGTACCTAATGTTTTCAGAAATATTTCTACTCACTTTAAAAACCAGTCTTGTATGGTTACTCAGATTAAAAACTAACATTTTGATTCCTGGATATGGAGTAAGTAAGGATTGTGAGACCTTTCTGTCTGACCAGGAGTGTTACCACCACGATACACCAGATATTTCCTTTTCTCTTTTCCAGTGCTGCATCTAAATTGTTATTGAGTGACTGGTAGGTATCATATCAGCCTTGGCTCACTGTATTACCAATATTGGACCCTATAGAGAGATCTCAAATGCCCTGGGTGCAGCAGAAACCGCAGCAAGGCAACGAAAGGCATTTTTGGGCTTTCTGCCCACAAGAATCTTATGGAAATTTATTTTTTTTTACCTTCTTTTTGGAGACGAGTGCCATATTGATACATTTTCTTCTGTATGAAGGCATTTTTCACAGTGCTTATATTCATGCATTAAATAATCTTTAGCCATTTGGAGGAGCAGTTTGATCAATTACAAAGGTAATTCCTCACTGTTGGGAGCTGAGAAGGCTCAGTAACACTTGGTCTGCAGGGCTTGCACAGGCTTATCACTTATTCTGGGCCAGAATTTTATAGACAGCCAATTTCACAGTTCCTAATTTAACCACATCAGCATGTCTTAAACCTGTCTTAATCTGTAGTTGTTCTGAAATCCTTTGCTGTTGATTAATATCTCAGTCTGTTGCCCATGAGCAATATTAGCACCTTTCTATGTGACATTCACATTCAGTTCTAATCAGATTATAAAAGTAAAATATCATATAAGATATGTGAGAACAGATCTTTCCAGATTATTCAGAAACTGTCTGCCAAGTACTTTGAGGTTGTTCTGGTAAACACATAAAAATCATGCATCCAAAATCTTTTGATAAATCACTACTTTAAAAAAGGGAGGGAAACATTTCCTATGCTCTTCTTGATGCTGAAATGCAGGAAGTCAGTGGCAGGTCCATACTCCAGTGTGGTCCGTGTTACATGAAGTCTCAGGTACTAGGTCAGGTAAAGTTCCCATTTACCAAGGAGCATGGATATAGGCTTTTGTAAAGATCTGTCTACAAGAGAAGGTAAAGTTTGGCTGGGTAAATCTGTGCTATGGCTGGGTCAAGGTGTTCCAATGTTTTCTGACTGAGTGACACTGTGAGCAAGTACAGACTTGGGCACAGAGTGATGCAGAGAGACTTGCAATACAGAACAATCAGATGTCACATTCTCCACCCAATTTTGTGAGGCAAGCCTGTGTACATAAGCAGGCCTGTGTGTAACCATGGTATTAACATATATAGAACAGATGATATGATTTTGGCTGTATGATCTAACTTCTTGCCAAGTTTCCAGTAGCTTAACCATGATCTAATTTGAAATAATTAAATCAGTTATGTTTTTTTTAGATCATCATTCTCATCTATAGGGCTATGAATATCATCACTACAGTCATAGCTAGAATAGTTTTTATAACTTGTAATTTTAAGTGATGAAATTTACAAAACTCTCTGTTTTTACAAAATTTACAAAACAAACATCACCAAAACAGATTGCTAACTTGTGATCCTGAACACTATCCCAATAGTTGTGCCATGAGGTGGTGTAGAAACCATGGGTTTAAGCTTGTACAGTTTTTGTAAATCTGGTCTGTAAAGTTTAAATTCTACACTAGACCTGCATCTAGAATTCAGTTTCTTAAGTCCATGTTACGTCTTCTACCAGATTGCTGTCTGATGAAGCTCCTAGATGTAGAAATCTAGATCTGATTTGCTATTTGATCTTAAACTAATATGCAAATTGAACACAAGCAATATGAGGGAAAAGCGTGGGGTTGAATAGAAGTGCAGGGACATATGTTTTATATTTGGTTTTGTTTGTTAGAAAACATTACAGTCTTGACTTCTGGTGTATTAAAAATATAATTGCATGTGATGGAAATTTACAATTCAGAGTTTATTTTGCCTTTCTTGCACAAATTTTTCTGACTTTTTAGCACAATTAATGAGTAAAATACAAGAATTGTACCACCCACTTTTCTAAAACCAATTGCTTCAAATATCTTTAAGTCTAAACAGCAAAAACATAAATCTTTCTCATAAAGGGACGTGTGCCGACATCCAAGCTTGGGATTTTAATTTGAAACTAAAGGAACTCTCTAGCTTCAGCCAGTGAGACCCCAGGTTTTGTTCATCATAGTTTTCTTGTATTCCTAAAATTGTATTTGCATTCAGTTTCATTTGAATATGGTTTTGATTTGTCCAAACAGCAGATGGCTGTGATAAAGCGTCTGTTTTTAACTTGGCACTTTCCATTCCACATTCCTTTACTATTCATAGCACACCAGTCATAGTAGTCTCCAGTACACATAAAAGGAGGCAGTTCGACTTGCAGATGCAGTTACCCTCAAATATGTGAGTATTTACAAACCCATAGCATTATTTCTTTTCAATATTGAGAAGACCACATAGATAGAGAAGGTGGATATTTTTTCACCTCTGCCACTCTCATGAAATGTGAGACACTGGAACAGAAACTAAAGCTGAGTCTGCAGCAAGGAACCCCTGTATTTAAAATTAGATTCATGTAGGGCCTGTGTTCCTATGGGGAGAGGGGGATTATCATTGGCAGAAAAATTTGCTCTTGAAGACAGAGTTGTGGGATTGCCTTAATTGTAAAGCAACATGGACAATTAAATACCCATCAGATTAAATTACAAGATTACCTAAAATGTGCAGGAAAAAAGGCATTTGTGCGAGAGCAATGTCTTTTTATTACTGAGGTTTTACAAAGAAGAACTTGGTACTTTTGTAAACAAAAATCTTTTCTTCAGTTGTTATGTTAAACAAAACCAATTTTCAGAAATGTCTTTAAAAGTTTTCTTTCAAAGTAATTTGACAGAAAGTATAATTTCTATTTATTGTGTTTTCAAGCAAATAAAGTCAAGTAAATACATTTTTTTTGTTATAGTTTGAAACATGCAATACACTTCTAAAAAGTAATCTCTTGAGAGTTTTTTGGTACAGAAGCTTGAACTGTGGAAATAGGGATTTTCTCTTGATGGTATCTTTCAGTTCATGTGCTTTTCCAGAGAGAAGAATTTAATCTCAAAAATTAGAAAACAGATTTTTAAAATTTCTATAAGATTCACAACTTGTCCATTCCTTCTTTAATGTTTATGACTATGTATAACAAATGCTTACTGCTTAGAAATACAATTCCCGCTACTTAACTCAAAACTGTGCTCCATTTTCAATATGTTATCAAATAGATTTTTTCTTTTCTTCTGCTGAGACTAGCCTGAGTTTGCTACTGTTTGAACAGCCTGTGTTTTCAACCTATGTGTAGGCAAGCAGTACAACAGTTTACATCAAACAGTAAACTCAGCATACAAAAAATATATACAAATAATTTCCTTTGATAAATACTGCTACTTGCTTACTACACCCTACAGCATCGCATGACTGACATAATTTTGTTACATTAAGAATGATTTTATCTCACCGATAACTACAGACATGGTTCTAATTCTTTTCCACTGAGTTCTTCATTTCAACAACCAAAATGCCATCATGGCAGAAAAGTGCAGACAAGTCTTTGTTCTCCACTCCGTCGGGTAATTTGTATTGTCTGGTGAAGCTTCTGGATATGAAACCATGCTCGTCCATCCTGGGTCCGTGCTGAGCTTTAATCAGGAGCCAGCCTTCAAAAGTTTGGATAATGATATCTTCGGGGCGGAACTGCACAACATCCAGCAAGACCCGGAATTGTGTGTTTTCCTCCTCCTGGCCGCTCTTCCCACCCCCAGCCGTGCTTTCTGGGGCGCACCTTTGGTCGCTCGGCGCAGCGGTGGCAGGGCCCGGCAAAGCATATAAAAGGTGGTTCAGTCTGTGTGCCTCCAGCTCCTGGCCAACAAACTGCTCCTGGTAGCGTACGGGAGTTTCCACCCAATGTCTTATGACAGCTTCTGCCATTGCTGAGGCAGAAGGATCAGCTGCTGCTCCTGCTGTGCTGGGAAACTGCAGAGTCACACTGAGCTTTTCCCAGCCTTGTGTCTTACCCACAGACCAGTCTATCAGTTGATGTCGCCTTTCACTTTTAGAACAGGCAGAGCTTAACATTTAATACAGTGTCCTGTGCTGCAGTGCTGTGAGACTTGTTTCGTCTTTTATCCACTAACAATAGAGCACTATTTATAGCACTGCAGTCTTGAGTGGCTCCAACACATGCATGGCTTTCATGCAGGAATAGTAAAAGAAACATTTTAATGCATGTCTTATTGCAATATTGTGCTGTATATAATTATGAATAATGATTACACAAATAATGTGATTTTTTTTTTATTTAAATGGAAATTCAGTACTTTGGTTTTTCCAAGGGATATGTGGTAATATGTACAAAATCTGTGTTTCTAATTGAATTGTATGTTCTAATTGAAATGTGTAGCTAGTGAGGGAAGAGGTTTAATTACCTTGGCAGCAGGAATGGAGCAGATCTCAGGTTAGCTAAACTGTGAAGTTAGCAAGTGCATTGGACATTTTTGCAGAAGCTGTGCATAGGTGAAATTTGGGCATGGTCACCCCAGGACACCATGTTTTTGGTGGGGGGAGGGAACTATCTCTGCCCAAAAAAGGGGAGTCTGTAGGGCTGAATCTGCAATCTTAATGACCTACAAACACAGCAGAGACATCTCCAACATGTCAGGGAGTCAGCCACAAGAGTGCAGACAGAACTACAATGAAAGCTCATGTTTCAGAGCTTCCAGAAGAGCCTAGAGTTATTTTCCCCCAGGGGCATAATTCTAAATCCTTAATGCTACCACATTGTCCCAGTAACTCCCATCTTCTGTTGCTTAACAGCTTGAACCTGTGATCTCATCTACTGCATGTGTCTGCAAAGCAGGACTGACGACTTCCAAGGCTCTCTGAGGTGTAATTGTGGAAGCACAAAATGTTTGGGAATGGAAGTGACCTCTGGACATCATCTATATCAACCCCCCTGCTAAATCAGCTTCACCTAGAACAGGTTGCACAGGATCACATCCAGGTGGGTTTGAAGTGTCTCCAGAGAAGGAGCTTCTGCAGCCTCTGCCTTGTAATCTTCTTGCCGGTCTATGATTGCAGGGCAGATAATGCCTACAAAGGTCAATAGTTTGTTTAACAAGAGCTAAGAGAAAAGTGCAATAAAGAAGGAAAGTAATTTCTAAATTTTAGCATGTTTGCTAGAATATCACTCTAGCTGAGCTTGGTAATGTGAAGCAGAATGTGTTACAGCAATTGATGGGGAAGATTTTTTTGTTTGATTTGTTAGTGCAGTAAAAGTTGCCCTATAGTTAGAAATAATCAAATAAAAGACTTTTATTCCTTCTTGTTTGGCTATTGTTATTCAGAGTTCTCTCTCTCCCTTGTCCTTACATGTTCCATTACCATAGTTATTATGGGATCTTTGGTTGCTAATGGAGTAATGAAGAAAGAGGCATCTAAACTTCAATATTTATCACATATTGACTTCTTTATTGCATTAATAGCAGGGCAGAATTACCAGATGTATGTGTAATTAAAGCTTTAAGGCTGCCATTTTATTTTAAACTTATAAAGGTTGTATTGGAATGTAAGGAAATTTTCAAAAGTTCAAGATAACTTACATTAAAGACCAACTGTTTAATTGAGTGTTGTGAAAAAGAAGTATTGTGAATAAGGAGAGTGAGGCTACTTTATTTAACTGTTGGCTCTTCTCCTGTTAAAGTGTCCTCCAGAAATAATTTTAAAATGCAATTCTGTATGTATGATTGACTAAAATAGTGATAAAGCCAACCTAGATCATTGCTTGTTATCTGCTCAGGTGTTTTCTCTTTTGCTAGCAAATGATTCACTTGATGAAGAAACTTTAACCCTGACGTGAAGCAGTATGCCTGGCTGGTTGTGATATTATGCTTATACAGATTCCTGAAAGCTATTGCTGTCCCTAATTAATTCTGTGATGGTAGCCTGACTTATTTTACTTAAGTTTTGCACTTCATTAATAAATGTACTGTACAGGAAAATCACTTTTAAATTTTGTTTTATTTATTCCCGTTATCTCTGGAAAAAGATACACTTGCCCATAGTTACACTTCAAACGGAAACCGAAGTCACCGTCTCACTGCAAGTCACTGTGGGACAGCTGTATCTATTCCCAGAAACAGTTGTGTTAGTCTTTCAAATGTCTGTGCTAAGCATACTTGAAGCTGTCTGGTCTAATTAGCACGAAAGATTCTTTGAATACCCTGTAAATTCATGTTGCATGCAAAATGCTGCAGAAGGTTATAGGATCCCTTTCTACTCTGTAGGACAAGAAATCTGAAAGATTTTGATAATGAAGCTGTAGAGCCTGTTTCTGCTTTCCTATCCTGCCCTCTCCTCTGTTCAGTCCCTTCTCTCAGTTTGTTACCTGGGGTCTCATGAATTAGCACAATGCTTCTTATCTCTTTGTTAGTGACGTGGGGAACATGCCAAGTGGAACACACAAACACCCTTGATTTTCGGCTTTCAAATCTGAACATGGGCGCAGTGCTGCAACACTCAGGCACTTCTGACGATTATGGTGCCGTGTTCTTCAAATACCTAGAGCAGGATTCGATCCAGCAATACATTTTAATAACAGTTGATTACCGTGATGTTTTTAAGCCTTCAGAGCAGATCTGACAGGAGCAGAATCGATGTCCTAAATCACCAACTCGGTACTCAGGTTTTGTTTCCCGATTTTACCGTGCCTCGAAGGCCTCTTTCGGTGCTGCCCAGCGGGGAGGCTGCCCAGGGAAAGCAGTGCAGAGATGCTCTTCCGAAGCAGCAGCCGGGCAGCTTGGCTTCCCACGCCGATGTCCCCGGTGTCCGCCTCCCCCGCCGTTGTTCCAGCACGGCGCCGGGATGCGCGGGCACGGCCGGCCGGGAGCGCGCGGTGCCGGCTCCGCGGGGCACAGCGGCATCTACTGGCGAGGCGGGGAACTGCTCCCGGCCGGCCGCGCGCTCTGCGTCAGGGGGCGCCGCAGTGAGTAGGGCTCTGCTCTCCTTCGCACCGGTATAAGCTACTTCCTCACTGTTTTGGAAGGCGGTGGCGGAAAAAAATATTTCATTCACGTCCTAGGCTGCATCCAAAGCAGCGTGGCCTGCAGGTCGAGGGAGGGGATTCTGCCCTTCTGCCTGCAGTGCTGCATCCAGCTCTGAGGTCCTCGGTGTGAGCACGGCATAGAGCTGATGGAGTGGGTCCAGACGAGCATCAGCAGGATGATCACAGCGCTGGAGAACCTCTCCTGCAGAGAGAGGGTGGGGAGTTGGGGTTTTTCATCCTGGAGAAGAGAAGCCTCCAGGGACACCTTATTGTGGCCTTCTAGTATGCAAAGAGGGCTTACAAGAGAGCTGGTGAAGGATTTTTGACAAGGACATGTAGTGGTAGGACAAGAGGGGATGGCTTTAAACTGAGAGTAGGTTTAGATTAGATATTCAAAAAGAATTCATTACCATGTAGGTTGTGAAATATTGGAACAGGTTGTCTGCAGAAGTTGTGGATGCCTCATTGCTGGAAGTGTTCAAGGCAGATTGAATGGGGCTTTGAGCCATCTGATCTAGTGGATGGCATCCCTGGCCATGGCAGGAAGCTTAGAACTCGATGATTTTTAATGTTTCTTTCAACCCAAACCTTTCTATGATTGTGTGATGCTATTAAATGTATGAAGTAGGCATCCTGGTAAAGCTGTATTTTAGACTGCAAAAATCTAAGGTGCAAAAAATCATGAAAGGAACATATTTTTGATGCATTTCTTAAATAAATACAACTCCATCTTGCTTGACACAACTTTGAAATAGTAGCTTACCCTGTCACAATCCTCTGTGTGCTTGATTCCCCAAAGATAAATTTGTATTTCAACTACCATTGAAATTCAGTAACTGCCGAAAGGAGAAAATGTGAAAAGGCTGGCAGGCTGAATTGAACAAGAACTCTTGTAGAAGAAGCTAACAGGCTAAATTCAAATCAGGGCCATGTAATTATCCAAATGAATCTAGATGAAGCACTGAAGTTACTTTTACAAAAGCACACAGAGATGCCACTCATTATCTACTTCACATGTCATTCAAAAGAGATATTGTCACTTAAGGCTTTGCAGTACATATTAAATGAAAGAAAAAGTAGTTCCTTTCATTTTAGCAATGTTCTGTTATGCCCAATCAGGAAATACAGGCTTTGTGGCTGGTACCAAAGAGCTAGATAGTAAAATAAGATATATGTGACAATGTAAATGGGGTGATACACATGAAAACTCCATGGTAAAGAGATTTTTCCGCATGACATTTAATATATTTGTTTAGAGTGAGAAAATTACCATCTCACTTCCATCACTTTGAATCCATTGCTCCTATAAGCTGTCTTTTTAGCTGGATTGTTAGATCTGGATCTGTGTAAGCGCTGAAGAAATAAGCAATGTAACCATGAGTCCTGCAAGTGCCTAATCAGCAAATACTAAGTGTTCTGTTTTCAATAAATATTGAGGGTTTTTTTTTTTTTAAGTAATGTCTCATTCCAATCACATGGTGTTTATATTGGTCAGTGAATCACAACATAGCTCTTTCTCCAGCAAGACTTCATGCTGTGTTATAAAAATTCTTGCAAGTAGTAAAGACTTTGTTGTTACATAGCCAGCTTTACTGAAGGGAGACTTCTGTTTGTGGGTCATGTCCTTCAGAACCTGGAAAGGGCTGGATCTGATCAACCTCTTGGAAAATCTCTCCAGGGCACTGATGCTGTCTTGTAACTTATGGGTCTCTTAAGAAGTGGAAAAATAATCCCAGCTTTTGCATTAAGAATCAAGTGTTTGCTCGTTTGTTAGGAAGTATGGTAAGAAATATAAGTAATCATGGAATGAACTATCATTTTGACACATTGCAACCACTATTACAAGACTTTTTTCTTGACATGTTGAGATGATAGAAGAGCAAATGAAGGACGAAGCTGAAGCAGATGAAGGTTGGCAGGACCACAGCAGCTGCTGTTGGAACAATAGCTTTACAGAACAGTTAAGGTATGAAATACAACATGTAGAACAATTATTTTTAAATTTCACATTACTGTAAAAGTTACAGTGAGGTCATGCAACTCTTTACACAAATCTGCTTTGTTTTTCACATGGCTTGTTTTTCAATATTTATATGTATGCTAGAGGCAAATGCATCTGTGCCTCACAAATTCTTGAGGAATTCCTATAGAAAGCAAACTCTTTAGAGTGATAATAATCTGTTCAATTTTTGCTGACAAAACAGTGGAGAGGAAATGAACAATTAAAAGAGAATAATGTGCCTTAGGGGGTCAAAAAGTTCTGTTTTACTATTGAAAGTCAGGATCCAAAGCACTCTTGCTGTAGAAACAGTCTTAGTTTTCACCAGTTAAAAATCAACTAGTGTTCCAAGAAGAATGCCAATTTTCAGGTTTCCTACTCCTCTGCCTCACAGAAGGTTTTACTTGAGACTTGGTAGGAATATCTCAAGGCAATGAAGTACAATAAGACTCATGGATTTTGGGCCTGTTAACATTTCATAGCTAGTGCTGGCATGTACATTTAAGATGTGAAACCCCTATCCATGGGGACACCTTCAGCTGTGCATGTTTTCATGTGGACTACTTTAGTAAAAATAATACAAGTACTGAAAATCTCACCTATGAAGTTCTGGAAGTAGCAAAATTTATGCTTTTTAAAATTATGTACTGTGTAGGTCCTACATTACACATAAATATGCTAGTATGTTAGCAAAAAACACCGAATATCTCCTTTTGGTTTTTGATGTTTGTTTCTTTCTTTTTCCTAAGAAGAAAGTGAAGATATGTGGTGTATTGATCCTCTGGATATATTTGTCAAAGTAAGTCCTTACCAGAAAATAATTGAACTCACTAAATGAATTTAGAGATTTAAGAAGATCTGTGTTCAAAGAATCCCTGAAAACTCAGCCAAGAACTTGTTGGGCTGAGTGTCAACATGTTGGTCTGGTTGGTTGGTGACCGGCTGCTGATCCTGGGGTAGAAGTACTTCATCCAGAAAGTCTTTAAAAAGAAACTGCTAGGATTTGTGAAGGATTTACAGGAAGAGTTTGCTGTGGTTAGTGAACAATTCCTCTCTGGAATGACATAAACATGCTGTTTGATTTCGATATACTAGGAATTAACTACTGTGTCAGGCATTTTAGCTGACAAGGAGCAGCTGGAGACTGACTGGGTAAGTAGTGAGAGTGGAAGGCTTACTCCAAAATCTCAAATTTAGAGTGACTGATGGGATATTGATGGTGTCTCAATGCCATTGTTTTCATATGGTAACTTAGTGGATAATATGAAATTCTTAGAAGGAAAGCAAATAATTCATTGGCAAAAATACTGTCTCACCTTGCCCCTCCACATGGTGAAAGCCAATCAAAATCTGGCTCCTATGTCAGAACTGTTATTTCCTTTAGTGTTGGAATTAGAACAATAGTCTCATATTGTCCTAATTTCCTGACTTTGGCAATGCCAGAAAGGCTGCAGAGGTGGTAAAATCTGCTGCTAGAAATCCTTTTCTGCTGATAGTTTTCAGTTAAGTATGAGAAACAAATTCTGATCAATAAACTACATAATCCTTTATCTTTACTGGACTTGCCCTTAAGTGTGTATCAGTGCAGAATTTATGTTCTTAATATTAACACTATCATCTATACTACTTCTGAAATTATATTTTCTTTCCTAGTATGTGTTCATCGCAGAAAACAGAACTTGACTAGATTCTTTTTTTAAGATTGCCAATTAATTTACTGTGAACCTTAATTTATGGGACGTGGATAAGTAGGTTATTCATGTACATGAGTCAAGAATGCTTTAAAAAAGTGTTAGGTCCAAAATGTAGAACTCTTTTTCTCCTCTCTCTTATTCAACCTTCTGTTTATGCATGTTAGAATTTGAAAAATCTAAAGATGTTTTCTGGCCTGCTTTTATACTTGCCTATTTGCAAAGACCTCATGCCACATATGTTGGAAAAAATGGGTATTTGTTTTTCTTCATAAAAAAGCCTTTATATCATATAAAATACTGGCAGAATCTAACTCAGTCTTTGCCATACCCTTTAAAGAAAGATCTCTATACATGTCCACATTTATTTAACATGACCAGAAACCTGATTAGTAGGTAAGGTAGCCCTTTCTTTTCATTACTACAATACTTTCCTCCCAACACGTATTTGTCAGTACAGCTATTTTTATAACACAGATCATAACTGCTGTGAAAATCTGTTGCTTTTATGTTGTTCTACTGAAGGTCAGAAGTTCCTTAATTAAACTTTATTTTGCTAAGGTTTATGTTTACATAAGATGCTCTGCAAGCAATAAAGTGTTTGTAGTGAGGTCATGAGAGAAAAATAATATTTATAAAAGCAGATTTAACTCACATGTTATAGAAACAATTTTATTTTCACAGTAGAAGCTCTTCCATATTAATCTTTGCTGTACTAAGGAGGTAAATTAAGTCTGTGCAGGCTAATGGGGTAGTTCTGTAGTAAAAGATTAGTAATTAGTAATTAGTACAACCGAGCTTGAATGTGATTACTTACTCTTAGAGAGAAGTTTAAAAAAAAAAATTTGTGTATTTACTGGGCATAAGTATTTACTTAGCTATTCCATATAGGTTGTAGCTTTCTTTGGGGCCAGTTAAAACTACTTATAGATAGCAGACTGTGGACTTCATTGTTGATAAATCCTTCGTTGTGAGGGGCTTCTTTGTGCAGGGATGAACAAAGCCACAGGAAAATAATTTGTAAGAGTTAATAATAAGCAAAGCCACAGAGGAGGCCTTGACATGCAGTCAAAGGACTTAGCATTGTTGGCATTTTGTTATCAATTCAAAACTTACTCAGTTTTACAAAGAGAATGACTGATGAATGGATAAAAAGATTGAAGTAGAATGAAAGACAAAATGTTCTAAACACAAGGAAATTTGGTTATTAGCGTACAAGCAAGCTGCCCTTCTGCAAACTGTACTGAGTGATAGTAGCTAAAGGCAGCTGGATGTTGAATAATTCGTGGTTATCTGTCCAATTTGTCAGCTTCCTACTCTCATTGCCATTCCCAGAGCATTCACTGAGGATATCAGCAAAGTAAAGGCTACAGGATTAAATTTTATTCTAGCAGAAATCCAGGACAGAAAGAACCACCAGACAGTTTCATATAGACTCCAAACTGTCTCACCACTATTCATTTTCTACCACTGCTGGAATTTTGCTGTGGAAACAAATAGCAAAGAAAACAATAACAGGATTAAGAACAATGACAGACTATTAAATCACATACCAGTGGTTCACAGCCTATGGCATTTTTTTTCCACTGGTTCAATGTTAGATTTTTTTTGGCAATGGCTTTTCTTTTTTTTTTTTTTTTTGTATTGTACAACATTTTAGAGTTAAGAACATGACCTAAAGAAAGAAGGGATGCTTTCTAGTTCCTCCCTACTTTGATATAGTTTAATGTTGTTTTTCATTTAGTTCTCCAACTTCAATCTGTGTAGTTTGGAGACAGGCCCCTTTTTTGCTCAGGAACAAGAGTCAGGGCCAAATCAGATGCCAAATCATGCTTCATTCTTCCTTTGTATAGTGAGCCATAGAGAGCAGTTAGCCACCATGTGCAAACAATAGTAATGAGTTCTTCTATGAACCATAATTGTGGGAGGGCTGACATGCACAGACTGCAGCACAATAGAGATTTGGCACCAATATTCAAACAACTGGTAATTCTTTAATCTATGTCTAGTCTAGAACCGTAGGAAACCAGCATCCTAAGTTTAGGTACTTAAATAGTGCAAGAGGCCTCTGCTATTTTGAGAAATCAAATACATTTTCCTGTTGCTATTGTTTCCAGAGTAAAAAATGCATCCTGTTGATACCATAAAAAGACACCAAACTATTCTACAATCTGGAAAAGTGTGTTTTAGTTATCTTACCATTGCAGTTCTACACTCTGATTATGTAGAATCATGACGTTAATATTTTTTCTCAGTAGTTCAATTTCTTTAGTCTTTAAAGCCCCTTTACATACTCTGATAATAATTTTAACTTCCTGGTTTCAAATGTCACACATTGATTTCATGTATGTATTTTTTTCCCATATCCAAGTGTGAAGCAAGCATTTAGACAGCTAGGTATGTGGTTACAAGATATGCTTGCTACATACCAGGTCACATTTCAGGTGCACGACTACTTGAAAAATTCAGTCCCATTTGAGAAGCCAAAAAGCCATTAGGGCCTTCCAAGATGTAGTTGCTGCACTTGCCTCTTGTTACCCTTTATGTTCTCATCTCCTGTGTGGGTGAGTTCATTAGGAGCTGTTTTCCTACTCCAATCTGGCTGGCATATGAAGCTGCCACATGTCAGCTCTGCCTTTTGTACCAACTAATATGGACTTGATTGCCTGCATGTTTGAAACAGTTGGACTGATGCCTTCTGTTACTCGATACAAACCCCTGCAGTTATTACCTCCAGATGTGGCGAGAAAGGCTAGCAGAAAAAGCCATTAGCCCATGGTTTGTTCCACTACAGCAGGTCTAAGCTGGAATGTCAAGACCTACAGCAGTGCTAGGCACTGAGAGCTGTACTTCCAGGAAATACAAAAAGTGGTCTGGCCAGTAGCTACTTGATATTAAATATTACAGAATCCTTTCTGGTTTGTATTAGGTGCTCAAAATCAATAAATACTTTGACCTTTAATTTTCTGTGCCTCATTCCTGCTTCTGAAAGAAAGGCAATAATAATCTCTCATTTTAGTGGATTGTTATGAAAATGAACTGACTAGTATCATAGACTCATAGAATCTTAGAAACATAGTATCTGTGAAGAAGTTAGTGTCAGATTGTGTGCCCAAAAATAGAGATTTCTGCCCTCAGACAGAATTTGTCAAGTGGTGAGTAAAAAACATAAGAAAAACATGAGGCCACATGCACCAATAATTCTTTAATAAAAAGTAAAGAAGAAGGAAAATTTAATTCTGACTGATATAGTAGTCAAGTGGAAAATATAGAGTTCTATAATTGGACAGCACATTATAATATAAAGGCACGTGCAGGCTGAAATAAATGTGCACAGGAAATCTAAAATTTAGCATTTTCTTACTAAGTGTTTTTAAAATTTACTGCTTTACAGCCACAATTGTTAGGTTTCTGTTCCTCTTCTTTGTTTTTCACAAGACATAATTTGCTACAAGGATGTGAGATATGCAGAAAGGCAGAATCACATTTGGGAATTAATTCAGATAGTAATATACAGTTTTTGAAAGTAAAGTTATATGTGAGTAAGCCATGACTTCTGTCTGCTCCTCTCCCTTGAGAATGACGAGTCAGCTGATGCTGTAAAATGAAACCTCTTGACACTTCACTGTCTAGAGACTGAATCTATTGGGTGTTTTCTGCCCACTGTTCCAGCAGGGATACACCAGTACTTCCCCACCTGCAGCTGAATGATATTAGGAAATATAGGCAGGACTTGGTAGGACCCAGGTTAAAATGTTTAGACTGAAAGTCTATTTATATACCACAGAATTTGTTGGGACTTTTATCAATACCTGTTTGTATGCAGTAATGTGTCTTAGTCTTCTGAAAGGTAGCCATTAGAACACTGAGTGTGTGAAAAACATTACTTTTGCCTGCGGCTCAGTTCAAAGACAATGCATTAATATGCATGCTGAACTGCTGAGCAGAGTGAAAATGAAGAATTAGTGATCAACACTAATAAGAATCATTTGCTCTAAGCACAAATGGACAGTGCTTTTTCCCCATAATATAAACAGATTTACTTGAAAGAATGTTCCAGTATCTGGATAATTTAATACCATTACATATGGGGTTTTATGTGTTCAGAATAATAACAATATTTAGCTTTAATTCTCTGAATAAGTATTAACAGAATTACATGTTAATGAATTAACAAATTCACCTCCATTTTATTCTTAAAGCCTCCACATTGAAGCAAGAGATCAAATTTCACATTAGTTACACAGAAAAGTAGTTTGTTGTTTTGCCAGGACTGTAAAAATCATATATGATCCAGATCTATCCATATCCTTCATGCTGAAGTAAACCAGAAATAAAATACAACAGGTATTCCTTCTCACATATTCTTCAAGTGTGTTAGAGGCAAGGAACCTATACTTTCACTGCTGGCCTCTCCCTCAATGGAAAAATCTAAAACAGGCTCATGAGAGTAAAACAGCCCTGTAAAGCATGCTTTGGACTTGCTTCAAGAGCTGAAATCAATAGTTACCACATAAAATACTTAGCCCTTAAAGAGCTTTTACACAACCTTACCATATTTCAGTCTGTTTTCCTGCTATGAGTTACAGTTTGGCTGAGAGCATCATCAGCATCTTTGACACTGTGATTCACAGAATTTTTCTGTGTGGGAAATGATCCACAACAGTCATCAAGTCCAACAGGGATTGAACCTACAACCCTGGTGTAAATAGCACCATGCTCTAGGCAACTAACCCAATCTCAGGGTCATTACTTGCATTTCCTCATGGCACACCTTCTTGCTTGTTTTTTCCATCCTCAAGACTATGTGGAGGATGTTCAAAAGACAAACAAAGCAAGAATTCTTCAAGATGGACTCAGAATATCCACACCCTTGTCTTATTTTCCTCTTCTTTGGAGTTGCAATTGCATGAAGGATAGATGAAAGAATTACGACGAAGTGGCTGAATTCACATGCAATATTTAGACCCTCATTCTGGAAACACATAAAAACAGTGAGAAAAAGGGGCAGTGCTATTGTAAAATTCCCACTCACACGGTAAATTGCCTGAGTGGAAATGCATTTCCAAGACTACAATGCTCTCCGTTGTATTTATTCCCCTACTCTTGTCTTTAATGCACCTAAGCTTCTTGCATACATGGGACTGTTCCTTAGCATGTCTGCAGCATTGTTTGTGCTGCTCAGATGATTATCACTAACGGGTTTTGTTACTGACAAGATAGGTTTATAATCCACCTGCCAAGACACTAACAAGAAAGGATGGCTGGACTTTGGTTAGGGGGACTGCCTTGGGAGTAAGAAATCCAACTTGGTTCTTGTCTCTAGGGCAGGTTTTTCTCTTTGGCTTCTGGAAAATCCGAGGCTCTTTATTCCACTTTCAAAGAGTGCAGGAAGAAGTATCAGCATCGTAGCCCTGTTTAGATTATTATTATTTTTAGGAGAAACAGTACCTTCTAATACACATATGCAAAAACTTACACAAAATATCATATGAAGTTTTCAGAGGAAAAAGAGCAAACAAGGAGGATAACAAAAATTTTAAGAATGAAGGTGTACCACTAGTGACAAAGAGGAAATTGAGTTTAATGTGAACATACCTTTAACATTCCTGAAGAAATCAAAGAACAGCTCACTGACTAAGGTATCAGAGGCAAACAGTAGAAGGGATAAGTCTTCCCAGCTGCCCTACTATGGCACCAAGTATGTAGCTTGCTAGTGGGTGGCTGCCTGGGAATCATTATAGTGCATCTGATAGTACAGAGATACAGCAAGTGGAAAGTGGGTATTCAGAAAATAAGAAAACGCATAGTAATTAAAATTTGTCAAAGGGTTGCCTTTGAATAGAAATTAAGATGTTTTCAGCAGACTTACAATTTGTTGCTGTTGGTAAAGTAAATATAATTGTATTGTCCTCCACAAGGCTATTGTTTTTGTTTAAATCACCCATAGAATGTTAGTTTGTAAGGAAAATTTAAAAAGTGCATATTCATAGACTTATCATACTATAGTACTATTAATAGGTGCAAAAAAAGCTCTTTCAGGATGAAATTGCTTCAATTCCATTTAAAATTAACAACTGTACACTCAACTTTCAGCCCTCTCTTGGGCAAAGTTCATATTGAAATTGAATTTCTCATTCCTTTGGACTGAAAGAGCAAAGTGACAAAAGGATTAAATATTTATTTTTATAATGCCTATACTGTAGAATGAGTAAAAAAAAATAAGCCTCATCTACTAGCTGGACATTATTAGGAAAAAATGTTACAGTGAAGGTAAGAGAGACAAGTAACTGTATATGCTAATGTGTAAAACTGCATATGTGAAAAACGTACTACAAAGAATTGTGATTCACCCAGCATTGCCATTACAGCAATAGTTTGCTATAACCCTGTGATTATCTCTCTTACCTATATACTTGCAGTTTCCTGTAAATAAGAACATGGAATTTTAGTCAGCATCTTAGAGTTTGTATAAAATAAGGAGCCTATAAAATGAGCATTCTGCCTATTCTTAGTCTGCAGTTACATTTTACTATAAGGGTATATGGAATTAGTTTTATTCCTGAGTCTCTTCAAAACTTAATGCATATTTAATGATACAGACTTTTGCACAAAGTCTGTCAGCAGGGAGCCTTATTCTGACAGAAATCTAGTCACTCATTGCCCTATCCTGATTCCCAAAGCAGGTTAGTAGAGCCTGAAAAGTGAGTGGCAGTGATGAGGAATGCTGAGAGATACCCTGATTCACAGCAACTTGCTTCTGCCTGTGAATAGGATAGCTCTTTCAAGGTTCCTTACTGATATTTAAAATGAAATATTTGGCACCTCCTTTTAGTTCCTTTATTTGGAAAATACTAAGTGAGTTTTATAATGAACTAATTCTATGGTTTTAAATACAGTAACTAACTGTGGTTATCTCAGAAAAAAGCAGTTAATGCAGACCTAATCTTGCCTGTAGGGAGAGCAAGTTCACATTTACTGTAATTGTCATTAACATTTCTGTTCATTTGGTACCTCTTCCTAGGAAAAAAAAAAGCAAGACAGCTGAGCACATCTCTTTCTGGACTGAATCCTTCCCTGTCAGTGACCATCTTTTGTTCTCCAGGGCACAGAAGCACTTGGTTCTTTGTTAAATGGCAATAACCCTTACTCCATGCTTTTTATGGGCAAATGGTTAGATAGCTTTCACAACCTTAATAAGATTAAATTTCATGATTTAACTAGGGAGTTACAATAGACGTTGTCTTTAGCTGTTTTCTTCACCTGATTTTACACAGCCCAATGAGGAGAATTAAATTGTTTAAATAGCTTATTTCTGTCCAGCTCGTTCAGTCATTAATGTCTTTTATTCCTGCCAACCTGCATTTTTCTCGAAAGGATTCTATTCATTTTACTTTATTATTTGTCATATGTTTGCTTGGGAGGGAAAGAAGCATTTATCAGAAGCTTTATTCTACAAGGAGGTATAAAGAAGAACATAACAAAAAAGCATCCAAAAAGCTCTATATAAGGTAGTGACGGGTATTAGAGACTTCCTTGACCTTCTTCCAGATACCCAAGGAAAAATAGGGCTTGATAACAAACCATTCAATTTTTTTTTCATGGAAATCAGCTAAAATCTGTGGAGGCTTTTCTTACCAATACCAATGGCAATGGGCAACTTTTACTTTCAGGTAGCACCAAAGTGAACAATAGTATGTTTGGGACCTGTTTTGCAAGATCTGGTGGGGGTTCATTTTTCTAATCACACCCCTTTCCACAAACCTCACTTTTTCCAGTCATCCTTCCCATTGAAATGTCCTAAAGCCAGTTCCAGTTCTTCTTTCCCTGCTTTCAATCAGTTCCAAGAAATTAAACCCTGAAATACACATGTTGAGCATTACCACTTCTCCACCACAGCAGAACTCAATACTGATTTTTTTCCATTTATTGCAAATCAATCTTCACCTTCTGAGACTTCATAAAATTCTCTCTCTGACTCCTTCCAGGTCTCTATTCTGATTCTCTGGGGCCAAATTTTATTTCTATTCCTTCTATGGAATTCTGTAAGACAAAAGATTTTAACAACCAGAATCCCACTATTATATCTCACTTTATCCCAACTCTTGTTGCCACTTCCCTGTGCTTTAAGGATTCAGAAGCCACCCAGCGTGCTGTTATAATCTTGGATGGTAGCTACCAGTCATTAGGGAGCAGTATTACTGGAAGTATCTTCTGGGCTGGGAACAAGATACAGTGGAGAGAGCTGTGAGAGCAATGGCATTTCAGGGTCAGCTGCCCATATCCAAACAGATGGCGTCTTGTTTTCTCTAATTAAAAAATCTTCCATGCAGAAAGTAACAGTGTCAGATCTTGTCATGCTAATTTAGCCAAAGTTCAAAGATAAAACATGTACTCCCAAAAACACACAGGCTACATGGTCAAAGTGCAAAATACATCTTTTTATCAATGTGCTAGTTATGAGACAAGTAATTATATCACCAAATTTCCTTTTAGAGTTTAGTTTTGATTGGATAAACATATCTAAGCTACTTCACTTGTTTGCTTTACATTTCCCTCTTGGCCATGGATGAGGTATGCTGGGTAGCCAGAATTCAAGAGCTGTATTTTCCTTTCAAGTCTGCCTAGCTATAGAAGTAAGTGCATATGACCTATGAAAATCCAGTTCAAATACCAAGAAAACTTCTGAACAAAGTAGCCATTACATGAAAGTCAGGTAGCCGGTGTCTTGCTTCTGTTGAAAAGAATGATTTTAGTAGAAACATGAATTAGGTCTTTAAATCAAGTATAGCATAGCATCTTTGTAAAGATGAGTATAGGCTTTTCTGCTTTTTCTGAGATAAAGGCTCCTGCCTTTCAGAGAGATTATGTTCTCAGTATGGCTATAATCATAAAGGTTATGCTGAAGATGCAAGTATTATCTATGTTTTTAAAAGTAGACTTCTGCATGTGACTTCAGAATGGGCAATCATTCTCATTATGAAGATCGTCCATTTTGCAGAGGATTCCTTTCTTATTTCCACTCACTAACAGAACAGTTTCTTAAAGATCTGTGATACAAAACAAATAGTGAAAACTTGACCTGTGGATTTCTAAAGTAAAGCTGAGATAAGAAAAAAATTAGGAAGGACTTATTTAATATCTGCTTATGTAAATATTGTCAGTAGGCCTTTAGGATGTGCTTTAAAGAAAAAAAGAGCTCCTAAGGATATGTTGCATAGCAAAATGCAGGTTTAATTATAACTTGTGTTCACATGCCTACATAGTTTAAATTGCCTAATATGAATAAAAGAATTACATTTGTGTGAACTGGTAAGTGGCATTCAGACTCTAAAGCATGTGTTACTATTTTGTCCTTTCTCTTAATGTACTACCTAGATGAGACTAAAACCTGAGACAAAGGTATGTCCATACCAAGATATTATTTTTTATTAATTTTTAACATTTGTTTTATTATTTTTGCTGGAAAGCATTTTTCTTTTCATTTAGTACTCAGAAACAAATTAAGTTAAAGTGTAGAAAAACCTTGAACCATAGAGACTTTGTATCTGATTTCATTATATCCAGAAGAGATGAAATGGTCATCTACACATATTGCTACAATGCTTTGCCAAGCATATTCCTAACATATGCTATATTTACACTACAAGCAAAGTTTAGTTTTATGAGTCTGTAGTCACACTGACTTCTTGGGAAACATGACTATTAAGGAAAACACAGTGCATATAAGATGGGACAACACATTCAGTATAAATATGAAACACAAGGTCATATGGAAATTACAATTTCTTTTGTTTCAGAATTATCTGTACCTTCATTTGCATTGAGACTTTATAATTCCTCTCCCCAATTCCTAATGTGCCCTTATTGAATCTTCCTCCTTTGGAGAGAAGAGAAAGACTGATGCAGACAACAGTCACCCATGTTCAAGGTTCCTTCAGAGCTTTATGTCTGTAATGACCTTCCTCTCCTTTGGACAGGCAGACCTGTGGGATGGGCACTGTAAATCTTCAAACACAACAGATGCATTATGTAGGTCATAAGATACATTTTCTTCTAGTAAAGCAATGGCATTTTTTTTACACTTTAGAAAGACTATGATTGGAAAACTTATGAACTTCAGAAGAATTTTCTGACCCCTAATAAGAAGGTGAAAGGCTGTTAGAACTGGATCAGAACTCAGCCCATTTATAATTTGAAAGAGACTGAGTATTGTGTCTCTCATTTTTTTAGGGGTAAATTTGGAGCACAAGTACAATTCTAGCCTACCAGAACTCTCATCATGGAAACAAAAGAAAAAGCTACAAAGAGACACATGTACTTGCATGTTAACACTACAGCAAAGACCACAGAGTCTAACTGTACTGCTTCTATTTACATATTCGTTCAGTAAAAAGGCAAAGCAATCTGAACATGAGAGATAAATATTTGAAGAACTTTGTAAACAATGTTACTACAAACTTTGAGCAAAATTGTAGTCCTCATAAAATAAGTCACAAAGTTAAGTCACAAAAATTGAAAGTTTCAGTTAATCCCAGAAAACTAGACATTATGAAAAACATTGCTTGATTTCTTGGGGTTTACCTCCCTTGTTAGCAGGGACATGAAGGTAAGGTACAACTTTTAATCCATCTCTTGATGTTTACCACAGCGCCACAAGCAATAGAGAATTAAACCTGATCAGAACTGTGAATTTTTTCTTTAAATCTTCACAAGACAACTATTTTCTACATTTCACAAAAAAGAAATCAAGCAAAGATGCAAATGCTTTCTTAAGTGTATATGAGAAGAAACCCTAAAGCCCTAAGTCTAAGGCTTCCAAATTCCTAAGTCTCCTAAACACAGATGCCTTGCTACCAAGGCAAATATCTGTGGCCATTTAGTCTTCAAGTTCTGTAATAATTCAAACAAGGTTACCAGTTTAGACTAGGACTGTTAATTACATATTTTATTGCTGTGGGACTGTTTAAAAACCTAACATAGAACAGCCATGAAATTAAAAATGAGTCTACAGCATTACCAACTTGAGCTGGGATGACACAGAAATGAAAAAATATCATATGTAAATTCCAGCATACTTGGCAATACAATCTATTCAAATTTCTCATGCAATTTTTTTTGCATCATTTTATCAACAGTAACATTTTTTTGGTGCACAGGAAGGAGTAAATATCCTACATAAAATCAACTATAATATTATAATCACTTTATTCATAACCCATGGGTTTAAATTAATTATTAATTATAATTATACTAAATATATATCAATGTAACTGCAGTGGGAAACTGGTTTCTACTTTTTACCTTGTTCCATCATTAACCTTTGCTTTTAGACTGCCTGTTGTTATTTTGCCAGTGAGGTTACCTGAAGGTCAGCCAAATATTTCAGGAAACAAGAGAGAGAACAGGTGAAAAATCCTTTTTTAAATCTGTTTGCTTGTTTTCATATCCATGTGTTCTTTACAGACAAATATATATATATAGATATAACCATAGTACACATGATGACCAAAATGCTAGAAGGTAGCAAAGAATTAGAGCAAAGAAAAAGAGATTTTTGACAGAGAGGTTTTGCTTCTCTAATAGGGTTCATTCACCTTTGGCTGTAGTATCTCTGCATGTTGACATTTGTCAATATATCAGATAAAGAGCTGCAAATTGCTTCAAACATTATTTATTCAAAGCACCTTCTTTCTTTCCCCATAAGTTACATGAGTTTGATTAACAGCAGACTCCAAGTCACTTACTGAAATTTGAGCTGCAAATAAAACCGCTGACTGGTCTTGGCATCTATTTAATATTTAAACTCTCCTAATGAAAACCTCATTCTTTGATTTCTCTGTCCAGCTATTTTTACATTTTTATGCCCTTCTGGATATTTCTAGGAAATACTTTTGGTCACAATTGGCCACATGTATTTATGGTTTAAATGTATACTTAGGAATCTATTACCATTAGACCATTCAAATATTTTTTTTCCTATCATTTTTCCAGCTACTGAACAACAGAACTCTTCTAAATAATCTTAACTTCCTATTTGGTCCAACTTCTTTTCTATTCTGCCAGTGAAGTCAGAGACTGTTTTATCACATCATTTGTATTCTTGAACTAAGCACAGTTTGTACCTTCTAAGGCATCCAATTCTCAATTTCTAGCCATAACAAATAAAGGGGTTTTGTAGCATTTGGGAGCCTTTACATTACTGTATAAGCATCCTGAATCAAAGAAGTCCACATTTTTATGAGAGATTTTTCTACAGATTTTATTTTTCCAGAGTAAGTATATGGTATTAACCTGAAGGTAAAAATTATGTTTTGTTTTCCTGCTAACTATCCCATGAGTAGCCAAAATGGGACAACTGCTGGTGTAACAACCTTGTACCATGGAAAATATTGATAAGTATAAGTAAGGAAGCCTCTTCCAGTATTTTCAAAGATAATAAATTATTTTCTTCTCAAGGGCAAAATATCATGCCCCTTGAGTAATTAATGTTCTCAAACAGAGCTGTCAGGGCTCTTTATATCGGTAAAACCTGGTGATTAAAACAACCTTAAAACAACCACCTTCTTGCTAATAATAAAAAAAAAGTCACATGCCTTTCCCATATTAAAAATTGGGTGGGATGCAGAGAGCAAGGGGAGAACAAACATACCCTGTACTTTGTTCTCTTAAAGAATGAAATTATTCTCATGCGGCAAAGTGGTTTAGATTGTGTCAGTCACTGATGTGCTACTAGGTTTTTTTGTTTTAGGAAACCTTTTGTAAGATACCCAGTTTTCAGCCCATTCAAACTATGATGTGCCAACACTATACCTATGTACATCTACTGCTGAATAGCAGCACTGCTTTCTACACAAGCATTATTATGACAGAATCTATTTAACTAATGAGACTGGAAATTGGCTACAGTATGGCTGTCATTCAAGATGTTTTCCAAGATAATGCTCACTGGACAATCTGTCGTATATATAGCTGACTATGCAATTCCAAAAAATATACTAATTCCATTCTAATATGTTTGGAAATAGGCAGATTCATAAGTATTTACATTTAAATTCCCATTTTGCTGATATCTATTAAGTAACAAATATGATATCTATTAGTAACACCTTTATGTCAAATCCGCCACCCAAGTTTGCTAACTGCTAGTACCACAAATGCTTGAATTTGTCAGATGTTACTCTTAGGCTAAAATGTTCACAATCATTAAATTGCAGTGACAGAAGCAATGGATGATAGAATGTTGTACTTAGCACTTCTCAGGGTCAAAGTCTGACTCTCAGATTGATTATTTTTCATACAAGTTTACAGAAAATTATTATTGCGACTGGATTTCACTGAAGATAAACTTGTGCTTCTGTGCATAAGCTCACTTCCATTTTTGGAACCAGACTGACTACCTCACAGCCAACACATGACGTTTGCTCCATTTAAATACTTTGATCTCTTCCTTCCTATCTTGACATATGAGTTCCTGCTGACAAGCTTCTTTATGAAAATAACTTACATACATTAGGTATATGTATTCCAATATGAAACTGAACTTCATTTTAGTTGAAAGAAATCTTATAGGACTTGCTAGAAAAATCTCAGCAATAGCATGACTATTATGTAGGCTGGAAGGTATGTGCTATAGGACTTGTATTCTGCTTACATTCCGCTATTGTTCAATGTTAATCTCCACTTTATGTAGTAAAATTAATGTGCAATAAGGCTATGCAATGGCCAAAGGAATAATGCGTTTTCAGTGAACAGAAGGATTAATACATACATTTAAACTTGGCTTCTCTTTTGATCAAGTTTGTGGGATTTTCAGTGTATACATGAGAAATTTCTTGATTTTTTAAACTGATTTTGTGTTCATATCGTGAGGTTTTGTTTATAAACTAGAAAGAAAATGACATTTATAAAATAGAATAAACATTTTTCTTTGGATATATAAACACACTGCATCTTCATAATAAGATCTATCAACTTCATATAAAACAGAGGGGTCTTCTAGTTCTTTTTCTCCAGATGTACATCAGTGCTAAGTAACTAAACTAAACTACATCTGAGAAATGTTATTATAACTCATGGCTACTCTCAGAAATTCTACTAGCTTTGATTGTGATGTCTGTCCATGTTGAAATATCCTTCCCATTATTTTCCAGTAGCTGAACTGAATCTTCCTTGCAATAAAAGCCAATTACTTCTTTTCCTATCAGAGCAGCATCTCTGCAGCAACTCTCTAGATTCATAATTCTATTTTCTTCTCAATCAGCTATAGAAGAAATAATTCCCAGTCCTTTCCTATTTGTCTCACAGGAAACAGTTCTGAAATATCTGCTTGTTCTTGATGTTCTTATTTCAGTCACCCTGCATTTAGAGAAGCATCAAAAGGCAGCAAGTCTCAGGAATGATGTATTACTGCAAAAAAAGAAGAAATAAAGGGTTTTAATTGTTAAGGGGAAAGCACTGCAAAAGGTTAAAAATCACATGTGATGACAGAAGTGTGATGAAATCAGTTTCTTACAGGTCCTGTGTTACATTATTGAGAGGCCTGCTTTACCCACCCCTGTAGTGGCTAAAGTAGTCTTTACACTGTTGCTCCCCCTGTCAAAAGGACATTTCAGGATCAAGAGACAGTTGCCAGCAATTGCTGCGACTAAATGAAAAACAGTCAAAATGTGAATTGCAGAAAGGGCCAAGCCTGTATCCCTCCTTCCATTCATTGACTATTAAAGTACTAAAATTAGTGAACTTCTAGATGATTAAAAAAAAAACATCGGTACTCATCTAAATTAAACTTAGGTTGCTATGCAGATGTATTTGATATTGAATCCCAAGGTAAAGAAAGGACTACCAATGGAATCTTTTTTTTTTCTAGACTAGATGTATGTGGAATATGAATTATCCATTGGCAAGATGTGTTTTGGGTAGGCATAAAGGGAATGTTTTATCAACACTCTCTGGATATAGTAACTGAGAGTGTCCACAACAAGCCTTAATTAGTTACAAAATTCAGAGCAGTAATTGTAATTTATGTTTCCCCACCCCAGTTTACTAGATGTAGGTGAACGGCTCACCAATATCCTTAAAAATATTGATTCCCTGTTGCTCCTGGCTCCTCATTGACACCTGTTTTCTTCTATCTCCTTGTCTACTTTTCTACTTCTTTTTAACTACACTCTTATTCTTTCACTTGATGCCTCATTTTTAGATTTCCTATCCCACTGTCACACACATGAAGTTTCCTTCCGTTTCTCCAGGAGTCAGGCATCCCTACTAACACCTCAAGTTTGTGAAAAAGCCTCCAAGTTAGAATGTCAGGTTGCAGTAGGAGACATGGACGTTTCTTTCACGGGTTCTTAGGGGAACCATCAAAGAATCAATCAGATTGGGAAGGAAACCTATGGCTGGATCATCGAGTCCAACCTGTGAGCAAACACCACGACCTTACTAGACCACGAATACTAAGTGCCATGTCCAGTCTTTCCTTAAACACCTCCTCAGCCTCCCTGGGCGGCCCGTTTTGGTGTCTAATCACCCCTTCCATGAAGAAATGCTTCCTGATGTCCAACTGAACCCCCTACCCCCCCGGCTTTGCTTAGCACCATCTCCTCTCGTCCTGTCACTGGTTGCCTGGGAGAAGAGGCCGAACCCCAGCTGGCCACAGCCTCCTTTCAGGCAGTAGTGCAGAGTGATAAGGTTTCCCCTGAGCCTCCTTTTCTCCAGGATAAACACCCCAGCTCCCTCCACTGCTCCTCACAGCACTTGTGCTCCTGTGCGTTGCCCCTCCCTGGGGCCGCTTAGGCTGCGGGACGCGAGAGCCCCGGCAGCCGCGGCCGCAGCGCTCCTACGCCTTTAAGGGCGGCCCGGCCGCGCCCCCACGTGTGCGATCAGCTGACGGCGCGTCCCGCCCCCGCCCGCCCCTGCCCCGCTCCCTCCGCCGCGAGGTGCGGGCGGCAGCGCGGCTCTGACAGCGCCGCCGGGGCAGCGCCCGCGCCCCCCGCTCGCCCCCGGCGCGCCCGCCCGGCCCCGCCGCGCCGCCCGCCCCGCGCCCCGGCCCCGCCGCTGCCCCGCGCCGCCGCTGCCCCGCCGGCCCAGCGCCGCTGTCAGCCGGGCGGGCGCCCGCGGCCCCTCCGGAGAGCTCGGCAGCGCGGCGCCCGGCGCCACTCCGGTACATGGATTACCTGGTAGGTTCCCGGCGGCAGCGGAGACCGTCGGACATTTTACTGAGCGGCTGGGGCGGCGTCCGCGGCGCGACGGGGTGCGGGGGGCAGCCCGGGGCCGGGGGCAGCCGGGTCCGGCCGCGCTGCCGCACCCGGCCCGGCGGGCTGTTAACGGGCGATAAAGCGGCCGGGCCCCGCTCATTTGGCCGCTATTAGGTTGCTAAAGCCGTGACCCGGGTCGCTGTTTTTTTCCTAAACGCTGGAGCTTAGGTCATGCTTCAGTGGACTAAATTGCTACCGCGGACGGGACCCGCCGAGCACCCGGGCAGCTGGTATTCGGGGGTAGTGTTTATGGCTCTTTAATGAATATTGGCTCCATTCGTCTGTGAAAGATCGTATCGCGGGCGTGCACCTCAGCTGGGATCGTGGCTGGTGTTTGCCCTCACCCGCGCACCCTCGGCGGGCAAAAGCCCTGTGGCACGGCTGGCTCATGAGCAGGTGGCTTTGTTTTAGTATGGTACCTGCTCACCTGGTCTTTTCAGCCCAGCAGTGGGGGGGGGGGGGGGGGGGGGGGGGGCGTAACGAGCACACCCCATCGCTCGGGTCCTGTTGGCATCCCATTGCTCCAGTCTTGTGGCTTCGAGCTCTGTGCTGTGAACTGGTGCCCGCTCCTTCACCGTGAAATGCTGCGAAGCGTCAGCTGGGGCAGTGAAGAGCAGGCATCTTCTGGCCATCCCTGTTCGTTGTTGGTGTCAAGCGGGACCAGGAAGTATTTGGAGTCAGAATCTTGACTCTGTCATTCATACTTTTTCACACGGGATGCTCACGGGTGTACGCTTTCAAGAGAGGCTCATCAAATGCAACAGAATCTCTGGAGATGCTCTTTTTAATTAGCAGAATATTTGCCATGCTGAGATGAGAGCTGCATGCAGTGTCTGCCTTTTCTGGTAGCTAACTAAACCAGAAATACATTAAATTAATACTTCACTATTCTTGTGTCTATGGAGCTAAGATTTGTTGTGGTTTATTGAGCCTTGCAACCCCCAAAATGTTTTAAGCTTGCCTTTCTGAATATGAATACTACAGAGAGACACTAGAAAATGAGTCTTGTGTGGCAGAAATGGTAGGCAGACTACTCTTTAACAGCCTAGTTAATGAAATACTGATAATAAACTTGCCAGATATCAAGTGCAGCCACATAGCTCCTTGAGAGCCTGGAGCTGTTTCTGAGATTTTTTTTTTCCTTTATAAACTTATGGCCAGACGAAACTGGCCATATCTGTACTTTTTCAAATGCTTGCATTAACCTTTGTGACTGCTACAGGCTGTTGTGTGGAAGGCCAACCACTCTGAGAACAATAAATTTAATAAGCCTTGCAAACTAAGAGCATGTTTTTGTATTAACTTAAGGGGGGAGGGGATTAAATAACTCTGGTTTTTTTTTTTTCTTCCCCTGACTCTTATTCTCCAGCTGATCCTTTTCCTCTTTTTTGTCATGTGGCCTTCTTTAGTGTCAGTTCTAAAACCTGTCATTGATTATGAGGTTCAGGCACCTCAGAAAATCTGCTCTAACAACAACAACAACAAAAATTATGATGGTGACTTAGACAACTAGTTGTGTACATCTGTTTTTGGCTTGTTGTCACAGTCTGCCCTGGTGTAAAGATGGGCCTACTCGTTATCTATGCAAGGCTTGAAGTTGTGTGAATGTTAAGGCTGTAGAACAATTGTCTCATTATTTCCATAGCGAAAAGAGCTGTACATGTTAAGGAATTTTGTGTTTTGTGCATTTATGTTGGGTTCTTGCACGTATATAGGCATGAAAACACAAACAGAAGGTTTCTGGTTCCTCATGTGGGGCACCTGTGTTGCAGCCTGCCGGCAGTGAGGTTTTCTCCCGTGCTTGCAGTGTGAGGCAGAGAGCAAAGGATGAGTTGTTTTCCCTTGCAGTAGTGCTGAGACAGAGTATTTGACGAGTTTTGGTTGTCAGGGGGGCTGAGTGAGGGAGTGTAGTGGAAGGAGGTGAGGACAGATGAGGTCAGGTTTGTTGCTGCATGAACTCAGGGGTCAGTGCATCTCCACAAGGAGTCTACCCTCAGCCAGCTTTTCCCAGACTTGCATAGGAAAGTTCTTTTCCTGATTTTAGCTGCATAGGACCTACATTGATGGAGATGTCTTTTTTCCATTAAGAATCAGATCCCTAGAAGTAATGAACATCTGAAGCACTTTCCAATATCATCAGGTTATTGAAAGCACTCAAAACCTTCTCAGAGTGAAGTCAGTTGGAGCCAGCTTGGACTATGGCCTAAAATTTTTATGGACAGATACCCAAAACCTGAGTAGTGCCTTAAAGTGTGACCCTCGATTTATGGCTATGCCATTTGATAATAAATTGGTGCTAAAAGAGTATCTCCTGTGATGCTCTGGTCTGTTTTTGCGGTTTTACATTGTAACAAAAAAAGTATCACTGGCCTCTGTATCTTTGATAGGTAGAAGAGGCTCTTCAGCCTGGTGCCTCTTTTTTTTTTGTGTTGCTGTAATTATGATGTTAGGAGTGGTGTGTTTTTCTTTTTTTAAATCAACATGATTAAACCAAGTCCAGTCTCTAAAAAAGAATACATCTTCACTCAGAGGCACTTTTCACTTACATATGCTGTTTTGCTTGCATTTAGTTAACTCTTTTAAAACATACTATGTGAACATAGCTGCATGAATGTAGAATGGCAGGTTTTTGTGACTACATAATCTGGGGTACTGTCTGCAACCTTCTTCAGCTTCATACCTGCTACATTGTGTCTGGAAGGATTTCAGTGTGTGCAAAGACTTGTGTAGGTTGGCCTCTGTTCAGTAGACTATGCTTAATTTAAGGAGTTACGCCATGATGCATCTTGTGAAAAGCATGGTATGTGACCAGTCTTACAGTTCTTGCTTGGAGAACTTGTGGGGAAACAATAAAAATGCTTCAGTTTTTCTTTCGTGCTGCAATTACAATGCAGATTTTAAGCTCCCAAGTAGACTTTCACAATACACTTCTTCAGTGGCATCCTCCGCACTATGTAAAGTTCTTACATATTTCTATTCAATGTATCAGCCTGGTCTGTGTAGAATTTTTAAAAACTGCTAGAGAGAGTGATAATGAAATTTGAATCTGTCTCTTCACAAAAGAGTTATATTTGCCTAAGAGGTTTATAATAAAAAATTGATAACCTGTTTAATTTTGCATTTTTAGCATTTTTATTATGATAACTTATCTGTAAATTATATCCCAAGATACTTTGTACTGTCTTAGTTGTAGATAAAAATTTTTCTTGGAGAGGTACTAAAGAGCATATTCTGACCTGAAATGGAAGATAACTCTTCTTGGATGATGAACTGCTTCAGCTTTAGTAATTTTTTAAAAATTTTTTTGGGTCCCTTTTCTGAGGAGTTAAACAGGAACATGGGTTCTGCAATGTCAAGAGAGTGCACACTCGTAGTGCATCAGAATCCTTGTTGCTTTGTTGGGGATTGGCTTCTTTTAACTATAACAAGTTTGGGTGAGTTCTTGTTGTTCTTTGTGCACTTGTTAGCAGATGCACACTATTTTGCTCCAGTATGCATGCACATGAAATCTAAAATTTGGTAAGGTTTTGAGTGAATTCAACCAAATTTTCAAATTTTAAATGAATATGTGAATAGGCCTTGAACTGACTTAAGAGTTTCTGCTTTGTTTCTGAACAGTCTTGACCTCACAATCTAAATAGTTAGTGTTCAGACAAAGTCTTACTTGGGAAAAGCTGCATAATCCAAATTGGTGTTCCTAAAGTGTTAGGTGATATTAAAAAAATTAAATGTTTTTGAGCAACTTTTCTTTTTTGGGCCGCTTACTTTTAAGACCTTTCTTTTAAATAGTTAGACTCTAATTGAATTGGACAGGTTAGATTCAGAAAGTGGCAATGTGGGATAGATCAAGACCACTTAGTGATTCTGTTATACTTCAGATCCAGTCTTTCCATTGCTGTTGCCAGTTCCATTGTTTGGTATCTGCAGGTCTCAGGAAACATTTTTTTTTCTCGCGCTGCAAATGTGTTAGAGAGGCGTATGTTTGAAGGTAAGGGTTTTACTTCACTGAAACTTTGTAAACTCGTAGATGCTGTCCTTTGAGTAAGGAAAAATGGGTTGAGGTCCTTACTAGCAACTCTGTATTTTTCTTCTGAGGCACGCGTGTGATTTGGATACATTGCCTGCAACATGAGCAGCCACGGTCTATAGGCAGGGCCACGTCCTCTTACTGTTTGCTGAGCACCCCTCTCATAGGAATTCTGTCTTTTGTAATGTAACAATAGGGAATGTTTGGCCTCTAGGTTGACTGATCTATCAGCTATAACAGCCTTGAAAACTTACACCTTCTGTAGAGCACAAGGGCTTCTATTTTATTATTTTCGCTTCAGTTTTGGGGAGTTGATTAGACACAAGGATGAGGGGTCTGACAGTTGTTAAAAAAAAAAAATGTAGCTGAATGCAGGAAAGAAAACAACAGCTGTAAGGTGCATGCAACTGCATTCGTGTTTGGATCAGATGTGAATCTTTTAATTGGAGAAGGTAATGTTTACCTAGGTTTGCATTGCAGAGTGATCACAGATGACATGAATTTAATATTTTTCAAATGAAACCAGATGGAAGGATTTACTTCACTAATGGGTTTTTCCACCACAGGCCTGCATCAGAATTAGTGTCTGAAGTATGTAGTAAGAATACTTGGTATTCAATTCCAGCTCTTGCTATGTACTACCAGACCATGTTGCTCTGCAGTGTGCTGCTCCTGAATTCTTCAGTCAGACCTCCAAGCTTCAAGGCAACATGGTGATGAATTTCACAAAAGGCTAGAAATGCAAGCTTTTAGTAAGTGAGAATATCTGCATTTAGTAAGGACAAAATATTCCTTCTAATACCACATGCTGATTAACATTTTTGGCTTGTCAGTATCATCAACTCATGTTTTTTAATACTGCCAGCTTGTGATGTTTATTCTTTTAAATGGAGTTCTGAAGTTTTGTGATTGTATGAGGATATTAGCTCTCCATTAATAAAAGAGCATTTTTAGTTTAGTTTAAAACCACAAATGTGGCCCAAAGAGCTGTAAGGCCCTATGAAAAAAAGCATGACAGTGTTTAAAATCTTTTGCTTCTTTGTGTTTTGGCTTGTGCTGCTCTGCATTATGTTGGTTTTGCTGTTTTTCACTGTGTGTGCAGGATAACTTTCTGAAGTGCAAACTATCTGACTGTGACGATATAAAAGTCCTTGTGGGCATAAGTAGGGTATTTGCAATCTAACAAAAGATGGCTCATGCCAGAGCTCTTCAGCATACAAAATTTATTTTTTCTCTCTGATAATCTGGTAAAGTGACTAAATTAATTGTCAATGAGTGTGTAAGTAAGCTCCCTCTATCTGAGGAAGAGACACAAAGCAGGAAATGTAGCTGACAAGTGCTCTTGTGCTAGATGCAGTCTTGCCCTAGAACTTTGTTGCTTGTAAGAACGAACTGTAGGAAGAGCTTGAATCTTTGATGTTCTGTATGTTTTGGTGGAGGAACAGAAGAAAAATTTGTGCACAGAACCCACATTAGCTTTTGGCATTGGAGAATCTGAATAAGCAAGATGGCATCTAGGAGCTGTTGATATGGGGGAAGTAAGTTTATAGATTTATTTTTTTTAATTATAACTTGGAGCTTTTGTACAGAAGAAACATCTGTTTTCCACATTTTATTAGCTTTATAATAACTGTTGCTTAGTCTTCCTTTATATGATTTTGACTCTAATAGAGGTGACAAACTTCAATTAAAAATGAAGTAATAGTTTTTTAATCTGTAATACAAATTTCATGAGAAATAAAAATGAGCATTGAGAGCACAGCTCTGGCAGCGAATAAGAGGGAGAAGTGAATGCAGAGATTGCAAGGGAGTTTCATGTTCGTGTTTAGCTGTATAAACTGCATATGCCTTGGGTGGGCTGATGCAGAGACAAATATTAAGAATGCATATTGAATCCAGGAAGAAAATCTAGTACCTCTTTTGATTTTTGTAATAAAATGGCAAATGAAATTCAGTGTTGATATATATTTTTAGAAGAAGTCACATGGCAGTGCAGATGTATGGATAGGCTCTAAAATATCATCAGTACTCAGGAAAGGGAATGAGGATCCTTCTTTAAAATGTCATCTCAACCCAGACATCTGTCAACAAATTTTGAGTATTAAGAAGGAAAAAGAGGGAAAGATCTCATTTTTACATTGGTTAAATATAAGGTTTGCTCTTGTCTTACTTGCTACATTTCTGGTTGCATCATTTCAGGAAGAATATTAAAAAAACCAAAGAAAATACAGAGAAGGATGATGTGGTAATTGAAGAAAAGCAATTTCTTCCATACAAGCAGAGATAAGTAGTTGCAGCTCTTGAGTCTGAAGAAAAGACAGCTGACTGGTATGAGGAGGTAATAGTCTAGATGTCTTTTGAATCAGAAAGAAATTAGGCAATAAGCATGTTTTTCTATACAGAAGAACTCACAGTTATAATCCAGGAACTGTGTTTTCTGCATGTGAGTGTAGTTGAATTCTCACTTGTGCAGTAATGTTAGGGAAGTGAAAATGCGTAGACCAAGAATTTGTACAGGGTCTTCAAAGACAGGGCCACTGTGGGTTGGTATTAAACATGATGTTCAGATATGGTGGTAGGAAATCCTGAAGTTGTGATTACTGGAACATAAGGATAGGTCCATAAGGTATGATTCCCCAGATATCCTGATGCTTTGCTGTGGACTAAAGACATCCTCCTCATCTTTCCTCCTCATTGAGGAGGAATCGAGAATCAGTTCTTGAACAGGAAATTGCAGTTAGGAAACTGAGATATTCTGAGCGGTGTCCAGGAGTGCTGTCCACTGTAATCAGAATTTCATTGACTACACAGAAGGTGGGACTTTTCAATTCAGAGGTATTTATGAAGATAATTAATCTTCTCCAGGAGCACAGATTCCTTCTGCTTGGAAGTATACATGACAATAGGCTATTGGCTTTCTGACATCTGTGTTTCAACAAATTTATAACTTTTTATGTAAGGCCCACAACACTGAGTGAACCTGAAACCATATAGACAACCTGTGTAGAGGGATTATGCACTCTACAATGAGTGCTCTCTTTTCTCAGTGCTTTCTTCTTGCCCAGAAACTTGCATAATTTCTGGTTTCAGCAAGACTGGAGAGGAAGATCCAGAATTCTTGAGAAATGTCTATGCTGTTCTTGCAGCTATTAATTTTCTGCTGGCTAATCTGTATCTTACACTGCCTCAGCCACTGCAGTCCTGGAAAGAGTAATGGAAAACTGTTCTACTGAGAATATTGCCTCAAAGAGAGGGGAGCATTGTTCTCTGGTGCATCCACTTGATTACTTTTTATGATGACAAGAGAGTTCTTGGATCTAGTCCTATTTCCTGTTCCCATATCATTGCTTTTCCATCAACATCAGGTTTCTTCTAGTCTCTAAACTGAGATTTATTTTTCTAATGATTATGTACAAGAAGATTGGTATTTTAGAAATCTAATTATTCAGAATTGAAGGAGAATATTAAAATATTTTCTGTGCCTTTTTTCCCTGAGAACAGTATTAAAAAGAATTCAGGGAGTTTAAATTAGAAATGTCATTAATGGAATTTGCTAGAGGGCTGTGACATCTTGTGCAGAAAGGGGAACCTTGGCAAGGTTAGCAAACAGCAGTTCTGGTCAAAGTTCCTGCTACCTTTACTATAGTGTTGTTGTGTGTGCTTTTGGGTACCCACATGTTCCTTACAACACATAAGCACTGAGAATTTGTTTCAGGCTCCATGCTTAAAGGTACCTTAAAGCCTGCATATTTTATACACTTGTATTGCTAATTTTTGCAATTTTATACACTGAAAAAGATGCAGATAAGAATAGAGGTGGAAAAACTTCTGCCTGGAAGATCCAGCAATTCCAAGTGTCTGCTGGGTTGTATCACTTCATTATAAATGAGGAGAGGTGTACCTTGATCTCAAACATATTAAAGAAACATATCACCAGGAAAAAAACCTCTAACATCTTCCTTTTCTTGTTTTGCTTTCTGTTTTTGTGGTCTTGGAGCTGTATTCAGTGCTGTAATTTATTTAGAATTATGTCACAGTGAGTTGAGGTCGAGGTGATTATTTCTGCTGGGTGGCAGAACTGACTGCTGCTGCAGTTCTGTAAGGTGTTGGGTCTTTTGGTTCTTTCCTGAGGACTTGGTTAGGATCACCCTCCCCTTTTGCCCACCAAGGTTCTTGAGGCTAATGCTTTCAACTCGGTGCTTGAAGTCATCCGTTGCAGAACATGGTCTAATTAGTCTTTTCAAAATCTGGTCTTTTGTAAATATTATGAGTAGGGATTTAATCTTGTATTTGCTGACAAAGTAGGTATTTAAAACAATGGCTTTGTGAGTTGCAGACTGTGTGCCTGTGTCAGAGCTGAATGAGATTTTTTTTAAACACCAAATACTGAAATTGCTTTGTACTGATAGCAGAATACTTGAAAAAATGGACAGAACAGATGCTTGTTGTGAATTGAATGCTGCACAGCTGCAGGGCAGACATGTTTCTAAGTCATTATAAACAGCCAGATTTTTACAAGGTATGATTAAAATAACAAAGTCTTGGGTGAATAGGAAAGCTAGCTATGAGTTTGCTTTCCAGTGGGAGAAATTATTTAATGTTTGTGAGATGACCCTTTGCCTAGGCACAAGGGTGCTTTTTGACAGAGACGCATGCATATCTTGCTTGACATATTTGATCTGATGACTTAGTTTTTCACTTTAGACATGTGAAATCACATCTGTGAATAATTAGTCTTTGTAGAATTGTGTCAAACAAGCTATCTTTCTTTCATAGTATTTGTAGGTATATTTTTACTTTTTTTTTCTTTTATTTTCATGCCTACCATGTAAAATCCTTTCAGAAAGCAACAATAAACTGTAAGTAAATTATGTGTAAATTTTCCAACAATTGTTTTGTTGCCCAATTGTATGGTCCCAAGTGAGTTGCTGCAACCAAAGTAATGAAAGATTACAAGTGTGAAGAATAAACTCCCCATTGCAGCAACAGATAATCAACTGTCTTAATTCAGTGGTCAGACTGATAGTCTGAAGGATAGTATCACTAAACTTTTAATTATTTAAATCAATTCCTGTCACTTTTTCAAGGATTAAACTGAAATACTTCTGGGGAGGGAATGTAAATTTTCAGAAGAAAGGATAGGTGAATGTAATAAATATTAATAGTAGTGTTGGATTTAATGATCCTTTTTACCACTAGAAAATGTAGTTTATAAGCATTTTCTTGGAGACTTGAAGAAGGGATTATCTTAATATTTCACTGGGAAATGCATAAGGGAAACAATCCCTACTGTGTGTGACAAAATTCATGCCTTATAATAATTAAAATAGCCTGTGATTTTATAATGTTAACAATGGCAAACCCAACAATGGATAACTAAGGTAACATGGGATGTAGGTTATTTTATTTTCCTGAAGCAAGGATCTACAGGGGCTTGCTGGAGAATTTGAACTGCAGCTTAGTTCTCCTACTAATGCATAGCCTGGAAGTAGTGAACAAAAATTGAAAAAAAGAAAACTATTTATAATGCTGTGCTTGTCTAGAATAAAAGCGAACTGTATACATGAAGAAGCTATAATGGTTTGCTGCTGCTGCATGTTTACTTCTCTTGCAAGCTGAAATAATAATTTACTTTATATATAAAGTTGTATCTGCCAGCAACATAGATTCTGCCAGGATACTGAAAATGCAAATCATTCAAAGCATCACCCGGTGTTTTAAGTGTGGGCTTAAATTGCCACAGACCAAGGTTAAACATTAGGAAACTTTCTAGTAGAGAGGGTAATGAAGCACTGGACTAAAGTGCTTGGGGAAATCATCCATCCCTGGAACCTTTGGAACAAGGTCTGCAAATACTGTCAGGAGGGGTATGGTTTATGACCCCGCCCCACCACTTTGTGTAACTGTAGGATTTCTTGAAGTCAGTTCCTGTTTCTCTGTCAATTTTTTCTTTCTGGGAGAAGCTCAGAACACAAGAGATAGACTTAGATGTTTGGTCTTAAGGCTGAAAAAAAAATCTGCTTTAACTGAAATGGTGTTTAAAGTCAGAATCTCGTAATTAATAGCATACTAGATTATTTCCAGTAAGAAATGAAAATCATCTGTGCTGTTGAAGTTGTTTTTCAGGTTTTTTTGCTGTGCTTTTTGACTTTCAGACAGTTCAGTGAAATACTGTTTATTTAAAATTTAGATGTAGCAGCTAACACCAAAAGAAAAATGTTACTAAACATTTTTTTTATTACTTGTAATTATTAAGATCTGTTGTTTTGTTTTTTTTAATCCCAATTCTATTTAAATGGGTATTTCAATTCAATATTGGTTTTTTTTGGAGGGAGGGAGAAATTAGAAAGCAGATCCTGAAAAGATGTTTTGATTAGTATGTTTGAAGTCTGTATCATTCAACACTTTATCTTAGATAATGTGTGGACTTTTGAAACTTGTAATGAAAATGTTCCCTTGAAGGCTTTAAGTTTTGTCTTTCAAATACCTTATATAAAATAATTCCTCAATTACTCTTCTGAACAAATAATTGTAAGCTTAGTTTATTTTACATAGTTGTATAGGAAATATGGCAAACCTGCAGTAGTTTTTATTTTGGTATTGGAGAGCTGCATTTATTTCCTGGCTTTGTTGTGCTAATTAAAGAAGGTGTTTTTCATCTGTTTCATCAGAAACTCGTAGTCCCTCCTCAGCCTCTCTGGGTGACTGCAGAAGACATAGAATTGTGGCATCACAGCAGATTGGAAGTTGAGCAAGTTGAGGGTAAAAACTTTTAATATGATTATTCTCAGCTTAAGAACAGATTAAATAAAATGTTCTATTTTTGTGTTCTACTTTAGAAAGCTGAAGCAATAAGGCTCCAGAAATGTGCAAACATTAAATTATATGCATTATTCTGGTATATAGAGGAAGACAGTTTCAGTGATGGTAAAAGGAGAGAAAAATATAAACACAGAAGCTCTTTACAGTCCACTAAAAGGCCAAAAAGAACTCCATTAAAATGATTCTTGCAGATTGATTTTAAATCAGAGTAGATAAAAATAAATGAGACTGACTGAAAGCTTACATGCAAGTTATTAATGTTGTGTACAGGCATTTTTGGGATCATTAGATAAATTGAGACCTATAATGAAATACTGAACTAGTGAGTGTGAAGGTGTTGACACCTCTACACTTAGCTGCTTCTGTATGAAAGGTAGTATGTATCTGTATAACCTGAATTTATATGGCATTTTTCTAAGGTTTTTTAATACAGCTTTGAAAAAGGTGTTTCTTTCAGGGGAGAGGGGAGAGATGGGAAGAAAAGTAATTCTTAATAAACAGCATTCTTGATAATGTTTTTATTTTAATTCCTTTAGACTATGTCTGAATGTATCCAGCTCTCATTTGCTGTTTGTAGAATTGGCATTTACACGGTAAGGCAATGTTCTAACTAAGTATTTTTGTTAGTGTTAATGCCATTTGAGTGAAAAGAAGTTACTTAAGTTTTTTAGTATTGGATTTAAGTAATGCAGATAGCAAAAGGGATTTGTCATGCTAATTTGCCTAAACAGACTACAGTGGATTTTTGTCCTTTCAAAGATTTACTAATACCAGAAGAAAAAAAAGTATCCTCCACTTTAGTTAAAAAAAGGTAAAGAAAAATTCAGCCAGCCTCTTGAGGTGTAAGAAAATTTAGAATTCATGGGCATCAGTTGCTGAAAATTCTTGCGTAATGTAATTGCTGGAGGGTTTATGTACATTTGCCATTAAATGTCTATGATGTTTGAGTAATGTCACATATTAAAACATGTTAGCTGAATGCACATATTGTAAGTTTTTTCTGGAGAGCCTTAAAATTTTGGAAATGCTTTTAAGTTAAACTTAGCAAGACTTATATAAAAGAAATAAGAAGTTTACTTCAATTATGTGTCCCAAATATGCTAGCTTTTTTTTTTCTGCTCCTGGTTCTTCCAGTTAATGTTGAGAACACTTAGATGAATGGGGTTTTGTTTTTTAATTAATACATTACAATAATGTAGTGTATACAGAGCTTACACAATGTATATGACTAGATTTCTCAAATCATGCTTCATATCCTGGAGCTTTTGGAGTGGGAATGCTGCTCCTTCTGTTAGCACTTTTCAGGAGGAAGCCTGGAACATACCACTTCATATAGTCAAAAGTATGGGTGAGTTTTGACTAATAGTGAGGACGGCTATGTGCCATCACTAAATCTTACTTGAGGATAGACTCTCAAAGTTTAACATTTGCTTTTGTTCACAGAATTTGGTTCCAGGTAGTGTTAAATAACTGCATGAGGTTTTTTCCCCATAACATTTGCCTGCTTTCTGTTTTCAACATCTAAAAGCCTTTTAAATGGTAGAAAAGATGAGTCAAAGGCATATTTCCTTATGGCATTTAAATTTTTTTGGGAGGACTTTCTGTCTAAGAATTACTGTGTGATAAGAGTATACTATCTTAAGGATCAGAGAGGGTTACAGTCTGAGGTTTCAATGGCTACAATATACTCAAATGGTCTGCTAGTTCTTAAGAGGGCTAGAGTAAGCTGCTCAAATTAATTTGAGAGAATGTCTGAGTATAAATATGTGTGAATTATGGACCTGTGTATGAGAAGGTAAAATGTAGTACATCCTCTGATAGTAGTCAGTTCTGTTTTAGTTTAAAATAGGTCAAGTGTTGTCTATATACTCAAGTCCTCTGCTAAGTTGTGGTAGTTGCAGTTATAGTGATAGTTAAATAAGTGGTATCTCACTCTGACCAGCAAAATACTTAATTTTATCAAATGTTTTAAATTGAAAAATAAAACCGGCTTGCTGAATTTATTAAAATGCTGAAAGAAATTGATTTCATTGACTGCTGGTACTTAAGGAGGGATAGTGAGGAGATGATGACTAGGCTTCAGAGCATCTGGAGATGCAGCATTATGGCCACAGTGTACCAGGCAGGGCATGCCATGTAAAGTGCATTTGAAGGCTAAAGTAGTTCCTTTAGGAAAATGCTAGCTGCAGAGAGTACTTGCTTACATGAAATGCCTCTCATTGGATGACTGGAGGGTAGGCTTGTACAGTTTTGGTGTCATAGTAAACAGAGAGGCCTGCTGAAGTGAGAGCTGTGCAGAAGGACAGTGTGATAGTTTCTGCCTCTGCACCATACCCTGCTTGTGCTTGTAACTGTCACCAGATTTGTTACTCAGGTGTGTCAGAAGTCTGGCAGCTGTTAGGTACTGAGTGCTCTATACTGATGTCAAGAAGCAAACCCCCAGAAAACTCCAGTTCATATTTCCCTTCTAATTAATTCCTTGGGTGTTGTGCTTTCTGCAGTGTCCTATTTTGCAGATTCAGTTGATTTTCCATTTGCTAGCTAATTGATTTTTATCCAAAATCTAAGCAGTCTCTCAGATGCCAGTCCTTAGCAGCACCATGTGTTCAGCTTGTACTGAGGTACTAGGACACTTCCTGTTCTGCATGTCCTCATGGTACAGTGCTGCAAGTAAGGCTCTTAGTCCTTTGGACTACAGACAACTCAACTGTTAGCCTGTTATCAAGCTGCTTATCAGTAACACTCTAAAGCACCCATTATATCAACTGCACTACACCATTAAATTGGCTTCCTGTTTTTATGGAATGCACAGGTTATGAGATGGGGGAAGAGTTTATGTGGTGATCTATGGCAAAACAGCCAGTGCTGCCTGCCATGAGGAGAAAACCTACATCTTTGCAAGAATACAGGAGGAGATGTAATGCCTATTTCAGGTGAATTAACTAGATGAAGTATACCCTTGAAGGGAGGAAGAGCAAAACAGAGGTGGTTAATATGAAAACTATATAGATTTTTGTAGGGGTCTGAAACTGATAGATGTTTCTGTCTAAAAGGAAAACATTATCATAAACTCAAATGAAAACTTTTGTGATTAAGAAATCAACCAGCCAATGAAAATAAAACTCGTTTCACATAGCTTCTCTCAGAAGTTTTTCAGATGCAGGTTTCTGCCTCTTCCATCATACTAGCATCTGCATCAGATGTGTCAATTGGATGTGTGAGAGCAGGCAGATAAATTTGTAAATCTGCATGACTGTGGAGACTGTAAGCATTTGACAGCTTGTAACAAAGGCTATAATTTATTTTCTTTCTGTTTCTGATTTAATTTTCTTAATTAGATAAAGATCCTATTAAAATAATGATAGAGAATTCTACCTATGTGAACCTCAGAGGGAAAATAGTCCACTTTTTTTGTCTTGTAAAACAGTTTTTATGATAGAACACTTGCCACCTTTATGCATATTGAAACACTTACCACCTTTATACTCCATCTTGGAAACAGTGTGTGTGATTGTGTGCATATACTCTGGAAGGTTCTCTGATAGATACTCTGTCCTAGGCCTTGCGACTTTTTTCTTTTCATCCATTTGCATATAATTTTGAGCTTTTTTCAACAGGGGTAATAAGGCATTCTTTCTGTCCCTAACCTTTAAATGTGACTGCGGGAACATGCAAATTGTAATTTTCACACAACTTGTTGTTTTTGATAGAAAAACAAGGACAAAACTCTCTACAGGGGTCTGAGCCATGCAAAAATACCTGAGGAGGCCAAGTGGAAGCATGGTCTTTTACTGGTGTATATTAGAAGGTAAAATACTGAAAAATGCATTTTCCTGTTTCAGGAAATTCAAAAGTAAGTTTTTCTTGATTTCAAAATATGACATCAGCAGATAAATAATTTTATTTCAAAGCAACACAAGGATAATAAAAAGTTCCCTGTAGCTCTTTCTGCTTTCAAATGCTGGATATGGCAAAAGCAATGCACTGTGGCAACATTGCATCAATGCTGGCATCTTCTTCCTGAAAATCATGAGTAACTGATATTTTAGTTTTAGTAACCTCTTAGCTTGAATTTGAATGCAATGAGAAGTGGAAATAAATTATGCATTTTTACAGCTTTGCTTGCTGGAGTTTGTGTATGGTTGGTACAGTAAACGATACAAATGTGCTTTTGGTTTTCTGGTTTACTTTGGACTTACTTACATTTGTCTTTGTTTATAGTGATAAATTCATGTCTTGAAATGGTTTGGCTGGAATCAGCTGTTGTGCTAAGGAATTTGTCTGATGTTAGAAAAACCAGAAATAACATTTACTCATGAAGTGGAGGAGAGGAAGCTCTTTAAAGAAGAGAAATCAACTAAATGCCAGCAACTAAAGGCAGCCATGAAATAGGAGGCAATCATGAGAACATGCCTGTGAGATTCCTGGAGCCAGTCTGTGACAGAGTGTGGAAAGCTTCCTATGAGACTCTTGCCCTCCCTAACATGGTTTCCCATTGGAAAACACTAAGTTAAAGTAATAACAGTGTTCATATAGCATATCCTGCCTACTCCTCCCTTTCCCATGTCATGTCCTTGACATAAGCAACATAACAAAAGCACAAAAGTGCAGCAGGAAAAAGTCCTTTTTTGTTCTACCCTTGGGGAAATGTGGATAATTCCATTCATGGTCACTGCTGACAGTCTGTGGATAGCCTGTTGGAAAGGAAAGGTCTAAATGTTTTTAACTTCCAGCCTTAAATGAAAGGTTCTTGCTATCAGCCGAATTTTGGCAGTGACTTGCATTGGGTGGGACTGTGCCTGCTGTGTTGTTGCAAACCTGTAGTCAAGCTGCTTGAACCATGCTAGTTGTGATTTGTGTTGCTACCAACCTAAACAGGAGAAAGAGGGGCAGAGTGTCCTGATGCATGTGTCACTCTGTGCATGTGAATGTTAGATACATTGTGGATTTTATACTATAGCACTTTAAGCTGAGACTTTCTTTTCTACTTTTCCTGAAATTTTTTGAAATGAGGAAAGTAAAAACAGGTGACGGGGGAGAGAGCATCAAGACTGGGCCAGGAGAGTGGATCAGAGTACAATTCTCTTCCCTGTCTTTCCACAAAGTTCCTTGGTTAAAGTGAACTGTGCTGACATTGCTGAGAGTCTCTTCTTGTGGCCAGAGCTCATGTTACCTGCTCAAAGAGCTCAGCAGCTTGGTGCAGCCAATGCTGCTGTGACAGCATTGCTTTCCTGGGCTACTCATTGGCATACACTAGGTTTCCAGCTTTTTGAGAACCTCTGACAATTAGTTATTGCTTTCACTGAAAAGGTATGGTTTGCCAAATCAGCCAGTTAGTTGATTTTTGTCAGAATCTCTACTGGACAAATTTGCAAGTTGAAATAGAGCTTTGTCCTGGGCTAGGGACTTGAATACAGGTTTTGTTCCATCTGATTTGTCACTGCTGTCCATGGCTCCTTCCTGCTCTAGAGAACGGCAGTGTTGTTCCACAGGCTGTTAGCTTTAGGGGAGGACAAGAGGAAAAGCCCAGATTATCATTACAAAAGTCTCTGATGTTTTCTGTTCAGACAAGATGCTGTTTCATTTGCATTTATCAAAGCTGTGGGGTTAGTTATCCTGTACATAAGTGCTGTTTTGCTTTTTCTCTTTGGAAGTCAGGATTCCTAATCTTCATTCTTGCTTCCTGTCCAGAAAACAGTTATGTACTGTGTCGTCAAATGTATTTTGCCTTCATGGTGCTCCACATGGAAAATAAACTACTCTTGTTAGGCTCAAGTGATGCAGGGAGTGATGGTATGAGCATGGAATTTTTCTGATTGCCTCTGCTGAACATCCATTTTTTGTGTATTTTGCAAAGTAGCCTCTTTAATTACAAAATGAAAAAAAAATTAATTTAATATTGTAGGTTTAAAGGTAATTTGTAAGTACATTGCAAAGTAAAAATATTCAAAATTTAGACAGTCTCCTATGAAAAAATGATCTGTTTGACATCAGAGGTGCCCTCAGATTGTGGACTTTGAAAGATAGCAGGGGATTCGACTAATGTTGAACTAGTGGCAAATTGCAAATATATTACTTTACTGTACCATTTGAGTTATTGAGCAGGTCAACTAGAAGTGGCTCTTCAGGGGAAGTAAGTTTTTTCTTTCATGTTCTGTAATCCTGTGGCTGGGACCATGCATAGCAATGAGATGTGCAGAAGAGCAAATTGATTTGCAAGGACTCCTGACTGGGCAATTTTAAGTTAAGATGGAAAGCAAGCTCCCTGTGATTATGGTCAAAGTTGCACTCCCTGCTGTTTGTGCACATGCAATCATATCCTCTACCTTGGGCAGTTGGATAAATAAGAATCTAATAGGTGATCTGCAAGCGGAAATAGTGAGCTTCAGTAATGTGTGTCACTCATAATATTTTGCATGTAGCTGCAGGGTTTTTTTATTGCTCTGTTTTTTTTAGTCATAATCTTGCCAAAAACTGTGTTGCTTTTGCGTATGAGTTGTAAAGTATTTGTTCCTAGTCTGTATTTGCCTTTAGCAGTAATTGAAAAACCACAGAGCACTAGAAATTATGCTTGCAAAATAATTGCATCTTTCACAAGACTACCTGTTTCAGTAAAAGTGGGAAAAGTTTGTTCTGCAGCTCCTAAACTTTTGTTCTGTGAGCTCAAAAATTGTCTGTTAGTCTTAGAGTGAGAGAAGATTGCTTTTTCCTGTGAACATGCATGCACTGTATCCTGAGGCCATCAATGATAAGTTACTATTATGATTGCTACTGTAAATAGTTCCATTCTGTTTTCTGAAGACATCCTGTGTTTGTTCAAGAACAGGTATCTGTTAAGGGAAGAAGTCATACAAGTGGATAGTAGATTAAAAAAAAAAAAAAAGGAAGTGCATCAAATGCCACAAAATGTAATCTGTTCATGAGTTAGCTTTTTTTTTTTGTGGCTTCTAATTCTTACCATCACTACACGTATATCCATGGTGTTTTTAGTTTTTCTTCTCACCCTAAAATTGAAAATGTTTGCCTAGGTGTTGAAGTTAGTCTTCAAAGTGGTTTGCTGAATATCTGTTGCTACATCTTCTTTATAATTCTAGTCTGCTGTCTTCAAAGTCATTTGAGATTGTATGTGTAATTAAAACCATAAATGCTTTTGAAAAGGCTGTTCTACAGCATCCTTTAGAGCCTTTTAAAGTAAATAGTGCTTTTAGATCTGTCTTCTATTACAGTGTTTGTATTTTGATCAGTTTGATTATATTGCATACAAATCATAAACCTAGTTATATTTTGTCATATGAAAACTTTTGAGTGCATTTCATTTTTATAGTAAGGATTTATATAGTACAAAACCGTATTGAATTTTTACTGTGTTTATATTGCTGGGTATTATGTTGTTTAAGAGTAGAAAACAACAGTGTTTAATAAATGTCATAAATTCATACTATGGTTCCACTCTTATGACTATATATACCTAAATTTCAAAAGGAAGCTTTTAAGTAAGTGTTACTAGGATCTCAGATGCCATTTTGGGCAATAGATTTTTAGGAAATGGTAAAAATGTGAAAGGCAGTATAAGATTTGTCTTTTGTCAGAGAAAGCAAAGGCACATACAGCTATGACATGGCGTGTTGTAACCAAAATTTTAAAATTCTCTTTCTGGTATTGTCACAATTGCCTGTGTCCATGCAGGCAAAAAGTACCTCAATTTTCAGTACCTCAATTTTCAGCAGTGTTTGTCTCGAGGCTTCCCAAACTTGCAGCTTGATTTTTTAGCTTTATGTAATGCTACAAGTGAATGTTCTAGACCTGCCTTGTTTCACTCAATCCTTCTGGTGTCTTCAAAACCTCACTGACACAAATTATTTGTCATGCAATTATTTTATCATGGACTGTCTTGTGTTGGAAGGGACCCGCAAGGATCATTGAGTCAAACTTCTGGTGCTGCACAGGACAGCCCAAAAAATTCCAGCGTCTGCATTTTCAAAATCCTTCTTGATTTGTGTACTGGAACCTTTACACATTACAGAAAAATAACATTGGTGGATCTTCAGATACAATCCTGCAGAGCTTCTCATCTGAAAGAGGGTTTCTTTAAAACTAGAGTAAGGAAACAGCAACAGCCAATGGAATGAAATGTCCCACTTTCTCCTCTTCTCCAATTCAAAGTGTAATTTAAGAGAGGGACGCACAAGTCTGCTGTATGTTTCCTGGGCTTCCAGCTGAATGCTGATGACAGAACTGAGAGTAGCTGCTCAGTAGCATTTTCAAAACTTCATTTTAGCCTTGGGCACATACTGGCACCATGTTGAACAGATCCATAATCTTCCAGTGATTTCTTTTACAAAACATGGCAACATGTTTCCATGCCATAGCTGTGACTTTTACAAGGATATGTAGTGATATAGGACAATGGGGAATGGCTTTGAACTGAAAGATTTACGTTAGATGTTAGGGAGAAATTAATTGATGTGAGAAACTGTGGATGCCCCATCCCTGGAAGTATTCAAGGGTAGATTGGATGGGGCTTTGAGCAACCTGGTTTAGTGAAACATGTCCTCAACGTTATTAAATGTTTCATTAATAAATGTTGCATCTCAGGCAAAACCCACGACCCATCTTTTTTTGCTTATCTTTGCCACAAATTCCATTATTCATGGATTTTTTTAACCACTCTTTACTGTAATATAGTCAGACAAGACACACTTTACCTTAATGGAAGGTAATTATTTGTACCCCAATTCTAAAAGTGCACACACTTCCAAAACATGTGAGATTTTGTTTCTTAACGAGGCCCATGTTGTCATGGAGATCTGCTTACTTCATTAAGTTGTCATCTTGGATTTAGTGGAAGACATTCCAGTGCAATTCTCTGGAATACATACGTGTAAGTAATAACCCTTGTGTACACAGTCATGCCTAGAGGCCCGACAGAGGTTGATACTCTGTTCCATACTGACTTGAGTCTCTGCTGTGACAAGCAAGCTACAGACTAACAGGGATTACCTCAAACACATCAGTGTATTGGGAAACCATGCAAGATCTTGCCATGTGCACTTCTTGTCTGTGTGTGGAAAAAGAGGTGGGATTTGTGGTGAAGTTGAATCTTTACAGGCAAAAGATCTGGAGCCATGGGGAGAAAGTAAAGCAAATGTCTTAATCAAGACTTGACAAAGACTTCTGGTTATTTACATCAAGATTTGTGTTTCAGATGCTTTTGCCTTGCTCTTCATAGGAGGTGTGTATTGTTTTTTTCTCTGCTTGAATTTATTTGCCATGGAAGAGAATAAGTCTGCTAAGAGAGAGGCTTATGAGCAGATTGAGTCATATAGTGGGATGTTAAAAAGAAGTAACTCTTGGTTTCAGTGGTTCTACAACGCTTTTTGCCATGCCATCTCACTCGACTTTGAACAAGAACATGATTCTGAAAGGGATCAAGTCTGGAAATACACACTTTGTCATGTCAGATTAAAAAGCAACGGCCACGGTAGGTGAGAACCCCAAATACTGGACCTCAGCCTTGCAGGAAAGGATAATATGGGGATCATAAAAGAGAATTTTAAATCCAAATAACCCATAAATAAGAAGGTCAAAACATGTATTTAAAAAGAAAAAGAAAGAAGAAGAAAACCAATTGAAAACCCAACTCTAAGCAGCTAGAAAACCCAAAAAACAACTACTGTGGAGTAAATTAAGTTGAACTGAGGCGCTGGCACTATTGGATAATCAGCAAGAAAACCACAATAAAAGAAACTTTTGTTTTAGGTGTGTTTTGTGCTGAGCCTGTAATTAATTAATCTTTTATAAGCTATCACTCTCCAATAATAATTAGAGGTTGACAAATCAGCTCTAGATAGAAAATATGAATAAAGCTCTTAGTAAGTACAAAATCTGAATGTATTCAAAATGCCTGTAGAACTCTTTCTCCTGATGGTTTTATTATTCCATATGCTTGTATTCCCAGATCTCACAGATAGCGGCTCAACATTCCCAATGAGACACAAGATATTTTGTTTTTCAGCAGGCTAAACTGAAGTGTAAAATGAAAAGAATTTACTGATATTCCACAGGAAGTTTATGCAAGATCTTGTGGTTCCGAGTCACAATGCATGCCTTGGCTGATTGGTGTCTGGGCATTTGAATACTGATATAAGCCTTCTGCTGTTTTTATCATTGAAATTAGAACATAATTAGAATGAAAATGTTGTGATTCCAAATTTGTTTGCAAATTCTCGCATGAGATTCAGAAAAGAGGGGTTTTGTGGCTTCTTTTGTGGGAGTTAAGGATTTTCTCTTTGAAAATTCTGTAGTGTGGGAAGCTCTTTCCTGAGGAAGGAAGATGTTAGTAATCTGCTCAAGTTCTTGAATAATATTGCAAAGAATGCCACTTAATTTCATGTTGTCACTTCTCTGTTCTCCTCTGACTTCTTTCAAGCTTTCTTTAATGGCTGCTTTATATGAGATACGTGCACCAGGTAAGCTGGCATAATTTTTTTCTCCTAGCATCTGATTCTAATGAAGTAACCATGTTTTCCCCATATATGTTAACTGTGGTATTGTGTGTGATCAGGGTTCATGATTTTCTGGTTTTGATTCCCTGTTCCCCTCATTGCTGGAATATTTTTGTTAAGAAAAGCTGCTTGTGTTATATTTCAGCATGTGTATTGCCTGCTTACTGTAGCAACTGCCACAGGGAATGACTTCTTAAGGAAAAGTGGAGGACTGAAAAGAAATTATCAAAGTGGTATATAAATTTTTACTATTATATGCTCAGTGTGTTGAACTATTGCAGGTCTCTGTGTTGCTGTTTAAGCACTGGATACTGCTGTATTCCTTAGCTCTTAAACTGACATAAGTGACTTTCTGTTGGCTTTGTCTGTGTTTTGTACTGAAAGCTGACTCCTTATTTGAAGAATAGGCTTTGAGTCTTGGTGGGGTTTTCCAAAATTATTTTGGGATATCAAAAAACATCTTCTTCCTGTAAAGGTCTTTTTAACGGCTGTTTTGGGTTGGACAAGGTTGAAATACTTTTTGGAAGAAAGGCTTAATAGAGAAAAGTGTTTTATAGGCAGATGACTTAAAGGATTTATGTGTTGCTGATGATGCAAAAGTTCATGGCACAGGTTGTGAAGTATAAGAAGCCTCAGAAACAGGGAGTCTCCCTTAATGCACAAATGTTTCTGTTTTTCATGTTCACATGATAACATCATAACAAATAGATTTGAAAGGAGCAAGAGTCATCTAATTAATTCCTGGCTCAGAAGCGGGATGAACAATGACCAAACCAGTTCTGACCAGGCTGCTTTTCTGAAAAAAACCACATCAGGTTCCATAATCTCTTCTACAAACTCTTTCTGAGCTCAACTAGCCCTACTTTCTACACACTGTTTTTCTAAGATCTAGCCTAAATTTCTTGTTAGTATTTCTTGCTTCAGTTTAAACTTTTTAGCTCAAGGTTACATGGGGCTTTGAGCAACCTGGTCTAGAGGAAGCTGTCCCTGTCCTTGGCGGGGAGATTGGAATTAGATGATCTTAATGGTCTCTTCCAAACCAAACCATTCTATCATTCTTTGTCTTATAGACAGCAAAAAGGTGCACTCTGCTGGATTAAAAACTGCCTGGATGGCTGGCCCAGAGAGTGGTGGTGAGTGGAGTTACATCCAGCTGGTGGCTGCTCATCAATGGAGTTCCCCGGGGCTCAGCACTGGTGGCATTTCTGTTTGCTGGAGGGCAGGAAGTCCCTGCAGAGGGATCTGGGCAGGCTGGATCATGGCTGAGGCCAGTGGAGTGAGGTTCAACAAGGCCCAGTGCCAGGCCCTGCCCTTGGGTCACAACAGCCCCAGGCAGCTCCACAGGCTGGGGCAGAGTGGCTGGAAAGGAGCTGGGGGTGCTGGTGACAGCAGCTGGACATGAGCCAGGCTGTGCCCAGGGGGCCAAGAAGGCCAATGGCATCCTGGCCTGGATCCGCAATGCTGTGGCCAGCAGGGCCAGGGCAGGGATTGTCCCCCTGTGCTGGGCCCTGCTGAGGCCACACCTCCAGGGCTGTGTCCAGGGCTGGGCCCTCACTGCAGGAAAGGCCCTGAGGGGCTGGAGAGAGCCCAGAGAAGGGCAATGGAGCTGGGGCAGGCTCTGGGGCACAAGTGCTGTGAGGAGCAGCTGAGGGAGCTGGGGGTGTTTGTCCTGGAGAAAAGGAGGCTCAGGGGGGACCTTATCACTCTCTACAGCTGCCTGAAGGGAGGCTGTGGCCAGGTAGGGGTCAGCTTCTTCTCTGCCAGCAAGCAATATGATAAGAAGAAATGACCTCAAGGTGTGCCAGGCAAAGTTCAGAGTGGATATTAGGAAAATGTGTTCCTAATCCACTATTTGTACTTAAAATCCACTAATACCCACCATCAGTATTCCACCATGGAAAGGGTGGTGAAGCTTTGGAACAGGCTTCCCAGGCAAGTGGCTCATTCACTGATCATTGGGGTATTTACAAGATGTGTAGATGTGGCACTAAGGCATCTGTTTTAGTGGTGGACTTGGCCATGCTGGGTTAATGCTTGGACTTAAAGATCATAAAAATATTCTCTAACCTAAATGGTTCTAAGATTCTTTCCTATGTATAATAGTAAACTTTGAACTAAAAAGCCCATTTCAAAATGCATCCAGCATTGGATGGCATTTGTTTTACAGGGAGTATGACTTACTGTGTAATTAGATTTCAGTCCTTAATTACTTGCATTTCATAGAACTGTAAAAAAACTTGTGTTGGTCTCACTGAAACTGCAGGAAAAACAAAAACTCTCCAAAAACTCTCAATTTTTAGCATTAGAGAATTAAAGCATTTCTTTATTCTGGCCATTATATTGTTATGGCCAGGATATGCAACAGAAACAATTTCATCCCCACGTTGCCTGGGTTGTGCAGAGAAAATGATTCAATCACACATAATTTTTACTTGATTTTTCACATGTTGATACAGTCAAAACTCAAAGAAATTAATTGGTTCAATATTCATTGGTCCCAAGTTACACAGATCTTTGTATTTGGTTTCCAATTGGTTGTTGATCTCTTCACCTTTGATGGTTCTCATTCTTTGTTTTCTTACCTATGGTTTTCCAAACCAGGAGTCTCCAGCCATGCCAGGGGTGATTTTGGAGCTGATGGTCATTAATGGTCGTTATCTTTTGTGTATCTTCTGTGTTACTCGCAGTCTGCTCAGATGTTAAGTCCTTTGAAAGGAAACCCTAAGTCCTTTACCCTGGGCAAAAGTGAGCAAAACCCCTGACTAAAGTTATATAAAAAATTTAAACTTGTATAATTTCCAACAGGACATGTCAGGAACCTTAAAGATCATCCGGTTCTAGCCATCCTTCCATGGGGAGGGACACCTTCCAATATCCCAGGTTGCTGAGAGTTCCTTTCAACCTTGCCTTGAACCCTGCCAGTGCTGGGGCATCCATGGCTGCTCTGGGGAACCTGTGGCTCACCATCCCCACAGTGAAGAATTTCTTCCTAACATCTAACTAAGCTTCTTCTCTTTTAGTTTAAAGCCATTGCCCCTTATCACTCTCCCTCTTATTTATTTATGTATTTATTTTATTCATTTAGTTATTTTTGGTTGAGTAGTTTTATTATTGTTTTATTATTACAGACCAAATAACTCCAGTGAAGGTGTTTGCTATGATACAGTTTTTGCTATTTTTTGTAACTTAATGTTTTGGTAACAAAACATTAGATTACAAAATTATCAGTTTTCTAGGTTTTCTCTTAATTTTTACTTTAATGATACGGTTCTACTTACCTGAATTAGAAGTTTAAAATCTGTTAGAAGGGTAGTAATTTTTTGTGGAGGAGAGTTTCTTGATTTCCCCCACCAGTTTTTGATTGTTCCTGTGAGCTGAAGGGGCAAATAGCAGTCCTTACCAAGTAATGTGATTTTTTTTTCCAGTGCTGTCACTGTCAAAATGGCAAAGTTGAGCTATGTCAGCTTGAGCTGGTTCAGTATATTTACAAGACGAGATACTGTGCAGCTGGTTTTAGACTCTTATATCTTTGAAATACCCTTATACAGTTTCTGATCAGCAGGTCCTAACTGTCTTATGAGGTGAAATTAATGTTAAACTTCTCAGTTTTGTAGGAAACCTAATGTGAATTCCCCTATTTAAAACTGAAGTGCAATGAAGTTCAAGAGCAAGGAGAAGAAGCTATTTAGGGAGAAATAATAATTTATTTTTTTTAATTGCATGGTGGACATGTAGAATAAGTCTTCAAATTGAGTAAAACCAAACCCAGAAAAATAAAAGCCACAGGAATGAAAACTAATTTTCAAACAGTACATTTCTGTTGGCATATTTTCGAGCAACATTTATAAACAATTTGGTTTTGGGTTTCTATTCTGTAAAATTCTGTTCCTATTCTGTAAAATTAAAACAGAAGTAGATTGTGTTGTTAAATATTATTAAAATACTGAATTTTGAATAGCATATTGATTTAAAATAAAGCCCAAATATACAAGTCAGCCTATTTTCAATGAAGTGACTTGAGACAATTATCTAATAATTTGAGCAGAAGACTATATACAATTTCTGTCTTAGAAGTATCTTTGCAATTGTGAAAGAAAACATTATATTTGTAGAACTCAGCATCACATGTGGTTTTTTTTCAAAAAGTGTGAAAGCAGAATGCTTTCATAATGGCAGTTAACATTATGAAATATATTTTACAGTGATTGTGAGATTAAGATAACTTAAAGAAACAATCTCTGTATGTTGAGGACTTGACCTGCAATTCAGTTTTGGAGGGTTGATATGGCTTGCTGTGCTCTTTTGGAACTTGTTGGGTTTTTCTCCTCCCCCATGTCCCAGCAGATAAGGCCTTTCTTGTTCTTCTTTTACAGAGATACAGTATATAACTTGAACTTCAGACTGTATTTTTGTGCTGAAATATAGGATTATTCTAGTATATGTTTTACTTGATGTCAACAATAGTAATAAGAGAAAGCAAAAGCAGTTATGTATGGGTCCTGAGGTATCCTGTGCTAGGTTGTATCAGATGAATGTATGTGTTTGGAGTACCTTTTGTCCTGTAGAAAAAATCTGAAGATAAGGAGTGCCTGAATGTAAGCTGTAACTTTTTTGGGTAACCTATCACTTTAAGTAGGCAAGTGCCCAAAGTGCAAGCAAGCCTCAATTACATTTCAGTGCCATGATGCTATAATTAAGCCAGGGAAGGGTCCTTTGGCAGGGCCCAATTCTCCTTTTTCAAGGGTTATGAGTCTTGGGAACATGCAGAAAGGTGTAGAAAAACACCTGTATCTTGGCAAACAATAGCCTTCTCTGGCAAAACTTGGGTTTGTCTCAGTCAAGTATTTTGATCAAGCTATGTAGACCTATAAACAATAACATGAGTATTTTTTTCTATAGTTCAATATCTCTTTATATTTCTTTGTTTAAAGCTGAAAATCAACTGCTTCATGAGGAAACGATAAGGATGACTTTATTTTTGTTGGGGAAATCCAGGTTGAAAGTTTGAGTTGCCACAGAGTGTGAATTGGAGGATATAAGTATGGGGGCCCTCCCTATTTTAGTAGAAGCCTTTTTAAAGCTTTACACAAAGGGATCTATGGAACATGAACTAAACTTTTTTTCTAAATGGCTAAACAGGATGTAGATATAAATAATAATTCAATACAAACTTATTTTGGTGGAGCTTTCTCACACACAGCTTCTTGTGTATTGAGAAATGCAGTTTCCTTTCAGAAAGTTTTTTCACTATTTTCCGGATGGTGCTTAAGAAGAATTCATACCATTTAAAAACTATTTGAAACCTCTTTTTCCAAGGTGTTGTAATTTCTTTTTGCTAGCAGTAATTTTTGTTCTTAATCAAAAATCATTCTGACTTTTCTTAACTCTCTGCAAAATATTAATGGTTGAGCAAGAAAGTGGTCAGGTACTGGAGTTGAGACTTCTCATACGTACCCTGTTAATAAAACAAATGTTTGTATTCTGTCTTTTTAGAGCACTCCTATTCTTGAATACAAGGTGAATTCTAGTATAATGACACTTTCCTCAAAAATTGCATGCTGATTTGTTGTAACAATAAGCACTCTATCACTTTAAGCCCCCTTATTTTTGTTTTAGTTTAAATGTGCCTGCTCAGTAGCTTGTCTGTGGTTTATTCCATGCAGTCAAATCACTGTTGCTGACATGTACTTTCTACATAGCAACGGGGAAGTCCTTTGTGAAGCTACCACAGACAGAGATTTAACAGGGAGGCAGTTGCAGAATGTGAAACCACTTCTAATTTTGGCAGTATGCTTGACTGTTTAATCTTCATGTTGGAAATACTGTCCTACCTTGAGGGCAGATATCATGGTTGATGTAACCTGAAGAATATAGGAAAACCTCTGATTGGCTATGATAGGAGAGTTGGGAAATACTATTGTATGAAAGCAGGAAGGAAATGCTTGTCAATCTTGTTGACATTTCATAACATCTTGTTCAGACAGGCTAGTTTTGAATCACTGGGGTGTCTTCAGCTTTAAAACACAGTGGGAGTGAATTTAGGCACAGATGGGTTTGGTTGGTTGGTTTTTTTGGCAGCATAGTTTGTATTAAGTTGTTTCTTGCTTTGAGTGGTCTTGCCACACAACCGGCTTTGTAAATTTTTATTCCATTTTATTCTCCTATATTATCTTATTTTTTAAGGTTAATTAGCTAAAATGTTTCTTTTTCCTCCCATTTGGCTTTTGTAGTTAAATTTGAGATAATTCTCATAGCAATACTACTCCTGGCTAATCTTATGTTTGCTAATTTCTTGTGTAATTCCTTTCAAGCTGGACCATCTTGTCTCAGCATAAGTGTTTTCCCCTTCTAGTCATGACTAATTTATAATGCCTGATTCTTTCTTATGAGTATCTAAATTGTTGAGGGGAACCAGGATCACGTTCTCTGTCAGTGCTGGTAAGGGCTTTTGCTTTGCCTTCTACATTTGCCTTACCTGGTGTTAAGGATTTGTGTGCTTATTTTTGCATTTCTGTGGCTCAACTTCTGCTTCACTCAGTCATCTGCTTTGATTAAATCATATGTTAGCCTTCTACTTCTTAAGCTATGTCTGAATGGAAGGTCACTTGTGACACTCAAGCTAACCTGTTTTGTCTATGGATCAAAATCCTTCTGTGTTATTGCCCCTCTGTTTTGTATAGACAGAAGATTTTGGGTAGGATTCTGAGACCCAAGAGGTGTATGCATGCAATGTGCGCTCATCCTTTCTTTGCCTTTTCCATGGTGGTTTCTTCTAATTGTTACAAATTTAATGCTTACTGCCTCAAGTGCTTGGTCTGCAAGGTGTTAGTAGGAATGTTTATAAAGTTTTTTTGTGTTTTCTTTCTGTTCCTAACTTCCTTATTTTTTTTCAAATTCTCTTCTTTTTTTTTTTAATGGTCCTCCTTTTAAGCCAGTTCCTTGTCTAAGCCCTGACTTGTTAGGCTGTGTCCTCTGTGAGCTAATGACTGCTAAAAGTTCTCTGTGAGTCTTTAGTTATTATCTGTTACTTGATTTTTTCCTAAAACATTTTCTCACTAAAAAATTATTCCTCAAAGACTTTTTTGGTATTCACAAGCTCAAAACATTGGCAATTTATCCTTTTTGTTTTTTGGAGAGGTGCTAGTTTTCTGACTTTGGAATTCCTTTTTGGTCATCTTTAATCTGCTATGAGGAACTGAGAGATGACTTGAAGCTCAAAATATGTCCAGAGTTAGGAGAACACAGCAAAGTGAGTCTTCAAGATTGAGATTGTCCATCTCCTTATATGAGTAAATCTTTATATGAATAAATCTGCCCTTGTGGAAGATGGAAATTAGTGACTCAAAAATGATCCTATCTAGTCTTGTGTTCCCACTGAAAGTAGGAAGAGTCAGCACAATGCTGAATCTTGAGTTTACCAAAAGTGGGTTTTACATTCTGTCTAGTGTGTACCTCTCCTGCCTCTTTGAATCTGCTGTGAGTTCTTACTCCCAGCTTTTTGAATACACACTGCTGATTGGTTTTCTTCAGTCTACAGTAAAAACATCCATAAATTCAGGGCTGTGGTTTTCAGAATCTGGTAATATGTATTCTCAGAGAATTTTTTAATGAAATCTGACAATGATTTGAGCTCAAAACAAAAACCACCCCACCTACCTTTCCCAAATAAAAAATAAGAGGAAGATGAGAGGCTGGGAGGAAGAAAATTTTTGTTTCGGCCTTTTATCTGGTCATCTGTGGGATTTGGGGAAGATGCATATTCTTGTGCCAACCAGTTTGTTAGTTTGATGAAAGCCCTTTCTAAGGCATTGAAAGGAGTGTGGAGAATGGAGGACAGTGGTATCAGGGTTCTTAGTTGCCTCTTCTCTGGTTCACATGACTGAATTCAATTTTATTGTTGGATCTGAAATCAAGATCCTGTTGCTTCCTTCATTTCCACTATGGTAAGAGGTGGTTTGCCTATGAGCTGATAATTTTACCTGCTCTGCACCCTAAATGTGGAGATCAGGTGTTGATAATAGCCTCCTACTGTCAATCCCTTAGGGCATTTGACTGAGGCACCTGGTGGCAGAAGTAATTTAGCATAACTGAAGCATCTCTGGGTCTGTTTTATAGTAACATTTGAATAAAATCAATGGCATACATGTTAATGATTTGAAAACTCTGGTGTTCATTTCCAACTAATTGCACTTTTTTTGAAAATTAGTACTAGAAGCAGTGACAATACTTGTTGTAAGCAAATTACTCATGTAGACATGGTCTGTTCTTCTTCCCGAGTCCCAGTCATTATTTTGGTTTATGCCTGTACATTGCTAATTTGACTGTCTCGTACAACATTCTGTAAAATTTCTGTCTGCTTCAGTTGTCTTGCTGCATGACTGGTCATAAGAAACATGTCCTACAGAGCTATTTCATAGAGGCTTTGTGCTTCTATACCATGTGGGTATTGCCTGAGGGCTTAACACACTGTGATTGCAAAGCAATGTTTGCTTATTAAAACTCAGAAGAGTTTATCACTCACAGTGTGTATGGTTTCATGTAAAAATACTGAGAAAAATCCTGCTATGCTGTGGAGAGTGGTTATAAACCATGCAATTCCTATCTGAAAAATCCTAGTGATTTCCCTCCTCTCTTCCAGGACTGTGGGTTTAGATACTGTGAGACTGTGTGGTCCTTCTCTGCCCTTATTTTCAAGTGGACATTCAGCTATTAAACATAACATTAGTTTATTTTTCCTAATCCTCCATTTTTGCAGAAAATAATGGAGAATTTAAAAGAAGCAAATATTACCAATTCTCCTTAAATTTTACTGGTGTTTCTCAAAAAAATCTTGCCAACTAGTCTTCTCCATTCCCCAGCCCTGTCTAGCAAGAGTCTACATTACCAGTGGTATTCATCTTAACTTCAGCTGCTACTAGTAACTTGTTTCTTCCAGGTCAGGAGAATGAGAAACAGCTGCAGTTCCTGGATGTAGGTGCCAAGGTTCACACCTTGCCCTGAAGTGGCTGAGCTGTGGCCAGCTGAAGGTAGATGATTGTTCCCTGGATAATATAAGTGCATCAGTAGCTACCGTGAATTGTGTGGTTTAAATCTTAATTGGTACTATTGAATCTGTTGACTGGAAGACTCTGGGCATAAAAATTAATATTAAAATACTGTTTTGTCTTTTGTCAGATGTCAAATGAGTTGGTGCACAGAAATGGAGCAGACTGTATCATAAGTTTGTGATACTAATACATAATTTGAAAACTAATTCTGACGGCAAGTGAACTCATGGGAAATGACATTGAATTGAATGTTATAAAAGTATAGTTTGACACAGCCTTGGTGTGTAAACCAATTTAATTGTAAATCATTGTGGTTGTCTAAACTGCACATGAAGCGATTTCCTAGATACCAGTTCAAAGGAGGAAGATAATGAAACCTAGAAACTGGGTATAGTGCAATTAAAAGAGAACAGATCAGCTGGGTTGCAAAGGGGAGGTCTGTGCTCACTTAACAATTGAGTGCTTCATATATTAGTGAATTTGAAATAAATGACCAGTGCAGCATGAATGCATGTTGAATGAAATAGTTACATATGAAGATTAGAACAGAGGGATAGTATGTAACTCAGCAAAATTGTTTGTGTGCATTACCTTGACAGGCAAACTGAGAAGTGACAAAGCTATGGCAATTAGTGAAGTGGACTGCTATGACTGGATAAAACTTAGTGATCCTTTCTTTTCTTTGGGAAAGAAGCAAACGTGGATGCTAGAAATAGGATAGCGATGCAGTTTGATAAATAACTGTTTTCCTTTACCTAAAGCATGACAGAGGTATTTTCCCATTTCTCTACTAAAAGTGTATGGAAATAAAATACTTCCAGCTCTGTTTAAAAACAAAAAATGTGACAGTTTTAAAATCCTTTCCATTCTTATTTCAAAGGCCACAACAGCATTTGGGACTCTTTTCTTAGAATAATTACATTAAAGAGGAAAATTAATTTTTGTAGAGGGCTGTACATTTTATTTAGTATGTAGAGGAGCTTGATGCTGTAAGATCATGTTGAAGTTTAACAGCATTTGAAGGGCTAAATGTTTATATGGGTATTTCATTATATTTGCCTTGAACAGCAAACAGTCTTAGAGATATGAAACCTCAGGTTTTTATGAGGTAGTCTACAAACAATATTTCAGAGCCTCACACATGCACACTTCAATGCTCTGTTGTACATTTTGTCTTAGCAGCCACTGGCAGACATAGAATCACAGAATCAATTAGGCTGGAAAAGACCTGTGAGGTCATAGAGAGCACCTTGTCAACCAGGCCATGGCACTAAGTGCCACATCCAGTCCTAAACACTTCCAGGAATGGTGACTCTGCCACATCTTTGGGCAGGCTATTTCAATGCTTGACAACCTTTTTGTTAAATAATCCCTCTTGAACTTTCCCTGGTGCAGCTTGAGACTATGTCTTCTCTTCCTGAAAATTTGTATGGAAATATATGTTTTACTCTTCTTACTAAAACACAATCTGTAGATGTCTATTCCTAAAATCAATCAGCTTTTGTGAAGTTGCAGTCTGTTTATACCTAGCCCTGTTAGCATTTTCTACTCACTGCTGAAGGTTCTGTCCTAGGACTAAAAAAAAAATTAATCTTGCCTACCCTTTCACCAATGTACCTAATAGTAAACTCAGCCCAATTTTAACACATAATCAGCTATAACCTTCTGGCTTTGATTCAATGCTGAAGATACAGAAGGACTTTTACAGCAGTAACTTTGGAACTGGCAAAAGTGTGTGGAATGTTCTGGTACTGATGACAAAAAACACTTCGCTGTCAGTGTGCTGGCATCTGATTTCTTCTTCTTCATTAACATCTAAAACAATCTTTGATCTGCATGGAATGGATGGAGAGAAGTGTGGTTACCTGTCTTAGCTGCTAGAACATAGTTAGAGTGCTGCCATATTTCCTCAAGTCCAAGTCACCCAGTTTAGTTTAAAACACTGTCTTTGTTAATTTATGTGTCTTTGTTAATTTATGCATTGTCTTCTTTCCAGGAAAGCAAGTGGAGATTCTGCAGGTATTCCTTTAAATCTGACATGAGTGACATTCTCCCTCAGGAGACCCATACATCAAACTCTTCTAGACCATTCAAAATTTAGGAGACATTAGAATTGTCTGATTGCAAAGCTGGGCTATCACAGATTGGAAAATATACAAGCTAGATAATCCTGCCTAATTTGCCTTCTGTGTTTCATGTGTGTTTTGGTATAGCCTTTAATTACCTAACATTGCTTTGTTTTCCTTCTTCCTTTCCCCATTGAACCCATGAGTCATTCATTGCACAGGATGGGTGGTGGTAATTTAATTAGCTACTGCTAACAATTGTGGAGAAAAACTGAGTTAGATGTTATTGCTTCAAATTCTTTTTTGCTGTTTGTTCTGAAGCAGGATTAGAACACAAAGATGGCCATATTACGTCAACCCAAATACATTGTTTGACCAGCAACGTGTTTTACAAGAGCCATAAACAAATTCCTATGAAATGATAAGAAGAGGAAATGTGTATGCACTAATGATACCTGATAAATTACAAGTTTGCAACTCTTTTAAGGCCAAGAAATTTTGGAGTTTGGTGTGGCTAATGTTCTTTTATCATCAGTAGATTTGTGTCTCTGACTATGTCCAGCTTCTTCAAGAAGTCAGGAAGAATACATGGCCTATAATACACCACCTATTAAGCTGGTGGTTCAGGTGAACTATCAGTTCCACAAGGAACCACTCATGTCCTTCTGGAGTTGTGTCTGATAAGCTGGACTCAATGGCTCTTAAACCTTGTATGGGAAGAGATGTTTGCAGTTACCTCTACCATCACCCTCTAGAACCCACCTAAACATTGATATGTGTGTCAGACCTCTCTAAAATTCTCTTTTCCTGAATAAAGAAACTAAGATTGTGTAGGTTTAAGATTGCTTGAAGGAAATGTTATTCCATATTTCGATCATCCTTTTTTGTCCTTTTTCTACATCTGTTAACATTTTTGATATAATGAAAGTAAAAAATCTTGGGTATAGTCTTAGGTATAAATAGGGTTATATTGAAACAGATTTACACAATGGCTTGATGATGTTCCTATCCTAATTCTATGTTTTGTATTTTTTTAATCAGGAGCTAAACTCCTGTTTTAAAGGGATTGTCATAATCCCAGATCTTTTTTCTGAGCAATAGACCATATCAACTTATTAGGACTGCTATAAGGGATCTACATGTAGATCACTTTATTTATTGAATGTCACCTTCCATTCTGCTGTCTGTTCAGTTTCACATTGTCCCTCCGTGAAGCTTTATCCTGTACTGTTTTGAGTAACTGGATGTTTCTTGCTGCTTACCTTTGCCACAGCAGATCCATCACAGTTCCTTGAGAAATTTTGCAAGTGGCCTCCCTGCACAGCAGAATTGACCCTCTTGTTTCCTGACACTTCACCAATTACTCATCCATACAAGGCTTTTATTTTTCTGTCATGATGACATGGGTTTCTTCAGCTTTTGAAGATTTTTCTAGAAAGCTTACTTTGACCATGAATTTTGTAGAAAGCTTACTTTGAATTGTAGAAAATACACCTTGACCATGCTTTTGTGGGTCTTTCTGTGACAGTCGTGGGTACTGTTAGGGTACCTCATAAATGCTGAATTTTATTTATTCATGTTGTAAAACATCTTCAATTATAGAACAGAGCATAAAGTAGCTGAAGTCTAAACTGTGTAATAACTTACTTCCCAATTTCAGACTCAATCATTTTTTTTCTCTCAGTTTTCCCCCCAGAATTCTCATCCTCCTGGAACATGCCATAATTTTTGCTACATATGCATAATGCTGGCTGTAGCAATGACTAGTTCTTCTCTAAGTCACGCTCCAGCTAAGTCATACTCCTGTTGGGTATCTAAAATAGCATGTATCTTTGAAATGTGTAAGTGTTCTAACAGAGCCACTCCGTGGCAGAAATAATGGAATTACATTTACCAAGCTGGCAGTCTTCTGTTTGTCCTGAGAAAATCTCTTTGCCTTGTTCAAATTTCTACAACAAACAATGTTTCATAATCTATAGATTTGTAAAACAGACTAAATTTGCTGTAATTGTCCCATATAGGTCCAGGATTTTTGCAGTGCCTTTGTCTTCACTGTCAAAAGAGTTAAGAAGGACAGATAAACATTATTACCAGAGACATTTCTTTGTCACTTCAAATCTGAGATTGGTGTTCATGACACCAGCTGGTCCTGTGGCACCATCCAGCATTGTATGGTGTACAGAGAGGACAGCAAAGACGAGCAATGCACCACATAACCATTGATCCACATAATGATATATGGTAGCAATGTAATAGCAAAATGCTTCTCAATTTTATTCACTGTACTCATAGACTTTTCCCAGGATTTGTCTGCAAATGCTGTGTAAATTATTGTTTTCTTGCATTTTGAATGGCACATCTCCATTTTCTGAGAGAATTAAAAAAACCTGAAAAACCAAACAGGTTTCTGTGGAACAGAAAATAGATACATAACAGGAAACAACATGGAAAATTCCCATTATCCCACTGTTTTACTGTAGTGGAAAGGTTGGGCTTGGAAAGAGGTCGTTTATGCACATAGATTTATATTCCTATCTGGCACAGAATTGGATTTGATCACTGTGTCCTGACATTGTGAAAGAAGGCCTTCAGTTCCCCAACATTTTTTGGTAGTCAACACATGCTGGGGTGTGCCCTAGAGGTACGTGGGAGCCCAACCAGTCAAAAGGTTTCTCTCTGCTGCAGTCTTGCAGCTGCAGGGAAGTGATAAATTAAGTGTGAATGTGAGAGTATATATTTGTCAGTAGATAATAAAATTTGTCAATAGATACTTGTCTGATCTACTGCTGTTGTCATGCAGGAGGTAGGAGGCAGAGGGTAAGGGTACACGTAGGAGAAAGGAGGTAGGAAAATCAGTTTCCTTCAATCAGTTGCCATCCCCTCATGCTTCTGCATTTCTCCGGATGAAATTTCAGTGTTCTTAGGATTTTTATCAGCACTGTAGAGTTTTAAGATTTCTACTGTTCCAGTATTGCCATCTGTAAAGCTGTTTTCCCACACAGACAGGGAGTTCCTTCATTGGTGCATTTAGAGTACCTGAAATGCTTTTTAAGCTAGCAAAGAAAACAGGAAAGGAAGGAAAACAGTGGGAGAGGGGAAAAGTAGATCAGTAGCTATAGAGAGTATAGGTGGTAGACTGATTAGTAGGGGTGATGTATGTATTTATACACTTCTTTTTTTACCCTGGCAGTTGTTTGCATATCTCGAACATTTTTTCCATTGGCAAAACAGAACATTCTACAAAAGGTGGCTTTTAAGATCTTTTAGCATAGGCCACGTGGCTACAGCAGGAAAACCAGGTAATTGCCTAGACTTTGTGCAACTATGGAAGAAGACAGCCTTTCTGCTGGGTCTTAAGTCATGTTGACTTCTTGCAATATTGTGTATGTAACTACTAAGTGTAATTAGAATAGTAATTTCCTGTGTAGATAGGGTCTAAGTGAAGAACAGGAAAGTCAAATGCTAAATTTTATTTCTCGTGGCCTTCCCCAGTAAACCTCATTTCCCAGTGGTGCCTTTTTTAGCCCAGAGCATGATGGATGTAGGTTAGGTATTGTACCCAGTGTGGATGGAGCTCAAGAGGATGATGCAGAAGTGGGGCTGATCAGTTACTATAGCTCTGCTTCTGGATGCTGGACCTGCAGAGTCTTGAGGTTAACAACCAGATGAGATGGTGATTGTTCCATGCTTTGGCAATCTGTGTAACCATATATAGTGTGGGTTGATAATATAATGCCCAGTAGTTGGTAACCCTGAGTTATCAGTAACTCAACTGGTTATGTGGTAGCCATTCCTCTTTGAGAGCCTTCCTCAAAATGTTGAGGATGTGTCTGTTATGGAAATGATAGGTTGGCATTTTCAAAGCTATTCTTAATAATGGTTGGTATTTGCACAGTCTCTTCCACTTGTTTTTCAAAACATGAGATTCCTATAATTTACAGCCAACTTGGAAACTTTTGACTGTTTTGCACAACCTCTTGTCTGACTGCTCTACAGCATGCTTGTTAGCTAAACGCTGTTCCCTCTCAAAGCCTTCCCACCTTCCTGTGGAGACTGGAGGGGTAACACTTATTTCATACACCACTTCTCATGTGAAGAACTTAGTAGCATGTACAAAGTTTTAATGAGTTTACTTATACAAGAATCAACTCCTCCATTCAGAAATCTCTGTCATGAGGACTATACACAGCAGGCCTTTTTAAAAGCACATCAGGGTTTTGCTAATGATTGGTGGGTTTGGGGAAACTCACATCTTCTGGGTTGTTTTTTTAAGGATTATGATGCACCTCTTGCTTCAGCATTGGGAATTCTGTTTGCTAACAGAGGGACTCTGTCATCACTCTGCATGCCAGCAGCACATCTGCTTCCTGTTTTCTCTGGTACAGGTGAATGCAGGTCTTTTTGTTTCTACTCTGCCTGTGAAAGGTTCTGGAACTGATTTTTTTTTCTCCCCATTTTAAAGAGGGAATTTAGTTTTGGTTCCAAAAAAACCTGTATGTTTTGCGTCCAGTACTGATTTTCTTGAATGTGTTTTTTACACTGGCTGCAGGTAGAGAGCAGCACTGAGCTTTTTCTCACGACTTCATTTTGTTACTGTATTACCTGCTTGAAGAGTCATGAAGCTCTTTTCATACTTCTGATGACCATATCTAATGGACAGTGTGATGTTTCTTATGAAAGCCCATGCTCCCTGATCTCCAAAAGCATGGAAGATGATACCATGCAGGCTTGGGGATTCAAATTAGTAGGACTTTCACTTTTCTGTGCCTTTCTTCCATGAAAGTAGGTTTGAAAACCTGCTGTCAGTTTATAGATTGAATTTGTAAGAATCTAGTCACCCACTAAAATAACAAGATTAAGGTAAATGAAAAGTTTAGGATCTCACCAGACATTCAGTTTGGATTGCAGCTGGCCAGCACTGAAGAGGACACTATAGCTAAGGACAGAAAAGTCTTGGGTGTCTCTAGTCTGACTGCGCTCAAAGCAGGGTCAGCAAAGATGCCAGACCACATGGCTCAGGGCTTTTTGCAGTCTGTCTAAATAACTTCCGAGAGCAGGGACCACACAGCACTTCTGTGCAACCTGCACCACTGCTGCACTGTTCCTGTAGGAGAAAAGCTTCCCTTTATCTCCAGTTTGAACTTGCTGTCTTTCAGCTTGTGCCTGATGTGTCATTCAGCCACCATGACACAGCCTGACTCTTCATTGTCAGTAGCCTTGTCTGTAGGCAGAAGAGAGCTGCTCTGAGATGCTCTTGAAGCCTTCCCCTCTCCAGGCTGAGGCAGCCCTGTACCTCAGGGTCACATCACTGTGCAGGTGCTCCAGTCCCTGAGCATCCAGGTGGGCCTGTGTTGGGCTCACACCAGTTTGGCAAGTGGGAGTCCTGCAGTGGAGAGCCCAAACCGAGGACTCAGTATCTTGTCTTGGTGTTGTCTAAAAAGTACTGAATCATGGGGGAACCATCCCTTTCCTCCATCTCCTGGTTGTGCCTGTACTACTGTAGTGGTGTATACTGCTGCCCTTGGTTGCTGCCAGCCCTGAGGCCTTTTCTGCAGAGCTGCTGCCCAGGCAGGCCATGTCTAGCCTCCACTGTTGCCTGAGGCTCTGACTTCCTCGGGCAGGGCTTTTCTCCATGCTGAACTGCACGAGGCTCTCCCCACCTTCCTGCACCCTACCCTACTCTACCCAGGTCCCTCTGGATGGCAGCCCTGCTCTCCAGTGCTTTTTCTCCCAGTTTGATGTCATCTGCAGACTTGAAAAGTGTGACTTCTGCCGTGTGACTGATAAAGGACCAGTCACTGTTTTTGCTTCAGTAGTTCTCCACTTGGTTACTGCAGTCCTGGTAGAGTACAAAACATGAACTTCTGCCTCTAAGCCAATCATCCAGTCAGTTTTTATCCATTCTAAGTTGTCTGCTTAAGATTGTAATCCTTTTCCTCTTGTAGAGGTCTTGCTCTGTGACCTTCCCAGGGACCAAATCTAGACTAATAACCCTGTAGGTCCCTGGCCACTTCTTCTGGGGCCTTTTGAAGATGGTGTGCCATTGGCATTGCTTGGGACCTATCCCCCTGCCCCCTCAGTCACCACTGAGATCATCCTTCAGTGGAGCCTTTCTGTGGGCTGCAGTCTCTCACACTGCTGGAAATTCTCCTTGTGAATAGTCTGTGGGTGATCTTTTTGGCAAATGTGTCTGAGACCAGTAGAGTACCAGAATATGCTGAAGCACAGCAAAGAGGCAAGCTTCAAGTAAGGGCTTCTGAAACATTGATTTCTAGTCTATTTTCTAACCACTTCTTATATTCCCTCTGCATTGTTATAATCTTTCAAGAATGTACCTTGAACACAACTTAGATGTGTAGCTGGTTCAGAAACAGACAATACCTTGCTCCTGGTTATAAGTGAAAGTCAAGGTGGTTATTGGACTTTTCAGACTTACTGTGTGAAGAAATCTTTGTATCTTTACTTCTCTGGTTTTCTGATACTGACAGGTAAAACCCAAGAGACCAGGTTGTATTTTTAGGAGATGTTAATAAAACTTGCCCACTTTCTTTCTGAGGTAATTGAATGAAAAGTGTTTCCTCTAGTATATACAGTACATAAGTTTGTGTGATTGTCTTGAATTTTCTCAACTTGGTTGAACTGAATTTCTGTAGTTGGTTTCAGAATTCCCTGTTTCATGGATATAGCTTTAAGCTGCAGATCTGTTTTGTTAGGAAGAGCTAGGAGACAGTAGCATCAGAAAATTACTTAAAAACTTGTTTAGCAAACACATTTTTTCAGATGAAAAAGCTGTACCCTGTCAAATGCACCCCAACAAAGGTATAGAGGGAATTCAGAAGGTGCGGCTCCTAAGCAGCCTTTGTCTCAGTAGCAGCTCTGTCTCTCAGTAAAGTCGGCTGCAGTCTGGCAACAGGCCACTGAAATTGCAGTTCACAAGTGTTATCAATTAAATGTATTTTTATGGAGGTTTGTTTAAAGTCTCTTATACACCAACACACCCACCTCCCTCGCCAAAATAAACCCCAAACCAACCAAACCCACAAAAAACAAACGAGGAAACCAAAGTATTTTTCTTTTAAACCTTAATTCCTGTGGCGTGTGTTGCCTCCAACACCCGCACCCAGCTTCCTCCGATCTCTGCGGGATTCATCGTTTTGCTTATGAATATCCAGACTGCTGGGTTCTTTTGGAAGCTTGGCCCGGTCTGGCACGCTACATGGTAAAGCAGGGGTGTGAAAGCAGCCGCAGCAGCAGGACAGGAGCACCGTGCGCGCCGCCGGCGGTGGCCGTGTCCGGCCGTGTCCGTGTCCGGCGGTGGCCGTGTCCGTGTCCGGCGGTGGCCATGTCCGTGTCCGGCCGTGCCCGTGTCCGTGTCCGGCGGTGGCCGTGCCCGTGCCCGTGTCCGGCCGACTCCGCTCGGGTGGCGCGGGGCTGGCGGGGCGCGGTTCCCCCGGCGCCCACGTGGGGGCGCCCTGCGCGGCGGCGAGCGGCGGGCAGCGCCCCCTGGCGGGCGGCGCGGTGACACGGAGCCCCCGCTGTCGCCGCGCGCCCGCCTTTCGCGCCCATCGGGGGCGGGGCTGGGCGAGTGTGGCCCAGTGCTGCTGGAAAACGTTGTGGGAGCTGCAGTTAGGAGCACGATTCGTGTTCCAGCGAGGAGCTGGCCTGCCACGCTGTTGTGAAAACACTGCTCGCAGTCTTAATTTTAAACTGTGGTTTAAGACATGGAGCCCTTAGTCCTACTGGGGATGAATAAGTTTTAGATCCCTGCCAAAAAGAAGGGTGTAACCTAGGGTTTTGTTGTGAGGAGAAGGCTGAGAAGAGACTGAGAGTAGTGCAGGAATTTTGCTGAAGTCAAGCAGATAGGGAAAAGTGAGTGGTTGTGTGTGTGTGGTGTGAGGTGACGTGAGAGAGCTGATTTAGTTTGGCTTTTGTCTCCACTGTTTCCCCTACTATTATCACGCTTTTAGTACAATACAGGAAAATCCTTGGACTTGCAAGTATCTAAAGTAGTTACTGGGAGACTTTGTGGTCTGAGGCACAGGACACTGGATGGGGTGATGAATAAAGCTGGGAGTAAACATATCTGTTTGTTCAGGAGAACAAGGATGTCATGACCCTGTGAGACGGAGACTACAGAGCGACTACAAGGCTGGAGTAGTTCCCTTGGGGTGTGTGAAATGGTGCAGTGTAGCACCTCATGGAAAACAGACACTTCCTGCACAGTGGAAGTTTTGGGTGAGTGAGTGCCTGAGCCTGACGCCTGAGAGACAGGAAAATTAGCAATGCATTGGTGTCAGAGGGGTGTAAAATGTAGGAACAGAAAGACAACATTCCTCTCTTCAGCCCCCAGCATTTCTGGGGTTTTGTCCTGTGGGAAGCCAAGAGACAACCACCTTCTGCAATGCTGCTGCTCTGCAGGAACAGTGACTATCCACAGCAATGTTTCTTCTTAGCTAAACAGGGGAGAAAAGGGAGGAAGGAGGATACTAGGGAGGATGCACAGTGGTCTGTTTTGTTTGCAGTTGTCCTGCAAATCTGTATGTCTGTTAGGCTCTGTGTGATTTGTCTTAGGTTTCTTGTGTTCAGGTCTTTTTAATTTGATTTTTTATAGAAACAAAGCACTTGTGGGCATGTGAGTAATGCATAGTAGAGTGGTTACTTCCTGTAGAATTTGTGTGGGAGATAAAAACATCAAAATTGTCCTACTTTGTATCTGCAATCTGTTTGGGGTCTCCAGCATTCAGTAAAAACATAAAAAAATTCCCCATGTGAACTTGTTGAATTTTATGAGGATTTTTCACAGGGCCTAATGATTAAACTTGAGTTTTAAAGACTCTGTTTTCCTTACAATCTATCTGTCTTTTTCCTAGCATTGCAGCTCTCTAAATGTGTCTGCTGGTGGGTGAATGGGTAGAACCTATTTGGTTTTTGTCAATTATAGTATTCTGTTTTGCTGTATTGTAGATTTCAAGTGGGCAAATCTTGTTTGTCTCTTTGTTTGTTTGCTTCCCTGGAAGTAGCCATTTATTTAGCATAGTTACTGTTTTTACAAGTGCATCATCTGCAGATCATTGTGCAGTTTTCTCCAGAGAAGGAACTTTATGCATCTTCTTTTTCCAGTTATGGAGTATTTGCAGAAGAGAAAGAGCAAAACTGCCACTGTGACTTTTCAAGGCAGGGTTGTTTTTACATAGCTAATTATTTGAAATAGGTGCAAGATTCTTGAGACAAGCAGAAGTTTCCTGTGACACCTTTACTTCTCTGTTTGCCATTCTGGCATTTCCATTATCTTGACTAAGTTATTAGACACTCTGAAAAAAAGACATGCCAGGAAGATAGATTTGTCTGGTTTGCAAGGAGAGCCAGTGTACATCCCTTCTGGTTAGACAGTTGTGTTGTTGGCGGAGGCAGGTTCTGAATTGTCTCACCTTAGGTCTTGTGTTGCAAAGCTCATGAAGAGAGCTGAAGAGTCCCAAGAAGTACAGAGCAGAGAGATTCCAGATATGTTTGAGAACAAACAAAGCCTAGAAGAAAACCTCAGGATGCAAACAAACAAGCTGGCACTGAAATTCAGCAGTGGCTCCAAATGTGAAAGAGCATGGTGTTAATCTGAGGGAAGGGGGTGGAGGGGGGAAGGCAAATGAAGATCAAGAGTTCTTAACTCTTTCGTCAGGATTTCATTGTTCAACCGGGAATAAGTTTTCAAACTCAAGGGAGTGAGAATTATCACAAGTGTCCAGGTAGTTGTGAGCTAGAGATCTTGTTTCATTGAAACACCTACCTTATTCATAATGTTATGGACTGCTGTTGTGATATTTCTGAAATTCTTTTCTAGGAAAATGTTCAAACCTGTAAAATGAGGGAATGGTTAAAATGAGACTTTGGGGGATAGCTCGACTGCCAGGACAGCTATGCTGCTGAAAAGGAATTTTGCTCTGAGATTTATGATCCCCCCCCCAGCTTTCTGCTTGGTTTGACATTGGAGATCAAGCACGTGCGTATAGTGCTTGTTATTATCCTGTTTACAAACAATTATCCTGTTTACTTTTTTGCCAGGTTTACAAGTTGGTTTGTGTTTTTCAGCCATAGTGGGGATTTCTGACAGTTCAGTGTACATGAATGGTCTATATGAGGGACCAGATTAGCACCAGAGGCTGATAGCATGTGAGAGGCAGGAATGTGCAGTGCAGAACCGACACAGAAAGGGGTGCCTACCCTTTTGACATCACGGAGTGCTGGATGTCTCGTGATATTTTTTGCTGCACCTCTTTGAGTTAATAGAGACTAAAAAGTGTCCACTCCATGTGTGCTCTTGTTTCATACTGTGGAGGAAAAGGTCATCAGCCTTTATGTTGACTGCAAATGCTCTGTGTAGCACCTTTGAGATCATTTCACAAACCAATACTGTCTACTTGTTTGTAGCAACATTGTAAGCATCTTATTTGCAGCAGGGTAATGAAGTTTGTATTGGTGCTGGTCTCAAGATTTCAAGAAAGTTTGCAGTAAAAGGTTAGTTTTAAAAATTTTGTAGAAAACAGTGAAAGGACAGCTAATATAGAAGAAAGTGATCAAGGGTATTCTGTTCATAGTATCCTGTTGCTAATGAACAATTTTTTGAAAAAGATGATTCTTAATTCAAATCCTTCAGTTTCTTTGAAAGAGAATAGTGAAGTCTTGGAACTTATTTTGAGAGATTATAACATTATCTACAGTGGAGACCTTAGAGAATTTGTTCAGCTGCTGAGTGAAAAGTTAATTTGCCAACATCAAGTTTCCACAAGCCTTCTTCCTTTGTACTTTCTAGGCCTTCTGGGTTTTCCCCATCTGTTGCTTTATCATCTGTTTCTCTGAGCTCCTTTAAATTGCTTTTTGGAGAAACAGAGGAAAAGTACAATCTTGAAGATGTAATACTGTAACTCAGAGAAATTTTAATGCTAGAGTTAAACTGTTCTAGAAATTTAAGCCCAGAAAACTGATCACTTTTTAAAATGGAGTTATTTTTTCTGCTTATGTATTAATTATGTAAGCAGCAGTGTTAGAAAGCGGAAAGTGTTCGTTTTTCTGCTCTTACAGGTTTGTGATGTTTCAGGCCTTGCTGTTCTTTCATACCTTGTTGGATGATTCAGTAATCTCTTCTGAATCCATCTTTGCCCTGTGTTTTTCTGATAACCTTTATTTAACTGTTCTAACTCCTAACAAAAGCCTTATCTCATCAGATTATATTAAACATTCAGAAAGTACTCTTGAAAATATATTCTTAGTCTTGAATGAGAGTAGGTTGCTCTTCATGAGGCTTTAATGAATGCTCTTGCACTTCTAGCATTTACCAGGTAAGTCTTGCCTGCATGTTAAAAACATTTTCCTTGTTCATGTGAAGTTGATGCTGTATTCATATTACTCTTAGGAGTGTCTTGTCCAAATCAGGATGTTCACCAAGACAGCATTCCAGTGCCGACTTTGCATCACCTGGTTCAATATAAGCTGCTGAGAAATTTTCGTAAGCTGTTTGTATGACTTCTTGCTTAAAGGAGGAGTGTTGGCTTGAACTCTGTTGTTATGTCTAAGAGACCTGTATCATGAGTCATTAAGACACAAATCTTGTAAGAAATTTGTGCCTAATTTTGTTCACAGATGTCCTCTATCATACTTCTGGGCATTACTATTTGTGGTTTTCTAGGTCATTAATTAGTCTCAGTCTTTTCATCTTAGACAAATGCCATACTCTAGATTTTACTACATATGGGAGCTGAAGGACATTCTGTGGCACTAATGTGAGCTAAATAATTCTTAAATAGTAATATAGAGCTGTGCAAGGTAGGAGCATAACATCTTCTATCTGCAAAGTGTTACTTGAAACAGAAAGAATTTATCATTAATGGAAGAAATTTATCATATTTAAGGCTTGCTGTGGAAAAAGTGTGCCTTACATGATTTTTACATGCAAGTTATTAAATGTAAACCGAATTTCCAGAGGGAACTTTCTTAGAATACTGTGTTGTCTATTTAGCCCCATCTGTTTCATTTTGCAGTTCTTTGGAGAGGGCTGACATTTGTGTTGTGGCTTACTGAGAGTTTCAGGTCAGGTAGAATTCGTTTGTTTTATTTTCTTTTTATGCATGTTGGCTCAATTTAAATTCAGATTTATCTCATATTTAAGGATGTCTTTTTTTATGCCTGTTTGGCTCATGAGAACATCTCCAAGACTCCTACAGGCCTTATGTAGTTCAGAATCATTCCAGACTTTTCTAACTAATATGTTTTGAATTTTACCTGAAAACATTAGAAATTACTTTCTGCGTTTTTTTTCAGTCTCTCTCTCTCTTTTTTTTTTTTTTTTTTTAAATTCCCACACTGTGCTTTGCACAAACTTGATATTAAATAACATAACAAACTACAAAGCTGTTGACATCTTATGTTTTCATTTCTAGCAAGTATTGTTTGCCTAAGATTTATCTCCTGAGAGGAGAAGGGATTGCTTTAGAGAAATATGCTTGCCTTCACTAGCCTAACAATTGGTAATCTGTTCCAGTGTGGGTGTGTATGCACACTCTTCTCTGAAATGTTTTCTCAGTCGTTAGGTTCCCTATAGTAAGTTCCCATATGGGAAAAGGAAGTGTGGTTTCAGCAGAAACTGATCTTTTTCTGAATGACAATTTTGGTGTCTTTCAAGCTCACCGCATTTAGGACGAATTTCCTCTACTGCATTGGTTTGAATAAAAGCTGTCTAAAGTAAAACATGGTCATCCAGAAGGAGCCATTTCAATTCTTGAGTCAGTGCAGACTTTACAAATCTGTTTATGTGGACACATAGACTATTTTTGGATCTAAGTAGAAAAAAGGACAGTTTGCTACTTCTCAAAATGGAGTAAATAAAGCTGTTTAAGTCAAACTGCTCTCTGTGTTATGAGCTGGTGTTGCTTGCTTCACTGATTAAATTGCTGCTGGTGTTCAGTTCTAAATAACTGACCTCTAGTTAGAGTTGGGCACATCTATTAAAATCATAGGCATTGCATACATGTGACCAGCAGCATAAGTTCGCTTGGAGAACCTTTTACTAGATGTGAGAGGTGAACAGCGTATCTCAACTTTTGCACATGAAGTTCTCTAATGTGATGCTTGCAAGCAAAACATAATTTCTTCCATTGAGATTTGGATGCATTTTCTATAGAATTTAGTGAAATGCACCAAACATGGTACAAGAATTAAAAGTTTACAAAAAGCTTTCTGAAGCAGACAGCCAGATGAAATACACTGAAGTCAGTATGTTACGTCTTTTGGCTCTGTCCTCTAGACTGACTCCATTTCACATGTGGGAGTGGATGAGCAACATCCTTCCTTGTTTGTGTCCAGCTGCAAAGGATCTTGCTGTGTCCTCTCAGTTGTAGCAGGAGTAGTGACCGTCTCACTTGCAAGATCTGCAGGTCTCCTTCCTTTCCTAAACCAGTGCCTGTGGCTGGTTTTGTACCTACAGCAGGGAGAGAAAGTGAAAATTTCAAAAGGGTGGTGTTGTTGCCCTCCGCCTCCTTTTTTTGTCTTGCAGAAGTGATTTCTGCTTCCACATATTTTGAAGTCCCTGTGGCAGGCTAGGTAGGCAGGAAACCTTAATGCTGTCTGTCCCACAGGACAACCTATGGAAAAGTTTGCTTTTCCTCTTGGGTCTGACATGCACCAGAGTCCTCCTGAAAGAGGTATTTTTCTCAAAATTTGGAATACTGGAAATATTGGAAATATTGGGCTATTTTTTTTTAAATGGGGAGTTATGCTGGTTTAGTACTTTATGCTGTTTTTCTCTCTTGAACCTTAAGAGCTGTATAATTAATAATCTGAAATCAGCCTATAGCAGTTATAACTTAGTGAGCTCTGTGCTGTCTGTGTCGGCTACTTCTCTGAATGTGAGCTATCTCTATGTATGAGATGCTTCAGCATAATGTGGGCTTCTGCCAGCTCTGTGAAATGTTGAACAGCCCTCAGTGGCACTGGTGGAACCAGGCATGGAACTACTCATCTCAAGGATATGTGCACTGTCTTCTCTCTCTTTCAGTAAAGCTGTGGTTGCTGGTTGTCCAGACAATATATGTTGGATATCCAAATCAATAGATGTAAATCCAGAAGTGTTTGCTCTGATCATGTTTATTGTGAGATTAAAAAGATTATAATAAATCTTTGGATGCCCTCTAAGCTACAACACTATTTTGGGGTGAAATTCAAACAATCTAATTCTGATTTGAGTATTTTCAGTCGTAAAAAACTCACTATACTCTGAGCAAGAAGTTCTAGTGTTTAATTGCCTCTCCTTTCATGAATGCCAATGGCATTTTTGATCCTCTTCTGTATGTATTGAGGAAGATTGCTCTTACTCTTTATCTTTTAAGGTGACTTTATGAGTTCCTTAGTCTCTGAATTTTTTGAGATTTTTTTTCTATTCTTTCACCATTCTATTTTGTTGACTCTTCCCTGACCAATTTGATTCTGTTTTTCTCCAGATTGAACACTCTGCTTTGCAGACATCAGGACAAACAACAGCAATACCATGGGATTGTTCTGGTGTCAACTGCAGACATCATAGTTTCTTACTTTCCCAGTTTAGTAATTCCCTAATCTCCAAAGCAGACATTGGTCCTTTGAGGCTACGACTGATCCTTATAGATGCTCTGTGCAAATTCAGTTACCATGCCCAAAAACATTTTCAGAGACTTTATTTCCCAGGGCAGAAAGTTCTATCACCTTTTTAATGTCTAGATAGAAATGTGCACAACTTTTGTTTCTTTTTAGGCCTGTGCTCAGAACAGTTGGTGTGGCCTGCTGTTACCTCCCACAGATTCCTTCAAGCAGTGTGTCTTTCGAGTTTTGCTGTGTTCCCGGGCACCTAGGAATTTATTGAAAAGCTGTGTTTTTCATTTTTTTTGCAATGTTCTTTCACTGTTTCTGATGATCTTGTGCTTTATTGGGATGGGTGCTCTTAAATATCAGACAGTATGGGCTAGGGCCTGTTGATCACAGTAGAAATGCATCACTTCATCATGGTGCCTTGTTTAAAGGTATAGCCCGGAGCCCATAAATCAAATAAATTTACATAGTTTTAAAAGTGTTTTGTTGGTATTGTATTTTTCTAGTGGGTTAAGGAAAATACGCTCAGTTTGGCACTGAAGAAGACTAAGAGTATTACATAAGAATATGTAATATTCTAAGAATATTACATAAAGACTTACTTTAGCACACCCAGTTTAAGAACAGTAAGTCTATTGTCTGTATACCTGTTGATTGGCATTCATTGTGTGATTTATGTTAATTGTTCATAATCAAATCTTTCATCAGCTATTTCACTACATAAAAATTATTTTTCTTTACAAAATCTGCTTTAGGCTGACAGGCATAATTATTTAGTGCATCCAATTTGTCTTTTGTAAATATTGACATAGCAGTTCTGTTCTTGCTGTTCTTATGAACTTTTCCAATTTGTTTTTCAAACCTTAATGGCAGTAAGCCCTACCAGTCTAGCCGGTACCTATTCCACCTCTCAGCATGCTTGAATCCAAGCTGTCCAGCTTTGCTGATGTAAAAGTGTCCAGTTAATAGCTGCTGTTTAACATCATCCTGACTTACTGTTGGAATGGAAACTATTGAATCATCATCATAAGAATGTTGTTTGCCTTTTTTTCAGACAGTTGTGTGTACTGAACTTACGCTTTTCTTTGTTATTTTCAGGAATGCTACAAAATTTTCATCGAATAATGCTGGTTTTTTTTTCCCAAGAGGAGGACACCTAGACTGTTTGTCTAGCAATTCCAGCTATTCTCTTCTCTTTCTGTTCTTTTTCAACTTACATAATTTTCTTTTAGTATTAGTTCACAGAAATCATCTTGGTGATGTGAAAACAGCTGATACCCTGTTAATGAAGTGAGATGATTTTAATAAGGCTGGAAAGATGAATTAGTATCTTTTGTGTAAGAAAAATAAAATAACTGAAGTAATTTTCAGTATGAGCATTCTGTTGGTAACTATTTCTTTAGTATAGGCTGGTTTTACTTTTAAATCTAAACATCGGAATATACCTGTGATCTTAGATGTTCACTATAGAAAGAGAAGAGCTTTCCTTGTGGAGGAGCCTGTTTCCTTTTACTGGGTATAAAGAACAGTAAAGAATTTAGGTAATTATAAGGCTTTAGATTTATACATGACTTATAGTAGATGTAAAGCTGATAGTTTTTTTTTTTCAGATATAAAAAGAGGGAGCTACCAGAAGAAGCATCTAGATTTCAGTTAGAATTCTTTCCTTTTCTATTATCAAGACTTCAAGTGTCTCTACAGGTAGGGTTTACCTTTAATCCCTTTGTCATGTTTAACCCCAGCCAGCAGCCAAGCCCAGGCAGGTGCTTGCTCACTGCTCCACCAGCAGGATTTGGAAGAGGATCAGAAGGGTAAAAGCTGGAGATTGAGGCATTGGGCATTGAGGTAAAGACAGTTTAATAGGGAAAGCAAAAGGTGCACACCCTGGCAGAGCAAACAAGGAATTAATTCACTGCTTCCCATGGGCATGCAAGTTTTCATCCATCTCTAGGAGAGCAGCACCCCATCATGCAAGAGTGTCTTGGGAAGACAAAACACCATTGTTCCAAATCCCCCCATTCCTTCTTCTTCCCCCTCTTTGTATATGAGCATGACATCTTTTCTGTTGCCAAGGTATGAAGTGTCTCTTTACAGGTAGTGTTTACCTGTATCCCTTTGTTGTGGTTTAACCCCAGCCATGGTCTGGAATGTCCCTTTGCTCAGCTGGGTCACCTGTCCTGGCTCTGTCTCCTCCCAGCCTCCCAGGCACCCCCAGTCCCCTCCCAGACCACCACGGCAGCAGGAGAAGCAGAAAAGGCCTTGGCTCTGTGTGAGCTCTGCTCAGCAATAACAAAAACATCTCTGTATTATCAACCCTGTATTCAGCACAAATCTGAAATACAGTCCCATGCCAGCCACTGGGAAGAAAGCTAACACTACCCTAGCTAAAACCAGCATACCCTTGTCATGAGTGACTTCAAGTAAAAAAGTAACTTGTAAGAAAAAGGTAATAATTTGCATACATAAAATCTAACAGTTAATTTCTATGTGTTTCAAATAAATTCTTCAGGTTGAATTTTACGGTCTACCAGCTTTTATCTTAAAATCTCTTTGCAGGTCTGTTGGAGAGAGAGAATGATTAATGTGGTCAGCACTTCCTGATGGGAACTTGAGTATGAAAATTGAGTCTCTTTAGCTTTCCAGTTTATATAACCATAGGGTGGTTTGGGTTGGATGGGAATAATAAGATCACTTACTTCAATCCCCTTGTCATGGCCTGTACACCTTCCATTAAAGAGGTTGTTCAAAGCCCCACCTAGCCTTCTTTTGAACATTTCTAGGGATGGGTCATCCCAGGTTCTCTGGGCAACCTGTTCAGCACCTCACCAGCTTCACAGAAGAGTTTCCTACTAATATGTAGCATTAATCTATCCTCTTTCAGTGTGAAGCCATTCCCCTTTGCCCTATCACTACATGCCCTTGTCAAAAGTCCCTCTCCAGCTTTCCTGCAGGCCCCTTCAGGTACTGGAAGGTGCTGTAAGGCCTCCGTGGAGCCTTCTTTCCTCTGGACTGAACAAGCCCAGCTCTCTCAACCCACTTATAGGACAGGTACTTGAGCCCTCTGAGCATTTTTGTGACCCTTCCTGGGTCTGCTCTAGGAGGTCTGTGTCCTTCTTATGTTGGGTGCCTCAGAGCCGCATGCAGTGCTCCAGGTGGGATCGCATGAGGGCCCAGCAGAGGAGCAGGATCCTCTCCCTTGCCCTGCTGGTCACTTCACTGTATGCAGTCAGGGCATTATTGGCTTTTTGTACTGTGAGTATACATTGCTGGGTCATATTGAGCTTTTTGGCTATCACATGTCCCAAGCTGCTCTGAATCTGTTCTGTGCTCAGCTTATATTTGTGCATGGACTGCCCCAACCCAGGTGCAGCTCTTAGTGCTTGGCTTTGTTGAGCTTCATGTGCTTTGCACAGGTCCTTTTCTCAAGCCTGTCAAGACCCTTCTGGAAGGCATCCCTTCCCTCCTGTGTGTCACCTGCACCACGCTATTTGGTGTTGTTGACAAACTTGCTGAAGGTTCCCTTGATCCCACCATCCATGTTGCCAATAAAGATTTTTGGCCAAGCTGGTCCCAATATCACCTGTGAGGAATGGCACTTGTTCCACTCCACGTGGACACTGAGTCATTGACTGTGTCGCTTTGCCTGTGGCCATCCAGCCAATTCCTTACTCACGGAATGTTCCACCACTTTCAAATCCATTGTCCCCAGTTTAGGGACAATGTTGTTGTGTAGGACAGTGTCAGATGCTTTGCACAAGTTCAGGTGGATGATGTAAGTTGCTGTTCCCTCATCCATCACCCATCCCTAATCCTGCCAGAGAAGGCCACCAGGTTTGTCAGGCATGATTTACACTTTAGGAAACTGTGCTGGATATTACCATTCACCTCCTTATTTCCTTTGTGCATTAGCATAGTTTTTAGCAGAATCTGCTCCATGATCTTGCTGGGAGCTAAGGTGGCACTCTCCGCCTTGTAGTTTCCCATGTCTTCCTTATTTCTCTTTTAAAAATGGGGACTATATTTCTCCTTTTCTAGTTAGTGGGAACTTTACTGAACTGCCATGACCTCTCAAATATGATTCACACCACCATAGCCACTTCCTTGGCCAGCTTCTCAGAAACTGTGGATGTACAATACCTGGTTCCATGACCTTGTGTTCTTTCAGGTTCCTCAGATATTGAACCTGATCTTCTTCTATGGTGGTTGAGTAATTCTACATTCTCCCGGTCCCTGCCTTTTCCTTCTGCTACTTGGGCAGTATGGCTGGAACATTTTTTGATGAAGACTGAAAGCAACAAAATCATTGTGTAATTCAGCCTTCTCCTTGTTCTTGTTCATTTCTTTCTGAACAGGTACTATATTTTCCCTAATCTTCCTTTTATCAGTCACACAAGTATGCCCTTGATGTCCCTGACCAGATTTAATTATATGAGGTTTTTAGCTTTCCTAACCTGATTCTTGGTTGCTTGGTATTCCTCCCAGGCTACCTATCACTTGGAGAAGGAAGTTACCACCAACATATTCCAAGAACCTCCTAGATTGCACATGCTCTGCTGTGCTGTTCCTCCAACAGGAATTTGGGTGGCTGAAGTTCCCCATGAGGACCAGGACAAGTGAATGTGAGGCTGCTCCTGTCTGTCTCTACTCAACCTCATCAGCTTTGTCTTCCTGTTTGAGTGACCTGTTTGAGTGGCCTGTAGTAAATCCACAATATAATGTCACCTGTGAAGAAACTAATCTCTATTTCTTTTTGTCTACTGCAACAAAAATGCTGTGACTTGCTTTTGTGGGTTCTGCAGAGCAAGTATATTTGCACATTCTCTGAAAAATTGTTTTAGGAAGAAAGAGGAGTAGAGTGTTTGCAGAGGTTTTTGGGAGAGTGATTTAAGATCTTGAAGATTCTTGAAGTTTCTGAAAGCTTATTCACATTTTGATAGACTCTGCCATACAGAAATAAAATCCCCAAACACCAGAGAACAACAGCAAATGAAAGCTGTCTATGTAACTTCACAATATTCTAATTACAGATTTCACAATTGTTCTCAGAATTTTATTCCTACCTCAGTTGTTTTCCACCTCTACCACTTGTCACCATCAAGTTTCAAATTGCCACAGGTAACCTTTTATTGTTCTGGAATCTGGGAGGCTTTAGTAACTATGTAGTGTAATTGTATGGCACTTGCCTTGTGATTGAAGTGATTACATGCCTATTTTGCTATTTTGTATTCTGCAAAACAGTAATAACTTTTTGTTTTCGTAATGAAGTTGTTCAGTTTGTCTTCAGTGTACTTACAGATGTAAGATACAAATGTACTACTTGCAGTAGTTTCATCATCATTATTACTATGTGAGATATGCTACATTAACAAAATCCACAATCTCCTTTCTTCAAATTTTGTGCATCTAGTGGTTTCTAGTGGATCAAAATTTTTTGTTAGTGAGAGTAGTGCTTTTGAGGATGGATTCTTCAAAACCTGTCAAGCTTACCAGTTGGACTTAATTCCTTTCAGTTAGAAAGGCATTGGCACAAATATGTCCTTGTGCTTATATTCTGCTGAATTCCTTGTCATATTAAGATTGTGATTGAAATGGTTTGAACATGTCAGTGATTTCATAGCATCTCTTTAAAGCAGCTGAATGCAATACTTTTTTATTAGTTAGTCCATGGATTATCCACAAGCTTTACTTTAAAAAGACTTGAGTCTATAGCATTTGGTAGAAATAAATTTGTGGTGCTTAAAATTGGAAAAATTAGCTATTGTTGTGCTTGCAACACTAGCTATGTGATTTGTGTACCCTTGTAATGTTTGTGCATGTGTGAAAATGGATAGCTTCTCAGGATACAAACAAATTATTGTCTGTACTCTGAAAAAGACTGGAAAACGGAAAAAAGACCCAGGAAAGGTGCAGCTCCGTTGGTGGGAAAGCAGAAGAGGGCACTGCACAGCTACCTGGTGTCTCCCTCTGGGGAGCAGCTGCAGGTCTCTTCCCTGTGTGCTCCAGTAATTCTGTGCTCTGCAAGACATTTAAGTAAAGAAACACAGCCTTTTGTTTCATATTATGTGGAACTATAGAATTGTTGGAGGAGTTACTGGTGCAGGTGTCTTCCCTGGGACTGGGTTCTCAAGGTTCTGTCTCTGGTTCTGCTTGGGAGAGGTGTTGTTTCTAATCTGGTGGAGACTTTTTGGAGGGGTTGTGCTGCGGCAGTGAGCAGTAGATGGCAGTGCTGTCCTGTTGCACAGCATGAAGAGGAGTCACTGGAAGTTTCAAGTCCTGCGAAACATGCCCTTCACTATGTGTCTGCTGCTGGAACACTGATGGCTGGGGCATATCTTGTTCTGCCTAAACTTAGGTTAGTTCTCTTAAGACAATACTCCATGCAGAAATTTGGAGGAGACAGGAGATTCTGTGTATTTCTAAACAAATACTAAGTGCACGTGTATTCTGCAATTATCTGTTTTGTACATGATTCAGACATTAAAGAGCCTAATGCTAGTATGATGCCATGTAATCTCATTGCAAAGATAATGAAGAATTGCTGTGATATGTACACATTTTCACTCTCCTTCCCCAAGGGAAATGCTTGATTTCTGCAGAAACAAGCGCTGGTTTGTGGTGCACAGTTCATTCCTGTAAATCTCCCACTTCCCCATATTGAAATATCTCTACAGTCTGAAAACTTGATGACTCATAGTGTATCAGTCTTTTGAGTCATAAGTCAGGGCCAATCTCTTGGCTTTTCTAGTACCGGAAATCTTAGTGGAGATTTTTTCTGTTTATCCATGAACACACTTTGAACGGAAAGACTACTTGATCACTCTTTTTTTCCCCTCCTTGTTTTAAAGTAATCTGATTGCAACAATACATTTTTTTACTACCCATCCTTTATTTTATTTTATTTTTTACAGAATTTTTTGGTTGTTTGTTTTATTGAAATGCTAATCTTTTAATCTAAGTCACAAAAAAGGTTATTATTATTGATTCTCTCATGGCATGGTAGCAGAAAGTTCCTCAGACTATTTTATCTAGTTAACAGCCTGAACTTGTTTCTCTTCTAAATTGTTATTGAAACTTTATATATAGAACTCAGATATTTAAATGTTAAGATAGTTGTAGTGTTCACAGTAGTACTGAATTAAAACATCCTGATGACTGTAGTGTACTTTTTTTTTCAGTTTTATTTCAGTGATGAGCCACAATATAGCTGTTGTGACTTCATACCTATTCTTAAAAATATGTATTTTTTAAAGTTAGAGTTAAATTGTGTTTGGAAGTTTAATTTGAGTGATTTTTGTGTGTTTGTGTGCAGATATACAGGATTTTTGCACGTTCTTTAAAGTAAGTATGGAATTAATTTTTCTGCAGAAATTTTATGAAACTTTTAGGGATGCACTATTTTTTGACAGGTCATTCATATTCATGTTAACATACTAGTTCTGTTTTTTGGCAATAAAAATTACTAACATCAGCTTGTAAATGTTTAAAATGCAGTTTTAATAGTTATTTAGCTTCCATTGAGCTGCTCATAGTGGCAGAACTAAATTTTGTTACTTGTTCTTCTTTTTAATTTACAAAGAAAAGTATTTTAGGACCTAGGATTGTAGTCTTACAATATTTTCAATATGAAGCACCACCATAACAGTATAGCGTCACAGAATGTCCTGAGTTGAAAGGGACCCACAAGAATCATTGAAGTCCAACAGTATTCAGATTGCTTTCAAAAGATTAGAGAAAAAGACTTAAATGATAGGATATCAGCTTTTAAAGATTGGACTTGTATCAAAATGGTTGTTGAAACCTGCTTTGCTTCCTGACTTGATACATCTTCAGGATCAGCAAACCAGCTTTATAGATAGTTTTTCCAGAAAGACTGAGGACTGTTTCTTGTAAACTTATACATCATAAAAAGAACACAGAGTTAGCTAAGAAATATAATGTCAGTGGTCAAAAAGCTGGGAACAATATAATTGCTGGAAGCCTAGCATTAGTGGATACTTAACAGAAAGAAATGGTGGATTTGATGACAAAGCCAAATGTTTTGTGCAGATTATGCATTTGGTTACATAATGCATTATATTTTAAAAAATTAGAAGAATCTTTTGAAGGGCAGTATTAGAGAAGCTGCCTAGAAACCATCAGATGTGAGCTTTGCAGGAAAAAAGCCCCCAGTAATCTTTGTTTTTTTGCTTTTGTTTTCTTTTTGTAGTAGATGAAGCTTTGACAATTTTGTTTTTGACAAAGTTTGTGGTATGCTGTGTAGTATGTTTACCTATTTAAGCCGTGTTGTGGAAAGCCATGATTTGTTTTTCTAGAAGCAGGAAAAAATTTGCTTTACTTTTAGTTTTTGCATAGCCAGACTTGCTCTTAGGTTTGTAATATTTAGAGAAGTTCAATAGGGGGCCCTTGGTGCTTTGATCTAGTGCCATGCTGCAGTTTAATGAGAGAGGGGTTTTCAATATTGTCTGTGATATTGCAAATTCTGCCAGCTCTGCCTTAAATAAGAAAATGCAAGATTTACACCTCAGAAACCTTCTCCTTTTTCTGGGCACTCTTTCTGTTTGAAACAGGTAATTACAAAAACCTCCGGATCAATTTTTGTAAAGGGGCACCCTGATGGGTGCCATGACTGAAGTGTGACATGAGCCTTTTCCAATACAATGGGTGGCCTAACATTCCTCGGGAAGGCCAAGCTCATTAAATATTCTCTTCTTTTTTTCCACCCTCTCCCCCTCTTCATGCACTTAGCTTGAGTTGTGCTAAGTCTGAGGTTTCTTCACTGAGGACTTAGGAAAATTGCATAGAGTTCTCAGATTGAATTTTTTATGTGTATGACTTCATGATGGCATTAGCATGTGCTTTGATCCATGTGTGAATGGCACTGGGTCGGCTCTTATTGCCATATCCAGATGGTGTTACAGGGAACAAACAGTTGTGTTTTAGGATTTCTCAATAGACTGTCTAGACTGGTCTTGCAGCAGACAGATACAGCCACCCATCAAATTAGCGTTTGTCAGATTTATGGTAATGGTTCACCAAAGCCTTCCTGTCATTGACATTAAGATTTACGCCTCCAAAGTTATTTTGTCTTCCGCAGCGTGTAAAGTCTGATCATATGTATGTGTGTGTTTATCTATATGTAGATGTATATTTGCATATATAAATTTTTAACTAAAGGGAAGGAAAGCAACTGAAGAGAGGTAATTGCTATGGTGAGAGGCAGAATTTTTAAAGTATTTTTTTAAGAGGCTGATTCCTACAGCTGTATTGATTAGGGAAGCTTTCCCTCGCCAGTCCATCCCCTCCCTTCAAATGATAATACGGATGTTCTGTTCTAGCCAGTGTCTCCCATATGCCCTTTTTAGAAAGAAAAACATGTATGTGGATTACTGTGGCTAGATTTTGCACTTTCATGTTACACTGCAGTAATATGAGCTGCTCTCTGTACGCAGTGGGAATAACCTTTTGACAGGCAGTATGTCCATTCTCAGTGGAAATGTTTTTCCAAGTCTGGCCAGCGCTCCTTTGATCATGCCACCTCAAATGTAGGGGTCATAGCTACTATGCAATGTAAGAACCACTGATGGTTGACCAGGGGAGAGATGATTTTGAGGAGAGTATGTTTAAAATAAGCCAAATGTTTTGAAGTATCTTTTTGTTTCTTTTTTTTTTTTTAGGGGCGGGGGGGCACCAGTAATTTGTGTTGCAGTGGGAATGCTAAGCAGGAACATTGGGGAAATTTTAAATTATGCTAAGACATGCTGATACATTTGATGGTGGAAACAAGGGGTGGTGTAAATTTAAAATACCTGAATTGCAGTGGCAAGCTCTGGGCTTTAACATGCCAGAGCATGTTTTGAAAGTGTTTTCCTGTTACAAGGATATTTCAAGAATAGCAAAGGGAGTAATGGGATGATGGATCCAGATGTTATAATAAACTATGTCTTTGAGGAGCACTACCACTTAAGGAAGAAACAATTTTACACAATACTTGAATTAATTTGCAAATCTCTCCATGGTATGTGCTTTGGAAAGTCTGTCCCCTCTTTGCTAGGAATAATTATTACTGATCATGAATCAGAGCAAGAATTCAAAATTAAATATAAAGCCATTTTGCAGATAGTTTTATCCTCTGCTATTGCTATTTTTCTTGCTTTAAGGAGAGTTGTAACATTGGAAGAAAGTAAATATACCTGGTAAATTTGCAAATAAAATTAAATATGTAAATATTAATTGACAAGATTTAACTCTAGGGAAACAATGTTCCTTGTGCACTGTTTTGGGGACTGATAACCTCTCTGCTACACAGCAGCAATGTATTGCTGAATCTTGGAAAAAGCAGATACCTTATACTTTGCAAATCTGTGATCAGAGACTTTGATGGTATAATACTTGTTTGTGTTTTTTAGTAGATTTCTGTGATTTATATGTTCTGAGCATGTTTGAATGTTACATAGGTTTTCTCTTAAAGTTCTTTAGTAAAAAGAATATTAAATATCAAAGAAACAGGATATTCTCTAGCAGGAGAATAGGAATTCTTTTTATGCAGAGAAGAAATAGGGCTGGTCTTTCTTTTATTTTTTTCTCTTTTTAAAATATTTCTTAGGGATATTATCTATGGCTGTTGGGTCTAATAGTTTGTCAAACTTTGTCTTGCTCTTTTACCTTCTCCTGTCTCAGTGGCAGTATATTTTTTTAAGCAGAGTAAGAGAAAACTTCTTGGTTCTGATTTCCTTCCTGTGCTCCAATTTTATAAAAATAAACATATGTTGCATTCAGATATTTTAATTAACCTGCTAATTTTCCATATCAACTTAAAATTAACTAGTACTAATACAGCATTTAGATAATTGAGTAAACATTGTAACTTGACTATAGTTTTATTCTGATTTTAACTGGATGTTTTGAAACATGTCTCTAAAAACAACAAATATAGATGTATTTTTATTTATTTTTTTTATTATTTTCAAGACCAGTAAATTATACTTGGTTACTTTTTTACTCCTTGCTTATGGTGCACTGGAAAACTAAACACAGCCTGGGAGACTCTAGATGTAAAATTTTTCTTAGAAGTTGCAGAATTGAGATTTTTCTTTCAGCATACTTCTGGTTTTCTTTTGATATATTGAAAACCTGGAATGAAATATTACTCCATGCTGCCTTACCTTGTATCAATCAACTTAAAAATTTTACTTAGTTTAAATTTTCAAGAATTGTTACTTCTACAGCTACTTTTACTTACTTATACACAAGATAATAAGAGTATTTATATAAGCATTTCTCACCTTAATTAATATGGTTAAACATAACTTTGTTGTTCATTGCAAATGAATTTGTCAGAGGTGGGCTAAAAGGTTCACATTTTTTTGTGTGCTTGTGTTTTGGTTTCCCTCAACCCCCTGAGTCTCACTTTTGGGTCAGTCTAAACTTACAGAAAGTAATAAGGACTGATAAAAGAGTGGGCCTGGTCAGGTTCCTGGCAGGATGGTGTGTTGTGCTGACTGAGGTCAGCATGTTATAAACTGTTGTCAGTTCTGAGAAGCAAAGACCCCTGATACCACAGCAAAGGATGGTTTGCTCTGTGAGCATGTCGCTGGAGTGGAGAAGGAAAACTTAAGAGCTGCTGGGTGTTGCCATCACGATATTGCCGTCTCAATATGTTCTAGAAAGAGGTGGGCCACCCATGGTGCCTAACTCGGAGATGTACAGGCAGCAGGATTTAGAACTTTTTGTTGGCTTTGTCCTTGGGTGAGTCACTGTTTTTGTTTTGTTTTTTTTTTAAAGAGATTTTTTTGACAGGTGATGAACTGGGAAAGAAGGAGTTTCCGTCTCCCCTCTCTTCTGACAATGTGAAGAGAGAAGTGGGAGTGGGGAGGAAACAAACTGTGGCAACTGGTGTGCGAGACACGGGGGCAGAGGAGTGGAGTAAGTGCTGAAAAGCAAGTGAGCAGCTGAGAGGGGCCTGATTTTTTAAAATAAATTGGGACCAGCCTGTCCCTGCCAGCCCAAAGGCAGAAGCTTTCTGCAGCTTGCCTGCCTGAACAGCAGAACCAGGGCACTCTGCTTCTGGACTCTGCCTGGGCCACTGCTCTGAATCCCATCACCTGCACCCCAGAGGAAATGTGGTCTCCAATTCTGCCCCTCACTTCTCCATCTGTGCAGACACTGACAAAAAGTGGGTGAGAGGGAGAGGAGCTGCTTGAACTAATCTTGCATCAGAAGAGAAATCCTGTAGAGCCATGGCCTAATTCCCTTGTCAAACGCACACCGCCCTCACACCCAAACTTGCAAGTGTTTTAAATCCCAACTATCTGGCCTAGGTGGGAATATAAACTAGACCTCAGGTATTGTTTAACTGAGTCTGGCAACCTGCCTGCCGTGCAAATGAGGATACTGAGTAAGTAGATCTGGCAGTCCTTCAGAGCTGTCCCAGAGCTCTCCCAGAAGCACAGGCAGATGCTTGATGATTCCTTTCCAGTTAATGTGTGAGAGGGTTCTCTTTTCCCCTGACTGTAAAAACAAAGAAAAAAACACCCTGGTCATTGTGATACACCTCTAGAGATGTTTTCACTGGTAAAGAAACAATAAATTGGGTACTGATTACTCACCCTGTGACTAAGCTGGTGTGCGTGCTTTGGTCTGAGCACCTGGGCAAAAGTGGCAGTGAATCAACATGCCTGCATTGGATCAAGCAGTCTGTGGAAGTCTATTCAAATTAATAAACTGTTCAGGTTTTTTTAAGGGTCCTCCCTAGTGATGGTAGATTTTTAAGAACACTATTGACTTACACACTGTTTTTCTTGGAAAATGTTGTCATTTTAAACTTGTATAGATGAAATATCACAGAAGGGCGCTGTAGGATTTGTGTTGTTTTCACAGGACAATTGAGGTGGGAAGGGATCTTGGAAGGTCTGCAGTCTAACCTTGTGGTAAAAGGAGGGTCAGCTTAAGGTCTGACTAGGTTGCTCAAGGCTCTGTTCAGCTTAGTTCTGGTCTTGAAACCAAGTGGAAGAAACCATCAAAGATAAGGACTGTGGAGCCTGTCTGGGCAGTGCTGGACTGTTCCCGTGGGCAAAAAGCATTTTCTTCAATCCCGTCTGAACCTCTTGGGATTCAATTTGTCCATTGTTTCTTGTCCTCACTCCATTTACAGCTGCATGCATCCCTTCAGAAAGTTCCCAGGACATTTATCTGGATATCTCAATTGCTTTAGATTGTCTCGAAGATTATTATGTGTTTATACTGCTGTGGCTTTCTTAGATTTTGTAAGTGAGATTTCTTTTAGCAGAGGGTGCAGCTCAAGACTGCACTGTGATTTCTGAAGCTGGCACATTCAGTATGTCACATGTAGTTATAGTACAAAATAAATTTGAACAAATAGAAATTTTTACTTTTGGCAATATTGTCATCTGAAACATAAGGAAAAAATGTGATGCCTTGATGCATTTGCATTAACAAATGCCTGTTCTGAAAGAGGGAAATTAGTGTCTCGGCAAGTAACAAAGGGAAATGGGTTTATTTATTTTATATACGCTGCTACATTTAAGGCTTAGAGATGAAAGACTGATTTTAATTTCATGTAGGAAACCTAGGGCATGCACAAAGACACTAAAAAATCAACAGAACCAAAGACAGGAACATGTTAATATGCTACTGTTTTTACATAGCAGGGCAACCTGAAATTGTTGCTAAAATATCCAGCTCTATGAAAACAGATGTCTTTATTCTCTCTGCTCCACAGATAGACTTTTCTTTAATGGCTATCAAGTAGGTAAGTGCTTCATGTGTTTCTCTTTTGTTTCCTTATGACTTTTTGATAGTCATAAGGAAATATGAGTTGAGCTACATGCTACATCAATACATGCTGAGCTGCCGTCTAGTCTGTGCACAATTTGCAGTGTAATTAAAATTAATTTGAAAACACTTCAGGTATGTAAGCACTAATCTATGTGTGAGAGTTCACTGAGTTAGGCTAACTTGGATGATGTATGTATGTAATGTATGGAAGTACTAAGAATCCACTTCTTAATTAACATTTGCTTCCTTTTTGTGTGTTACCTGAAAAGGCTTAAGTATCACTTGTTTGTGTGTAGCTCCACACAGTCGTTTGAGCTGTCTAGGGCCTGTGTAAAGCACATTGCTTGTTTTATTTTTAAATCAGTGAACCCCCACTTTTAAAAAGGGACTGTGTCATGTTCTCTTCCTCTGCCTGATCCGGATGCACTGGAGCTTTTGCTGTCTTGCACAGTATCTACAATGATTGCTTTCTAAAGCCTGTGCCTTAGGTAGTTAATTTTCTGCAGTGGTACAATAGCATTTTTGATGTGCAGAGCTGCATGTGAATAGCCAGTATTAAAAATCTAGCATCGAGGCCAGAAACTATTTTGTAATACAAGGCTTGACTAACAATAAGTACTGTTTACTGAAGTGAGTAGCTTGTTTATTAGAGCAGAAAACTAGGAGTTGCTGGAACTGGGAAGACATGGGAAATCAGAACTACAGAATGGTCTCTGCCTTGATTGATCTACTTTTTTGTTACCTCTGTTCCAGCTGAAAACCAACAGAATTGGATAAAAGAAATCTGTTGTAAATTTTTTTGCTCCTGCCCTATCCATACTTCTATATAAAATAGCATTTTTTTTTCATTTTTTAAAAGCTTTTCGTGCAACTTCTTAAATTGTATTTTTTGTTAAGACAAAAATGTTGCTCAAATGTTCTGCTCGAAATGCATGGTAATGTGATATGAGTGCCGAGGGAAATTCAATATGGTACTCTGAGATTGTGCTTTACTTTTTCTCTTTGCGGACACTGAACCCATTCCTATAATCACAATGCTATCGCAGAGGAAATTTTGCTGAACTAATAATTGCCTTGCGGTCGAGACACCACCACAAGTATTTTACTGCTGAAGTCAGCTGCGGTGGAAATGAGCCTCCCTCCCCTGATTTGGCCCATAGCAATGATCTCTCAACTGCCGTCATCACAGAAATTAATGGAGAAACAGATCCCCTCCCACGCGTTAGCATGAAATCAAGCACCCGATCTTGGAAAAAATCTGCGCGCAGACCAGCGGGCCGCCTGGCGCGGGTGAGCAATCCCCACGTGCCGCTTCCCAGGGCAGGGTGCCTGTTGATTCACATGGAACGCCTCATCCCTGGGGTGTAGTGCTCCGTGATACTCAGCCTAGGGGTGATGAATACATAGATAGCTATGCCTGAATCCACATTCCTAGAGAAGGGGTGCAGTCTCCTGGACAGCCAAAGATGGTAAGAGTTTTTAGCTACTGTTACTATGTAAGCATCTAGGAGTACTACAAATAGTTCCCAATAAAAAAGCCTAATCAAATTCCTCTTACATTCTTTGGGATATGTCAGTCCTTTCAGTAGTTGGGTTTTGAAGCCCTAGCCTCCTAGGGTTTAAAATTGGCAATTGCAAAAACAAAAAGTGTTCCCCCCAACAAATGAACAAATCCCCCTGAAGGAATGAAGCTACACCATCCGGAAGATTCTCATTTTCTTCGTGTGTTCATTTTGCGGGCCCTACATATGCATAGTGTATGTTGATATTGAAAATAAAAACTTGACCTTTACCATGCAGTACCTCTTAACCTGGGAGGATGTGACTGTAGAATAAGCACAACTGGGGAATAGCATCTCTTTAGTATTGAAATGTTTTCCTTTGGTTGTTTGGATGGAAGCATTGACCAAAGTGAGTTAAGCACTGTTATTATCAGGCTATAAAAAACTACAGAAAAAACCTGATTGGAACTTGATGCCATATTCCAAAGTCTCTCCCTACAGACTCATGAATATAAATGATATTTAAAAGAAATTATTTGAATACTGGCTCAGCTGGTAAAGAGAAAACTGTATTTTCTAGGCGGGGTATAAAAATCCAGTGAAATAATTCAGTAATCTTCATCTTTATGATGTTGAATGCCTCTAGAACTTTTAGATCCTCAGGTTTCTGAATGAAACTTTCAAGTGTTACAATGTTGGGGATGAACAAATTTATGTGCCCATTCATTTACAATGTGGAGAACACCCAAGCTAATGAGCAGAAAGTGCTGAACGGTATAGCTGACAGTTCTGCCACATGATCTGCAGTGTAAAGTGGTTGAAAACTGCAGGATCATTATGTCAGTATTTTTTTGAGGGGAAAATGTGGTTGTGAAACTGTAACTGACATTTCTCCCTTTGACAGAATAGAAAATCAAAGGTTTTGTTTGTTCATTTTAAAAATAATGTTATCTCATGTCTGTATTGGAAGTGTTGGAGAAGTGTTTTTCCCTATGTGTGGTCAATGGAGAAATCCAGAAAGTATAGGATGTTTGCTTTCTTTGCCAATATTTGTTTTCAGTGTCAATTTATAATGGCAAAAATGATGACATCAAATTCTTTAAAAACAAATCCATGCAATCTGGTTTTTGTTTTTACTGTCCTAAGATATCAGTGATGAAGTCTGTTTCTAATAACTAGCTAATGAGCCACTGAAATAGCTCTTGTTGCTGACATTCTTTCTGGGAAGATTGATTAAATTCTCCAATATGCTACAGTAAAAAAGTAGATCTAGTGTGCAACCAACACAGGAAATGTTATGAGCAAATTGCTCTTCCACTCATGGTGGTTCTTACACTGAGACTAATGAATATTGCAGGAATTTGGAATGCAGAATAGGACTAGTATGACTTTTCAAATATATTTGGAATTTGTGGAATGGCAAGCATGAGCAATCTTGCTTAATTTTTAACCCTAATGTAACTGGAAAAGTGTTTCTTTGAAATTTTCCTTGAGTTCTGACTCTGCTGACCAGAGATACAAAGCATGTAGTCTAAGTATATGGTGGTGGTCTTATTCTGCTTTAGAAGGATTACTGGTTTCAAATCAAGATCAAAAGAATGTCCAATATATGTAGCATGTCATGCAGCTTAATCTACCCTAAGTGCATAACACATATATAACACTGACCTTCACTTGGCATGTTAGTCATGCAAAGGAGTTTAGATTTTGTTTGAGCCTCAAGGTAGTGTTAATTCCTGCTAAAATAAGTCATCCACAATATGCACTTAAGGGAAATTCAAAGCTATTAAAGCAGATGGCCTGCCAAAAATCATAAGTCATCTGTGACAGTCTAATAATGTTAAATTCTTTGAATATATGTAAAAATGGGGAAACTTGCAGTCTAATTCCTGAAAATGTGGGAAGCACAGAATTGTATGAGAGCACTAATGATGAGTTGCACTGCCAATTCACACAGTTCTTTGTTATAGATAGTTTAATTTAATGGGGTGTTTAATTGTTGACATAAATTCATCAGTTTGTCCAGGAAATATGTTTTTGTTTACCCCCAGTGAGATCCTATGTGACACCTGCAAGATAACCTTTTTTTTTTTGTCAGTGTTTTTGTCTAGCCAGGCAGCATCAAATTATTTTTAACCAGAAAATTATGAAGAGTTCTTTGCTATCCTAAAATGCCACATATGAGCTGCTTTTGTTTCCTAGTTAAAAGATTCAAGATAGCACAATAATGCAGTGCTGCTTCTTGCCCGTAGACTTTTTCACTTTTGTTTTTTTCACGGTTGGTCTTTCCCACTGTGTGACTTTTCTGATACTTCTGTAGCTTTAAAATTATGGAACGAAGTCCAACTCACATGCTTGATACAGTTAAATTTTGCTAAAATATGTACTTCTACCACATTTTCTGTGCTGATAGGTTCGCTAAGGAAATTCTTAATTTCTTGCTTCAGTATTATTTCAACTGGCATCTGTGGTATATCAAGCTGTCCCTGAAGGATTTTCTTCTGTGTTTATCTGACACACAAGAAAAATTTTTTTAGGAAATGCCACTGAATAGTATGGTTGATTGAAGGAGAAAATATATTGCTATTAGGCTGGAATGTAAGGTTTAACAGAAGAAAAAGCAGGAGACAGCAGGAAGAAGAATCATGATACATTTGTCATTAAAGTACTTCAGTGTGTCTGGAACGCCAAGTAGGTTTGAATGTTTTTACAATGGAGTTCATATGTATGCTTAGTGCAAAAATATTTACCTGATTTCATATTGTTGAATGATGTGCTAATTGCTATCAATGTGATTTTTCTAATGTGAACATTTCCAAATCAATTTATGGTCTGTTGGAACTTCTTCTTATTTGTAAAAGATTATTTTTCCAAGGATTTTTACTGGGATAGGACTTAACTGTTTTTACCATTTAAGGCTTTACAATGACCCAGCTGAAAAAAATCTTCAGACATTTAGACTACAGCTTAATAGTTCATTTTGATTCCTGTTTCTGGACACAAGTCAAATATGAGACTTCTCAGCTCAGTTGTGTCCTCTTACAATAAACTACTTTAAATTGCTCTAGTTCCCTTGTGCTCAATGGACATAGCAATCATGTTCTCATATTTTTTGATGTCTTTAAAAGCAAAACTAGCACTGCAGTTTGCATTTTGTTGTTGCTTTAGACTATGTTTCCATGAAGGACGGTTTTCTTTTGAGGTACATATAGGTTGAATCAGTGCCACAACTAAATTCCAAATCTGAACAAGATGAAAAAAAAAAAGACATGTAATTATTGCTTTTCTGCTAGGGTATGGTACTTAGACCCTTGGCTGCTTTACACACTGCACTATGGCTTGGATTATGTTGAACTTCAGTGGTATTTCACTAGAAGTAATACATTAATAGCAACATGTTCTTCCCCCTTCCTGCTAATTTTCCTAGGGTATTTTCCCTGCTCTTTTTCTAAATTTTACATTAGCCTCAACTTAGTGAAGTTAGGCACATTTTAAAAAAATTTAATAAAATTTGTTTCTAAGAATGAATTTAAAAATAACCTAATTTACTGCTAATGTCAGTTTGAAGATTTAGGCAAAGGTGCATTAGTTTTTGAAATCACAGTTGACCTTCTAATATCAAAGACCTTTGAGAGGTTTTTTTTAGGAAAATGACTCAAGACAGCATATATTCTCTAGAATTTATCATTATTTACTTAATTTTGAACCCTAGGCCTAGATATTTTGTTCTTCTCCATCAAATTATTTCTGACTTTGAAGAGAGAACACTTAATTCTTTAAAAAAAAGGTCTGAAATAGTTTAGTTTCCTGTGGTAAGGAACTTGGAAAATTCAATAGGAAAACCAGTAGCTGTTAGCAAATGTTCAGATTTGATCAGTGTGATTAATAGTAGCAGAAGAACTTCTGCTTCATTGTTCTGCCTAATGGCGAGTCTTGAGGAATGGTCAGTCTTATGCGTTTTTTATATGTTGCTCCATATTGTTTAATTTTGTTTTCTTGGTACACATCAGTTGAGGACAGTGACCTGAACACAATTTGCCCCTACTCAGTTGCAGATCTAGGGGCTCATGCTATCCTATGGGCACCAGAAATTTCAACTTGTCAGAGAATGCAAACAGCATTTTTTTCTGATTTATATAGGTTTTATGAAATGGTTGTATACGAATGAGTAGAAGACATTTTTTTGCAAAAAGTAGTTCAAAATCTGATCTTTCTGCTCTGGACCTGCAGAACTGGAAGTGACTGCATTCTTGCAGGATCTCTTCTTTTAATTCCTATTTATCCAGAAGGTCCCTGGTACTTCCTGCTCAACTGTACAAGTCCAAGCCAGATTATCCAAGGTTGTATGTAAAGCTGATGCCACACTACCAGCTCTTACTCTGTTGGGCTGTGGGGTGTGGGGCAGAGTTTTTGCTTCCTACTAGTCTACAGAGGTAGTGTTTTAATACAGAAGTACAGCAACATCCTGTTCTTCTTTCTCTTCAACCTCTCATGTAAAAGTTCTTCTATGTGCATGATTCTACCTCCAGGTATCAGATAAGGATTGTGGGCAATGCACTAGGAAACCAAGGTGTAATGTCTCTTTCCCTGCTTTTATAGATTGTCATTTCTTCCTGATTAAGCGTTGATCTCTTTAAGACACAATTTGTGATTTTATGCTTTTCTGGCAATAATCTTGTCGGCACAATCTTCAGAATTTCTTGTGAGGATGAGGAAACCTGATCAATTATATGTTTCTTCAAATAAAGAGGCTTATATTATTATTACTTAAGAAAGTAAAATTCTTCCAGTGCTTTTTCAGTTACAGTGATTTTTGACATGTTTTAGAGCAGTTAGTTTCCTCTGACATCCTAGATGATTCTGTTCCCCAATAACGTAATCAAACTGTGCTGCACTCCTTAGTCCTTGTATAAAGTGGTATGATATTTTCCATGTCTTGTTTCTTTTCATTGTAATAAATTGCTTTGAAGAATTACTTGTGGGCTGTGAAAGCATCCTTTTCAGTGAAAAATCTCAGTGCATGAATAGAACTGTGTGCATCTTCTCTCATGTTCTGTGTGTTCTCTGTGTTTCAAAAATACTCATTTAATGATATGTAGGTAATTGGCAGTTGCTGAAACATCACTGTTTAAGTTTATTATGCCTTTATATTTCAAAATCACAGCTTCCAGTTCTTTATTGCAATTCTTTAGTAATCTGGTTTAGTAATCTTTAGGAAAGTGAATGTAAAAATTTAAGATACTTAAAAGGTTGAGTTAAAGCCAGTGTACTGCTTTTACAACTAATCCTATGTATTAGTCTCTAAAAGACAACTGTCTTCAATTTTTAAAGCCTGTTCTAATTCATTGTCTCACTCAGAAATATGCTACCAACTACAGATTGCTTATATTTCTCTGATAGACTATCATCATTATGGCAATTCTCCCTGGTCTTCAGTGATTTTTTCTCTCTAGCCAGCAAAAAGGAGTTTCCCAACTTGGCAAGATTTATGCTGATTTAGAATAAAAGATAAAATTTTAGTTCCTGTAAGAAACAGTGAGCCAGTTCTTACTGAATTGTCTGCAGCCTCCTTAGAACATGTATTAAATCTCCCACAGCTAAACATTAAATCAGCTGAGGTAACAAGCATCCCAGAGCTGTGCTCAGTTATCTGAGCAACATGTTAAGTGTATTTCTGCTTGGATTTGTGATTGTGTTCATCAACATCAGGTGTATTCTTAAGTAACAATCTGTTGCTTTTTTAAATGACAAAAAATTTTATGGAACTGTTGCATAATGATTATCTGAAAAAAACCAAGACACTCATCACACTTTCCCTGAAAGCAGTATCATTGGGAAACAGATTGCACAGGAAGGGCTGAGGTGGAGGACGTCTTTTAAAAGTGTTAGTTTCCTAGAGCTGACTGGAGGCTGCACCTACTCAAAGGAGAAAAATTTATTTTCCCTTAAAAGGCTTTCAGCAGTTCTGAGACTTAAAAAAAAAAAAAATCTGGCATAGTGATACACTCTTGTGGATTGAAGTGTTTCATGCCTCTTAATTGATAAAAAGTGGTGGTTGTTTCACCAGGAGAAATTTCTTGGCTTGGGCTGTCAGCACCACACAGCAGGCACACTGACTTACCCGTGAGTCTGCATAGTTGCATGGCAGGCTGTTTTGTGAGCAAACCACAATAATGGGTGTTTTTACAAAAAAATAAAGCTGGTTCTTGCCAACTTCCATTTTCACCTAAAAAAAAGTTTAAATTCAGCCAATGGCTTTTCAAAGGTAACATAATCTGTGTGTCTGGAATTTGTCTGCAGAATATTTTTTTAGCATTTATTTGGGATTTTTTTCCCACCTAACTAAAAAAGATGAATAGGCATTGTTCAATACTTACTAAGAAAGAAAAAAAATGTCCCCTTTGTGTGATTGTTGTGTCAGTTTTTGTGTTTTTTTTTTTTTTTCTTTCTTTTTTTTCTTTGGTTTTATTTTTTTAACAGTGCAAACTCATGAAAACAACTATTATCTGTAGTTGACACATTTCTCTGTAGGATCTATTCCCTTCCCTATCAGCTGAGAATCTCCATCTCAAACTCAGTTGTGTTTCCCAAACTTTCAGGCACTAGAAGTAGGGCATCTCTTAGCATTCTCTTTAAAATGGTTTAAAGGCTATGTAGTCCTTGATTTTTGCATGCTCAGGAATAATAAATTTCAGTTCTGATTTTGCAGTTCTAAGTGAACAAAATAGAAATAGCCAAAGGAGTCTTCATCAGCAGGGTGGCAGCTGAAAACCTCCATGTAGGCAGACATGCCATATGTAGGCAAAAAAATAGCCAAACTTGCAACTGGAGATAGGAGAAATGTGAAATGCCTGTGTTGGAGCATGAGATGTTTTCAATGGCTGAAGTTTCTCAAACCTAGCTCATTAAGAGTTTGATTGAGGCTAAACCTGTTCTGCATTCCAAGAGGCTCTCATTGATTAAAATTTGAAGAATTTTTAATGGTACTTGAGATTCATATGCCTTCCTCTAATTGTATATTTTGGATTAATGTTTTTGTGTGGGTTGGTCTGTTTCCTCCCGTGGTAGTAATGTGCTGTGCTAGCCAAGTAAAACTGTTATGCTGTATAAGGGAGTGGGAAGAGAGGTTCCTGTGAATATTCCCTAGAGTCTTCTGGTCAAAACAGGTATTCTCTTGAAGTTTCTCATTTTTTGTAAATATAGTGTACTGGGAAAGTAGGAGGAAAAGGCCACATAAGATTGAAATAATTCATAGAGAACCTAATGCATAAGAGATATTTTAGCCTGCAATTACCTAGTGTTTCAAATTCAGCACTGGAGGCTGGTAATGCCATGAACTGGTAATAGTTTACTGGATCTCCCATTTGTGACTGCACTAATATTAGGATAATTCTTGCTCCATTTTCTGGTGTTGAAAAGCAGTATTGTCTTTAGTGTTCCAAGCAGAAGAATTCTTTGGCCAGAAGACTTGCAGAGTCTGCAAAATCAGGCTATCCTTGTTCTGTCCGCCTCCTTCTATTGTCTAAATCCTCCGATTACTTCTTGTTGGATTGTGTATACTAGTAAAGCTATTTAGATATTAAGTCCATACACTGTTGCTATTTTAGTAGCTTTTGTTGCATCAGTTTCTACTCATGTTTTCTTTCCTTATCCCTTGATAATATTAGGATAATCAAGCATTCGTTGGTTTGTTCAGTTCTTGGTTTGGTATGCATGAGCAGAGAGCAGCAGGGATTCCTGAGCAGGTTTTAAAGTCACAGTTGAAATTGTACTTTGCTTCTTAATGTATTGTCACACTGTTATGATTGTGTTTAATTTTTCTTAATGATATTTTGCAAACTGATTCTAAAGCTCTCATGTTTGTGGCTTGCCCCTGCCCCACAGATGTCAATGGATCTTTTTCTTCTCCCTCTCCCTGTTTATTTATTTTTTGTTTGTTTATTTGAGTTTGGGGGTTTTTTGTTTGTTTTTTCTTTTCTTGTTTGTTTGTGTGCATTTGGTTTGTTGTCGGGTGGTGTTTTTGGTTGGTTAGTTTGGTTGGTTTGTTGGTTTAGTTTGGGATTTCTTTGCACAGTTTTTTTTACCTTGATACTTACAGTCTTGTACTTACGATTCTATCTCAGCTATGAACTTGTTCAGTAAGACCAGACTTTATAGAAAACAGTCTGGACCTCTGTCCTCAGAGATTTTTCCTCTTTTCTCTCAGATTTGATGTCAAGTGTTAGTTTTGAAATCTTTCATAAGAAGGATCAAGACGTGTCTTGGGGCTTAATCTCAGAGGAAACTTTGCCTCAAGTAAACATTAGTTATTTCTTCTTCTTCCCTCAAAACACTTAGAGTTTCTCTAGGTTACTTTTCTTTTTGATACTCAAGAGAAACACACAGCCCAGGAATTGTTTTCTTTTATTTATGATTATGATGCCAAACAACTCTGAAAGCTTTGGATGAAACTGGTTGGGAAAAATACACTGGAGTTTGCCTGTTTCTATGATGTTACTGATACAAAGGATGGAAGAATTCAGATCTTGCTACTTTTTTCAGGGGTTTATTCACTGGTATCACCTGAAACCCCCTTGAGATCTTCGGGCTGTTAGTGCATGAGGACAGACTTCTCTTGTTTGTGCTTGGCTGTTCCCATGCTTTTTTCAACTATGTTTCAAATTAATTTGTGTTTATTTTAACTTAACTGAGGTTTTTTGAGACCATTTTGTTATATAGATCCTTTTGCAAAATGCAGAAGTTTCACTTCACAAGACAATGATGGGTCATGTTCTCTTAATGTACTTTGAATTTGCCTGCAAATATTAAGAGTAGGACAGCAGCAGTAACTTTTCTTGTTCTTTAGTTTTTAAATGCATGGAATACAATGCAAGTCTTCATTTACCTCTGTCTAGTGTACAGCCAGATTCCTCTTTGCACCAGATATATTTCTTTATTTTTTTCCTTTGACCCATTCTGGCATAGGGCTTAAAGATGTCACTCTACTGTTTCAATAAATCCTCTTTTGATATTGTTACCAAAGTCATCCTATGTATGCCATGTATGTCAAATACTAATGTCCAAGGTCTTGGAAGTACTTGTGAATAGTTTTTGAGGAGAAAAAAGAAACAAAGCATGCTGTTGCATGTAGGTGGCATGGAGTCGAGTAGGCAGCTCAGAAAAAAAATCAAAGAACACCAAGTGGTCTATACGCTTCTTTCTGCTTTTGTGATCCTATGTGAACAGAACAGAATTATTCATTCAATACTGAAAAAAAATTGTTTGGTAACCCACCTTGTAGCACACATAAAAAATGGAGAAGCTTTTTATGTTTTGTTTCAGAAACTCTGCAGGGATGGCTTTTAGCAAGCCTGAAAGCTCAAAGGTGTGATTTTGTTTTAGTTGTTTTTATTTGTGTGGGTTTTTTGAGGGGGTGTATTAAGAAAAAAAATGTATACATATTTTATCCTTACCAGAAGTTAGAAGTGACAGGAAGTGTCACATCCTTAACTTTTGCACATTTGGGTGGTGCTGCTACTGCCTTTTTTGCTGGTATTTTTGATGATTCTTTGGGCTTTTTTTAGTGTGGTTGTGTGTCCTTAAGTTGTGAAACAAACTGTTTGCAAAGGCTTTCATTCATCTTTTTTTGTTGCCTTTGTCTCTTGCTGTTAAATGTGAATGGACGGGTGGATTGAATGAGTTACTCTTGTGCAATAAAACAAGTGGAAAGCAAACTGTCAGAGAGGAAACAACTTGAGCAATAATTCTACACTTGATGGAACTTAGAAGTGTCCAAAAGCCCCCTTGGAGCTTGACTTGACACTGCAGTGAAGCAAGTGATTGTCTTCTGTTCAGAGTACCACCTGTGCATGTGCTTATAACCGTTTGCTGACTCAGCTTTGGTTTATCATAGCTGTCTGCCATTTAATTTTATGTATGCTTTTAAATCATACTACTTCACTGAATATCTCAGTACATCTAGAACTTGATATTTATTACTTCAGTCTTTCTTCTAGTGTGAATGTGAGGGAGAATCATAAATTGGTTTTGATTTTATAGGGAGTGGGCAAGAGGTTAAGGTCAGAGAGGCTCATTTTCCATTTTGGATGTGAGGTTTGTGGCTTATTTTGGCTGATGGTAGGGAAAGGACTCCTGTTGCCTTACAGCTTCTTCTAGGGAAGTTATGTCTTTGGCTGCATTTATTGAATTTTTATGATCCCTGAACTTTGCGTCAAGCCTTCATCTAAGAGCAGTCCATCTGATATCAGATAAAACAAATTATCTCCTGCAACTTTACCCACTGTAATTGTATTATCATGACCATGAAGTCCTTTGGAATTATAGCTCGGAATAGTAGTGTCATATTTGGCCTGTCAGAAGTCATCCAGTTCTTTCTTTTTAACTGTTATTTCCTCTAAGTCTTCTCTGTTGGTAGCAGAGTTATCAAATATGTTAAAACATGAATATGTCTCTGTCATTGGTCTGGTTTTAGTGCTTGAGACTGTGTCACGTGTCTTGTTCGTCTGGGACTACAAGGGATGTTGAAAGTTTTTTAAGGCTATTGCTTCTTTTGAGGTTCCAGAATCTGGCTGTGCTGAAATACCAAGAGGCTTTTGATAAAGGACGGTAAACAATTACAACCAATGAATCCAAATGTATTTCTTCATGGTCAGAAGGCAGAATTTGAGATTCCTGCTCTGGACCATATGTTGTTGCTTCATCCCTGTAATAGAAGAGGATCTATGTGAACTACTTGAAATTCGACAAGGTCAAGTGCGAGGCTCTGCACCTGAGGCAAGACAATCCCAAGCACCTCAGGCTGGGCAGAGAATAGGTTGCGAGCAGAGAATAGGTTGTGAGCAGCTCTGCTGAGAAGAACTTGGGGGTGCTGGTGCGTGGAAGGCTGGACATGACCCAGCCATGAGCACTCACGGTCCAGAGAGCCACACGTGTCCTGGGCTGCATCCAAAGGGATGTGGCCAGCAGGGGAGAGGAAGGGGATTGTGCCCTTCTCCTCTGCTCTGGTGAGACCCCACTTGCTGTATGCAGCCCTGGGGTCCCTAGCAGAGGAAGGCAATGGAGCTTTTGGAGTTGGTCCAGAGGAGGCCTGAGCATCTCTTCTATGAAGACAGGCTGAGAGAGCTGGGCTCACTCGGCCTGGAGAAGAAAATGCCTCAAGATTATAGCACCTTCCAGCAGTGCTGAAATGAACAGCCAAGAATGCTGTGAGGCACTTTTGACAAGCACATGTAGTGATAGGACAAGGGGGAATGGTTTTAAACTAAAAGAAGGTAGATTTATATAAGGTGTTAGGAAGAAATTCTTTACTGTGAGGTTAGTGAGACTCCAAAGCAGATTGTCCAGAGTGTTGTGGTGATTCTTCCTAGGAAGTGTTGGGTGTGGCTTTGACCAAACTTGTCTGGTGAAAGGTGTCTCGGCCCCTGGCAGGGCAGCAGGACCTAGATGATCTTTATGGTCCCTTCCATCCCAATCAATTCTATGATTCTATGATTTCTGTGAGGTGGGATATCACCAGGACTGTTTGCTCTTTAAAACTGCTTCACTTCCTTGAGAAATTGTCTTCTTCTGTCCTTTTTTATATTATCCTGTCTTTAATGCCTGTACTTGTTGGTTTTTCTGCAGCACAGGCTGATATAAATTTGAAAAGGAGTAGGTGCTCGTGGAGAAGGAGTGCTTTTGGTTCAATCTGTACCACTCACTCCTTAGCCAGGTTAAACTAGAGGATTGCTTTATCCTGTGCGAGGAGTGATGTAGCAGGTTAGGAGACCTTGAACCTTCCAATGGAGTTTGGGTTGTTATTGGAGTGGAGGATCTTGAGAATAGTAGTCGCTGCTTAATGAGGTTATGGGCAGTTGGAGAAGGTGTCTAGTCATGATCCTGGGATTTTTACCTGTGCCGGACATCACTCAGGCTGGCAGTGGCTACATGCATCGACATTCATCTCTTTCAGTAGCCACAAAATGAACAGCAGTCCTAGGTTTTGTTCTTATTAATGAAGTCATATAGATGAAGATGAATCCTGTATGGTTTTGTTTTTTTTTTTTAGAGGTATAACTACCTGTACAGCAGTATGGAAACTGAGGAGCCTGCATATTTGGCTCACACTGTGAAATGCATGGAATTTTGTTGTACTAATTTAAAGTTAAGGTATTAATATAGTTAAAATTTAGTTTATTTATAAATATCCATCACTCCCCCCCCCCCCCCCCCCCCCAAACCCTGCACAATGTATAATTTCATTCTGGTGCCTTGTGTGTTTTATTACTTGCATTCAATTATGCCACTGTTGTTCCCAGTTGTTTCCTATCGTTAACATTATGACTGTCCGTCTTGTGTCATTGTCCCCTCCCTTCACATTACCTCTTCAAGGTTTGAGGTTTCTTGTGCTTGCTTATCTCAGACAACATCAGAGCTATGAAACCTACTGTGTGCAAATTTTACTTTTTTAACAAACTCCTTGAGTTTTATCAACAGCTTCAGATGACTAACTAGTTGTCTGGATGTGTGTGCAAGTACTGGAAGTCTGTTTGTTAAAAGATACCTTAAATGAAAAATATATCGTAAAAGGAGACCATATCCGTAAGTAAAACCAAGAGAGGGGGAAGGGAGCAGAGTTAGGGTTGAGCTTTCAACCTTAATTCTGTATTTCAAGGGCTCTGAATGCTTGGTTTGTTAGCATTAGTGCTGCACTAACTTAAAAGTATTTTTCCATGAGTGTGTGTGTGTTTAACCAACTAAGCATGAAATCCCTTGCTTCTGTTTGTCCCTATTAAATAGTGGCAACAAAAGAAACAGACAGGAGATGGGTCCAGAACAAAGCAGAAATAATGGAGTATTTCACCCCAAAAAGGAGAGTGAAACGAGAAGTACAATGAGTAGGCAAAAACAGACTCAACAGCTGGAGGCAGTTTAATGTGTTGTAGAGAGTACTAATTTAGGGACATTTGCTGCCCAGATCTTCAATCTGTGATCTCTGAGTGGCACATATATCAGAAGTGTTTGGCCATCCCTGCTATAAACACAATATGCTTTTCCCAGAAGAAATCTCCATAGGGCTTTAAAGGGACACAGTCTAGGATTGTCAGCATAAATACTGATGTGCTTAAAACCCAGAATCATCTTGTTGGGTTGGGAATCTGTGACGAGGAGTAGAACTGGCTAGCTTCTTCCCTTAACTCTTAAAAAATTGTGATACATGCATATTCAGCATTCCTGCACACTGACAAGTACAATGAAAGTAACAGTGTTGCTGAATATTGTGAAGATTTCTACAGGCTGAAGCACCTATTACTCCCAGTTTTCTGGATTAATCCATCCTTTTTTTCAAAAACTGATTAAATGCATACATTTTTAAAGGTACCTTATTGTTTTATTTTCTGTACTTAAAAATATGTTTTATCATAAAAAAATTAATTCCTGACTTGCCCTGCCTGCCTCTCTTTTCATGCCTATTTCCCTCATCCAGTGGCTACAGCTTTAATTGTGATATTCTCAAAAATTATGAAAGCTGACAATTTGACATGTCATTTCCTTTATACTAAGTAAGGTCTTACCCTGATAAGATGAGAAGGCTCAGAAAAATGTTCAGCTTTTGTTGCTAGCAGTGGGGTCTGAGTACATGACCATGTCCTAAACAACCTTTCAGTGACTGTGCTGACTAGCTCTGCTTGACCCTGTATTTGCAGTAGTCCAATGTTTTTTTTTCTGCCTGCTCCAACACTTTCTCTAAGAGGCACTGTTTGGGTTTACAGTTTGTTTTGCAATACCTAAAAGGCATGATTTTATTGCCCATTGAGCAAATCAAGTTTGGGAATCAATGGAGGAGATTCCAGGTCTATATCTGGCAAGTTAATTTGAGCTTCTTTTATGCCTTTTGGGTTGGCTAAATGGAGTGGAAAGTATGCTGGTTTGGGAAAGAACTGACCACTAGTTCTGAATTAAGCAACTCTCTTAATGTTTTTGATGTATTTGTGTTTTAGAATTCTGGAATTACTTCTTTAGTTACTGGTACACTTTTCTTGCAGTTTTATGGTTTTCAGAGTGCATTGTAATATGTTACGACATCTTAAATAATATGTAGCTCTAATCCATGGTTATAAAATATTTTAGGATGCATTTCCTATCTACAATGAAATACTGAATATAAGATGCAATTTTATTTGCATGGTCTGCGACTTCTGAGTTTTCTGCTCCCCACAGATACTATGTAGCTACTAGATGCAGCTGCCACAGTTGTGACAATAAAGGTTTAGTCTCTATAATGGATACTTAAATGGCCCTAACTTTGTTAGGGAGCAGGTAACTTGAGGCTGCTAGAGAACAGGAAGGGAGTGATCAGACTATTTGTATAGTGATATTTCCAATGGGAAAGATGTTCATTGCGCTAGAGTAGGGAGGATTGCAAAACAACTTTATTAAGTCCAAATCTGTTTTTACAAGCATCCTCTACAATGTACTCTAGAATTTCTCATCTTAGCTTCTGCTAAGTGCTGTACACAATAGCTTAAGTTTCAGCAGCTTTTTGAAGATATAATATTTAAAAAAAAAGTTTTCATTACAACTAAACCAAGTTACTGAAGGAAATTAACCTAGCAGAAAGACAAAGTCATGAGCATAGCAAAGATAAGGGAATCATACCAAATGAAATACAAGAGTGGTCTGGGGGAAGCCATGTTCCTGTCTTCTAGGGGTCTGTCTGAAATTTCATTGCCTAACTGTGCTTAATAGTGAAGGATAAGTGAGGGGTGATGAGTCTACATATGCTACTTTGGAGATTTTTGATCATGTGTTCACTCACAGCATATAAAGATTCTCCAGTCTAAGTTGGACTTAAGGAGTTTGCAGTAGAGAGATACTGAATTTCACAAACCTGCCTGTCACCCGCAGAGCCTCCATATATGTTTTACAAAGAGCAGAAATTATCTTTCACAGAACTATATGTCATTAGTTGCTGTCAGGGGTCAAGTGTCACATTTGGTTGCATAAGAACCAGCACAGTGGCTGGACAGAGAAGCACAGAATTCCATCAGCTCATCTATTCCTTTATGTTTTTCAATGTCACATCAAGAGGTTGTTGCAAAGATGCCATGATGACAGGGACAAATGGAATCCTTTTAAAGACTGGATATAGAGGGTCTGACACACAGCCTCAGGAGCTCTGGCAAGCTCTGAAGGATTTCATACAACCCTTCAGCTTGATATCCATTAAATGGAAACTCTATTTAAAGGAGTTTATCTTTTTCAATGAACTCAGTTGGCCTTTCTCACTTCAGTACCACTGTAGAATGTTTGCTGTGGCTTTGTAGAACCTGTGAGATGAGTATAAACAAGTAAATGAATAGAACAGCAGTAAATAAAGCTAGTAGACAAGTTTATTCCTTTGAGATATGGACATATACAAGAGCAAACCTTAAGGAAAATAATTTTTGAATCAAATCTTCATAGAGGCAAAGCTATTATTTTTAAAATCTGCTGCTTTTATTCAGCTTAAATATTATTTTACATATTCTTACTTCTCCTGAAGTGTTGCTTTTCCCTCTTTTAAAAGATGCTGAAGTAGTTTTGTAGCTTTCACTGAATTTATCTTTTGCTGCTTCAAAGCAATGAAAACTGTTTTGGCAGCATGTGTAATAGCTTACCGTCTATACTGAAAGAATCCAATTAAAGTTCTGTGTTGAGTGAGCCGTCCTTTTATAATCACATTCTCACTGGACGACTTGCTCACAGGGTCAGACCCCACTGTTTGCATTAGAGCCTTGCTGACATCAGTTCAGTTTCTCTGCTCCTCCAGTAGCCCTCAGTGAGAAAACCTGGGCAGTTGTCAAGACAAACTAGGTTAAGGTTGTAAAGACTGGATTTCTTTTCCCGCAATCAGTGCAGTGCAGACTTGTGGTTAAGATGGAAATAAAGAGCTGGGGCTATGTAAAAACAGAATGTGTGAGAAAGGGCTCATTGCACAGACATGTTTTCCCTTCCCTATTAGAGCAGATGTCTTCCTTTGATATAAAGGTGGCAGATACTGGGGAAAAAGTTATTTATGTCTATGTCTATTGGAGTGGTGGAAGTCTGCCTTGGAAATCAGTGGGTAATTATGCTCCATACATAAAATATAAATTTCCTAGCTTTCCTGGAATTGTATGCTCTTAGATTTTTACATTAAAAGTTTCTAAATTGCATATAAACAAAGAACTGAAGAACTTAATGAGGGCCTAAGGAACCCTTCGGAAAACTTGGCCTACTTTGGCAAAACTGTTTAAGAGAAGTGAGCAGAAATCTGAAGTAGGCTTTGTGTAGAGAGATTTTATTTGTTTACATTGTGATTAATTTGCACTTCTCCAGGGAAAGTGAGATATCTATCTGGTTTTTACTAGATCTATGTCCAGAAAGATTTATTTGTTTATTTATTTATTTATTTACAAGCTGTTGTTCTGAGCTGAAATGCGTGACAAAGCAAGCCCGGAAAGGATATTAGTGGAGCAAAGGTCTCTGTTTCTTTTCTGTGACAACAGGTAGAGCCTGGTCAATCGCTGCTCAGGACTGGCTCTGATATTCACACCAGGTATTGCATGAAATTAGCACAGGAAGGAAACTCATGCATAATCAGCTGCAGAGCTGTATAGGGCATGAGCCTGTCTCGTGGTGTGAGCAGTTTGTGCTACTTGGGAAACGGACACACAGCTTTTTGATGTTTAGGTGAAAAGTTAACATGTATACTTGTTTTGTTATAAAGTTTTTCTAGATTTTAGTTGAGGTGGTCTTAGTCTATTAATTGCTGACTTAGTCAAAGTAATAAGTTGAAATAATACTTTGCTTCTCTCCAATGCCTTCAGGTTTATAAACTTCCTTCTTAGAAAGTTAAAGAAATAAACATTTGCCAAAAAAGAAAACTAACCTCTTCCTTTTGTTTTTGTTTTGCCCTATCCTGGCAGTGTTTTAGAGCACTTTGCTGCAAGGGACCGCCACCACCACGACCTGAGTATGACTTGGTTTGCATAGGCCTCTCTGGCTCTGGCAAGACAAGTCTTCTGTCTCAGCTCTGCAGTGAAAGCGCGGAGAATATCGTGTCTACCACAGGTAGGATGCTCCCTTTATTCCATGGTGTGCTGGGATATTGCCCAAAGATGACTGCTGAAACACATAGCAAAGCCCGTAGAGAACTTCAGTCTACTTGTCTTGCTGTTGAAAGTACCTAATGGATCACTTTGAAGCTACCACTACTTTCTTTCAGTATTTGTTCATATATGGGGAATATTCGTGAGAACATGTAATTTGGAATATGTTAGACATCAAAAATGTGTGGTCTAATGAAGCAGAACCATAACATACAGTAGTACTGTGCTGTAGACACACATTAAAATGTTTCTTCTCATTTTACTTTTGATTTTTAAACAGTCTCACTATGTATTGGAGAAAAAGGAAGAGAATATGCTGTAAAATAGAATAGGACAGTGATGCTGTGAGACTTTAATTGCGATTTGTTTCTGTATGTACTTGGTCCATGCAGCCTTGTGGTATATGATAGCAACCAAAAAAAAAAAGAAAATAGCAATTTTTGGTGACAATCCCAGCTTTTTAGATGAGCAACAGGTTTGTTTATGTAGTAAGGGCAGATTGTTATCAAATAATTAATTTAGAGAAAGTTAGAGTGGTACTGAGGAGATGCATAAAAACAGACAGTACAACCACAGATAAGATGTATCTTAAGTCCAAAAAATTTGAATAGGCATCTTGATAATGGTGAACCAGAATGCCTAATACTGAAAAACATGTTTTGATTCAAAAAAACCCAAAACAACAAACAAAAAGCAAACAAAGAACAAAACAGCACCAGAAAAAACAGGAAAAGACACGTGAATTAAGAAGAGGGAATACCTGGCTGGAAAGTTCAGAAAGAGGGCAGATTAAGTCATGGAGGTTGAAGAAATCAGGTTCAGTGGCTGCAGCAGTTGTTAAGGTTGGTTTGCTGATGGAACTGATACTAAGTGTTGTGCGAGTACCTTGTGTTTACCGTAACATGGCTTTGTGCTGTAACTGTGGTTCATGGGCTTGAATTTCATGATTGTGCCATAGCAACCCTAACTGCTTTTCAGTGTATGTTTTCTTAATTTACAAGAACATAAGATTATTTAATAGAAATGTAATTAAAATGTAAAACAGGTACAAGAAAATAGTATTTTTATTAACCTGTGAATAGTTAACCTGTGGCCTCTGTAATAGAGAGATCTGACAGTTAGCTATGAGAGGATGACTAACTCAAAAAAGTTAGAAAGAAACTGTAGAGTAATGAGCCTTTTAAATTCTTTTTATCCCTCTCTTGAGCTTTATCTCTGGGATTAAAATATATTATACTTAAATATTTTAGACCCTTAAATAAATAGTAACAGCAATATAAATAGAAGTATAGAGCTATCAGAGAAAGTAATGAAAATACTGCTAATTAAAAATTAAATTGATTTTGTTTTTCTAGAGAGAGATGCAATAAAATACCATTATATGATTAGGTAACTTGAGGAATGAAAACCAGCTCTGGAGAATACTAGGCAGGCAAACCAAAATGATGCACATCTAGGGTACTCAGCTTATAATAAATCTTAAATGTGGCATATCAGACAATATTGTGGAGAATCCAAGAATACAATGTGACCACTTCTCCACTCAGGTTTCAAGCTATAATGTATATTTTTGCTTTTTTTCATCAATGCCACTCAGGTCCATTCCATTTTTTACCTTTTTTTAGAACGAGTTTAGGATTTCTCTAAAGATAACAGTCCCCAAAATATTTCATAGTTATTCCCTTCAGATTTTCTTGTACTTTCCTCTATTGTATCTAGCACTGATCATAGTAGGAGTACTGTAACATCTACCAGGGAGGAAAAACATCTTGTTTCTCTTAAGTGATAGCTAATATACGTGAAGTGAAGCACATTTTCTCAAAACCTCTTTACTCAGTTCACAGGTATGTAATCATGTTGAAACTGCTTGTGCTAGATGGAAATAAATTTAATGTCTGTCTGGATATTTTTTGCTGAAAGAGCACACATAATTTTTCCTTTATAAAGTATTATGTATGCTTATATATATGTATGAACTAAACATGCAAAATTTAGTGTGTAATACATTGGTATGGCTGGGAGCCTTTCACATTCCTGTTCTTTTGTCTGTCTGAATTTTCAATTAAGGGTAAAGGTCACATTTTGGTAGTGTTTTCTTTCTGTTTAGTTGGATTTGTTTTATTTTTATTTCAGTTTTAAGCAAAAATCAGGCCAATAGAGGACTCTTAGATATTTCCAGCGTGCTTATGACCATTAACACATCCAACTAAGGTCTGTAGAAGGATCTTTCAGTCAATAACATTTATGGAAAGAATTAATAATCCAGTTGTAACCAAAACCTATGGAGTTTAAATGGAAGAATACAATCATTTGAATTGCACATTGTTTTCAAGGTCTCCTAAAATTTGCAGAATGATCACCTCGTATTATTGGTAGTCTGGATTGTCCACTTTAGCTCTAGATGCAGTAAAAGATGATTTTATAGAAGTATATTCTGGCAGAAGATCTGGATGGAAGTTTTGTGCTAAATTTTGTGTGCCAGGTACTTATAATTGAAAATTACATTTCTTATCCTGATTTATTCTTGTTCCACTCTGTGGCACCCCTCCACCTCTTACCCCCTTCCCACTGCCTTTGAACTTACTTTTTAAACCTATTGAAATGGAATTTCTCTGGCAAAATCCTGGTTCTTGATGGAAAAAGTTGTTTTTTCTGAATATGTGCAGTTGATTCCAAATGGCCCCTTTAACAAATAGCTTACTAATATTCTGTATTTCTCTCCTTAGGTTTTAGTATAAAAGCAGTGCCATTCCAGAATGCAATTTTGAACGTAAAAGAACTTGGAGGTATGGCATTTATTCCTTGGTTTATAAAACATGCATGTCTAAATCTCCTCATAACTGTCAGTTGTTTTAAATTGTTAGTTATTTTAAATTTTAAAATGATAGATTAGTACAGTTGTAGTTAAAAATCTCAGCAGATAAAGTTGACAATAGCTGTATAAATCCTGACCTTAAAGAACAAAGGGTAAAAAGCAGGAGGAGTGGAAGGCATGTGGTGTATCTCCTTAATGTAATTTTTTGGATTGCAGTGGTTGAGTTACACAGAAATACAAACTGGACTGTAATTTTAGTATGGCTCACGTGGCAGCTCAAGGAAGTGTAAGTTCCTTGTGTTTATTGTATGTATAAACTTTCACTTATGAGAACTGGCTCAGGTAACTATGTGAACATTTGTCAAAACCAATATAGTTACTGCACCACTGAAAGTGTTGCAAAGGCAGCCAACTTATAATGAGTTATATTCTTTGAGAGCTGTTCTCTTGTTGGGTTTATTGGATTCTGGAGCAATGGTTGTTTTATGGTTGTAGGATTTTTTTAAACTTTTCGATATACAGGCAACCTATTTGGCACCCAATTCTCACTCTGAGTCTCAAGTGAGGTTGCTTATTAGAAGCAAGAAAACAGTCTCCTGTGAAGAGTTCTCATGGAGTCTAATATTCTTCTAATTTGAAACCCACCTAGATCTTCATATTCTAGATTTCTGTATATCTTATTTATTATTTATGTAAATATAGTAGACTTAATATTGAGGATATTTATTAGGTTTTTCAGTGAGCTTGTAACCTCTCCTAAATTATCTGGAGTAGAATTTGACTTGGTTCTTGAAGAAAGTTTCAGGAGATCTAGTTGCATAGTAGTTGTCTTACCTGAACTTGTTCCAAGAAGGCTTTGTGATAAGCGCATGTGAAAGGCATATCATTTCCTCTTTACTGTCCACTAGTCCATGGATTTAAACATACACGTTCCTATCTGAGCATGCATTCTGCAAAGAAAAAACCCAGTAAATTTTCTTTCATAAAGGGACCACTCAGGGATAGTGTAGATACTGCTTAAGTGTGTTATAATATCACTTTTTGGATTTTTTTAAAAAATAGGGTGAATCATTTGCAGTCTAGTTTATATGTTCTGCCACCTAATCTGTATGAAATATTTAATTCATGTAGATAAATACAATTTTTAATCAAAAATTGAATCTGTGATTCAATAGCAGGTAGCAGATCCTTGTTAAAGTCTCCTAACATTTTCTGATCATATGGGTATGTGTGTTTTGAGAAATCTTATCTTAGTGGGGAGTTTTGGCTCATGATGAGGAGTAATCCAGAATACTTGATTTGTCATTTTCATCTATTTATCTCTTCTCAAAGACAGAGGGATTGTCAGAATTTTTTACTGCACCTTTTACTTCCTTTTTCCTTTGACCTATAGGTGTTTGCATGTCTATATTTAAAACTTATCTAATCTGATTTCTTATATGAGATATTGTAGAAAAATGCTAGTTCCCTTACCTTTTCATTGTCTGGTAAGAGAGCAAAAGCAAGCTTTCAAAAGTTTATTTTGTTCCAAAAGTTGACGGTCACTAGTAGCGTTCCCCAGGACTCTACTCTATGGGTCCCATTTTTGTTTAATATCTTTATTGATGGTCTAGAAAAGGGGATCAAGTGCATTTTTCATTTGCAGATGACACCCAGTTGGGTGAGAGTGTTGATCTGCTGGAGGGCAGGAAGTCCCTGCAGAGGGATCTGGGCAGGCTGGATCATGGCTGAGGCCAGTGGAGTGAGGTTCAACAAGGCCCAGTGCCAGGTCCTGCCCTTGGGTCACAACAGCCCCAGGCAGCTCCACAGGCTGGGGCAGAGTGGCTGGAAAGGAGCTGGGGGTGCTGGTGACAGCAGCTGGACATGAGCCAGGCTGTGCCCAGGGGGCCAAGAAGGCCAATGGCATCCTGGCCTGGATCCGCAATGCTGTGGCCAGCAGGGCCAGGGCAGGGATTGTCCCCCTGTGCTGGGCCCTGCTGAGGCCACACCTCCAGTGCTGTGTCCAGGGCTGGGCCCTCACTGCAGGAAAGGCCCTGAGGGGCTGGAGAGAGCCCAGAGAAGGGCAATGGAGCTGGGGCAGGCTCTGGGGCACAAGTGCTGTGAGGAGTGGCTGAGGAAACTCCTGAGTTGAGGGAGTATTTATTCTGGAGAAAGAAAGGTCAGAGGTGGCTTGGTCACTCTCTACAACTGCCTGAAAGGAGATTGTGGCCAGGTAGGAGTCACTCTCTTCTTTCTGTCAACCAGTGGCAGGATGAGAGGACATAGCCTTGAGCTGCACTAGCGGAGGTACAGACTGGACATCAGGAAGAATTTCTTAATGAAAACAGTTGTTAAACATTGGAATGACCACCGAGGGAGTCACCATCCCTGGAGGTGTTCAAGAAACAACTGGACATGGCTCTTAGTGCTGTGGTCTAGTTTACAAGGTGGTGATAGGTCAAAGGTTGTACTCGAAGATCTTAGAGGTCTTTTCCAGCTTAAATCATTCTGTGATTCTCTAGTCAGCATTTAACCTTTTAGCTGAGAAATGTGTTCCTGTTTGATGAGGGTAAAACCTGAGTTTTCTGGAGTAGGCATGGTTTCTCTCTTGCTCCTATATGAAAATAAACCAAAGCATTTTTCATTTGTCACACTAGGACATCACTGTTAAATTTTGTTCGGGAATTTCTGCTTCTGATGTTGAAGAGAAACTATGTTTTGCCTGATTGCTGGGGATTTTTTGTCTTATTCCTGGTCTTTTGCCTTCAGTCGTTATGCTATTGTTATATACTTTCTCTTTACTGTAGTGTGGAGGTCTTGTCCAGACATTTGATCTTGAAAGCCTGAAGGAAGGTATCTTTCCTTAACAACAACTGCCTGTTGTTACATGTTATTTATAGAGTGACATTCTGTGTAGTTGTAAGGTATTGTTGCTTTGTCTTTTTAGGTTTAGGTAACAGGAATCTACATATGTCATCATACAGAAACATATTAACAGCCAGCATTTAAAACACAGCAGAAGTTATACTGCTTAAAGTTCTTATACTCAGCAGCCAAGCATTTATGTGAAACAGATGCTGTGTAGTATCCTTTCTGTTTCGTTGAGGCAGTGTCCTTCCTTGAGGTTAAAGATGGTGCTGGTTTTTACTGTGCCGATGGTGTCCAAAGCTGATAATGAAGCCAGGTTTTATTTCTTCATTTCTACAGGGATTGTAAATTTTCAGACAAAATATAGAGAACATAGTCTCCCTTCTCTAATTTATTCAAGGACTGATTATCTCTTCATCCTCCTTTAAGATTTAGGGACAGGGAACAAGATTTTATTGTGCTCTCTTTGCAGAAGTTTTTCTGTGAAGTGCATGATTCTAGAATATTAAAAATCCAACACAATTTCTGGGTTTTTTGTTTTGTTTTTTTTTTTTCATAAGACAGGAACTTGCAGTCCTAACAGAAAATAGTGAGTTTATCCAATTTGATAAATGGTAAATGTTTTGTTTAAAAACCTAGAGTTTGATCCTGAAAAAGTAAGAATATATAGAGAGCTTTCAAATCTAACATTAGGCTTTCTTGAATTACTTGAAAAGAAAGTCTTGCTTTATTTGCTGACCAAGTTGAACTGCCTGTTCTCTAAGTTTAAAAAAAATTTGGTCTAAAAGATAATATGTATAATTTAAATTATTGTGGAGATGTGCCATGCCCTAGTCCACATTCTTTCAGAATGTACTATTACCAGAACAATTGGAAATGTCTGTCTTTATTATGTGACTTAGCTGAGTAACGATACAGAAAGAAACTACGGTTGTGATGATTTCCTCTTACAATGCAGTAATTTGTTGTGGCAACTATGGCTGACACTGTGTGTGATGAATGTAGAAAGGAGTGGGAGAAGACTGTAAAAATAAGGCAGATGATAACGTTTGTTGTTCAGAAGATTCTAACAGTGTTTTGCTGAAAAAAGTTTGGGATGCCGAATGCTGAGGTTGGTTCTCAAGATAGATAATGAAGGTGTAAAGGCAATAGAAAGATTTTTCTTTGGTTCTAACAAATTCCAACCTGAAGACACAGTGGCTGAAAGCATCATTTATGCCCTGTTTTTTTAAGCCATTTGCACTTGTAATGCTTTCAAAACAGAATATAAAGTTCCAGTTTAGATATTTCTTCAGGTCTATATCAAGATTAAAGGTCCATCCTGGTAGTCAACTAAGAATTTTTAGTTGTCTTTTTGGAATAAGTTATTTAATAATTTTGTTTGTATCTTGTAAATGGAGGCTTAGAAACTACAAGTGAGATGCCAAATAATGAGTCACGTCAAATTTAAAAGAATGATTCTGGTTGTTAGCAGGTCTTCTTCTTACAAAGTTTAAAAATGCTAACAACATGCTATAGGATTTAATAATGTTGCCTCTTTTATTTATTTAAATATATTGTCTTTATGTTTGTGTTAGATTTTGTGATACATCCTAAAGCAATTTTCTCAAAAGTAGAGAGTACATGTTGTGTAGTCATATTGGAAAATTCATTTAAGACAAAAATCTGTTAAGTGCTTAGCAAGAGTGGAGTGGTTAATATCAGGAATGCTCTTGTCTCCAGTTGGTTGAGCATGCCCAGGAAAAGAGATGAGAACTCTCCTCCCCACTTCTGTTACTTAAGCTTGATTACCAAAGTCATAAATTCACATTCTTAGGCCAGCTAAATCAATTGTCTAGGTGACAGCTTCAGAACAAATAGCTTTAAATAGGTTTGGTTAATCAAAGCATGTGTATTTTTGCCTTAATTTGGAAGTAAAGAGCAGCAGAAAAGAGAGTAGGAGGAGAAGCCACACTGTTGTGCAGTCCAAGTTGAATGGAAAATATGAAATTCTGGAGAAGACAGCAACAGTTGTCAGGTAGTATCTGCCTGGTGAAAAAATGATGGATGTGGGAGCAAGTAATGTTGCTCTATTAATTAGAGCTTAAAATTCAAATATTTTGGGAAATTTCTCTGCCTTTGCTCTATGGAAGTAGAGTACAGAACACCCTTCTAGCAACACAGAGCAGCTAACATTTAATCAAGTTAGTCATCAGAAAACTGATCCCTCAAGTAAATGCCAGCCTAAGTCATCTACAGGGGGATGAACTAACACAAAGCAATAACATCTCCATACTGTACTTGACTAAAAGGCACTTGACACGTCTACAAAATCTGGTTGTGGAGTACATGCAATGCCATCTATGACATAGCTGCATCAAACAGTTTACAGAATGTCTTAGCAGATGAAATTTTTAGATGACCCTGTTGAGCTGTCCACGCTGCATGGATACATTCTGTTTCCAAAAGCATTAAAGTTAGATCTGTTTGCTATCAATCATGCTCAGCCTGCTGTTCAAATGGTGCCTAAACCCAGGCTCTGTCACATAGTTTCCTCATTTCATAGATAAGAAAGATCATTTACACCTGCTTAGGGACCTCTTTAATGGGAGTCTGAGGAAGCTCTTATTCAGCATAGTGATCTTGCCACTGTTCTTTGGAAATATTGTGCTTTTTGCTACAACTGGGTCATTTTTTACAGTGTGAAAGGACAACCTGCGGTTCGTCTCACTGCAAGTAGGAACCATGCAAGCAATGCCTATCAAAGCTGTGTAAATAGGATAAGCAAAATACAGAATTTCCTAGTTAAGCTTTTTGTGGGTGTGGACTGATTGTTTTTGTTTGTGAGATATTTTGTGGAGAGAAAAGCAGAACATTTGGTTTGCTTAAAAGTCTCTGCCTTATGTTGGGCTTGCAAGGTCATTTTCTTCAGGCAGAATAAAAGGATAGAGTATGGCAGCTTAGTTAAGCATCAGAAATGATACAAATATTTTAAGAACATCCCCCAAAGTTTTATCTGTGATTCTAGACAGATAAAGCTTTGAACTTCTGTAGACCAATTCACAAAAAGGCTAACCAGAAATACACAGCTATGGTAGACTTGCCAGTTCTTTTGTATGACTATTAGTTTGAAGTGCCATAGAGATAGTTATATTTTGAACCTTATTTGAGGTTAGCTGCGCTGTTATCAAAGGTGTGGCTGCAGCTCAGGGGACAGTACATTTGAACCTGGCTGGGTGCCGGCAGCAGTCTTACTGTGGAGTTGTGCCTCTGCTTCTGAGACCCTGGCTGTCGCAGAGTTCTCTAGCAGATGATGGAAGAGGGACACAGATGCCGGTTATCTTGATGCCAGCCAGTCATTGCTAGCCCTAGAGAGGATACTGTGTGTTTGTGAATTTAAAAAGCAAATAACCCCAAACTCATAAAAAAACAGAAGAAGAAGGGGTGAAGAGTGGCTGGCTGAGCCACCTGCTGCAAACTATTAAATCTTTAGATATTGGGCTTAAATAGATGTTAAAGCATAGTGCAGGGCACGCATATCCTTCTCTTTTTTAAAAATTAATTTGTAATTTTAAAATTAACTTTATAATGAATTTTTTGTTCTTGACTAGAACAGAAGACATTTATTTCAAATTGCAAGGGTTTTTTAACATGGTAGTATAAAATACACACAACCAAGTAGATCAAGCTGACTTTCTGCAGGCAGGTATAAGTATAATGTTTTTAAAACTTCCATGTGCTTGAAACCCAAATGTTATTCCAACAGATTTAATATCAGAGTAAGGTGGAGATTCAAATTTGGAAACAGCATGTAAGTTAGCTAGTAAGGAAAATACTGAAGACTCAGTATTTTCTCACTGGGAAAGCCTGGAAGGCAGACAAAAGATGACAGAGATGGTTTCCATAAACTTTGGTTTGATAAGAAAAATAAAATGAAGTACTATAAACTTATATGCATTTCTGATTTTGTATGTTTTGAATACAAAGGCAGACAATTTTTTCCTCAACATTTTCTGTCTTTCTTTTTTTTTTCTTCTATGCTGTTTTGTCTTACCATATTTGAATTGCTGCAGTGAATATAGTTGATTTGGCACTCTCAGAATATTCCTCTTTCTGGGGAAAAAGTGCCAATTTCCTACTGCCATGTTTTGTGCATTGCAGGAGTACACTACCTGAAAGCCTAGAGAAAGCAGGCTGTGATCAGTTGGCCATAGACCCTAGGAAGCAGAAGTCCTGGGACTTTTGCAAATGGGAGAAGGATTTGGTTTAGCATCTACATTGTAGCAGTAGCCATTCAAGGTAGCCATAGAATGATGACTGACGTTACACCCGTGAAAACGTTTGTGTCTCTGTGCGGATGTCTCCGTTAGATGGGTCAGATTCCATGAGATTATTCATAGCAGGTATCTTAAACAGGATTTATAAATTTATGTGTCATAAAAACGAGACAGCACGTTAAAAAAAACAAACAACAAACAACCAATAAAAAAACCCCTACTGTATACAGGATTTATTCAAGGGTGGAATACTGGGAAACCTGCCCAAGACAGATAAGGAGCAACCATATCTCTTGAAGATGTTAAGATTTCTAAGGTTTCAGGCATGTTCTTGGCTACTCAGAAAAATAAATCAGTTTTACTTGTGTGGATATGATGTGAAGTGACAGTATAAACTCTACATAGACTTAGAAACATGTATTTTCCAAAGGTTTTCTTGGGGTGAGAGACTAGGGTATATTTAGAAATTTTGCAGGAATGGATAAGAGATTTATTTTCCCTTCCCTTCTTTCTTACTACCCCACGCATGGCCAGTGTTGCACGCAAAAAGATTTTGTGACAGAGCCATTGGCATTTTTTCACCTTTATGCTTATTAGAAATGTTCTGTTTAATATCAGTAGTGGAATGATCTATATAATATTTTAATTAACTATAAAACCTTCAGAGTATGTAGGTGAGTGGATGATATATTTGAAGTGGTAGAAAAGCTGTTTGCAACCTGCATTCTTTCATGTGCTCAAGTTAACTGTTTTTGATGGGAAAGGAAAAAAAAGTTTTTCTCTCTGTTTGAGACTATAACTTCTCCAGGCCTGTGATGTATTTTGAGGTTAACAGGAGCTTTAATTTGCAGACTAGACTGTGTTGAAGCAAGGGCTCTGTGACATTCATTGTGCTCTTGATGCAGAGTTGCTGCGTCTGACAAATAACAAATTTGATACATGCAAATTTCTTTCAGTGAATTTTTTTCTGTAATGCTATGTTCTGTTCTCCTCTGAAGAAGGAGGGAATTGGATGTAGCCTCCAACCACCACTGTGAATGAAGACGTAAATTGAAGTATTCATAGCTGAAAGGTAGATTTGCAGCTCTGTGTTTTGCATAATTTTTACCGGAGTGTGTACTTGTACTTGTGTGTACTGGTTCATGTGCATGTTAAACTGCACATAACTCAAAATCTTCCTCCCACCTCCTAAAGAGGTACTGTTACACTGATACAAATAATTAACAGTATTAATGTGGGCACACTGTTCCTTTGATGATAAAGAAAAAATATTTGATATTTAAAAATATTAAAATGAAGGTCTTTAAAATTACAGTTAGTTGAGTAAACCTGTCCTGTAGTAATGCTTAATGGCTGAGTTTTTTATTACATCATCCTCTCATTTTTCTGTAAGGAGAGGTCTGGTTTTTTTTTCCTATTATAAAGTAATTCAAGCCTACGTTTGATTGAATAGCAGTTTTTCTTTTAGAATAGATGGTGTGGTTGTGTTGCAGTTTAGATTTTGGTGGGTTTTCTTCCCTAGTTTATTTGTAAATTGCATATTTCAGTTGCATCACAGGACTCTACCTATTCCTGTGAGTTCCTTCATTGCTGAGGGAAACAAATCATATGCTTAGCCATAAGTAGTGGTTCTTGCTTGTGTTTGAGGAAGCTGCTACCCTGAATGTCACATTTGAGTGAACCTGTCACATAGCACATTCCTTAGGTCTAATGTGAAGTACATTTTCCTGATGTTTTGGAGATTTATTTTTTTAAAATCTTAGTTAAGGCAGTTTATTGATTGGAGAAACAGTCATATGGTTCAAAGCTGTTAGAGAAACGCATGATAGCAGGCTGACAAATCTAAGTGCTTATTCTATGTGTTACTATTGTTTGAAGGGATGTTTTGGGTAGTAGTTAAGTTAAATTCCTGCTTTTATCACATCACTCTTCTGAGAGCCTAAGGATGTTTAATGGATACACATTATATTCTGGATTTCCAAAGACCTCAGACTTTGAATCTTCCTGTCTTTGAAGCCGCTGGAATAGATGAAAAAATAAATAATAAGATAGTTTTGCTGAACTGCACCTAAAAACAACTGCTTGCTTTCTAAGGCTGAATTTGTCATGCCACAAGGTGTGAATGGCTGAATACTTCATAGGCAAATATTTCCTTTCCAGGATAACTCCAGGATCACTCCACTCCACTGTTCTGAGGAAAGAAGCTGAGAGCAGATTCTGTTCTCTGGATATGAGGAGTTAAGGCAAAAGAATATCAGGGTTTTTGTCTTGTAGAAATTGTGACTTCCAGCTGCTGATAGCTTATTGATGCCAAGAATTATTTTTCTAGTGCATTTGCCAGAAAAATGGTTTAAAATGGCACCCTAAAGTACATGCTTTATCAGTTTTTTTCCTTGTCTGCTTAGTGCAAATTATTTTTATTCTTAAATCTCAGGTGATTTCTTCAGAACTGAAGTGTAAGCAATTTTAGGGCATGTCGTCAGAGTAATGGAAGATCCAAAGAAAATACCAAGTTTCATGGGATATTGTTCTTATGGGAAGTTGGTTCTTATGACTATGACATGGTGACTGACCAGGGCTGGAGAGAAAAGGATTGCTGTACTTTGGTGGTGGTTCTTTTGGGCCAGCTGATGTAGGGGAACAAAGTTGACCTGCTAAAGAATCTGAGCCAAAAATACAGGACTGTAAGGTCAACAAATCAGATACTCCTTTTCTGGCTTCAGTGTCCCATGTAGGGATCCATGAAGTGCTTTCTTCCAAGGGTATAAGAGGTCAAATGCTCTGCAGTTTACAACAGTTTTTTCTTTTTTAAAGTGAGTATGATTACCAAGGTAAAACTTAGATTCTAGCAGTGACATGTGATTGAAAAGTAGCTGACTGATCATGGTCTTGGTCTTTAAGTTCATAGAAAATGATTTTCTACTAGTTTTTAAAGTAATGTGATACTTCAGATGCCTGTGACGCTGCTGTGTGTGGCTGTGTAAACAGTGTCCCTCTGGCAGCCTGCTCTAGTTGGTTCTGAAGGACTGGGGCATCTAACAGATGCCATAAAATTCTTTACAAGAACAGTGGACAGATAGTCGTGTTCTACAGAAACATAGAATTAGCTTTCAATGCAGTCCCTCTTCCATATATATAATATTAATCTTCAGATCCTGATGATAAAATAAATAAAACATCCATCTTTGTTTGTCATTATTATTTTGAGTCTAATCAAATTAACAGAGAGATTAAGCAAGGTCTTGACTAAGTCCTGTGACTGTTCACATTTAAGTAGTCAGATCTGTAAGTCTTTTGCAGAAAAAAATTATTAGGTATCACTTCAGTATTCTCTGTAGGAAAAAGTTTGTGTGTTTGTGTGTGTTTACAGCTTGTGCTGGGTGCAGATACAGAAACAAAGTGTTCAGGGTTCCAGTGTGACTAGTTAAAAGACAAGAGTAACTCTATTAGGTGAGATTTGAATACTCATGAGTTGCATACCTAAATTTCATGGAGCAAATGTTTATTTCTTCCTTCACTTGTATTTAGTGACTGTCTTTTTTGTTGCACAACGTGTAAATTAAGTTAATATTTTAAGCATTGTATTAATCTTGAGGTCATTTTGTTGCATTAAAATCTCATTATGTTTCTCAGAAATATTGTGTTATTTTCTTTCACTGAAAAGAGGAATTTTATTATTTTAAGCTCTTGGTTCTTGTGGATATATGGAAGTTCAGTTCTCTCTGTCTCAAAATAAGAAAAGTGTCTATAAAAGGTACCTTCTGCACATTTCTGCAAGTCACTGTCTGGCAGACATGTCAAGTTTTCTACTAGACTATTGCTGCCACTGTTCACTGTTTAGTGTTTGTCCCCATGAGTGTAGTGCCAGATCCAGACATACAAAGAATAGCCCATATCCAAATCATAGTTTAGATAGTTTGACAGCTGTCAAATACAATTTTTTTTTCCCTACCTCATTGCTACAACATATGCTGCTCTCCAGGGGAGACAAAAGCTTTCTGTTGATAACCTTAGTGCTTGGCTTCTGTTGAGATGGCTGAGTGCTGCTGAACTGTGTCCTAAAAATTACTGTGGCATATAAGCCTATACAGTCACTCATGTGTCTGCTTTTGGGCTCTTCCAGAATCCTTAGTGTGGTTGACAGAGCAAAAGTAGTTGAACTGAATGCCTTTGCATGTAGTCACCCTAGCTCCTCATTCACTGTTCAACTCACTATTGTATCATCATTCTCCTCATTAAGTATCTAATTACTTTAATAGGCTTTCCTGACACCTTTTTTCCCCAATTATGAAGTGGTTGCCTGATGGTTTGGAGATGAACTGGAAGACCTTATCAGAAATGAACCACTGCCATGACAGAAGCTGCAGGTTTATGACAAGGAGCTGCAGGGCAAAGTGAAAAAGAATGGGTAAAGGTTTAGGTCTTAGTGCCAAGATATTCCAGTGAGAAGGTAAAGGATTAGGCTCTGTGGTACTGTCAGCATGGTAGTTCTGCCAGTACTCATTAACAGAGCAGACGCTTTAATGGAAGAAAGCTGCATTGAGTCAACTTCCTTCCTTATTTAAACAATGTTGATTTGACATTGGTGTGTGTGTGTGTATGTTGGATATTTTAATACTTTTTTTCTTTTTATTCTTTTAATGATGGTTAAGAGAGAAAATTTAATTAATTATTTTAATAATTCTAAATAGATGGTTTATTTTCACTTACAAGTGTTACATTTGTTAAACTATTCTTGTTTTAATTAGTTCTCATTATTGTCTTGAAAGGAGCTGACAATATCAGGAAATACTGGAGTCGTTACTACCAAGGATCCCAAGGGGTAATATTTGTACTAGACAGCGCCTCCTCGGAAGATGATCTAGAAACTGCTAGGAATGAGCTGCATTCTGCTCTTCAGCACCCACAGTTATGTACTTTGCCGTTTTTAATACTGGCCAATCACCAAGACAAGCCAGCAGCTCGCTCAGTACAAGAGGTATGTTAATGTGTCAGCTTCTTGCCTGCTTGTATTTACTTTCTGCACACCACTGATCCCTTATTACTTATTACCCTGACATCCTGGTTAAGGACTGGCCTCAGTTTCTTCTTTACTGTAAGTATGCAGACCAGCAACAGTCCCAGTCCCCAAAAGCTTAGTCCACTGCACTCTATACAGACTTAGTTGTTCTGGAAAACAGACAAGTAATACTTGGATACAAGCAGATCTTCTGCTTTCACCATATTTTGCTTAAGGGAAGAAAGATGTTTTTAAAACTACTCTTGTGAAAAGCTGCTGGGACAGTGATTTTTTTTGTTTAACTTGGGTTTTTATTTGCTATTAGTTTTAATTTTGCGCTGTTCCATTACTCCATTCTTTTCCACTGCTTAAAGCAGTATGTTGCAGCCATAGGTTGTCTTTTTTATATAAAAGCTTTTATCTGAACGGCTGTGTACTGATTTAAGGTCAGAATTGCAATTCCTGTTCTGAAGTCCTGAAGTGTTTCTCATCTTCCTGTTCCAAGGAGTAATATTTTTGTCTAATTTCTAGCTATCACACAGTAAATTACGTAATTGTTCTATTCAGTGTACCTTTTGCTCTTTAGTTTCTGAGAAATTTGTCTTGTCTACATTCCTATCATGTCAGATACATTTGGGGAAACGCTGTAAATTACTTCTGAAATTGTAGGAAGAAGTAAAATCGGGTTGTGTCATTCCGTTCATAAATGTCATTTAAAGGACTCCTCCTCTTAAAGATTATATGAGGAATCCGTTTGTTCTGTGATTGCAGCAGACTGAAAACTGTTTCAGCACCTTACCATGTTGCTGCTTTGTATTTAAACTGATTCTTTCTTAGATTTTTCTTTTTCTGAAATATGAAGGTATAGAATTTGAGCTCAGAACAAACTGATCTGTACAATAGCTGCTCTTAGTACAGTATAGTTGAACACACAGCCTTTTTTTTCTTTATTGCTACTTATGTCTCCTTTCTGAGTCAAAAGAAATTAAGCTTATTATATGTTAGGAAATGGCATAAATGTAAGTGGAGTATAGCAGTGTTCTTAAGAAGAAATTGTGAAAGGTTTGTCAACTACACTGTAAAATATTTTTAAAAATTGTTGGTTCTTTTCTCTGAAAATTCATTCTTAGGAGAAATGGAAAAAAATAGAATTTGGATTGAAAATATCAAGTTACATAAAAAAGTAAACAAAAGTTATGCAGGGATAGAACCTACAAGTTCTAGGTCTTGTTCATGTAAAAAAACAGACTTAGAAAAAAGTATTTAATACGTAAAGGAAATGTAATATGGATTTTGATATGTAAGTTTAATAATTTGACCTGGTTTATTGTACAGCATAAAAGCAAATTTGGCCTAGGTTATTTTACAGCATAAAAGCAAAAGCCTCCCACTTAAAAACCAAAAATATCCTGAGACAAAACTGGTTGGATTTTATCATCCAAATATAGTTTATATGCCTTGGCTTTAACTTTTTCATAGAGCAATACAGATCACATTTTTCATCATCAGTAGGGCTATTTCTTATATGATTTAAGTATTTCTTATTTTACTATATTTTTCACTTTTAAAGTGGCCAAAATTAAGTGAAGTTTTTTATAGCAAATAAAATTTAAGAAATGTTCTTTCTCCAGTTTCATATTAATAATGAATGCAATGCCAGTTGGTTTCCTTAACAGCAAATTATACTTGTAACTCTCTCATTTTGCAGATGAACTCACGTGGGCAGACTTTTGGGCCTGACCTGAGTTTTCTGTGTATTTAGACTTAACATTTCTTTTCTTTTATTGGCAGTACCCTCATTTTCGCCTCATTCTTCATTACCAGTTGCTTGAGATCTCAGTAGGGTAATAGATCTCTATATGCTTACAATAGCATTTAAATGGGTTTCTACTACATGCTTTAAAAAAAAAAATCTTACACTTTATTCTGGTAGCAGACAAGTCTTGATTGCTAATGTATGAGTACAACAGAATGTGTGCAGAATACAACAGTTTTGTTAAATGTGCACAGTACATGCATATTCTCAGGGAAAAACTCACACTGTATCAAGAGCTCAGTGATTTTGAAGATCTTTAGTTAAGAGTACTGGAAAGAGAAATTAAAAGAAAAAGAGAAAAAAAAAAAGGAATAAAAAAGAGAGAGAAAATATCATGAAGTTGTTACATTGTCTCTGAAAAAAATTATGATCTGTGATTGCTGTGTATACAAAGTAGAAGCCTTCTTTGGTCATTTTTACCGATGTTGAAATGGTAATTTCTTGCTTTCCTGATGCTTTGTTGTGCTGTTTTCCTCCTTATTGAGATGTGGAATAGAAGTAAAATGATGAATGGCAAGATCATTGCTTATATAAAACAAACATATTAAAGTATGTAACAAATGTAACATGTTGAGCATTGAGAGTTTTATTAGAAATTTTTGCAGAATGAAGTCCATTAATTATAGGTATTTTCTTGACATTTTTTCATGTGTTAGAAGACAGATGAATCACAGTTGAAATTTAAAAATATGTGTGCGGTTTTTTTTTAGGCAACAAATTGCCTTTCTTTAATGGATATGAAAGAACTCCTTGGAGTATAATTAAGGAAAATGTCTGAGTTGAGTGGTGCATAATAGGAAATGTAGAAAAATATTTATCTACAACAAAAATTCTTCACAAAACTGTGCAAGTGCCAAGCAATTTCTGCAACAGATGTTAGTTATATGTTTTGTTGGGAAGTGCAGTTGCTTCAGTTTTTCACAATGTTTCACTTTATTTAATGTGGTTTTTATCCATACATTGCTTAGGTAGAAATGATACTGTAGAATCTACGTGCTGTAAGTAATAAGCAATGTCATGAATAGTTCAATTCACAGCTATAGTAAGTACTTGCAAAAATATCCAAATAACTTAATTTATAAAATGCAATTGAATCTAATTCATTTTGCAGAATATTCTTCATATTACTGTAATGACCAGGGAAAATTACAGGAGAAGCCAAGCTGAAATACTAATCAGTAAATGTAATCCTTTTTTTCGCTGAGTTCTGTTGCTGGTTATCTGTTTTCTAGTTATATTTTGATTTTTAAATGAACTCAAGAAAAGTAACTTTGGCATGGCATTTCATTTCAGAAACTAGAAGTAAATATGTTTCTCTTATGTAGACTTCTTTGGTGGTTATTCTATCTTCCCATGTCAAAGATATTTGTAAGTTGCTTTTTTTTCCTGTGACAATAGCATGTATTTAGACATATTTGAATATCTGCTAAGTCTGTGCTGAGATAACGACTGCATATATTAACCAAACTGTAAAACTGATACAATTGTTTTTGTTCCAATGGGTTTGCTCCAGAATAGCTTTATTTTAGATTGAAATTACAGTAATGAAGAATTAATCCTATATAAATCAGTTCTGACTGTAGTTTTGGAAAGCTTATGAAATAGCAAATAAAAAATTTTACAAATGAAAAATAAATTTAGTTACTCAGCATATGAGGGAAGGTGGTAGCATATCAGTTTGGCCATAGTTTCCAAAATACAGGCTACAGTTCCAAAACAATTTCTCTAATTATATGCTTTTTAAGTAAGTATCTTTCTGACAGAATGTACTTTTATTTTTCCACACGAAAGTACTTTTGATTGTCAAAACTGGTTTTGATTAGTCAGATTTCTCTTACAGTGTTAAAATATTGCAGGAAAGTAATGGTGATAAAAGTGCTTCAAATGGCTTTAAAAGGGAACAGGCATTGCTGTGATTATCAGCTTGTTAATTTTTATTTTGGAATGTGCGCTGCTTTGTGTATGAGTACCAGAAGCTGGATGTTACAGTGGATTCTTGTGAGTTGAACCAGTGTGCATTTTTCTCCCAGGTCAGAGCAATATTTAGGAGCTGCATGTATTGGAAGTTGTCTGTAGTCAATATATTTTAGGAGCAGGCTATTCTGGATACTTGTCTGGATCTGTTTAGGACTCCTGGAAGCCATATAGGCCTGGCCAAAGGAGGAACCAAATTTAACTAGTTTTTCCAGTTCACTTGTGAAGCAGCTTCTTGTTTGGCAGTGTGTTGACTTTGGGACATTTCTATTTTTATATTTAAGTCTCTTTTTAAGATTGTAGGTGCATTAGATGATCAGTGTAGATCCACTCCATTTGAACTATTCTATTCTAAGACCATATATGTGAAGACATTCATACACTATAACCTGTAGATGGGTTTGTATTCAGTTATCCGAAAATTCAGGCAAATAATAAATTTCTTTCCTATATTTAAATTGGTGACCACTAGTAACATGAAAAATCACTGAAGATCTGTTCTAAATTCCCTTTTTAAAAAAAAAAAAAAAGATAGAACTTTTTAATATGGACTTACTAGTTAACAGTAAATCAACCTATTCTCAGCCTATTTTAAGATTATACCATTGTTTTAAATATAGTTGTTGGGAAAAGAATAGTGGAAAGCTTATGCTGATCACAAGTGCTGAGTTTTTTTTCTTGCATACAAGACCTTACTTTAAATTTGACTTGATAGGTGGGGGAAACTCCATTGGAGAGTCATTTTGATTGTCCTTTTTATATTTTTAAAAAAAATCTTTAAAGTGCAAACAATATTTTCAAAAGTGAGTGTGAAAGGCTTGTTGCCTATTTACATAGATTGTGATGCATTTATCTTTTTGAGATTATATGGATTTTGAGTCACTGGCAGTGTTTAATTAGGTTTTCTGTTAGGAGAATAGTGGAAGGTGTCTCTCCTAATGAAAAGAGCCATCTTAAGGCTATGAGGGCTGTTATCTATTACTCTGCTAGTTTTTTCTCAGTTGTTTGTGTCTAGAAATAATTTTGTACATAAAGTGTCTTCTTGAAGCCTTAAATATCTTAAAACTAAATAACCAAGAGAATGCTCAGGTTTGCCAGCATCTTTGGAGGCTCTTACTGGTGGTAGGGATCTGGAGCATGCTGCAAATTGGGCTTTCTAGGCCTGCCAATGGTCTGAGTTGGCTACTTAGTATGACAGGCTCAATTCCAGGATGTAATCACTTCTTTCTATTCCAAAGTCTTTGTACTGTTTTTCCATAATTCATGCTGTTTGTGGTTTATGCTAGTTAGGGGAAAATGGTTCCTCTTTGGAAACCCTTTGTGTATGAGTAATAGATGTCATTACTAGCAATCTGAAAAACCGCATTGAACAGTGACTACTAAAGAGGTTAACTTCAGAGACTATGTAGTACCTTAGCTCACAGACTTGAGCAAATGTTTTCCCCAGGAGCAGGTACTGCAAAAACTTAGCCTGCGACCAAGAGTGAAAATGAAAGTTTTCTCTGCAGTCTGTCCTGTCCTCACCCTGGTCAAGCCTCTCAAATCTGAGTTTTCAAAGACCAGCTGTTGCAAATCTGTGTGCTTTGTGACAGGGACATCCAGAGCAAAGTTAAATCAGGGACAGATTTTTGGTTCCTCAAGGAATTGTTTCTGAGATGATTTATCTTCAGATTACTGCAGTAAATAGCCAAAATATAGATTCCTACCCTGTTTTTGAGATCATAGTGACCTTAGTGACCTTAATATTTGCAATCCCCTCATTGCAAATACTTCTTTTCGTCCAAGGTGTATCCCCTGATATTTGAAGATTGTTTTGGAGCTGGACTCTGCTATTTTGAGTATTGGCTGCTTCCTTCACAACTGTGGCCTTTGAGGGAACAGAAGAGTTATTTGTCAGACTTCAGTTATGAACACATTTGCAGGAGTGGAGAATATTATTAAACTAGTATTTAGACAATAGTAGTTTTGACCTGGTTAGAACAATGAAGAAGTAACTCCTATTCTCCTATTTGTATTTCTTATATGAACTTCCATACTGATTAAAAGTTTCATCATACCTATTAGGAAAATGATTTAGATATAAAAGGATCCTATGATAAAAAAAATATATATAAATGCAATCTAAAAAGCTAACCAATTTTAATAAATGTGAGTAGATCCACATTGTAGCTAAATGTGAACAGCAAGCAATTTCATACAGTTGCAAGACTGAATCCAAACAGTAACCACACGATTTCCTTGCCTGAATTTGTGTTTCAATCACGTTTTAAAATAAAGAAAGCCATAACAGGTAAAATTGTCAATATATTCATTAGATAAAAAAAATGAATTGGTATAGTTGATAATGTTTTAGTGAATAATATCACTTAGTAAAGCTTAATATTGCTGTCCTAGTGTATGTGGGACAAAGAAACAAAAACTTAACAAAGAAAAGTATCTCTCTGAATAGTAAATTCCAGTTGTGCTCTTGACAAATGGGTGAGTCTGCAAGGAAATGAGTTCAAAAACTGCCACTAGAAATTCTGATTTGGAATGATGTTCCTGAAGATACCAAAAAAATTGCTCAAGCACACCTGCAAAAATGCACATATTACAGAGTGTACAAGAAGATAAAGAGTAGTAGTAGCTAAGACACAGGAGTAGAAATCCTGTCCACATACACCCATTTCACAATATGAAACTGTATTTAGAGAAATAAATCTCTTGAATGGCCCTTTGTAGCGAATGGTGCCGGGTACACATTCGCATAAAAAGCAGCTACGTATCTTGGAGTAGATTTCAAAGAGTATTGATTTATATAGTTTTGAACTCCAGATGTGGATTTTTGCAGCACTATTTGGGTCTCCAAATGGTTGTTTTATATGCATATAGATGCTGTGTACTTTGAGTATTTATTTCATCAGCAGTATTGGTTTGCTTGCTGGCCTCTTTGCCACCCCCATCTTTCAGGTGTGACAGTCTGTCTGTACGACCACGTGATGAACTGGTCTGGACCTAAAAATTACTTAACTGCTATCCTTCCTCAAGGTCTTATTTTTTAATAAATTCAGATGAGAACAAAATTGGATAGCTGGCATACAGGCACCAACAAGAGGTGGGAGGAAGGTGTAAAACTAGATGGAAAGTTGGAGGTGTGGGCATCTAAAATCTAGTGAGAGTTGAACCCTTCTACCTACCACATTACTTCTCATGCTTTTTTGGCTTATCCCTCTACAGTGAACCATAGTAAAGGAAGATTATACAGGAAATACTGGAAAATAATTTTTCCTTCTTAAAAATGGATGTTCTAGAGGAGGTGTGCAATTACTTTTACTGGACTTGAGAGAGAGATAGGAAAGAAACATATTTTCACTATGTTTTGAAAATTTAGTGTCTTTGTTGACTTCCAAGCAAAGAAAGAAGACAGAAAATGTTGTTCAAAGAGGAGTTGTCTGCACTTGCAGAACTAAACACAGTGACTGTAAAGATAGAGCATAGTATCTAAAAATAAAAAGTAAATTTATGAGAGAAAGTTTAAAATGCTTTCAGATACAAATCTATATGCATAGTTTATTAAACGTTTTTCATAAATATTTGTTTACTTACAAATGCTTATCTAGTATTCAGTAAGGACTGTTATAGAAGAGCACAGCTTTTTACAGTTCTTTCTGAAACCGTTTTTGCTTGGTAAAAATTTGGTGTGCTTTAGTAAAGAATTAAATTAAATCCTGAGGCCTGTTGGATACAAATCTGACCACACAATCATTATGACTCTTTTGAGCCTCTAGGTCTGTGATATTGCTGTTCTGGGGAATTCTTGAATGCTCAAAAATTTAATTACCGTTAGTGACATCTTACATGAACAAGAGAAGTCGTATTTCTTTCAGAATTAATAACTATTACAAATGGAACAAAATAGTGGCTATATAACTACTTTCCAAATATAACTCTACCATTTTAGCAAAAATGGTCTCAGGATCAGTTGAAAAATAATGGAAAAGTATTTAGTAATGCATTGGATCAAGTTTGTGAAACCTCTTCTATTGTAAAAATTATTTAGTATGTGTTTTTCTTTCAAACACCCATCTTATATGGATATATGCATGTATATGTACTAGAATGAAATCTTGAGTTCAATAATATAAGCTGCTGCTTTTTAAAAGATGAAGACTTCTATTTTTCTTTTTAGTGCTAAAACAAGTTTGCTGATTATAGGCAAGTTAAATATACTGTGAACCTTGAATTTACCTAGGAAAAGATAATTTTTTGTAGTTGAACTACATAATTTATAATCGGTACTCAACATAAAAAGTAAATTTTAAAAGAAATGTTTTTCAAGTTGATTATGATAACATAATCTTCATTCCATTAGAGTAGGTATGCAGGGTATGAAATTAATTTCTGGCCACAGTCCATTCTGCAGGAATTACACACTCACACACATGGGAAATCATGTTGAGCATCTTAATTGGTCATGTCAGGGAAGTTCAACAATAGCCATAGCAGGAGAAAATCTATCCATTTTATATCTGTGTAAGTATTTCAAGTTAGATTTTAATTATGTGCCACAAAAGTAGAAAATTTTCAGCTGCATCGATACTACCTACACTGTGACACAGCATAGGTTATTGTCTGTAATTACCAACACCCTGAAGACTTTGCTGGAAATATGTGTATGCCGAGTTTCTTAAAACCTGCATCAAACAGAAGGTGCTCAGAGCTCAGCCTGAGCATGGGAGGCTTTCTGTTCCCTATGAAACTCAAAATTTCTGAAGATGCTTGAGGAGAATTTCTCTTGAAACTAAGCTGCAGCATGAGGAAAAACAAGCCTGAAAATTGAGGTGTCATAGGCCTATCAGAGGCTGGTTCTTTAGATTTTTGAGCGTAAGATTCCTATGAGCGAAAACAAACCATAAATCTCTGGAGATGGAGATGTTGGCATGATATGTGAGAATTCATGAAACAATGATGTTTTCCCAAGTGACAGGATGGGGAAAGGATCATCTTTGCATCAGTGGTCTGGATGTTACTGAAACAATGCTACAATTGTCAAAGGCCAGGAAGGAAACACATACTACTGCAAGGTGAGATTAAATTCCTTCCTATCCATTCTTAGTTTTGAGCTCATTTTTTTTACCCTGGCATTCTTTCAAGCCATTAAGCTCCTGGAAAAATCTTGGATGCTCTCTGGGTGTGGTGGATGACAAAAATCAAAGACTGCAGTGAGCTTGATTGCTGGACAGGACACTGCTGTTTTTGCAAATGAACTAGAGAGAAGAAGTAACAGGAGAAAGGGAAGGGGACTGCTGACAAGTCTCATGCACCTCTTTCCCTGTTACTTCCCAAGACTTTACTGGCAGTGAAGCAGAAGAGATGAGTAGAGAGCATTTGAAGGTTCACACAAAAACAAAGAATGACATGGAGATTTGCAAATTCAAAAGTAGTGAAGGGCCCCACAGTTCAGAGACTATGAGGATGCAGTACTGAGTTTTTACTTAAAGAAAATTGGAGCCATTGAAGTCCTTCTTCTTTAGCAATATAGGCTGAACAGTGTCCATTATTTCCTCAGAAACCACTTCTGTTCAGTGCATAATGACTTTTGGTTCAAAAAGAGGAAACCATTTTCCCATCCACTTCTTGCAGTGATTCAACAGCAGATGCGGACATGCTTCTGAAGAAACATGAATTATCCACTCTAGCATCTGGGAACAATTGTCTTCATAAGACTAGAAGCAGGGTTTTGAATATAACGACATTATTCTAATGATGATTTGTTGATACTGCAGCATATCATTAGTCATGCTGGAATTTTTATAAGCATAAATGTTTCCTCAAAATAGTTTAAATGTTTAGAAAATCTATTACAGCAGTCTGACATGAAACAGTAACTTCTTCTGTTAGAATCTGAACTGCCTGAAGTTTTGAGTTAGTCTAGAAAAGAACTTTTTGAAGGATCATACAAATTAACTAGGTAACATGTTTTAAAAAAGGCAAAGTTAGACAATTTTTCACTTGAAAATGTGTTCATTTATTATTCAAATTTACACACATCATCCTGATATTTTTTCCTACTGTTTTAAGAACCAGAGTGTTGACAATGTATTGAATAATCCATTCCTATGACTACATATTTCTCAATATCTTTGCTTTTTCTGATATTTTCTGTTATATTTAGTTGTTCAGATTCTGATTAGATGCGAAGTTGCAAGGGTCAGAAAGCCTGTGCTGTATTAATACTGTCTTAAAAGTAAGGACTCAGTATTAATATGTGGGCATCTTTAAAGTTAATGCATGCTGGAGTTCCATTTCAAGTATTAATAGGTATCTATTGCCTCTTAATAGATGTGTGAGGCATCTAGAAAACTGATTAAAAAAAAAGAAAACCAACAAAAAGCCCCACCTGCTTTAGTGAATGAGTTTTGCTTAAAAGACTTTTTATTTCATCCACACGTATCTCCAGAGGTAGATAATTTGGATTACTGCATATACTGTTATATATTTGTTACAATTGCATTATTTATTTAAAAATAAGTTGTTTCATCTGTCTCTCTGTTAATACAAGCTTATTCTGTAAATTTTTTTCAATATTTTTTCATAATATATTATCACAGTATTTATAGTCTCATTTTCGTTTTTTGTGTTACTCTGGTAATGTGGTAAACTAGGAAATAGTTTACCACATTTTATGAAACATTTAAGTACTTTAAGGATTTCTTTCCTTTGCTTTCCTATAGGTTTGTTATGTTACAGTAATTCTGCTACAACAGACCATATATTAGCTACAAATCTACTACAGATATTCTGTTCCAATTTGTTTACCTTTGTTCTTTGTTGCTAATTATGCCTTTATTCATGGCTGAGGATAAAGGGAGTAAGAGAGTGAAATTTGGGTCACTCTCTAGGGCAGACGAAGAAATCTTTTCAGAGCTGTAAACAAAAACCTGCTCTGCAACCAATATTCCAGGAATCAATCAGGTCCCTTTAGCTGCAACAGCATCTAGTGGCACAGTGTATATTTGTTGTTTTAGAAATACATAGCTCATTTTGAATAAGCAGTATTAATGCATGTGATATCTGTAACCTGTATTTGCACAGAACCTTATTAAACAGTCAGTGCTCTTCATTGAGTAATTTGATCTGTTCTGTGAATCAAAATTTATTAATTAAAATTATGATTGTATTTTAAATGTTTAAAATTTGATTTGGGCTTTTTTGTTTTGTGGTTTTTACTAAAAAGTTGCCCTATGTACGTAAAGGACAAGCAGAGTCCACAGACATGGTACTGTACATTCTTGAAGTATTGCACGTGCCTGCACATCTGTCATGTAGCAGAAGAGTTCAGACTATGTAGTTTATGCTTGACCACCTTTTTTGTGGACATGCTACTTGTATCTTTTTTCATGAAGTTCAGAATGTATGATTTGTTTAAATGAAAGTCATAATTGAATGAAAATTGATGTTGACTCATTTTGGAATAGCTAAGTATTTATGTGATGGAGATAAAATCTTCATTATCTTCCATTATTATTTCTCTTGCTAATTTTCTTAAAGTGAGTTTGAGTTTTATTGAAACCTCAATCTTAACACTTTAAAAATACTCTTGCTCTTGTAAAATCTTCAGAAAAACAAGAAAAAACATTTTAAAGCCAAAATGGACTGTTGTTAAAGTGGGGGAAAAAAAGCTTAGTATTTTTCTATTCTGATTTATTATACAGAAGGCTGTTTTTTTACAAAAAAGGGGGTTTTCTTCTTCTTCTTCTTCTTTTTTTTTTTTTTTTTTCTTTTTTTCCCTCCACTATTCTCAGTCTCTTTTGATCATTGATCTGGGTGACCCCACGCTCAGGGGTTTTTTCTTCATTTGACATGGACAGATTTTTGAAGTATAGCTCTCCTTTGGGAACCTCGGGCAGTTCCACTTGACTAACCTGTGATCTAATGAGCAGTAATGCAGGGTTACAGTGACCATTTTGTTTGCTTTGAGGGAGGATGGCTAGACAGAGAGTGGGAGAGAGGCGGTGTCTGCTGAGAAAAAAGATGCAGGGTGATCGAACAGTGTGAAAAAGACTTGTTAGCCCACATTAGTGTGCCTGATTTACTTCACAACAGGTCAGGAAAGGCCAAAGGCAGGGTTGTCATTAAATTGCAAAGTTGAAAATCCCGGTATTCAAAAGCATTCAAATTTCTGAAAGTTGTAAATTAGAAAGTTTGTGGTTCATGTTGAATTTGGCAGAAAGATATACAGAAGTACCAGCTTCTATAAAACATGAATGGTACATTATAAAATCATGCTGTAAATAAAAAGAAAACCAGCTTTTTAAAGTACTTTCATGGTTGACTGTTTTACAATGAGACTGGGTGCGAAAGAAAGGCCAAACACTAACAAGGTCGTTGCACTTTCTTTATGAGCCCTGGGGACCCCTTAATTATGTGCCCGTGCTGCTTATTTTGAGATCTGTAGAATGTATGTGTGCACGTGTTTGGATAATATATAATTTTTATTTGTATGTATTAAATCCATACACATATGTATATACATGCATATGAATATGTATGTAAAAATAAGATTTTAGCTCAACTTGCCCAGGAATGTAGATTTTGAATCTTCTGCATCATGTTATGATACTTTTTTGCCCTCACATCCTTGATTGTTTCTCTTGGAGTTAACCTTATTGCCTTTGGTCTTGAAATAGGCATAGACTTATCTTAAATTTACATTTACAAATGCAGACAGACCCAAAAATTGTCTTTATGTACTAAAAAGTTATTTTTCTAATAGTAAAACTTGCTTCTGAGCACTTGAATTGGACTTGACAGCCTGCTGCTTTGAAATTGCAAAAATGAAAAGTTGAAACTACCTATTCCTGAAATTACATTTACTCTTCTGTTTCATTCACTTAGTTGGCAGTGGCCTGAATCTCCATGAGTTGAAGAGTACAAGCAGTTGCATTGATAGCCTTTAAATCATAGCAAACTCTTGTTGTTGCTATTTCTGATCTGGCTGGCTTTAGTGAAAATCAAAGTGCAGCCTTTTAGCAATACTATCATTGTGCATTGTAACAGTAGGTAATAAAACAAATGGGTGGTCTTAGGGGTAAGGTGATTTTTTCTGTCTGCTACCAGAAGTTTCACTAATTGATTCTTACTTCTATTGGCTGTCAAAAGTCAGGTTTTCACAATTGCCATACAACTGTGTTAAGTTTTAGATTGTACTGCGTCGACAGAAGTGATTGTCTTGATCCTCCTATCTTTTTGCAATTAGAAATACATGAAATTAAACAGCTGAGAAGAACTGACCCATAACTAAGATTGTTTCTTACCAGACTTCAGGGGGCTGTGCTCCCACTGATCATTCAAATAATTTCACTGACATTTAAGGGAGTATCTCTTCTTGGTTGAAGGGAAGAGAAGACAACAGGATGTCAGGCTTCAGTGTTCACATTGAACATTAACTTTTGATTTTAGCTTGTATTGAATTATGTATTAATATGTGGTGCCAGATTATTTTTGATTTATCTTGGTCATGTTTTGTTTACAGTAGATATAAGGTATAGTTTTACCTCCTGATAACCTGAGGTTTAACAGACAATTGAATGTGGGCAATAACAAAGTACTTTTTTATATTCAGTGCTGCGTTTATCAACTAATTTCACAGTATTCCTATTTTTAACACATTGTAAGATTCACTTTTTATTAGAACTTGAAATAGGATTAATGTATTTTGAAACAGCATGGTGTTCAAAGTAGCTTGGTTGTTACTATACTCAAACACTAGTCTCAAAAAAAATGTGCTATGATATGTATGCTTCCATTTTCTCAATTATTTTAACTGATATTTAGTTGCAGCAGCTTGGTGGACATACGTTCTAGGAAACTCTGCATTGAGCTACTTTCTCTCTAGCTTTAGGTCATGTTAGTCAATGGAAACTTATTAGGGCATAAAATGATGGGGAAATGTTTAACAAATCAGAATACTGAATCAAGGTACATTTAAGCCTTACTAGTATTCTCTTTCCATTTACTTTCTCCATTCCCTAAATAATGTTGTCTGTGCAGTCTCTATGCACTCTTTATTAGCTCTTCTATTTGATTTAATTATTCAGTTGCTCAGTGTGTCTGAATTAAGTCATCTCCGCCAATCTGCTTATTACAAAGCATTTGGTCAGTGAGAAGAGACTAATGTCATCTTGCTAGACTAATTTTTGTGGGTCTGTGTTTAGGAATCAAGACAGTGGAGCAGTATTTCAAAATCGATTTATAAAGAATATTCAGTTCAAGAGTGTATTATAGATACTGCCAGTCACAGGCTCTGGAAGAGTAAATATTACTTACTCATGTGAAAAAAGGGGAAATTTTTCATATGTTCTTCTTAGCTTTCCTTAAGATGTGAATAGCTTTTGCTGGTTGGTGCTTTAAAAACCACAAAAAGTCTACTGCAACATAAACTGTTTTCACATAAATTTTCCAGGTATTTTATGAAATGATTAAGTTCTTTTTTGATGGTAATATAGTTGCTTGATTCAGGAAGACAGCTGACAAAAGAAGATGGGATACAGCCAAATGCAGGCTTCTGGAATTTTTTTTTTCCCAGTCCATAGTTACATTTTTAGAAAGCATTTCTTTTAAGACAGAGATTTTAAGTTTTGCTATAGGCTTTAGAATGCAACATGCAAAGTTTTTCTTTTTTATCTGGATGTCATGATATGAAACCTCTAGCAAAGCCTTCCTGTGGGTTCAGTTTCCGTGGTCTATCCACTCTATAATCCTTAATAGTGTGAAGTAGTTATTATTTAATCCACATCATGGATAGGCTGCAAACACAAAGTTTAGTGAAACAAAAGGAGCATAATATAAAAGTAGTTGCAGGTGCACTTTTTCTAAAGAAAATGGGTGTGACTTCTTACATTTTCCTGAGGCCATTATTTGCATCTCAGCACTATATTTGTGAAGTATAACTCTCAAACTGTTCTAAACTGGGAATGCAGTAGCTAGTATGTTGTATAAAAGTGAAGTGTTGTGTTCTGCCAATGGACTCTGACAATTCAGTTTTTAGTACCTGTAAAATGGGTTTAAAATGTTCTCCAGATGTATTTGGCTACCTCTCCTTTTGGAAATCATTCCTTCTGTGCAATAGGAAAAAAAATTGCTTAACTAAGAAAACAAATTCAATAATGCCACCCTTTCCCTGCATAAATAAGAAGGTGGGGGTGGTAATACTATGTCTGGGAAAGGAAGCAAAAATGCATGCTTGGATATCCATTGCTGGCTGTTGTAGGGAGTGTGCTTGCCAGCACTTTCTGGCAAGCTTATTCCTTCCAAACACTCTCCAAACTTGCCAGACATTAAAAAAGTCTTTTGCCTGTTAGTCACCTTTCACTTACTTGTAGCATTAGAAGAAATGTTTATTGACTGAAGAACTGCCTGTTTTGAAATCAGGAACATTGAATTGAGTTTCTTGTTTTGTTACATGTTGGTTTGTTGATATTTACTTGACAGCAGGGTTTAGTTAGGAATATCCTTACAGGCTGTTAGTAACCCAACTGGGTCAAAGCTCAAAGGGTCTGCTCTTGTGGGTAGTAAATTCAGGGTTTGGCTGATGTTTTTTGTGCATGTAAAAGGCATCAGATCATCAATCCCTGACCCCTGTGCAGAGGGATGGATGCTATAGAAGTGGATTGCATTTAAACAATGGCAAAGCACTTTCTCTGCTTTTGGTAGAACCTGAGAGAGAATTAAAAAAATCTCCTGTGTCTGGCAGTGGGGCATATAGGGCCTCTTTGTGTTAGTTTGGTTCAGTTGTGGTCTGGTGTTTGGATCCACTTCTGTATAATATTGATCAGGATGTGTATGGGTTTGAATCTCCCTAAGGCATTTGGGGACAAAACAAGTAGCATTTGTATTTGAACCCTAAAATAGAGACCGTTCAGAAAGAGAGGGGTTGGAGGGAGGAATCAGATACAATGAAAGAGGAGGAACTTGACTATTGTCCTAGGTAGAAGCATGCCAGAGGGCAGACTAGAAATCTAGCTTATTGGATATGAAATATTTTGCAAGACTGTCCTTCTTAGAAAAGGTCAGATTCATAAATGTGGTTCCGTTCCTTCTACTCAATTTTCTTCTTATAGTTGCAAAATCTGAGTTAAAGACATGCCTCAGTTGTAAGTCCTTATACCAGAGAGGGCTGGAGTTACATTTATCACTATATTGCACCTTCCTTCAGGGTTTTTGGATGGGAGGATGTCTGGTCTTTTTCATGCATCTTGCTCCCTCCACTTACATGTTTCACTGAAGTAAAACTGTAGTATTGGAGCATGTCAGTCTTTAAATGTAATTGCTTGTCATCTCTGAGGTAGTGAAACAGTCTGCCATTATTTTACAGTAATTTAAGCACTGGTAGACTTATCAGGTACAACCACAAAGCTAATGGCCTTTTAATTATTAGTGATTCCAATGAGAGTTTGTATGTTAAGCAGGAATTAAGAGCTTAAAGCAAAAGTTTGGACAAACAAAGGAAAACAAGAATATAAGCCCTAACTGATGCTATCATTCTAATAATTGAATACTTATAATTTTCTCTATTTCTGACATGGTTGTTATTCAGGCTGCTTCACAGTGCTTTTATATGCATAGAACCTCATGCACACAAATTGAAGAAACGTGGCATCAGTCAAAAGAACTGTGGTCACAGAGAGTCCTACACTACACATACGTTGCTGTTGTGGTCACAGTATTGTTTTCTTTCACTGTAGGAGTAATGTAAATAATTTAAACCATAAATCAGTATGATGGTCTTCTTGTCCTGGCTTTGCAATTATTTCAGTTTATGTTTTCTGAAAAGCACAATTTCAAGTATTCTGAGAACCTGCGATGGATAACTAGGAGTGCTTGAGAATACAGTGTATATTGCCAGGGTATTGTGATCAAGCAATGAAAGAAGAGTTGACTTGCCCTCTTCAGGATTATCTATCAGACACTCACTGTGCTGGCTAAAATACTGACTTAGTTGACTAAAATACATCAAATGTGGAAAAATCTGCCGAATTAATAACCTAATAACCCTCTTAGGTCATTTTTTGCATCTGAAAATTGATTTTGTTTTTTGAATTAAAATTGGGTTTAAAATTTGAATTTATATTCAAAGTACAGTTTTTAGTGTACTTATATAGCTATATGTTGCTTTACAACTGGAGAGCAAGAGCTGCAAATTAATTGAAAGAGGTAGTGATGTTTTCTGATATTTCACCATTGGCATTCAAAACTTTTCTTGACACTTTGGAGAAGATTTTGATTTCTTTGATATCAGTTTGTATTCTCCTTTATTGCAATAATTGGAAATAAATATAGCACTTTCAAGTTCTGACATGGCATTCTTGAGTTTCCTGAGACATGGAAAAAATAGAGCATCTTCTAAGTAGTTTACCTGTTGTAAAGAAATTAGTTTGCATGTCTAATTAATTTCAGTATGTATTAGTATTAGTATTTTCCTATGAAGAATGTCTGTCCTAGAAACAGTTGAGTCATCCTCTGAGCTTAATGCTTTTGAGAACTACGTTGATTTAATATTCTCTATTTGTGTGATCATTTTCCTCCTTGTCAATTCAGCTGTGGTATTAGAGAAATCAGAAATAATCCATGGACATTTTGCTAACATATAAGTCAAAGGCAGTAATTCTCCTTACCTTAGAGATTTAAAATTTCCTGTTACCATTTAGATTATTTAATTTGTTTTCATTTATTTTGCTTGCCTTTATGTTCTTAATAGAGTATTAATTCATCTTGTGTGCAAAAAGAAATTATTTCTATTTGGTAGTATTTCAGAATTCCCCTCTTGGGTCAATTATTCAGAATATCAGCATGAATATACAGACTGTAATTGCTAATAGATAACAACTCTTTAATTTTGATTAATATGCGAAAAATAGTATGGCTTGTTCAGTGAATTTGTTTGCAAGCTTTGATAAAATTCTGAATTTTTCTAGCCTTGAAAAGAAAGCTGTAAATCTGAATCCCAGGTCTCTTCTATGGAACTTAAATGTTCCTTTATCAGTTACTTAGTTCTTAATTTAGACCAATGACGCATTTCAGAAGGCAGTACAAGTTTTGTTAAAGACTGCTATAAAGTATTACTACTTGAAATTTGTGACAACCTTGTACCTATTAAAGGAATTTGAGCTCCACAAAAGACTCACCAAGAAACTGATGAAGTTTTATTGAAATACGGGAACAATCTGTCAGAAATACTGCAAAACACCACAGGATTCCACAAATATAGCATTTTTCAGCTGACTGCACTCTGGACAACTACCGCCTTCCACAACAGTGATAGGACTGATCAGAACCATCAGTCTAACAACATCTATTACTGTGTCTCTCTTGCATCTTCAGGCTTCATTAGATGGATGCTTTGTGCAGTGTTCAGAAATAGTGAAATGTTTTTTTATCTGCAGCTTTTTTTGCTGGGACAGATGTGATTATTCACAGGATGTTTATAACTATCTTACTCAAAACCACTCTGAAAATCTAAATTTCTGCTTCTAAGTGGAAAATTGAAGTCTGTTCTTGTTGAGCAAATGTTTACTTGGCTATTGAAAGACTTTCAAAAAGAGTTTGGTTCTGTCACCTTGTTATTTAAAACCTCTCTGATTTTACTTTCAATTTCTAGATATCATGGAATGGTCTGGGTTGGAGGGACCATAAAGATCACCTGGTTCCAACCCCTCTGATGTGGACAGGAGTGCCAGCCACTAGCCCAGGTTTCTGGCCTTATCTACCCATTTAGTGGAATACTTGCCGTTCCTGCAAAGGAAGGATTATGGCTGTTACCACCATAAGCTTTCTGTTCATGAGCCTTCAGGCACTGAGGAAAACTTCCAAAATTAAACTTTATCCTCATAGTTTTCTATGGCAAGCATGTATCAATACAACCCTTCTAATCGCTCAATTTTACTTCTTTAAATTGTGCGCTTGGTACTACATCTTGCAAGGTTTTCCTGTACTATGGTACTATATTTAAAGGCAATATCAGCTTTTTTGTATTTCTTAACACTAGAGAATATTATTTACACATAGTATCCGAAGTTTAGCTTTAGAAGAGCCAATCTACATGTCTCTTGTAGTCTGTTTCTGAGGCTGGCAGGCTATTGTTAGAAAATACAAGAGAAGGTTTTTTTTTTGTCATGCAGTAGTAATCTCCTGCTTGTCTTTGCAGACCCGAGGTTTTCATCTTAAGTTTAAGAGGCAAATAAGGGGAGAAGAGATGAAGAGGAGAAAAGCAAACTATAGGCCTAGAAAATTCCTTTTCTTTCCTTTTTTCCCCCATGAAACTACTTCTGCAGAAAAAAAAATATTGACAGACAGGGTGTGCCAGCTAATGTCACCAAGCATTGAGTGGAAAGAAGAATACTAAAAAGCAGAAAATTAGAGCTGTGCTTGCCTGTTACCTCCCCAAAAGAATTGAAATTGCCAGCGTTTGGGACTCCTTGTCAGAGGCTGAGATCCTCACCTGTCTGGTGCTCTGCAAATCAGCTCTGGTGACCATCATCCCTCAGAAATGTGTGTCTGAGAGCAATTAGAATTTTACCAAAGAATACTGAAAAAAAAATTAAGTACATGTATGTCATGTAGTTTCTGAATTCTTTAAAGATAGAAACAAAGGCCACCACAGAAGCAAATTAAAGCCCCTGGGAGCTGACATGGTTATTGAAAGCTTTAACAGAGCTGCCCTGCCATAGAAACCTGCTTTCCTATTGTCATTCATTTTGGTCTCTGAAAAGAAATTTATGATCAAAGTTTTGTTTGAGCACAATGTAAGCACTCAGACTAGATTTTGGCAAAGTTAGACAGGGATTTAGATATTTTATTTAAATTTTTTTTCCTTTTTTGGCACTTGTCTTCTAGTGAGGAAAATGTTTTGCACTTAAAATGTTTTGCCCTTAAAAAAGAGTATCTGTTTACAATATTTTCTTGAATTACATTAGATCCATGTTTCTTGTTTTATATGTCCTACTACTATTTCATGATAACTCAAATCTAGACTATCTTTTGTGGGTGATGTGAATGGAAATACATAAATGAAGTAAAACCTCTGTATACTTAAAATATTTTTATTCTTACGTTCCTTCTATATATAAAGCTTCCACCTTGAGGATTCTCCAGCAAACACCCACTGTCCAATTTTTCAGTTGTTATTGGCAGAAAGAGGTTTTATTTTTAACAGAATACCATAATATAATGCTTTCTGAGCCTAAGAGCTAGTGATCCATTGTTCTGTTGGATAACTAATAAAGTTTGCTTTAATTCTTCCCTTTTGGAGGGAAGGAAATTAAGGTGAGAGTTAATCATACTAGAAGTCATTACAATCACTAAAATGTATGAAATACAGCTTCATTTCTTTGTATTTACTGTTGACCTGCTGCGTAAGACTTTGTGGGAATAGGTTATTTCTGTTCTCCTGCTTATGTCCATATAGGAGAGTTTTGTAAGTGCTCTAAATGATAATGAAGATACGAAGTTTTGAATATCTTGGAAATTCAAGTACAAGGAGAAGGAACATTGATTTCTGTGAAAGATGAAGTTTCTTCTCCACAAAAAGCTCTAAAAGATTGTGACAGTGAAATGAGTTATTTGTGTTGATAAGAGGTAATTTAAAACAAGGATCAAGAAAAATCGGAATGTATACATTTCCCTTTACATACAGTCACGCTGGTATAGGCTAAAATTATGAAGTAGCTTTAGAAATGCTGTCTCATGATGTGATCAAAGCAACAAGCACAGTCAGCCAGTTTGAGTCTTCTGTCTTGAATGCCCATGGGAAGTAGGAGTGTTAACTTAGTCCTGCATGTGAGGTTTGTAAAAAGAATGCACTAGAAGCTAAGAAATGGATTTAGAAGTCTGCCTTTAAGATTGTGTTGAAAGAAAGAAAGATTGTGTTGAAAGAAAGAAAGAACAATAGAGGTTCCCCCTCTGCTGGTAGAGAGTTCAATATTCAAGACATCGCAGTGTGTCTAGAAACAGGTAAATTCGTTTGAGTTTGAACATATGTATGCAAAGAAAGAGCCACTGTTACACAGTATAAACTATTGCAAATCTGTTAAAAGAATTTTAAAGTGAGATGGAGTACAGCTGAAGTTATCAAGTTCCATGTCTATTTATTTTAGCTGGCCTGTAAGTAATTCATGTCAAGTGCCCAATAGGGAGTGTAAACTATTGTGTTGTCAGTCCCTAACCAGTGACTGTTCAGCTTGGTATTTACTCATTTCAGTGCTGTTCAAGATTTTTGTCCTAGTAAACAAACCCTTTTCACTTCTCCTTTTTAAAGAGATTTTCAATTTGATTTAATTAATCATCTGCTTAAAATATTACCCTATGCGTACTTGTCAGGAGAATTTCTCAACTCCTTCTGTGGTGGGAAGTGCCTGTGCCAAATTTTGCATATTTTCTTTGAGTACTTGTGAAGAAGAGTGAAAATTTTAGAGGTACTGGAGACAAGAGAAATAGGTTATGTATGGTGAGAAGCAGGTACTGTTATCCACTAGAACGAGAATTAGCAGAAAAGTACAAGTGAAAAGACAAACAAAAATCCATCTCATTTAAGCTCTCTAAGACCTGAGTGAATTCCTGATGCCTAGTGTGTTTGTCCTGAGGCTGGTATGAAAACTGTTGTCTCAGTAACCCCAACAGTGCAGTATCTTTTCCTCTACCACAGGCATGGTTGCTTATCAGGAAGGCAGATGATTCTACTGTCTTTCACTGTTTTTTCCAGCTTCTCTTTCTTATGTTTGGCAAGGTGAAAACTCACTCAAAGCTGCAGATATGGTGTCCAGTAAGGTGAAGAATCAGTTAATTCTTTAAAATTTAAAATGTTGTATCTACTTGTTTACCTCTGTATTTGTGTGAAATAAAAATGCAAATTGTTACTACTTCTGTAGAAAATATGCAAAGGTTTCAGGTTTTGAAATACATAATGATATTTTTGTATTTTGGTAGAAGAAATATTAATACAATTTGAGTAGATATTTGGAATAAATGTTATGACCTATCTCAAGATATTTGAATTTCTTGTGAATGTAATTAAGGCTGTATTACAACTGTAAATCAAAACCTTTATATTTTTCATGTATTCATATATTAATATGAATATAAAGATAAATTTATTTAGGCAGGTTTAATGTTGTCTCTCCATACATCTAGACAGTGGAAGCAAGACAAGAATGAGGTTTTATTCTCTTTAGAGATGAAAATCGTAAAAGAAATATGGATGATGACCATTCTATGATCATTGAGCTAAACCGGAGTGGAATTTCTGATACCAAAGAAGCAATGAGTAGTTTTGAAATTCTTACAACTTGTTTTTGTAGCATTTTTTACATTAAAACTGATAGACAGTGGTAATACTTCATTCCCTTCTCCCTTTGTTAAGTATAAGCTGAATGATTTTAATGTGTAAGAAAGCAACTAGACTTTTTGCCACAAAATTTGATTTTGATTTTCATGTTTTTAAGATATTTATGGATTTATAAAGGCCTTTTTGATCAATCTCTCTGTTCTTTTGAGGAAAACTTGCTCTGGCTTTTTGATAATTTTTTTGTATGCTACCATTGCTTTCTGTGGCAAATGTTAATCCATATCAATTGTAGTTTCCCTTTTTGGTTACTTATGTTAGATTTGAATTAAGAACAAGCACGACTTCTTAACCTTAAGTTTTATGCTTGCCTTTCCATATGGTGTAAGTTCTCCCTACTGCTGAATCTATTACTTAGTTTTGGGCAATATAGTTAGATATGAGTAAATTTTCTCATCACACTATCACCAAATATAATCAGCTACTGTACAAACAAGGTCATAATTAAAACTTTTCAGATAGCTTCATATTGTTTCATTTTCTTTGAACTTAGCAAAATTTTATCTAAGTTTTGAGGCTGGTATTCAGAACTTGATTAAATACCCACTTTAGATATTAAATACTAATATAAGCTAGTGAAGGGTAGAGTTGATTTGAAAATTTGGCTACTCCTGTAAGCATGGTAAGTTAAAAATTTCCCCTGTTTATACAGCCTTTGGCAATTTATGCAATGTGTTTTGTCACCTGTTTTGCTGTCTCGTGAAGAGCTGGAACTTTTATGAAGAAATAGAAAATATGACTTTGAATCCTTGACGTCTTTAAATAAATGCACATATTGATAGTGACAGATTGCTAAACTTGGCGTTAGACACTTAGTTGTGCTTCTTGCCAAAAGTAATCCAGATGTGCATAATTTATCCGCCTGCCATATGTGCACTGACATGTCTTTCTATAATCAACTGTCTGTTGAGTATTGTTAAACAGTTAAATGTTCTTTATCAACTATCTTTTTGAATAATGCTAATAACTCCTTTAAGGAGATAAGAAGCAGCAAGACCATAAAACCAGCTCTCTTAAACTGAAGAAGGCAACTTTGGTTTTTTGATTGTCCAAAAAAGCATGCAGTTTAAGGAAAAAACTGTTGGTAAAATAAGCATATTTAAAGCCCATCTTAGGTGGTGTTATACAACTAAGGTGGATGCATATTTTATGTAATCTCATTATGATGGGACAGATCTTTGTTGTGTGTAAAGGAAGTTGTTATGGAATAACAACATTAATTAATAAGGACTTTTTTTGTATGAGGTGCTTGTTGAAAGGAGAAAATGAACTTAACTTGACAAACAGTAACCAACCATGTCCTGGCATTAAGTTCAGAAAGATTTGTAGGAGGACATTTGTGTCATTTGGAGTATTTCATCATATTGTCAGAAGAAGCAACTCCCATTTTATGGTATGTTTTGCAATGTGTGTTTGTTCTTCATCTGTCTTCAGAAAGTTACTTATTGATTAGTAGAGGTGCATGACCCAAGTGGAAAAATTTCTGTTAAAAGAGTTTCTGTCCAATGAGTTTCCTACCCCAAAATTCTGTTTGCCAACAGAATTCTGTTTGACCCATAGGAATAATCCCCCTTTGTTTTCTATAAGCTTATCCTTTTACCTCATTGACATAATGTTATCAGAATATTGACATGGATAATCTCACATTCATCTCTGAGTCAGATCCCAGTGCTCACCTTGGAGGTATATAGGAAGCTATATGGTGGTCATGTAGAGCAAAATTCACGGTGTCTCATGGTTCTGAGTTTTCCCTGAGGAGAAGGGTGTCTGGCGCTGTCTGATGTTCCTGTGCATACAGGTAAGTATTTATCCCTACAGTTATATAGATATCTATCTGTTGTACATAGGCCTGTCTTTGTAGCTATCTGCTTTGGTTTTTTGAACTCCCCCCCAGCAGGGGGGAGTTGCATAACTTGTGGCATGATTAGCTGCTCTTCTTCATCATCCTGGGAGGTCTCAGTCATGACCTTTCCAACTGCTGATCTCTGTCATTAAGATGAGAATAGGTGTACATAAGCTGTTGAGAGCACCAACTGTGTGATTCGTATTTCCATAAGATCGTCCACATTTGAGCAGTTCATCTTGGTTTGTACTAGAAAGAAGCAGAATGCCTACACAATGTCCTGAAATTGGGCCGTCACACTAGGCAGCTAGTAATGCAGTTATATAAGACCATCCTTTTAGAAGGCATCTTTGCTGAAATGCTCTGAAGGCACTCTCTAGTTTGTAGAAGCATGCTTCTTGTTTGTAAACTTTGGTGTTTAAGATTTCAGCTTAACTCTGACCAATTCACTTGGTCTAAATTGTAATATTGATTCAGTGCTCTGAGGTGTTACACTGCTGAAGTTCTCAAGTTACAGGCTGTGTGGATATGTTGTGGAAGAGTACGGCTGTGCAAATGCCAGCAGTAAGCAGAAGGGTTGGGAAGCTTCTTCAGCCAAGTTTGTTGGGTGTTGTTTAATATTTCGAAATAATTTGAAGTTGCTAGGGCCTTACATAAGTTGGTTGTAGATTAACATTGATCCATTGCTGCTTGAAAGTCTGTGCTTGAGCTACTCTGTTAGAAATTGTCCTTTCAAAAAAAAAAAGAAGTCAAACTCTGAAGTCAAAGCTGCATGGGGTGTTCTTAGCTGCTTCTGAGAGCTGTTTTCTAAAAAATGCAATTTGTCACCAATTTTTTAACTTAATTAATGTTTTTTAAGTTAATGTGATGTCTGATGAAAGACTAGTAGTGTGCAAAATAGGGGGAAGCACATTTTCTGAAGATATTATCATTGTTTCTTATGAAGGCACATCTCCTTGCACTTGAGAAATACTGTGGAATCTCTGTATCATCTATAGCAAACCAGCAGTTTGCACCTGAAAGGAAATCTAACTTATTTCAACAGTGATTCCTTGCAAAGTGAGCGTTCTTCAAAAGTGTAAATGATGTGTTTTTAAATTTATATACTTTGGGATTGAGAAACTATTGATGCTTTATTCTCTCATTTATTCTTGGTGTTTTGTCCTTTGTTATAATATTTACCGAAGGGCTGTGAAATTCATGCATGCATTCACACAGCCTTTAAAAAAAAAAAAAAAACAAAAACAAAAAACAAGACCCAAAACCTCATACATTACCAAAAAGTTGGAATTTTTGATAGTCCTTCAGGTAACATATATCAGGGATTAATTCACTCCTTTATTAATGTGCATTCAGTGTAGTACTTTACCTCAGTTTTATAATTATTTCCTAAAATAAACTCTTTGTTATTTGATCACTTCAGATTCAAGAGAACTGCTTCTTTATAAAGAGTTCCAGGTGAGAGAATACTTGGGCTTTTTTCAGAAAATGCTATTGCGAATTCTCAGATATGTATTGATAATTGCACTTTATGAAATAACGTGATGTTTTTCATTGTTTGTATCTTAGCTAGTTTTCTAAACCTCTGAGAGCCCTTTAGCCTCCACAAGCAACAGACATATGTCTTATATGAAAAAATCTCTTCTGTTTTGATTAGTTATGTCCTGAATATGATAGAGCTGTCATTGTTAGCCAAAGAATTATGGTCTGGAATCTTAATTTTTAATTTTCTTTCTTAAGCTTGTTCTGTCTTAATTCCGTGAGCCAAAAACTCTTTTGGAAAAAAGCAATCTAATAAATGTTACTACAGTATTACTTTACATGGCCATCTGAAAATTAATAATTGCAGCATTTTGAAATGCTTATCACTGGTCATTTGGTCAGTATTGGTGACATCCTGGCCACTTTCAATGTCAGTTGTGATGTTTTTGGGAAGTCCAGGGTGGAAAGGGGGGAATATGGAGGAGAGAGAAGATAATTCAAAATTAATCTCTGTGTGTGTGTGTGTGTGTGTGTGTGTGTGTGTGTGTGTGTTTGCATTCATCTTCCAGGCAGTGCTGCAGTGAGTATTTTCTGAAATAGTATATCTGTGGACTGTAGTTCTGCTGCCCAGTGGCATTTAGTCAGTTTAGTTTGTCTTCAGTTACATTTACTCAAAGACTAATTAAAAGTACTAGAAAAGTGGTTTTGGCCCATGAAGAGCTAGCCTGACTACTGAACTCTCTCATTACATTTCCACCTATCTGTCTTGCTAAAGTAGGCAAGACTCTGGATTGACTATAGTTGGAAAGGTTAGTTGAAAAGATTAAAGGTGACTTGTAAATGGAAAATGGCAACTTTGCACTTTTGAATTCTAAACACATCTGGTCTAGTGTTCTTCTTGCTGAGTGGTAGGTCTGCCAAGACTTGTTGCAGACTTTGTAGAGCAGTAATAATAAACCTGTTCAGAGGTTTAAAAGAACTTGGCATGCCATATGACAGGTTCTCAAGTAGTTTGTCAGGAGCCAAGTGTACTGTAATAGACCTGTTTTAAATTGTTGGCTTACACGAAAACTAGAGATGTCTGCATTTTCTCCTTCTTTCCCCCCTTCCCCCGAACTACAAAAGGCAGATGAATTTATTAAAATGCTTCTTTAGACCGTGTTATTGAGCTGTGAAAGAGACCAATAGATAAACATTATTCTAAGTTTGCAGATGCAGTCTCATTTATGCCTCTAGGCAAGATAAATTTATCTACTTGTGTTAGAGGAGCTTTAATCAGATAATCTGTTATTGCAAGCAGTTTAGATCATGAAGTGAGTAGTTTTTCAACAGGCCTTTACAGTGTGTGTAGGCTTTGCTGGTCCTGTTCTTCATCATGAGAAATGTAAGACACAGTCAGGTGTAAGGAAAATAAGTATTATACTTTTCATTCTTGCCTTCAATAAAGTATATGTAACTGCAGACATATACAATATTTCTAGAGGAATATACAGCCCATAAAATATTGCTCATTATATTACAGAGACAATACCAGATGTTTGGATAACAACATTCTTCTAAAGAAGTAGGAAAATGCCAGGGGAACTAAAATATGTATGAATAACATCATAAAAAATTTTGACCCTTTTTCCTAGAAGTAAAGGAGATTGAGATTGTCATAGAGGCCTAAGCCTGTAACATCCAGCATGAGTTTTCCTTTGCTGAAAAGATGTGTGCTTTTATGGAGACGTAGTTGTCTTACTGTGATATACAAGTCTGTGTTGGTCCTCATTTCTGGTTTTTTTGCTGGTTTTACTGAACTTGCACTTTACACAAGAAAATCTGTGATTTAGTACATGGAAACCTTAATCCCTTTGACATCCTCTACTGCTATTCTGGAAATACTAAGCTTTTCTGAGAGCATTTTCATCTTATTCAAGATGAAACAAGGAGTGAATGCCACACATAGATGCTTTAAGTGGTGAGATGAAAATTTTCTCTGAGAAGAAATTCTATGTTCATGCTTCTTTCTCTCATACAGATCCAGCATTTAACTGGTTGTTGAATTCTTGGTGCAGGAACATGTAATTGAGCAAAAAACTTCAGGCAGAATCACTTCAGTCTAGCTGTGTCATTCATGTTGGTTTTAGTTTTCTTTCCTCTCTTTGTGATGGAGAGGTCCCTAAAGAGGGGATAGATTAGAAGAAATCAGGGAAATCCCAGACCTTATTTGTCTCTCAGAATCAGTCTTTTTAAAATTGTATTATATTTTAATTTTTTATTTGCAAATTATTTATTTACTGTGTACAGTAGATTTAATATCCTTAATTTTCCCAATATTTTCAAATCCTGTTGCTTTCAACATAGCAGTATCTCCTCAAGAGCGCCAAAAAAGTTTTTTTCCAAGTATTTGTTGTTGTTTCAGTTGTTGGGGGATTTAGGTGTTGGGAGGTTAATTGTTGGGTTGATTGTTGTTTTCAATTCTTTTAAGCCACCAAAACTCCACAAGTGACAGGATAAATCACATTATCAGCGAAATATAAATAAATCACAGAATAATGTTTTACATTATAGCATCCTGAAGAAAGCTATGTTCCAGCTTACTATAAACGAGGGACAAGACAGTGAGGAAAGGACAGAGGAACTTGAGAAGCACAGGAGATTTTAGAGGATTAAGAGAAAACTTGAGAACTGATCACCTAATCTGCTCTACCCAGATAATATGAAAGGAAAAACAGGAGTACTCCCAGCAGGAAGACTAATCTATAGTAATTGCAATTAAGGGCAAAACTATTCATGTGTCTTCTCTCAGAGATTTCTAATGATTTGGTGAACTACAGTAATTATATTTTTTAATACAGGAAAAAAAATTCCATTGCCCATTTTCCTTTGATCACCTGGAAAAATATTCAGGAATATAAAAAATACCAAAATAGTTAGTGTTATGGTTTGACACTGGCACAAGGCCAAATGCCCCCATGAAAATACCCCCTCTCTGGTGTCTGCTGTGAGATTTTGACCAGGAATAAACAAAGCAGGCTCTCACTTGGAGAAAAAGAAAAGTTTATTGACTAAACTACAAAAACAATTACTAAACTACACACAAAAGAAAAAAAAACACAAGGAAAATGAAAACCTCACAAAAACACTCTCCTCCTCCTCCCCCCTAAATTCCCAATACAATACATCTTCCAAAATCACCAGTTCTAGGTCCAGCACCACCCTTTAGAATGCTCAAACTTTCAGCTCCTCAAGAGGAGAGGGAGTCCTTCCATGTGTCGTGGTGGCCTTTTCCGTCCTTGTTCCGGTGCTCTCACCACCGAACAGGGATCAGGGCTGCTTCCAGGGTTGTCTTTTTTTAAGGATGCTTTGTCCAGTTCCAGAAAAGCACAGTATCTCACCTTCTCACCTTTGGGACATCTGTCCCCCCCATATTTTATATACCCGAGGGGTACCCACACTGAATCTTCTTTGGCTCTGGGACATTTCTCCCCCTGGACTCAGTCTCTGTATCACACGGAAACATGGCTCTGTCCATGGCTACCCAAAAGAGTCCAGCATAAAATGCCACTCCATCTTCTCCATCTTTCCAACATCTCTCACTCTCTCTCTCTCTGGTCCAGACCTTCATCACTCATCTAGGAAGGGTTAATGTTCTGTAAGGTTTTCATTGTCCAAAAAGGGTTAAAAACTCCTCCGAGCGGCTGGACTCCTGGGTGCACCCCCCCCATCTCCTCAGCCGGGCTGCCTGCTGCCAGCACATATTTACTGAATTTCAAGGTAACAGCCACAAACACAGGCTGCACTCTCTCTCTCTGTCTGTCTCCAAGGGGAGGGGGGGGAACAAGCTGCCCATTGCTTCCCGGCATTTCTTTACTTCTTCCTTCCACCCTTGGGGGGGGCCAGGCCTACCTCTCCCGGGCCGGGCCGCATGGCTTTTCCCCTCCCCCTGCCCAGCCAGCAACTGGGCCGGGGGAGAGAGACCCAACTCCTTCCCGCCAGAAATCCAAAGAGAAACTGCCAGGGGGAGAGCCCTGCTTTTACCCTGTGTTCTCAGAGGTGGATCCAATGCCCAGTGGTTGGGACAGATGGCAATATTCAAATCTGAGCACTCATTGGCCCCATCCACAGCATCCCAGAAGTCCTGTTTCTGGGTCAAACCATGACAGGAAAATAAAGACTGATTAACAGGCCTCTAGTCTTCCATCTCTTTATCCCCCAAAGCCCCTGAATCTTCCTTCTCTCAGTAAAATGTAGACTACTGTAAACTTTGGGCAAATTGAGCAAGACTTTGCACTCAGGCAGAAATGGCAGGCATGAACAGTGGAAGCTGAACTATGAGTTTGACTTGTGAATGTAATCTGATTCATTCAAGAAGTTTTTAGAATTAAGTTAAACATATCTTTCAGTATGAATTTTGCTTGAATTTTAATAATATTAGCTTATCTTAAAATCACTTGTAATGGAAATCTGCTCTTCTAAGAAAGTTTTTCATGAGCATACTTAAGTATTCTGAAAATGAAGCAAAATACACAAGACGTTGGCTCAGGTTTTAGAACATAATAGGGGAAAAAGTTTTCTGAAGGGATCAGGCAATTGCGTTTATTGCAGTTGTGCAGCTGCTTGGCTGCTCTTCCCGTCTCTGCCCGGTTCTGACATAGAGAAGAGAAGCAGCATCCCACTGGGTGTGAGAAAGCATCTCTGCTTTGGTTCCTTTAGGTTCCTTTCCATTCCCTAAGGATGGGATACAGAAATGGACTGAGATTTTTGGGTCCGGTGAGCAAAGCCCAGAGTAAGGGCTCCAAGGAACTGGAACAATAGTTAATTTAATTGCTGTGTTACCTGAACAAGTCGGGGGAGGGGGGGAGTGGGAGAGGAGGTATTGGAGAAATAAACAATCATCAAACCCCAGCTTTTGTTCATGATATAATTGCAGAATGTCCTGAGTGGAAAGACACCTACCATAGTCGTTGAAGTCCAGTTCCTGGCCCTGCACAGGACAGACCCAAGAAACACTCCATGTGCCTGAGAGCATTGTCTAAACACTTGAACTCTGGCAAGCTTTATGTTTTTAAAATAGTTTGGCTCTTGGCTCTGCTCTAGGAAGAATTCACAGAAAGGCTGATTAGATGCTGGAATGGGCTGCCTAGGGGAGTGGTGGAGTCATTGTTCCTGGAAGTGTTTAAGGGAAGAATGGACATGGCACTTAATGCTGTGGTCTAGGTGACTTGGTAGTGTTTGCTGTTAGGTTGGACTCAATGATCTCAGAGGGCTTTTCCAGCCTAATTGGTTCTGTGATTCTGGCTTTCATTTGGTTTTATATGTATGATGGTAAATAGACAGGACACAGGATTTTTATGGTAGTGTTTGTGACAGGGTTGTTCTTTCCCTGGGTTCCTATATCCCTTCTTTACTTCCTAAACCTTTGTAGCATACTCTAATCTCATTGATTTTTACTGTATTTTCTTTATTTGCTTAAAGAGTATTTTGCAGTCAATATGAACACCAAAGTAGTACTACTTCCTCAAGGAAAAGTTCCACTTAGGTTCTAGTCTCTTTTTTTCTGGTTGTCTCCTTTTTTTAGAACCTGCTAGAGTGCTTTGGTGGATTTTGTGGAGATGCGGTGTGTCAAGACTTGGTTAGCAAAGCAAATATGGAAATGTTTGCATATAAATGTTTCCCAAGGGTTTTGAAGTAATAAACCTACAATTATAATCAAGGTCAATCATAATCTCAGGTCAACATATCAAACTACTTTTAAAGATGTAGTTTCATCAGTTTTCCAAGTGGGAACAGGGATTGTGATTTCCTGCAGGAGAGAAGGAATGCACTTGGTTGTCCTGGCTGGCTCCACACAGTTTTCAATTCCTGCTCTAGTTGAGAAGCTGGTGGGCAGTTTAGAGCTCAGTAAAATATATGGGTATTTTATCTTACTCCTTTCAGAAGCCATTGATGTGCATTTGTTGTCACTGGAGGCATCTCACCTTATGTAGCCCTTCATTTGCTGAGATCTCTTTCATCCATTTCTCAATCTGAAGCATGATCAATATAGTTTATTTTTTATTTTATAGTTATATAGGAATTTAAAAAGCATATTAATATTTATCATTGTTATTGAAATAGGCATGTACATTAATATCAGCAGAAAATTATTCTTGAGTTTACTGTTATCTATTCATTAAAAACTTACACAAGTGATTTTTGCACCCATGTCATGTTGCATAACAGTTGGTAAACTCAGCCTCATTGTTTAAAGCAGTGGATTTGTGGTGCCTCAGTGGTTTACTGATGTATATCAGTAAACTAATAATACTGTGAGAATAATAACTAATAATACTGTGAGAATTTCACTGGGCCCCACTTACAAGAGAACTCAATATGGCATTTGTAATGCAGAATATGAGCCAATTATGTAAAACTAAAAAAAAAAAAGTGCTCAGAAGTTTCCTGCAACAACCAGCTTTCAGTGTTCCACCAGAAAAATTAAGGTATTTTACAATCTTTAAGATCAAATAAGAAATACTGTGTAAAATCTTCTAAAGCTGAAGAGCCTGTCTATGCAGTGTTTTCCAGCTGCAGGAGGACTATGAGCAGACCAGGTGTCATGCCAGCCCCGTTGTGGCACTGGGCTCAGGATGCCCTGGCACATAGCACACCACTAGTAGGCATTCCTTTCTTGGTCTCACGTTATGATTTGGCTATACATGGTTAAAGCTCAAGCAAAGGAAGCTCAGGCCAGCCTTCAAGATACACTTTGGATACCTAAATAATGATCATTGCGACGTACTAGTACAAAACATGTATAACAATTTAGGATTATATTTCTGTGCATATTTTAATGAAGCGAAATGAAGATCACAGTTATTTAGGCAAGTCTTAGTTGAAAGTTGGAGCCACTGTTTTAATTGATGGCATTACTTGATGCATACTGTGAAGAGACTTTTCTGCTACTGGTCTGGGAGCCTGTAATTAATAGGGAACAGAAGGTTACACTGCATTCAAAGAAATGTCTTGCAAAGCTCAGGACTGGCAGAAGAGTGTCTGTGCTGCCTCAGCACCGAAACCACTTGTGAGGGGATACTTCCATGGTCTGAATGCAGGGCTTGGTGCTGTGCATGCTATCACTGCGCAGTAGGGCAAAGGTGCATTTTACAGAGACATTGCAGGGTGCCTGCAGTGTGAAAAGTTTATTGTTTTATTATTTATTTCTCCAAATGTCTTCAGAAGTTAAAAATGCAGCTGTACAGGAAGCTTGATCCTTCATATTGGAATGTTAAAAGGACAATGATAGGTTGAGGTTTTTTATCACTGTTTTTCGTGGTGCTTTTTTGGAAGTTATTGTCATGGCTAAAACCCCCAGTAATTCCTATTTGTAAAGATCTTTAATGTTACTTAGCCTTTTCTGGATTTAGCAGCCTTGACAACATTTGCGCAGAGGTATCCAAAATCTGGAGATGCACATTTGAGGAAGAAAACAAGTGTTATGTTACATTAATTGATCTAGTTTTCTGTCATGCAGCATCACTGCAAACATAGGTGCCTTGTGATGTGATGTGCAGACTGCAAATAGCTAATTGACTCTGATCTCTGTTAATTAGTGCAATTAAATCTTATAATGAAGCTTTGAAGAGGTCATCTGAATTAGATGAAAGCTGAGGCTTTACTCAGAGTCAGAGCCTTGATGTTAATTGTTGAGTCCTGTGACCCAGCAAAAGGAAGACTTACTGATAATGTGGTCTTAATACAGGAATTTCTGTTGTTGTAGTATTTAAAAAATTGTGTGATTGTGTCACTACCTCTGTTTCACTATAGCCATACTTCAGCACATGATATAAAATAATTAGATCAAGACCTGATGGCACCTAAAAACCTGTATTATGCTCAAGACATTGTTTAAATTATGAAATTAGCTATTCTAATACAAAGAAAAAATGAAAACTTAGAATAGTGTATTTATAATAAAATAGCAGTTTTGGAACACAGAAATGAATCTTCTGTGATTGAAAAAGCCCTTCACTTTCTTTTTTCCTTCCTGAAATTGGAGATTAATCTCTATAAATGTCACACACTGGACTGTTTATATTTCTATTTAATCAACCTAACCTTCTCAGTGTAGGGAGTAATACTTAGTGAGCTACAGTCTCATATAGTTTTTATTTTTGATGCTGTATGATTTGTTCATTCTACAAAAATGCACTTACCTAGTTTTATAAATGAGCTAAATAATGTTAAAAAATTGCTAGTTCAAGTGTCAGATTTCAATAATTAGAAAGACTGAAATGAGAAAAAAACTAAACCAAACCCCAGGTCAGCCCTGGTGGGGCCTCAGCTGGAGTGCTGTGTCCAGTTCTGGACTCCTCAGGATATGAGAGACACAGAGGTTCTGGAGTGAGTCCAGCTCAGGACAATTAAGGCACTGGAATGTTTCTGTTGTGGGGAAAGGCTGGAGCTGGGCCTCTTCAGCTTGGAGAAGAGATGACTGAGAGGGCACCTCATCCGTGTCTGTCAGTGACTGCAGGCAGGGGTCAGAGCAGGGACCGGCTCTGCTCGGTGCTGAGCAACAGGACAAGAGACAACAGGCAGAAACTGATGCACAGGAAATTCCACCTGAGCATGTGGAAGAAATGCTTTACTTCATGGGTGACCAGGCACTGGAACAGATTGTCCAGGGAGGTTGGGAGTCTCCCTCCCTGGAGATATTCTGGGCATGGTTGCAACTGGTTGCGATCCTGTGCTGTGTGCTCCAGGATGGCCCTGCTGGTTCAGGGAGATGGGACTAGATCACTGTGGGTCCAACCTGACCCATTCTGTGAGAATGGAAACTCTCAATCTCAAATAGATGTTTTGCTGGCAGATACTTATAGGCTTTGATATATTTAAAAGATTTAGATATTTCCTAGAGCACAACCTAATAAGGACTGAGTGTTATAGGAACAGTAGATTATAGTTCATCCTTTCTGGAAATTCCTGATGATAGTGCTTGCTCTCTGAGACCTAGTAAGTTGAAATTGAAATTTGTTATGAATCTAGTTGTGCCTTCTTTATAGGGACTTAACTAGTGCATGCTAGACAGCAAAAGATTAGGCTTATAGCTCTGAGTTGAACAGTTTTTGATAGCATCTATCTGATCAAGCTTGTTACCTTCTTTCCCTCAGATAGGCTGACTATGTTAAATTAGGGATGGCCACGTGAGATACTCCTGTAGTTTCAGGATTCTTTTTCCAGGATTTTATGTTCTCCGTAGATGTGAAATAAAAAAGTTACTTCAAAAGAGTTAGAGAATTAAGAGCAATTTTAGTAGACTGATTTTTAGAGAGCATTTATATTTAAAACTGTTTAGAGAATTGCCACCATATAATTTATGATGTTGCTTTAGAGTGTAAAAAAATATCTTTCAGCCTAAGTTCCCAATGTATTGATAGTGGCTTAAAGGACCAATTGCTAGCTGTGGAAATTATCTTAATTTCCATGTATAATAAAAGAAGTTTGCACAATTTGTTTGTTTGGGCATTGGAATTGTGCCATAAAATCAGTGCTTGTTTCAAGGACACTTGAATATATAGACGTTGTTGTTGTCTTACACAGAAGATGAGGGGTTTATTTTCAACATAACAATATAAAATTAGTCTTCATAGAAATAGCTAAAGTATATATATTTTAATTTTGATTAGTACTAGGAGGCAGCACTCATTAAGGTGGCTAGCTAGAAACACACTTGTGTGGAATAATTGTAGCTAAGTGTTGTTGATTAAAATGAATTTTTTACATGTATAATTTCTGTCAGTTATTACAGATAAAGATTTTTAGTTGTTAAAAAAAGCCAGAGATTTTTATCTTCCAAATCTGCAAAATTTGCTAGAGAAAACTGATTTGATATAAGTTAATTAAGCTACTTTGTGTAAAATAGAATATAACCAATGACAAAAGAGAGATCTGCCAAAGGACAGTGGTGGAGTTTCCTAATATAGTATGTTGAACAGTGCAGATATGTGGAAACCCATGCTTTAATCTACTGTGTCATAAAAAGTGTCTTAATATAAATATGATAGCCTTAAGGAATTTCATAGAATATGGCCCAAGTCGCATACCTAAACTGTTTATAGAAGGAGAGAGAAACATGCCCAACAAAATGAAGTTTTGTGAAATGCATTCTTTATTTGACTCAGCCACAGCTGGGAGGATTTCATTGTGTACCATGGTGTGAGATGCATTTTTCACTGAGCCTGTGGCTTCGTCAGATCTTTACAACTTGCAGGTGAAGGTCATGATTATTTCCTAATAGTTCCTGGATGGTGATTCAGTTATCATTGTCTCCATCTTGTTCCTAAGACATGATTGCCAGACTAAGGAAACAAGGTGGGATAGGAAAAGTCCCTCAAAGTAGCACAACCATGTTATCTGATGTGGGAGTGTAAAGTAACCCTGGTAAGTCAGGTAGCTGTGTAGTTTATGAACACAGGTCTAGGGTTGTTTCTTTGCTTCTCTGCATTGTAACTGTGGAACTTTTTAACCAGATGCCATCCTCAGAGATAAAAACAGCTTCCTTCTCACTGCAGTAAAAAAGTAGTATCTGTTTCCTCTGCTTTGGACTCCAATTTTGCCTGTTTTTAATTAAAACTATGTTGAACTTTTTCCCCTTTACCGGTTGAATATGGATTGCAGTTTTTCTCTGTAGCTGCAGACTGGACCAGGGACATTTTGAATTTCTTTGGCTATGTCCATAGTAAAAGTTTTACAGAAAAATGTCCTGATTAACTTAAAGCCAAAACCACTGAGCTAATTTCTGGACACTGTTTGGTAGTCAGTGTTCCAAGGATCATTCCCTAAAGACCATTTCTGTGAGGCCACTCTGTTTTGCAGTCTAAGGGAGTATACCACCCTAGACACATGTCATTTTGTACCAGTTGGCCTCAGTTCCCTGGAAGTTACTCATGAACGTGTTTAATTTACAGTTACAGATGTTTCTGAAAGATTTTCTGAAAGATTTGTTGTGTATGAACTATTTTGACAAAATATATACTGTGTGGTACCCTTCCATGCTGGGTGACAATAAGCAGGTAGTCAGTAGTGACTTCATTTGGTTATGCAACAAACACCTTCATGGGCAACAGGGGAAACTGCTCACGTGTGCTGAATTATGTAGCCAGCAGGACACAGAGAGTGCTGTGCTTCTAACCTGCATGACTTTTGCATGAATACTCTTGCCCTCTCAACTCTCTGCTAATATCTTGCAGATGTCTGTAAAATATGTGAAGTTAATATTTTATTTTTTTTTGCTTTTTAGGAGGTCACAGTTTTTATTGGTGCATTTTCATTTGCTCATTTTAGTTGAAGTTTTCTCCCTTTGATTCTCATGTAATTCTCAGAATCATGCATTCCAGTTCAGAAGAGCATACCTATTTCCAACAAAGTATTAGATTTTAATTAAACTCTGAATGATCTGTTTCAAATACTATGGACTTTAAGTATGAAAAGTTTTTAAAACTCTTGAAGATAATTTATTTTAAAATATTGAACTTGTCACCATTCTAAACAGCTTCAAAACCTAAAAGAGTAAAAAGACATTGCTTTCTTGTTTCTTATTTATTCGAATACAAGTAGCAGTAGGGTTTGAGATCTTCTGTTCTTTTGCCTGACTACCAAGGTTCTGTCCAACTACTCTCACTACCTTGGCTATGAAATATATGGCTGCACTCTAAAAGCTAAATAGAACTATTGTGAGTAAGTTGATCTTTCTGGAAG